>NC_138579.1:30275335-31475335 GCF_964289735.1 Phaethon aethereus | reverse complement strand
CTCCTCCTCAGGAGAGTGTCAACTTCCTGGAAGGTTCTTCTGCTCAGAGCTGAGCGAATGACCATGGAGATGTACAGAAGAGCATGGTTTTCAGAAAACCGCAGCTACGCCAAAATGACCTTTTCTTCTTTCTGAAACGATTGCTCAAAATCATATAAATTACAGTGCTTTTTCCTAAGTAAACTCACCTATGTGGATTTTTTTTTAAGTAGAAGTCTACCTTTTTTGGTGCTCCAGGCTGAAGAGTGAGAAGTGGGTAAACTTTATGTCACTTAACTCGTTTTACCTCAGTTTACCTTCAGCTATATCACTTATTTGGACATAAGATAGAAAGTAACCTGTCATCACAGCCTGCCCTCACTCATGTCCCTTACACCTCTGATTGCCAAAGGGAAAGTGAGGCAGAAATTAGGCAATGGTTATCTATTTCAGGCTGTTAGCTGTACCCCACCCACCAGTAACATAAGCAACAGCAATAAATCTCAATCCAAGATAAGTGCAAGGAAAGATCTCTGACTCAGATCATAGTATTTCTTACTGTTTTTAATTGCACAGACTAGGTTACAACTTTCTGGATCAGAAGATTAATTGAGATTTGGGATTTGTTCCTCCTAGTTTTACTCCCTTGTGATGGGAATAAAACATATGTAATCTTACCAAGCATCTGATGTGGCTCCCAAAATTTCAATGAAGTAGTATAAATGAATTTCATTTATGTGATCTGTGCTGATGAGAAGACTTACAATAAGAAGGAATTGTCTTAATCACCACATGATTCTTCTGTATTCTGGGATTAAAAAAACCCAGCTACTTAGAGTTTTATTGGAATGTAATTTTTACAGACTTAAAAGCTTACTAATGCCTTTTACTATTCATGTAATGAAATTATACCCTATTCACCACTGTTGAATGTCTTGACATGCATAAAGAAGAAACAGTCTCAAACTCCTAAAACCTGAATTTCTGGATTAGTTGCTAACTTGAAGGAGCTACATCCTTCATTCAAACCAGGAAAAATCAACAGAATGTTATGGTGGAACATGGCAGAGTTCAATGCTAACACGGTCCTAGGGTACATGAGACAGACAACAAAAAATTATATCATTTAGTAATGAAACAGGAAAACTTTCTTGCCCCACTGGTGGCAATTAGGGAAAATGGGAAAGTACTGTACTTCACTCATGGTTTGTTCGTTCAGAAAGACAATCTGTGCACTCTGCAAACTCAGTTAAGCCTTAGATTGTTTGGTTTGTAGGAAAGCTGCCATTCAAACTTAAATCCTTGTCAGAAGTGATGAAATTACTTTATTTAGAATAGTAGTAGTGAGATGAAACCAGGTTTCCACAGATCATCAAGTCTGTATTCCTGCAAGGAAAGAATACGCATTCCTTAAGGGTATATTACAGGTAGTAAACTGTGTACCTGATTTTTCTCTTAATTAGTTGGTATTAATAAATAAAGATCACATTGTGCATGTATTGGGATTTGTCCTTCACTGTAGCCTTTGGACTTATTCCCAGGCTACACACCGTATTAAATAGAACTGGCTGAAAACGGGAAAAGGATTTTGTAAAGAGAGACAAAGGACTTTTAATTTCGATGAGATTGATATTCATTCTTTGCCCATTGCTAGTGAATGCTGGGTGGATTCCTCCTATTTTCTTAACTTTGGTTTTCCTTTTCCTACTCTACTTTTTTTGAACTTCCTTAACAACAATATTTTTAAAAAGAGCAAATATAACCCCCAAAGCTCAGAGCGCTGAAATTCATCCTGTTATGTTGACTGTAAGGAAAAGGATGAGAAACATGACCCTTCCCAGGATGTTAAAAACAAATTAATACATTCCTGTTCAGAAAATACCTTAGAAGAAGCAGGTTTTAAATGAGAAATTCATATGTCTCAACTGTACTTACACTAGCCTGTACTGGATTAAAGAGCACCTCTGGCAGAAGAAAAAAAAGTGGGTATACAGTGATGAAGGCTCAAAGCATTACCCTCGCCCACTACATTTCAAACTGTGACCCAGGCCAATTAAAGAAAATCTTTCAGGTCTGATAGAGAGCTTTGTGGCAGAGTTGCATGTTTGTAGGAGAGTCAGTGGCCATGAGAGAAAATTGGTATAAATATCAAATTATTTGCCTAAGAACTTTCAGTTAACTATCCAACACAAACAGAAGGAAGTTGATAAGTATAGGTACTTCTTCAGGCATATAATGCATGGTTATTGAACTATTTTTCATAGGAGTTCAGAGATACACATGATGAGTGAGTGAGCAGCACAGGATAAATGATTCATACCCATTTTTCTTGTTGTACCCTACATTTTACCATTTGGACACCCATTGACTTATGCTGGTAAGATGGAATTTCCATGAACTGGTCACAAATTACTCCAACTACTGTGCAGGATTTTGTATTTCAGTTCTTGTGTACTTAGTATCAATAACTCAAAAAATGAAGCTAGCTGTAAAGTAGCTACGATCTAATTCCAGCCCAGGTTGCTGCGGTTAAGCTTTTAATATCAATGTCGTGTTTGCATTGACTCTTAGTTATATATGGTAAGTATTATTTTGTTATGTAAGCATATTGTACATGCTTTTACTATCGGTTCTGTGTTACAGGGCTATATTTTTATACTGTAAAACATTAGCTCGTTGGGGTTTTGCTGTCTCTATAAATTTCTGTGTAAACACTGATCTCAGTGGACACAGGTAACATTAAAATGACTAAGTATTGTGTGACTGAGCCTGCATCAAAGCAAGAATGTACTCTGCCCATTTTTTTCATACAGTGCCAGCCTTAAAATCAGCAGGCCAAATTATCTTTGTAAAGAAATGCCGTTCTACTGAAATCAGTTCTACTGGGCCAGCAGACAATTTGGCTCAAATACCAGTACCTATTAAAAGAGTTTAGCTAAGCTGAGTCTCCAGAAATACAAAGTTTTGTACAAGATTCTTAGCTGGCTTGACATTTTAAGGTGAGACCCAGACACTGAAGCATTTGAACTAAACTTTTTATTTCTAGTCTGTCTCCAACAAAAGATTCATCCACTAGAGTCCATACCATATGATAACTCCTGAATCAAGAATACAGTTCCTTTCTGTAGAATTAAGGTCAACAGATCCAGTGGCAGATCTCATCTATTCATTTAAGGTGCAGCAAGTTGCGGATTTGAAGAGTACAAAGAGCTGATAGTGCATTTGAAGACTTTCTGCTTGTATTTCAATGAGAAAAAGCACTGAGATTGCCTCTTGCAATCTAATTTTTAGGGAGCATGAAACAGAGTTATTTTGATGGAGAAATGTTGCCTGCTTACGATGTGTTCTCATAGTAAGTGGCGTGCTGCACTGATGATGTCAGCAGTTATTGTTGGTAGAAGTATTTGTCCATGTTAAGTTTCGCAGTAGCATTTCATGCACAATTATATTTGTATGTAATTACAGCTTCTTGACTACAACAATTAGTCTATGTCCTAGTCCCTGCTCTGACCCTGATGAGAGATGGAGTAGCCTGGGGCTGCTGAATCTTATGCCAGTGATTCCCAGGTATTTCATAGTGGAGGATCAGTGTCACTGGTAGGAATTTTTAATATTTAAATATCAAAAGGCCCCATCTGAGTTTCAGGCCTCCCTGTACATGTCTGATAAAAGACATCTCCACCCCAGGGTTCCGAGTAAACAGAAAATTCAGACAAAGGCTACATAAGCGGATCAGAGAGTAACAGAGTCCATAGTGACAAGCTGCTTAGTAGTTTAACTCTGAAGTCCTGTACCTCCACTTCTACACGTTAGTGGTCTTCCAACTATATTGGACTAACTCCTTCCCTTGTGCAAAGAAAGCCAAGAGGAAACCGGCAGCTGTTCTGCATCTGCACTCCGTATGGAGCATGGCTGCAAGCTAGCGTGCATCTCCTGGGCCGGGGCGACCCGCCCAGACAAGGAAGATGCACCCAGAGGGAAGGATTCTGCCCTGGTGCTGGAAAGAAGGGGAGCACAGCTAGAAGGGAGCTGGCCTTCCCAGTGCCACACCAGCTCCGAGCTTCTTTCCCTACTGGGAACCTTAGCGAACAAATCGAAGCCAGAATCCAGTCCTGTCTCACAGGCAGGGCTGGTACCTCTGCCTGGTAAGATTGCCCAACATTTAGCATTCTTAGTAATGCGATGGGAAAGTAATACGCAACATTTTGAAAAAAACCAACTGAATACTGGCCACAGAAGTCATATGCAAATATACTTGCGAGTTATCACAAGCAAGTCATCTCAGGAAGCAGGCTTAAGACAGACATTTAGAGGTAAATTGTGCCCTCCATCACAATATTGTACCTCACCAACGTGTGACATTCAGGATGACATCAGTAGGTGTTTGTGCGTGTAACTGTGGGCAGAAATTAGCCCAAAAGCCCATTTGAAAGTCAGAGACTTCTTCCCATGGTGTTAGGCAAGAAAGATGAGACTTCTGTGTTCAGGGTCAGGCACCTCATGTATACTTTATCAAGCACTATGCTGTAGCAACAGGATATCCTGTTGTAAATAATAAAGACAATGAAAGAGTTCAACACTGTAACCCCATCTGCTTTTCCTCTTTACCTCGGTTAACAATTATGGAAGGAAACAGGATCCTGGGAATGATACTGTCATGTCTCCTAAAACGGTTAGACGATGCAAGCATCAAAACATTCTTAGCTTTCTCTGTCCTATAAGCTAAATGTCTGTATTAACCTGTACCTACTGTAGGATGATTTGCTCTGACACAGCAGTTTTAGACAGCCCACATGTCTGCTTTAGTTATGCAGCAGAATTTGGAATATAAAGAGAGTTTGTGTAGTTATCAACTCTAGTCTGTAAATCATAGTTGACTATTTGTAGGGACATTCCAAAAACAAGAGAATCTGAAAACGCCATCACTGTTACCACACATCTGCATTCATCACTTTTAATGAAATGGTAGCTCGTTAGAATTGTACCATGAGGTACATCACTCATTTCTCTTAAAAAAAGAAACAAAGCACCCTACATTAGTAAATCGTTAATATGGCTGACTTCTATGTAAGGTGGTGCTGACTGTGCTAACTCCGGGTTTGTTTCATTCCCCACCTCACTCCTGTGGCAAATTTAAGCAGTTTTCCACGACTGGCAGAAGCCGGCACAGTGCTGGTGCATGCCGACGCTTCCTGGCTTAGCTCAGTGGTGCTTGATGCTGTTACAATAAGCTCAAATCACAAATGAGGACTAAAAGCAAACCTAATAATTAATATTACAAGCAGTCCTGTCAGTACGAGTTGTTATGTATGAAAATACAGAATAGCAGACTATAAAATCATGCAAAACTAATACATCTTGGACTACTGATGTTGAAACTTGTAGCTGCATTAGAGAAGGGCATTGAGGATTCTCTTGTCTAATGGCCTTAGAGATAGTTATAGATAAGACTGGCAAGTGAAATTAAATATTATAATTAATTCTATTAGTAGAAAATATGTAAACAAAAATGATACTTCCAGTATCATTTCATAGTGGTGCTGCCGGGTTTCCTTTCAGGCAACCTCTATTGGTAGAGCTATTTGGCACAGTCACTCTTAAGGCCGAACCTGACTGATAAAACATTTTTCCTTCTCAGGCCCTTTCATGTCAGATGTGGAGCGTTTCTGGCACTGCAGCAACACCACTCCCTTGAAAGAGCTTCCCATTCTCTTTGCACGTACCCAATACCAGTAACTCCAGCTCTCTTTTTGGAACAGAATTTGCACAGGAGTTTAAAAGATTTTTAAGAAAACACATCTTGGTCTCTCCAATGCCTTAAGTAGTTCTTCTCGAAAATGGTGACTTACATGGAGAAAATAGTTCCTTGGGTTTTCCATCCTTCAAAGAAACCTCTCCCACATCATCCTTCAAATGACAGACACATCCTACATGTAAACTTCTTCCATTAAGATCCAGCGGAACTGATAGGAAGAAGCCAGGAATACCACAGTACCTTCTCCATCTCACAGGCACACCTAAGTACAAGGTCTCCTCTGCCACCAAACCCAAGAGCTTCTGCTTCCCCTCCTCTTCTAGCAGGATAATGGCCCAGTTGGTCCATACAGTAGCTTCAGGCCTGGAGGTAGCAATGCTGGCTGTGCCCTGGCTGATAGGCCATGGCAAACACTTCTCCAAAAAAACTAAATGACTTAAATACCAATGATGCAACATTTTTGAAAATTAGCACCCTCTATTACTTTTTTTTTTCCTTCCCAGAAATGATGCTGTGTCTAAATCCAATTTGCAGTAAGTTCAAAATTTTCCTTTGCAGTCTGTCCAATCTTTTTTTCTCCCTTTCTCTCATTTTCACTCCAGACTAAGGTTTACATGCAAAGTAACTTGAAATTCCAGGAAATTCTGGTATTTTAAGTCAAGGTTTAGCTACCAAAATGTTTGAATTTTACTTAAATCATGTGTAGGTGTTGCTCAGGCTGTCATTTTCAGCTTTCAGATCAGAATGCTCTTTGCTGGATAACCTTATGGTCAGCTTCATGGCAAAGTTCAGATCAGACCAGAAGATGTCTGAAGAAAGCAGTAAGTGGTGGACCTGCATGAAAAAAAAATACCGGATAACACATTTTTGTCTATTTCAATACTTAAACCAGCTCTACAAACTTCAGCTTGGAAACCAAAGAATATCAGTGACTGATCAGGTATGACAAATACTTAAGAAAATATAAAAAGATTAAGTTAATCTCATAACCACTCTTTCACAAACCCATCCCATTTGTCTTTTTGATTCTAGAGTATTTTGAGCAAGAAGTGGAGCAGTGTGATTTTAGACCAGAAACAACTCGGAGGAAAAAAGCTCATGCAAACGCTTTACCATATAGTGAGACATAGTCAAATTTCTCAAATTTACAAGTAATATTATCAAATTATTATTACATTTTGGGCGTTTTCCAGTTATGTTTTTGTTTTCAGCATACTGTCTTGTTCCAGTGTTAATTACTAATAACTTATTGACCAGTTCTAGGGATCTAGTTCATAGAATAGGAATCAACAGTGACTGAATTGTAGTTCAGCTAAGAAATGGGATAATCTTGGATTTATAAATGGGAAAAAATTTAAAACCTCAATCACTTCATAATCATCATTGTGCTGTGGAACAACTCGGTTATCAGGGTCAGTTCATCGACCTTGGTGTAGCTGTGAATGAATTCAGAAGCTTTGATTCCTAGAGAGCATTTGCTACTATTGGGACTTCTTAACCAGATAACCTGCGCAACAAGTATCTTATTTGCATGACAATAGTCCAAGGCGCCTCAATATATTTCTACCAAGGTCGATAAAGCTGGCGCTTTGCAAATAATTAGATGCTCTCTGCTGGGGTTGGGGTGGGGGTGACGAACAAGGGCATAGCAATATTCAGTCTTCACAGAATATTTTCTCTGGCGTCTCCATGATTTGTTTCCATTTGCTCTCCCTCCCAAAAAGGGCCACGAGCACATTTATTGGTGCTTTTGAAAATCAGTTCCCCTCTTAGGCCCTACTTTGTGCACACTGTGTTATCAGCAGCTTCCATTTCTTCAGAACAGAGGAGTGAGAACAAGCTGTAATCAAAGGCTGAAGGTATTTCCCCTCTCTTCCCTGCCCCGAAGGAACGGAGCTGTTGCCAGCAGTTACGGGCACCGGGCAGTTCCCTGGCATCACAGCGACCAGGAACCCGTAAATGCACTCTGGTCCATCTACCTGCCCTAGAAAAACTCATCTGACAACGACAAACACTTCACAGCTCTCTCTACGTTCTTTCTGGCCTCTGAACGCCCTCCAAGGAACGGTCTTCATTTCCAAAGACTACCCAGGGGTTTAGATCAAAATCCTAATCTAAGAGCAGTCGTGAAAATTTTGCAATTCAAGTAACTCCTTATAAGTAATTTCAAAATCTTTTTGTGAAAACGTGCAAAGCGTGTACGCACGGGTGTCGTAACCAGTACTGACAAGGCAATGGAAACCAGAGCGTGTGTCTGCTGTCGCAGCTGATGAGTTACGTCATTTCGAACTGGTCTCCCTACTTTGCAGACCATTTAACCATTTTCCTTTTTTTGTGTGTGGAACAAACATGGCTTTCTAATGAAGTTTCTGTCAGTGCAGTGACTGTTTTCATGTTTTACTTCGAGACTATGAAGAATGTGATCCAGTTATGGATGCTTTGCATATTTTGGTAACAGGTATAGAGTACCGGTATTGCACGCAAGTAACTTTGCGTTATTTTTTCTAGTAACGTCATTAACTTTTCTCATCCTGTGCTGCTAGTACAAAGTGTTTTTCTTTGATTTAAGTGGATAGTGGGCGGTGTCTTTTTTTCCTGATGATAAATAATGGGCAGTACAAAACAGAACAAGCAAAGCTAACGTGTGAACTTTACAAATCAGAGTAGTTTCATTTGTAAAATAGAATCCTATTTTATAGGATTCCAGTCAACTATTAAGCTATGATAACTCACACAGGCAGTTTTGAAGCAATGCGTCAACCAGGTAACTGATTTAATTATTGTTTTCCCTTCCTCCTCTTACTACCCATGTGCATGCCTCTTGTTCTGCTCCCCTCTTCCTTCCCCTCTGTCCTGTCCTAATCCTTCTGCATTTGTTTGATTTGAAAAATAATCCCTCAAGAATGTTGTTGCTTCCTCTGCATTTGCTCCTTTGCTGCTGCTTTTCCCTCTGGCCTGCCCCGTCCTCTTCACAGCAATCTCTCTTGGTTCGCTGTCTGGAACATCTTGCCCTCGAGCACGTTTACCCAGCAGAAGTCACTCGGCAAGTCGCGGCTGGGCGTGGGCTACCTGAAGGTAAGGAAGACAACCAGAAAAGATCTCCAACAGCGAGTTGCACATAGTTCTGGGATATTAACATGAGCAAGAACTGATTTTAAATACTTGCTTGTCTGTCTCAGCTCTTGCACTTACTAGAAGTACACAGCTATGAAAAAAGTAAAAAGATTCAGTTGGTTTGGGGCATCCTGCGTGGTCTCGGTACAGCTTCACAAACCTAGAGAGTCAGGAGAGAACCCCTGACAGTTAATATAGTCATCACCTCCTGAAGGGGAAAATTACAGCACTGAAAGCCATTGCTTTAGTTAATGTGCAGAAGGAGCCAGTGAAGAATACTGCTTTGAGTCCCGACCACCAGCTGCGGAGCTGATCCAGCCACAACGTACCGCAGCCTGGAGCAGACGGTTTCCACAGGCAGCAGCAGGAGCTCTGTGAGCTGCTGTGTCTCCTCTCACTGATGTATCAAAGCCACGGGAATTTTTTGGCGAATTATGTATACTGGAAAAAAAATGATCACATAACTGCACAAAGTCCATCATATGCAGAAGTCTTGCAGCTATGCTTGTCACTTCAAGCTTGACAAACCAGGTAAGTCTCTGCTTCTTCATCCCTTTCTTGGTCACAGAGGCTTTGCAGTAGTAGTCTCATCTTCCAAAGCTGTTTCCGTGGTCTCTCTGCTCTGTAGCCAGTACGTCCAACAGCCTTTTCTCTTCCGTCTTGGTTGGAAAAGCTTCAGGGGTCTTTATGAATGGCTGCTGCTTATCCTCAGTCATTGCAGGTCCCGGTTCTGCAAGCGCACCGAACCGAGCCGGAGACCGCGTGGATAAATACGCATGCGATGGCTTCAGCAACTGCTGCTCTGAAGGACACCACGGAGAGACACGCCTGCGTGGTGGCACAGACCAACATGAAGAAGAGCTCGATTCTCATGTATCGATTGGATTTATCCGCAAAGTCTAGTTGCATTTGACTACCAACAGTCTCAGCTTGGATCCAGACCGCCAGCGGTCACTGAGCAACGCGCATGCACACGTAGCGTTCCTGAGCGGTGGCAGCTGTGTGCTCCAGTGGGATCCCAGAACAGGAGACTGTGTGAGCAGGTCTAGAAACCTGCTAGAAAGGTAGGAAATTGCCTACTTGAGGGGGGAAAAAAAAAGTATTCACTCATAGCTTCCCCAGGTCCAGCTGGTTTCAGACAGAGAAAACTACTGTGGTAGTTCATACCATGCCCACTGACTGTCTGTCTTCCCTGTACCGACAGGGTAGGGCTATGGCCTCTTGCCACGTCTCCGATGCTACGTGGGGAAACAGGGATAGAAGGCTGCGAGCCTTCAAGCCCTGGGGATCCGCACGTACCTGCATTTACTGTGTGGTTCAGAGGGTGCCTAGAACTACAGACGGGTTGTGGCTCCTGCTCAAGGCTGCTCATTCTGGAGTACTTCAACCAGCTTGAGAATTCTCGTTTCACAAAAGTAAATTATTCCCACGTTTGTTGACCTCAGAAGGGAACTAGGAGCAATATGGACTAAAAAAAGCCCATGTACCCTCCCACACTGCCCCTGACCACGATACGGTGTCACTTGACTCCCTGACAACTAAACTCTACATTGCGTCGTGCCTCAGGTAGGAGGGGAAAAGCCATTTACTTGCATCGTCTCTTCTATTACCCCTCTTCGTTCCATCCTTGCTCATTTAATAAACACAGTTGATGAAGTATCACGAAAGAAGACCTGATCTTTTCCTATAGGCAAATTCTTTTATTCCTCTAACTGAATTTCAGGTAAATTTGGTGGCAACAGCTTGAACCAGTTATCCTTGTATCGGTGTTTCCTGTAAAACATGCACACGCATCTGTGACAATTTTTTCTTGGTGTTTGCCATGAACCTTACATGAGAGAGGATGAGGTTAAGAGCATTTGCCTTCATAATGATAGGTTGTATTTTCAAATTGCATAATATTTCTATTTTTAGATATAAATCAAAATTGTTTCCAGAATCCCTGAGGCCTGTACTCCTACTGAAAAAGCATCACATGCAAAACCACCTCCTTTTCTCGCAGGAAAGGATACTGAGAACTGAGGCACTAGGCAGGTAAAAAATGCTGACAACAATACCATAATCAAAATCTTCCCCAGAGAAGCTAATAATAATAAAAAAATTCCCACTAGTAGCACCAGGGAATCTCAGCAATTCTGTATTTCTTTTCACTGGCAATGAGAGAATTCACATACATTTTAATACATGAATATTAACATTGGTTTTAGAAAATCAAGTTTCAGGCTAGACAATTGCAACTCATAAGGCAGGAGCTTAGAAGATGATTTCACCGATCTTTTCCATTACTAAATTTAGCTTCTTACCAGCAACTTTCAGAAACAGGCTTTACTCATCTGCAAACTTCTTCACGTACATAAACAACACATTTTTCTCTGCAATAACTGGACAAATTGGCACATATGCTAACATGCATACCGAGAGCAAGCTCTGCTGCGGCTGGTGCCCGTCGTACCCATTTGTTTTCTCCTGTGAGTGCCGCCCTTAAGCAGCTGGAGCGCAAGCACAGAGGAGGAGATTTGATGCCACGTTCTACTTTTTAGAATCTGATTCTGCGCTTCAGGTGAATGGGGACCATAGAAGCGAGAACTGGACCACAGAGTAAAACTTATATTTGGCTGCAAAGTGAGTGAACTGGGCTTAATCTGCCACGGATTACTTAAGGAGGTTTCGGAAGTCTGTTTTTGCTTTGGTCTGTTTCTCAGAAAAAAAAAGTCTTCAGCCCTGCTTTTGCTATATTTAGATGTCACTTCCCCTTTCATTGTTATTTGTAATAAGCCATTTATTCTCCAGAGAATCCAGAGAACGTTTTAGGGGAAAAAAAAAATTAAAAAAATCTACAACTGTGCATCAAAACCAAAATAAGAACCACACAACATTTTGGAGATGTAGGTGCATAGCCCTGATCTCTGTAGTGTTTCCTTGTGCAGACAACATAACATTTCAAATGCACCTGGTTTATTTTATACTACATAATACATTTTCAGTATTCATTAGTTAAAAATAAGTTAGAGGCAGGTAAAGCGTGTCATGTCTGGCCAAATATGCATTTTAATTTTTGTATCTTGGAAGCTATAGCCTACGGTCATTAAATAGCCTGAGCAGTATATGCAAAAATGAACTGTTTGCTATATACTTCAGCTAATTGAATTGGAGTCCGGTGTCAAACATCATCTACAGCAACAGCTCCAGCGTCGCTCAGACGAGAGCGTTACGGACAAATGCGAGTGCTTCTTCTAACACTTGGCTGCATGAAAGTACAGTTTAGCTTTATTGGCTATTTTTAAGCAGCAGAGGTAGCAACTCAACAACTATTTCATGATGCCTGTATTTTAAGAGCAACTTTACTTGTGTGTGTAATCAGGTTTCTCATGTGGAAAAAAACCAACATCTAGGAGAGCTCACAGGATCAGGGCTGGCCAAGTAGCGCTACTTCCGAGACACAAAGGAATGACTCTTCCTGTGGTTTCTGACACCACAGTGCAGACAAGTAGAAGAATAATCTATCTTGCTGTATGGTTTTTTATTTAAAAACTGAACAAAGAGTGTTAATATTCTATGGATTTTTCCCCTTGCTTTCTTGCCTTGAAGTATCATTGGCCAAGATTTTCAGTAAACACGAAAATTGGAAGACCACTATCGGTTAGGAAACAATATGCTCTTCTAGAAAACAGCTCTGACTTGCTGCCTGCTGATAAAGAGAGTTACATTTCAGGAAACAAAAGATGTACACCTCGCGGTGCGGTTAGGGATGAAGTTTTATAGGAGACTGTCACAGTGACCTCTCATATGTTGTTATTGCCACAGACACCTCCAGCTTCACTCAAAACTATATTGAAATTCCATTGAGTTTGCTGCCCGATCCCCACTATTACTATCCCCCACAGTATTACTATTACTTCTCATAAACTAGCAAACTATCCTAGATCACTGCACCCCTTCTGCAATGGCAACAACTCACATTGTTACTGCTGTGGCACTCTTGGGGGAAAAATTGTTAAATGCCAAAAAATTAAATTCCCATTATTAAGTGACTCTTTTTTAAATAAAAATCCTACTATGCTTCCTATGCATCTTGTAATCCTATTTTATGGCGATTATGGGCATCACTTGACTCCTGCACCTCTCAGCCTGAAGGTGACTCCCGCACCTTGGAACATACCCGAGCAGTCTCGGACTTATTCTAGCCTAAGCAATACTATTAGAAATGCTGCTTATTCAGCTGGAGTGCTACAGACTTGTAGCCAATTAAAAACAACCAGTCCCCAACTATGTGATGCTTTTGCACGGTTTTGACTAGTTCTGGTTTGCTGCAGTCAACAGAAAGTTGTCAGCAAGTAATTTTTGCATAGCACTTAATTCCTACATTCTGTGATGTACCCATATTTATATATGTATACACTTAAGGTTAGGCATAGGCAGTACCTTTTGTCACACAAAAGCATTAAACTTGCTAAATAAACAGTGGAAACATACGAAGTAAACATGCTTGCAGGCCCCATGCTTCATCGCAAAGACAATTTACTGGAAGAAAATTTACTGGTGTTTATAGAGAAATGGCAAGAAAAACCATCAGCAAGGAGGCACTTGGACACAGGAAGCAGGAGTGGTAAAAGTGAGACTTTGGTTTATGGCTAAACATGTATTTGGCTTTATGTGTTTGGCTAAACATAAGAGTTCGAATGCCAAGCACTGCCTAAAAAAAGAAGAGTGTAATTAAAACCAAAACCCTCTGTGGTCTTATTTCTTCAGGAAAAAAAAAAAAAGTTTGTGCAACTTCCTTGTAAATAAACCAGACTGCATCAAAGATATCTGCTATCTAGAAGCCAAATTCTTACTGTAACTGAAACAAGACTATATCTGTAAGATTCAGTTATAAAATCTTAAATGAGGAGACTTATTCACATGATCCAACTCGCCATTTTAAGTATACATAATAAAGCACAACACAAGGCACAGGTATTTTTACTGTGTGGATAAATTAATTATCTGGATAAGTTAAGCTCTAATTTACAGTAGACATTAAGAATTAGCAATGGTTCTCTTCATTGAATCGCTTTTGCTTCTGCATTTGGAATATACAGGTATGTTGAAAACGGTGCTTTTCCACATGTGGCTACAAGACTTGACCAAGAAACGTCAAATCACATAATTATGGCACTTTTCAGTGACTCAGTTGTGAGCTACTACAATAAAAGACCCTCTAAAAAATATAGGACTAAGCTATTCTAAACTTTAATTTTTCGCTTTTAGCGGCTTTGCTTGGTGCTCTTGCAACTTGAGCATGCTTCTTCAATTTTTTTGAGCAAACCAATTTCATCAGACTGCATTATCAACATTAAAAAAATGTTAATGAAAAAAAGGTTAATGCTGTTCTTATACATTACAGAAAGTGAAAAAAAGTAGCCACGTATACCTGTTGTAGCAACTAACCTTCTCAGCAATATTCTTGACCACTTTGATAATAAACATGACGTGAGTTTCATTTAAGTGTTTCAAGTCCTGTAAGAATCTCTACGATTTTCCAGAAGCAGCCTTGGGGGGGGGTGGGGAAAAAGGTATGTACCCACTTTGAAGGGAAAAATAACGAGGTAAAAAATTACTAATGAGATAAAGATGAGTAACTGCCAAATTTAATGTAACTCCCTTTCAACACAGCCAACAACTACAGATTTGACTGCAATGAAGAGGTGGAACAAAGAACTTCTGGTTCTCCAAGGAAAGAGGGAAAGCATCTCAACCATCTTCCCACAGGCCACACGTTTCAGCATTTGGCACAGGTATTCACACATATAAAGTCTACCTCCCTGATCCTACTTATTTACCCATTATGCTATACAGGACAGAGGAAGACCTCCAATGTCAAGTCACAGACCTTAGTGTATCCAGCCCAAATATTTCTTATTAGTTGCCTTGTGGCAAGCATACGAACATTTTATTTGTTACAGAAGTCCTTAGAGCTCCTCTGCTATTGGGTAAAATGACTAAGACAAATCTCAAGTGAAGAAAATTAGCTTTATTATGTAAATTAGAAAAATGACTTGTTAGAACTTTGGTCAAATGGTTAATTCTGTACAATTTACAATTGTATTTATATACAAAACTTATAATAAAATACAGTACATCACACTTTTCCTGAGTCACGGTGTGTTTCTCAGTTCTGTAATTTTTTTTTAAATTCTTTCTTTTAAAGTAATTAAGAAGGAAATATTATCCTCAGTTCAATTGTGTTTGGTTTAGATAATACTGGTATTAAGAAAGAAGTTAATACACTATATATGTAGAAAATACTTTATAGCCATTGCAATTTTGATAGTTATTTTTCTATATTAAAATATGTTCCTTGATAAAAATGCTAATTAAATATTTCTTATTATGAGTTCCTTGCACTTCATTTGACACAAGACAAGCTGACTTCAAATATGTCCATCTCTCATGGCAGAGATACATAAATTGAGGTGTGTTGCATGTATATATAACAGATCATTTAAAGATCGGGAAACATACATCCAGATAAAGCAGATGTCTGAATCGAGGCACAGTATATTAAAATTGCTGTCCTATCCTGGACAAGATATGTAAGCTTCAACTGCCTGGCAAGCCTCATACAAAATTAACACAAGTATTCATCCTGAAAAGTGAGACTATGTCAAGCAGCAAGGCACCGAGCCTGCAAATACTTAAGTACGCGTAATAGTCCCACTGTGTAAAGCACTACGGAGTCCTCAGCCACGAAGTACTGTAGAGCCGTGTTTAACAGCATCTGTTAAATCTTGGCCAGCTCAATTAGTTATTAGGATTAAAGCTATATTATCTTACTGAGTTGAATTTTTTGAGATCAACAATAACCTATTGTAAGGCTTACAAGGATATTTGATCTGTTTTCTTACTGATGCAGCATGTTAAATTAGTAATAAGGATAGATTACAACCTGCAAGTAAATTTAATGTCCCAGTTAAATCCAAAAACCAGTCAGGCTAACTGAATTTTGACAAATGTTGATATAAAACAAAATTAATTTTACTTAATGGGTAAGTGTGGGCTGCTCCTAAATATATCTATGGTAAAGTTCACTATACTTTTTTAATATAGGCATGTGCATTTCTGGTATCTTAGTCCAAAAAACCCCCCAAAAACAAAACAAAAACAACCCCTCCCCCCAAAACCCCCAAAAAACAACCCACCAAAACACCCCCCCCAAACCCAGATTGATGACCTCCAACAGATTTATTCATAGTGTTTAGTGATGTTTAAGAAGTCTTATAATAACAGAAAGTTATCTAGAGATTTCCTTTCTCTTAAAAACCTTCTATAACACTTCAGTGCAAACAGAAATGTATGAGATCAGTTCACAGTGATCCTACCCTGATTAGAAATTAAAAGGGACATTTTTTGCTGCTGGTATCAAAGTGCGTAAAATGACGGTATGAGACGTTAAAGAAAATTGGTCTTCAGCTGAATGCTTGAACTCTTCCCAGGATTCTTTGCATGTTTAGCAGTCTTTACTTTGATGCTTTCTTGATTGCCTTTTACAGCTGACTCAAGCCTGGCTTTCATAGTTGGAGAGGAAGCCATTAGTTTTTTAAAAACTGATGAGTACTGTGGACCAATCTGCATCAGATTTTGCAAAGCAAACTCATGGAGATTTTTTGCCGAGTTCGTAGCAGAAACCAGGGCATTTTCATCCAAAAGAAAGGAAATAAGGATGGGAAGAAGGCAGGCCACCAAATGAGCACCTATAAACATTGAAAATACAACTTAAACATACACTTTTTAAAAACAGATTCAAAATCTAACTAGAAGTTATTTCTAAGTTAACATCTAACACAAGCTATAAAGCTGCAAACGTTATTTGAACCGTGTGTAAAAAGGACCAACATTCTTGTTAGCAATTCGTGTTCGGGACTGGATTCCTGGTGCTCATTTTGTTTTAATTTGTTAGTTATGGCAACTTTCAGCATTTCTAATGCTTTGGTTACTAGTAATGGAAGTAACTTACGGTGCTCTTCCTCAGCAGTGGCTGTAAGAGCTGTAACCACCTTTATTCCCTCCTGAATGACTTGAAGTTCAGCAGCATTTTCAGGCTTTGCTTTTTCTGTTTCCTGCAGTTTTCCCACAATGGACGGTGCTAAAGAATGAATATAAGGATATGACACAGTTTTGTTTGGATGCTGAAAGATGGAGTGCAGCAGCTGGTAGCACTTACACTGTACCTAAAGGGAAAAATCAAATTTGCAGTTACAAAGCATTATACTTAAAAATACATGTCACAGTGTTTTCAGCTTGTCAGATAAAATTTTAGGGAAGGGGAAAAAACGAGTCTCACAGCTTGAAAATTCATCAGGTTGCAGACTGCTAATACATAATACTTTATAGGAGCATCATAACTTGTAATGAAATTAAGAGAAGCTAGATCATGCTTCTGGTTTCTTTCCACCGAGTCCTACATCTTCCCACATTTTTGAGTTAAGGCGAAAACACTATTTTTTCTGTGAAGATTATGTCTTAGTACTGTTCTGAAAAGACACTCTTTTGCAAAAAATACAGCTGACTGAAAACAGGTGCTTAAAACATTAAGCATGACCTCTGTCAAACTGTAGGCACAATTTTAAAAAGCCTCAGATGGTGCAGTAGCTTGCAAGTCATTGGAAGTCAACAGGACTGAAACTTGATATCAAGTTCCTACATAATTTCTAAATCATAATTTTCTCAGATGCCTGAACACTTGGATAACATTTGCAAATGCACACTACCATTTTCTTGCAGTCAGTCATATTTGGCATCCCCAGTTTCCCATCAGTGGAAAGCAGTGTTAATAATACCAGAAATGTATTCATATATTAAAAAGTACTTTCTTTCAGCTATTTCTCAAGTAAAGGTAACTGCTTAATTTTTGTTACTGCGTGAATATATATAGGGAAGATGCAGGAAAACCAGTTTACAGTGAATTCTCAGTCAGACATGAAATCTAATACATGTTATTTTCAGAGCTGGACTTTCAGAGTGAGGAAAGTCCCACTCCTAGAAAAGACATTTGTATTTGCAATGATAATATATACAATGTATTTTTTTTTTAACTGATACGCCAGTATCTTAGATGAAGAATAGTAACAGATGAACTGTGACACTACAATCTAAAGCAACTACATAAAAATATTCATGCTAGGTTGGAACAAAGCATTAATCTAGTTCAATATGCTGCCTCCAGTAGTGACCAGGAGCTGATGCTATGGTGCTTGCTCCAGCTCCCAAAGACCCAAAACTGAGGGATTTCCTGTGCAAAAGATAGTATCTGTGTGTTGAAGGTAAAATGAACAAATAAAATGAAACAGGTGCCTGAAAAACACCACAACTGTATCATATATTTATCAATATATAAAGCTCTGAGTCTGACCCAATTAAAAAAATAAATCAGAATAAAATAAAGATAAAATGCACCTCTGAACATGCTCTTGCTAACTTGCCCAAACTGTATTAAGATACAACAGATATAGTCAGGACAGAATTAACCGGAATCAACGCACAGAACAAGTGAAACACCTGAACCGAAAATCAGCTAAAATCCATTTAGTATGATACGATATTTTTACAACTTCACCAGTACTTACAAGAGGATCTTTTGACTCAAGCGTTATTTTAAACTTCTCAATACAACGCTTTTGAAGGCACTCTATGGTAGTAACTTCTGGACCGGTAGATATAACAAATACTGTAATAGCAGTAAGCAGGCTAACTTCATCAAGTTCTTGGAGAAGCCCACCTGCTATCAATAAAGTAAGCAGTCTGTTAGATTTGCATTAAAAAGTAATTCTATGAATTCAACTGTTACAAAGAGGTGGAATAGAAATATCAATGTCTACGTTTCTTTAGGAATATATTTTTTTCAAATACATGACATACCCTGATGCACTGATACGAACTTTTACTGTAATAAAAGCCAAGGCCAAAATGAGAATTCAGGGGTGGTTATATGCATATTTAGAAATAACAGAATACTCCTATGCCATTGTTCCTCTGTATAAAGTACAAGAAATATCTTTGAAGAGCTTGTATGACATATTAGGATAAAACCTATTTTAAGAATAATGTAAGATCTGCATTAAGAACATCACTATAAAGATCTGCATTAAGAACATCACTATAAACAAGTTCCAACAACAAATTACCTCTTAGAGGTTAACGTAAGGAATCACAAAAATACTACAAACTTGGGAAGCTGAAGAAGCAGCACACAGAAAACTAGCTTTAAGACAGAAATATTTTTTCTTGAACTACTGTTCTAAGACCCTTTGCTTCAATACAGACACTAATTCTTTGTGGAGAACCTGCAGGCAGTACAGCTGTCCTTGATGCTTAACTGTACACTGAAGCCATAACTCCTGTTTATTCCATCGTGCCATATAACTATGTTGTGGCACTACGTAATACAGGGATAAACCTGGAATCCCACATGTATACCTTTACTGTAGGGACAAAATTGCACTATAGTTTCAACAGCACTTGGTAGCCAACTAATTCTCCTGTGACTAAGATGTCAGTCTTTTTTTAAGATGTGCATGAATTTAATTTCAATAAAATCAAACAACCTTTCACCCAAACATTTTTTGTTCTGTTTTTTTAAACACAAAAACCCAAAATTTGTGCTTACCTTGATCCCAAGAGTCAAGCACTGTGACCAAAGCACTACGTAGAAGATCAGTCCAAGCAGTCCGACTCTTCTCTGCTCGAGCCATTGGAGAAGACAAGAGTCCTTTAAGAGCTTGTAGAGATGCAGCAACCGTCAAAGGTAACTGGCCATCTCTCAATTTCAGAGCAGTTTCTTTAAGTACTCCAATAATTAGGTACAAGATAGTAGGAAGAACTGAAACACTTCCTGTAAAACAAAGGAAATTGATTTCACAGAAGTTAAAAAAAAAATCAGGTACCTTTTACATTAAAAAAATTGAGGCAGTTTTCTTGGATTCTCCTTTTTATTTATAACTTATAATTTTTAATCACCTACGTGAATGCAGGCACTGGTAATTTGAAGAAAGATTTGAAATACCATGTAACTCGCTATAGCAAACACAGCGTCAGACTTGCTTAAGTGAATTTAAACCTTTTCTGTGTTTAAATTAGCATTGTATATCTTCTCCTCGATGATTTTCTTATATGAAGTGTGTAATTATGTCATGTTCAGAGAAAAGCAAGAACAAAAAGATCAGAACCACCAAGAAGCAGAAGAAGAGAAGTTATGGAAGTATGAAAAGTATGGAATAGCAGAAAACAAATTATGAGCATCTAAGCATATTTTGCAATGAAGACAATACAGTGAAGGAAATTAACAGGGGGTAATTTCAAAACAAGTAAAAAGAAATACTTCTCCCACATGATGTGTAGTTAGCCAAGGATGTCCCTGCTCCAGGAAATCACTGAAGTCAAGAATTTAGTGAGATTAATGAGAAGAGGATCTCAGATTAAAATGTGTAACAAAAATTCCTAGAATTATAATGAAAAAAACTAACAAATATTTTGGAAAAAGAGGAGACCTAAGAAGAGAAGCAGATTGTTCCACAGCCAGATCTTCATGTCCCTGAGAATCTGATAGTTGACCTGTCAGAATAAGATGCTATAAAAAAAATTAAAATCACAGGAATAACTTGGCATAGCAGTTTTGCTTATTCATATGTCTTGTATCTAATCTAATAGTAATACAGAATTCTGCACATATTGGAGACAATCTGGAAACCTGCATACTTATGTGTTGCTCCTATCTTAAGTTCTGATGTAGCAAAGCACAGAGTTAAGCATATGGCTTAATATGCTCATGTCCTTACCTTTTTAAGATTTTAATATACTGATGTTTGTGAGACAGCTGTTGAATAATAAGGGTCTCTGACATATCCTTAAGTATCTTCTGAACCTGAGGACATCTACCTTCTATTTTTAAACAGTCAGGTCTCTGAAAACTGACTGTTGGAATTCGGTAGGAAATCCAGTTCCTGAGCATCATTTATTTGAAAATTTCATTATGCATACATATCATGACAGGTACCTGAAGTAAGAGACATAGTAGTCAGAGGACTATAACTGCAGTTACCTATTGAAAGGGGGAAAATTATGCAATTCCACATAGGAATTCTCTTCTCTTTGATTATATGAGTTGACTTTTGGAGATGCTTCCTTATTCAACTGACTGTATAAGCAAGCTTAAGCTCCTCATTTTAGTCACCTGATATAAATGCTTAAATTCTCTAGTGTAAACATCCCATTTGGTCTGATCCTGCAAGCTGTTGGCTTGTGGAATAACTTGAACAGCTAAAGACAAAAAGAACGACAGGGAGAAACGAAAAAAAAAAAAAAAATCACAGATTATTTTTCATACAAGATAGTTGCACTCAGATCTAAGGATGCTATGTCTGTTTCCTTTTGCTTTGAAGTAATAAATCATGAGCTGCAGATAGAAAAGAGAAATCATATCACCACCCTACAATGACAGCAAGAACTGCCCACTATTCCATTTGGAGTATGCTATGCCCCGAAGAAGAATCCTGTAATGGAGAACCGATTAAAAAAAAAAAAAAAAAAAGACATATCCAAGGCTGGTAAATGCACACGTTTGCAGAGAGTGTAACACAGATACCCAAGGTGAGAACAGGGGAGAAAATGGTTTATAAGTGTGGCTGTAACAGTACTGAAAGATCATACTTATAAATATGATATTGCAGGGACAAGGGAACCCTCTTAAACTTTGGAGTGAACCCAAAATGGGTCATAGGTAAAAGTAAACTAATCTGAGAAATCAACCATAACTCCTTACAGTGCTTTCCTAACATTCAAATGATGGAAAGGTAACACGATACATTTCCCTTTTAAAAATCATTTATGTCTGCATTATAAATTCCAGAATAAACAATTCAAGTAGAATGGAATCATGTAGCTATCTCATACTTCCCTGTACAAAATGAATCTAATAATTGCACTACTACATGTAGGAGGAAAAGAATTAATTGCTTCAGTTTTGTAACTTGTTTTGTAATCTGACAGTCAAAAAAATACTTAGAACAGGAAACTGTCACAAGCAAATCAACAAAACTTGTTGCCAGATTTATCCAGCTGAGAAAATTAGGTAATAACAAGGGGGCTCAGAAAAGCCCAGTATTCTTTCATTAATCTTTCCTTGTGATGAAACGGCATACCTTCAGGAGAGCAGACTGCAGGAACATCAGAGAGAATAACTAATGCTGCTGCTACCAGTCTACTTCCATCTTCTGACAATAACAGATGTTTTCCAGATTGAACTGCAGGGCTACAAGTTAATTTAGGGTTGAGCTGGGGAAGCTGTCTGACAAGAATACAAACACACAACTCCAGTGTTGCAAAGACTAATGATTTTCCAGGCACCAGTCCTCCTGTATCTTTGCCTTCTCCAAACTCTGGTAACGTTTCCTTTTCTGCGGCACCGTCATCAACTAAAACAAAAAAGACGAAATATGGCAGAAACCTGCAGGCTGTACCTTGTTTCCAAAAAGTTTACTTCTTCAGATTGTTTCATTACCAAATGATAATCTTGATACGTATATATGTGCATGCATATGAATTCAAAGTTCTACTGGCAAACACTCATCCATCTGAATAAGCAAACTATGCATGGACTCAAACGGCAAAAAAGCGTGTGCAATAGATTTAGACATAGAACACGCTGAGGCACCATGCCAATATGATGTCACCTGATAGAAGTGTTTCATTTCATCCAGTTTTTTTCTTTTAGAAGAACTTTAGGAAGTTACAGAGTAACTAGTGGAGTCTGTCTTGTAACAGCTGTGGGCTGTGTGTGCTGAGTCTCTCCCTTGCTCTACTGAGGCTGATCCCAGCTTTCCACTAAGACTTCTGCCTCCCTAACACCACACAAGAATACCCCAACTGCAGTTTCTCCAGTTTTCCTCCTGACTTCATGCCCTCTAGTCACCTCCAAAACTACCTGCTATCTACCATACCATCCCAATTTCTCATGTCAGGCATGTGGACTGACTTAAGTAAACCAGGACTAGTCAACAACTGTGAAACTCTTCAATTAAGATTGGAATATCACCTTCAAGAATCCAGTTTTCCAAGAAAGCATTGCTTTAACCCTGGTAATACCTGTTCATCATCTCACACATTACTGTACCTTCTGCACTTCTCCGCTTTTCCTTCACATGTTCCTGAGCTGCAAAAAGAATCAGCCGAACGACTTCAAGGGCAGCAAGCTGAATATCAGGCGATTCTCTAGTCAGTATCAGTCGATGCAAAACATTCAGCAGCTCTACACCCAACTCCTACAGTAAGAAAAACGCTTAATATGTCCCCACTTTAATGCAGGAATTTTAGAAACTTGTTAATGCTTGTTAAAGCCAACAGTATTACTCATTAATCTCACTAAGGGACACAGTATAACTAATATACAGGAGTTGGCATTTCTTCAACATCTAAGCTCCTAGCTCCCACTAGCAGCAGTCCTGCCCAATTCTTCCACCACCAAAAGAGTAATCATGGTAATTTAGAGATAAGACACTTAAAACAACTAAAGAAAACCCCTCAAGTCATCTTTATCTTATGGCTTTTTAACTTTTGAATGTGGGGATACTACAGTGTATTCCTCCTACAGTATATGCATTTCGTTGGAGAGAGCATCAATAGTCAGCAGGACTTAGGCATGTCCAGAGCTTTATCACTTTTGCTGTGTTAGACAACTGCATGGCACACAGGATGGTAAAATGCTTAATTTAAAGGAAAAAAAGTATTTTGAAGTTACTACTTCTTTTTAGGATCACTGGTGTGTTGAGGGTTGGTTTGTTTGTTTGTTTTAATACTACTGCTTTTGTCCAGTTTCCTTTTATTATCTTGGATATTTACAACAGAATTAATTGAACTGTCCCTTGACAGAGAGACTAAGAGAACTTTTTTTTTTCCTGGAATTCTGTCTTTACCTGGCTCTCATCCTACTCATCTAATTAGTCCTTCCTGATGAAACGTCCTCAAGTTCTCTGCCCCCACTGTGTTCTTACAGGTTCCACGTTGTGCTCTTTTTCTCTCCTCCCTCTACAGCTTTGGATTTTGGTAAAGTGTATATATACATAATTCACCTACTAATTATGTGTTGAAGATTCCTGGATATACAATAGAGAGTAGAGATAGTGTTCAAACTAAAATTATGCCTTAATTCTGGGGGTCTTTTAATCATTAAGACATTACCTGATCACCACCTATTTTAGACCTCGGCCATGGAACATCGAAGAGTGCCTGTAGGGCATGTAAACAGGCAATAATGTTCTCCATTGCTGCATCTGATCGAGGAGAGCAGAGAAATTCCACACTAATTCCTGTAAGCATCAGAAGAAAAAACCTGTATGTGCTTGAAATTTTAAGAAATAATTTGTCAATTACTAAATAACCTATCAGTAGGTTGAACAGACATAGAAATAGCATTTGCATTTTATATTAAGTGAATTCATCTCCTATTACGGATATCTTGGGGCAAGAACTCTACTTCCCTCAAAACAATGAAAGAACTTCAGCTTCTAGACAAGTAGACACAATTATAACTGCTATTAGCATAAATAAATTAAAAAATAGAGCAATTTCTGAGTAAAACACTGAACTCTAGGTCCAATGAAGAGGCAGACAATTCACGAGTATATAGCAGAATATTTGCCTAATCACACTGATTTATGTAATAGAAGAAAATAATGGAGAACATAATAATAGTTCACAAACTCAAAGGCTGAGGCCTTATCTTCCCATTTTACAAAAACGCTAAAGATCACAGCTACCACAACTGGATCACCAGCAGTAAGTAAATTACATGAAGACTAAGCTTGCAAATCCTGGAGCAGATAAAAACAATGACTTTTTTTCTGAGCTTTCAAGACTCTTCAGATGACATTTTATGACATTGGAGATAAACTTCATATAAACAGTGATCCATATTCTCATCCCAGTTGCACAGCTGTAATTCCAAAATGTGTGGTGACTTGGGAAAAAGATCAATGTACACTAAAGAACTGCTGTGAAATGAAGGAAGTGAAAATGAACAAGTGGAATATGCTGAGAAGCAGAGTAAACAAGCCAGGTGTCCATGGTAAAGTATATGAAATTTGAAGCACTAACCCAGTAGCACCAGACACAGGGGAAATGAGCAGCTTTTGTATCGGAGGTCCCACTTTTAACTGAGGGAGCAATGGAGTCCAAAAGGAGGCTGGCTCTGTGCAGGAAGATTGGGATTCGAAAGAAGCCATATACATCTGGGTCATACAAACCCATTCCAAAATAGAATTTACAAAAGAAGGATAGAAAAGAGACCAAAGAAAAGAAATAAAACCAGAAATTCATAATTGTGTAAATTTAGAGAACTGGGACTGAATCCAACTGCCTGATTAGCCTCTGCAGTAGTGGAGGCTTAAACAGAGCTTTATGGGAACTTAAGGAAACACTTTACCATGAGGGCAACCAAGCACTGGCCATAGATTGCCCAGAGAGGTTGTGGAGTCTCCATCCATAGAGATATTCAAAAGCTGCCTGGACACAGTCCTGGGCAACTGGCTTTAGGCGGCACTGCTTGAGCAAGAGGTGGTGGACAAGATGACCTCCACAAATCCCTTCCGAAGAACACGCTATTCTGTGATTTAAAACTGTACTTCAGTGATGCTAAACTGTACATTCTGTAATAGTAGTGCTATAACTGCGACAAAGTCCACACTTGAACTTGCATGTTTATGAGCAGAGCAGTAAGCACTTGTTTAGGACTTGTTGAGATCACACTGAGTGTTTTTTCTTCCACATTTGGAAAAAGGCTTTACAATATTCTCACTAGAACTTAAATATTTTACTTATTCACATTTAACTTCATTGTTGAATATTGCATCTCTTAGAACAATACACAGTTTGTTTGCTAACAGTTTTATCTATTAACAATGACATTTTGGGTTACACCATCTAGACAGATTACGCACTCACTAACCCAAGATAAGATGAAATCTGTCAGTGTTCACATCCTCAGGAGATTTCACCGAGGGCCTGGTAGAAGAATCTTGACACATTGTAGTTGGGGTAACAGGTCTAGAGAGATTAGTAACTCCTTCATCTGGATCAACAATGATGAAACCTGTGCTAGTAAGCCATAATGCTGTAGCATAAAGTATCAGTGCCCAGGAGTTGTAGTAATGAGGTCTGGCATTTTCAATTGTCTCTCCTGTATAAAATGTACCACCTACAAGAAGAGAAGCTACAGTTTTAAGGATGTCAGTTATTTTCAACTACCATATTTTCTCATTCTTGTAAAAGGGGATTCTTCTTATTGAAATTATATTCACTGTATTTTATGTATGACTTTAAAAAAAAAGTGCAATATTAAAATTCAGGCTAATGAAGGCACTTCATTTAGATTTATTTTGATAGAATCCAATACAATTACCTTTTTCTTCTTTCAACCATAAAATTACCCAAAAAACAAGAATACCAGACAAACTACTTTTCACATCAATGAAACCTCTGTTTTCAAAAGCAGTCTTTATCTTTAGATAGGTACACAAGCATGCGTATTCTCGATACAATTCAATCTTACTGTGATCTTAACACTAGTCAGCTAGGACATTAGTGATGTGTACTTACAAGTGACCTATGAAAATACAGTTGATTTGCCTTCTTACCTTCAGCAGGTAGTTGCAATGCATATTCTGAAGGCAAAGTTAAGAGAGCAAAATCCTGAAGTGCAGCAAGCCAGAGCTTGCTTAGTGTTCCAAGATCTGCCTGTACTAAATCCAGAAGTCCACTGGCTGAATATGTTACATCTCTGTAGCTTTCTTCTGCAGAGTTTGCAATTTTTAAACAGTGATTTTGTGCATCACTTTGATTTTTCTGCTTTTCAACTGCAACTATGTAAACCTGTTTATATATTTGGAGAGAGATTTACAAATATCAACAGTTGGAAAACTACTGTGATCATTAGCATGACTGCCTATTGAATGGGCATGAGCTCCCTGGTTATACACAGAAATATCATATTAACGACATAACATGCTCATATTTAGCTGGTTATCAACCATCAGCATCCAAGGCCATTATCAGTGCTTTCTAAGACACATCTTCTAGATGTTACATACATTGTTCACATTTTTTTTTAAATCTCTCACCTTGCATTTACATGGATTAAAACAGGCATGCACACAGGCTGACTTTAAGGCAGTTAGCCAATGCAGTACTGAACTGACATTGTTAACTTACCAGAACTACCTGTAAGAAATTAAATGCCAACAGACAATGAGAAAAATTACACCTATTTAAAATGGTACATTCAGCGGAACATCATCATAGCCATTTACACCATGCCAATTTAAAATTAATATTGAAATATTAGAACATGTTAAGAAATTAATATTTCTTAAGTACTAGACATATTTCTTAATGTATAGTATAATACAAACAGTTTAACTAGCAGTGCTTTTGTCAAGTTTACAAAGTTCACGTACCATTTAGAGGTATCAAAGCAAAGCAAAGGACCAGCAACTTCTATTTAATGAAGCATGTAAGGAATTCCTAAAACTTTCTGCCTGAAAAGTTCTAACTCACCTACTAGATATCAAGAGTATCATTACAGCGCTGTTACACTAACCTCTGCCCAAGCCTTAAGCACAGCCAGTATCTCCATAGTTGAGGCGCTTTCATTATATTGTTGACTTTGTGCTTCTTTCCCAGCCTGCACTTTGACCAAAGAGGATACAAGCAACTGGTGAACCCTTCGAAGGTCATTAAGATCGCTTACTACACCACTTGCTATCCAGGCACTGCACACCTAGTGTTGTAAAACAGAAATAATGAGAAACAAGAGCCAAACACCACTGGATACTCTTTCTTCCACCTGTAAAATCATGAAAACTGGATTTCATTTCTACTGAGATACAGTTTCTCTCAGATACTAATCAATGTTAAATGACATTACAGTTTAGTATACTTAAGTAATGCAAGCCAAAAACATTAGAGGGATGTCAAAAATAACAGCGGAAATATCAACTGCTATAAAGTTTCTCAAAAAGATTTTAATCTTTGAGTTGTTACAATATAGAGGTAACATGGGCAACATTCTTTGGTGTGCACTGAGGATTTGAGGGTAGATGATTTTATTTCCTTTTTCTTGTGTGGCATATCAAGCAAAAAGAAAATTTCAGAGGGTCTATTACCCAAGACTTCTGACTTTCAACACTTGCCTGACATGCTTTTGCTGTGACATCAGGGGGAGTTTCAGGAGCAAAGGCAGGCCTAAGTGCTGCTCCAACCTAAAGAAAAGTTATACAACGTTTAATACATAGTGAGCAATTAACTAAATTACTTTTCATGAGCAGGCTTTGTTGTAGTTTTCCTTTATAAAGCATAGCTTCCTTTCCATTTTTCCACAGACTGTTTCAGTGAGATTAAAGAGCAGGGAGACAGCTGCAGTCATACTTTTACTGTTTTGCGTTGCTTACACTGAAGATATGCTTCTCTCTGAGAGGGGTCTTCAAAGTCGATTCTATTTTTTGCACAGTCTAAAACTGAAAGAGAAACCTCTTCCTCCCTGAACTCTTGACTTGCTGAGAAGCCCGCAAAAGAAAAAAAACCCTATGTTCCAATCCATGAAAGACCTGCAAAGACACCTAATGAGTGACATTTCCTTACTCATTCCTTACTCAGAAAGAATACAGATTTAAGGAAACAAACAGCTCAAGTTGGTCAACTTTGCCAAGTGAAAGAAGGGGAGAGCACAGACCCCATTTGCCTAATAAAGAACACAGAAACATATACTTACCAGGTTGCAGAGATTTTACCTACTCTCACTTGTTGAAAGCTGTTTCACTAAAGGCTAATGAAAATTTCCCTTGCTGCTTCAGCTAGTACCTGAAAACTCAGACTTAAGTTCGATGCTCCCTGTGACAGAAGCACAAAGTGTAGTACAAGTACTACAAATAAAAGTTTGTGAAAATAAAAGTGAAAAGGAATTGTTTTTAATGACAACTAATGACAGGTTCTTAAGACCCCATAAAGCTCAGACCTAATTTAAGGAACTTCTGAACAAGATTTCAGGAAACAGTTACTTAAGTCTGGAAAAATCTACATCTGCCTACTTCTGGTTATTGTTATGGAAAAAAAATTGAGAAGAAAAAACTAGATATTTAACTGCTTCACATCTCTTCAACTTCTATGAAACAGTTGATGAGAAGATCTATGCATAGTATTAGCAGAAACACTTTAAGGGTAGTGAAGGTTAAAAGGAGAATTATTAGCTTTACTTGTGACCTGCTTGATGGTTTTGGACAGCAAGCATGGATAGTGTATTTTTTTCCCTTGGTAGTTCCAGACTAGATCAAGTCACTTTTCCTTTCGTACAAAGAAGCGCCAGCAGAATAGAATTCTAACAGCAAAAGCAAGATCAAAGCAGGTTAGGATGTCTTCAGTGTCAGGATCTCCCCATTTCTATGAGAGAAAATGATCGGACTTATTCAATGCCTGCTAGAAAGTGAAGAGTGGGAGTCAGATGAAGGTTAACACAGCTGTCTGTCATATTTAACGAAAGTGCAGTCTGGGATGCAAAATGATCAGGTCATCTTTTCTGTAAGTCTCAATGAAGACTTAACTGAAATAGACCTTGTAAGTACAACCCATGCTTTTACCTCCTCTAGCTTATTGATTGACCAAGATCTCCTAGTGTGATTTGCAGAGTGCAAAGGCTACTTATTTCTAAGCAGTGTTTTAAATGATAGTTTTACCTAATATTTCTTGCAATACTTCCGCACTTTGAAACCAATGCTTTCCAAAAAGCTGCAATGTTCTATTTTATTTTTGCTGTATTCAAATAGGGAAGGGGGAAAAATGCTAAAAGTTTAAAAAACTTTGGGGCTAAAACATACACCAACTGAAAAGATGCTTGCTAAGGAAGTTAACTCCAAACAAATTAATAATAGTTTCAGTAACAAACTAACTGAAACCGAAGTCTAACACTATGCACTGCAAAAGGCGGATTTCTTTTAGTGATTAACTGTAACTAAACTTCTCTAAATTAACAGCAATGGCACTTACATTGGCTTGATATTGCTCCAGAATTACATGACCTGGAAACTCTGGCTCTGGAACAGCTGCAAATTTCCGAACAACAATTAGTAATGTTTGAAGACCAGAAAGACGAAGCTGATCACTGTGATCTGTGGCAGCCATAAAAGCCATACGGATCAAGTCAGATAAATGTAATACCAAAAAGTCATCTGAAGAGACAACAGAGATTAAAAAAGAAATTAGTTTTATTAAATTTAGCTTTAGACTTAATATATTTTACAAGACTGCTCCCAACATTTTCAAAATGTATTATTTTACATTTTACCTTACCACATATCAAGGATTCACTTAAGGCACCTTACACATAGAACAATCTTACTTGGACATCTTATGCTAGCTGATCTAGGCTCCTTTCCATTTGAATTGACTCAACTCCAGTTGAGTCACCATCCCTGGAGGTATTTAAAAGACTGTAGATGTGGTGCTTAGGGACATGGTTTAGTAGTGGACTTGGCAGTGCTTAGGTTAACAGTTGGACTTGATGATCTTAAAGGTCTTTTCCAACCTAAACAATTCTATGATTCTATAATGTAAAAAAAAAAAAAAAGGTACTTAAAATAAAACATAAATATCTTTATGTATGAGGCAGATTTTCTAAAAAAGAGTTTTGAGGAAAACACCTCCAGATAAACAGAGAGGTACTGAAAATTGGCACTCTGTTTCTACTGGTAATTATGCAAATTACGGAAAGAAAAACAAGCAGAGTTTAAGTCATACTCCCAGATACCAAACTGTGGTGTTGTAGGCTGGTGCCAGCTATCACTTCTGAATGCCAATGCTTATGCAGAAACAATGGCTTCCTATGCACATACCATGGTACCATAACCGGGAAAGTAAGTCTAAATGCTGCAGTGATATGCCAATATTTTGGCAAATAAAAATTGCTCTACACATTAATAAATATAGGCTTCCAATCAGAGTAATTAAAGGTTTCAATGATTACAAACAACAAATTTATGATGAATTTCATTAAGATGCAAACAGCTAACATTTATTTTAAGCCTACTTTGCATTCTGTGAAATTCTTTCAGTGCTTAACACATACCTCTTGAATCACGTTGTTTTCTTTCTTGAGCCAAAGTTATGTCAAAATGTGCACTGCCTGCATTTTCACATTGGCTTATAATTTTACAAACACACTCTGCAGCAAAAACTCTGGTAGACCATCGTGGATTACTGAAAGGATGGAACCTCTCATCACTGTCAGACGTTAATACAGATGCATCATCCACTTTGGCAGTTTCCTCTTGAGTGGTATCTACTGAAGCTACTGTATTGAAATCTGTATTTAGGACACGGGGCAGGGAGAAGGAAGAAATGTAATATTCTTTTTTACTGTAACTGAAAACTACAGAACAACTCATAAGAAAAATCTCTTTGAAGTCCATCTTTAGCTTCCAACTCACTAGGACTCCCTTTAGCCCTGGTGTCTGAAAGTAAATTCTAGAATTAAAAATAAAATGTAAAAAAACTGTCTGCATTTGGTTGCTATTAATTGCTGGAAGACAAGATCAATACCACAAAAGGAAATGAAGAACTGTAGTGAAAGAAGTGAAAGAAAAAAACCCCTTTAAAAATAAGTGTGACATACTAGAAGCTAGTACCTTTCCAAACAAAAAACCTAAATCCAAGGAGTTCTCCTCCTGCACTGCAGCGAAAAGAATCCTCCCCGCCCCCCCGCCCCCCCATATTCATCACAGTAATTAATTTTATCTGCTCGGGAGTTTCATTATGATATAGTAGGTCTCTACCATTCCTCTTTATTAATAGGAGAGAGGGTCTGAATATTTTTGTTGTAGGTACATGCACAGGATGCACAAGCTCAAATGTATTCTGCGTTTACATTTCTGATATGGAAATAAGTTAACATTAGGACTATAAATCAACAAGAATACGAACAGGCAAGACATACTAAAATGTTTACAAAAACTTGTTCAATAGGGAAAAGGCAATCAGAAGGGAGAAAGGCATATTCCTTCCGAAAGAGCTAAGTTAAAGTGTCCAGTGTTTCTATATGAAGGACAATGATACACTTGGTAAGTGTCAAACATTCAAGAAACAAGAATACTTGCCCTCAGTGACATACTGTACTGCTGCAGGCCTTACTTTCTTTGGGTTCTCAAATACAGTGTATTGGGACTTACCAGCAGAGGCAGCAAGAACATCTTTACAAAGCTTCAGCCAAAAAGAGAGCTTTTCAACAGCCATTGAAGTAAGCATATGAGTCAGAGTCTCTTTGATATCTTGGCATAATCTTTGATCCAACTCTTTGTCCAGCAAGCCCAGCAACGCCCCTTCCAGGCCTATTTCTCTGATGTTAACATCTGCTAAGAACAAAGTCTGAGCTGAATGTTGTACCTCACAAAACTGCAGTAATGACCACAGAAACCCCACTAAATGTTGCACGCAGAGTATCTTGTGAACAAGTATCTAGCCCTGAAATACTTTTGAAATAATAATATTAATTGCTTTAATACCATGTCTAAATCATCTGAGTACAAAACAAACTTTGAACTTTTAGAGAAACGTACTAACAACAGGAAGAAAGTTACGCCAAGGGGAAAAAAAAAAAAAAAAAAAGAATCCTACTCTGAATTTCACAACATTACTATCACCATAGCATCCGAACTCCTGAAAAAAATTATCTTTGGCCATCTAATTCCTCACATTGACTCATAAGGTAATAGTAAAACAATGTTTTAACTTGGAAGGGAAGTTAAAATTATTCTCCAACAAGGCTCAAAACCAGACATAGAAATAATTTGTAAAATCCATATGACAAATTTTTATTTGCCCAATATTACCAATTACAAAAATCATCAATTTTACCAAATGGCTATAGACTATCTTCTCTGAAAATTTCCAAATGAGCTTGAATTGAAATCCAAAGTGAAATCATTTATTACCACCATCCCCTCCCAGGAAGGCACATGAGGATGAACTAGTGATCAAAAAACCCAAACTTTTAGGAAGTTAAAAATTCTAGGGACCCCACCTGATCATTACTTAACTAGTTATCCAAAGAAGTCAATAGAAATGTCCTTCAACAGGTTTGCAGATTTTTAATTTGAGATTTACATAGGAAAATACAATTATGAATAGGCATGTAAAATGCAGGACTATGAAGCAGTTACTACAACAGCCACCGGCTAGATAGGCTTAGGTTTTTCTGGAACTCCACTTGCATTTTCTTATTTAGTGATCCTACCTACAGTACATGAAAAGCAATAGTATCTTCATTTTATCGCCAAGTAAGTGTTTAGATGTTTCCATAATTTGGTACTATATAGAGAACTGAAGCAGAAAACCATTTTGAGTTAAAGATTTCAAGGACATAGCAAAGTTTTCATACCCATAGCAGAGTGTTTTTAAAATTCACTATCAATATGTCAAGGTCTTTGATCCCAAAACTTCAATACATTACCTGGAGTAAAATCTTCTCTGCTCTCTTTAACTAACGCAACAGCATATTCTGATACCTCAGCAGCTTCTCTTTGCACAAGTTGACGTAAGCAAGCTACCACTGCACGTCTCAATAATAAGTACGAGCTACAGAGATTCACCTGAAACATGCAAGAAAAAGCAGTAGGTTAGGTGACTAACAAACATTTATAGCAATACCTCAGTAAGGCCCGTATCTTATGAACAACTGCAGTTAGGACAAATCTGTGAAGTCAGTAAGCATGTAATTGATGCTCTTTTTGCTCAGCGCTTTTTTTTTTTTTAAACCCCCAGTGAAAGGCATTGCAACTCCTGTAATCAATTTTAACGTATCAGTACTTTTAACATTTTCTCTCCAGAGGTAACTTATAAGACTGGTTTGGGGCTGGATCCAACTCCCTCTGATATTGGTAGAAAGACCCCCATTAACTTCAATGACAGCTGAATTGTGGTCTCAATGAACAGTTAACTCTAGTCTTTGACTACAGGGTATATATAATGGACTTGAAAACTCAGTGCAAGAGAAAATTACAGAAATCACCATCATATGTAACTAGAGAAATGCCAATGTAACTGAAGGTGAGACAGTCAATCACACTTTAGTAAATCTGAACTCCATGCATGAAAGAAAGTTTATAAGAAAGGGCAAAAAGAACACTGCTGCAATTTCATCGCAAAAAATATTATATACTCAGATTACATTAAATTACATTTTAGAGAAGGCGAGAGGAAGGGTGAGAATTACTGGTGAATGTATCACACTGAGACAAGTCAGCTCTCCTGAGTAGTTTCCAGCAAAAAAGTTTATAGCATCACCATATTTTAATGCCACGAGGCCAGTGTTTGTTTTTTATACGGAAAAATATATGATAAAAGATTCATTATTACAGGAACAAGGAAAAACACTTAAAAAACCCAAGACATAGCCTCAAGGGTTTTGTTTGTTTGTTTGAGTAGAGCTTTCTGATTTTTATTTGCTTGTTTTCAATTTTAAGAACATTCTGAAGGGGATCCCAAAGATACAATGAACCAGCTATCTGGCCAAGCAAGATGGCTACACCAATATTTATGCGGCTTCTTTTAAATTAAGCTTAGGTTATCATCAAAAGAGTTATTCTCTACAACTAAGTAATTGTTGCACCCTTAGCTGTCACCGTCCTTAAGATAGACAGAGCTGAGTGTCTGCTGCAGGAAAACCTTGCGGTAACGTCATGCTCCTCATACATTAGTCAAAATGCCTAATATGTAGTAGTTCGTAAGTTCTTCTTTTTAACTGCATAAGGACAAAAAGAGTAAGAATTTCAGCTTTGTTACATTAACAAACCTAAGCTTTGTCTTCTGAATTTCTATGCGTGCACGTGAATCTACAATACTCAGAATTACATATTTAATGCACACAAAGATACACTCTCTGCATAACTCTTCGAAAAGAAACCTGACTCATTAAGTACGCCTACAAGATACTTTAATTGAGACTTTGAAAACAACAAGGGAGGCTTTAAATGCAAAATTTATGCAAGCAGGCTACACATTCTACTTCAAGTTGGACATGCATAAATTGCATGCTCATTTTTAATAGGGAAAAAACAGAGGATCCAATAAAGGCTACTGAATAATGCAAGATGCACATTTTTCATCTCTCATTCTCCCACATTCTAAGCAGGGGACGGGACTAAATAACAGACACAAAATGCAAGCATCACATACAAACTTAAATGAACAAGCAGTTCCCTTTCTGTGCTTAACATGTTAAAAACAAAATTATGCCTCACTACGCACATAAATGAAATGTAAGTCTGCCATGGGCAGAAAGTTAGGAAGGGTCTGGTTAGGATGACAATCAAATGTCACTTGACATGCTAAAAGAAATTACATTAAAATGGTTAAAATGAAAAGATAAAAGATGAAATAAAAACACCACTGCAGACTGCAAAAGTTTAGGATTAACAAGGCACAGGGACCTACCAACACAGAATTATCCAACAAGATTTCCTGCACAAAAACAAATGACAAACCAGTCATGACAAAACCAAAATATAGATATAACAGCGATACCAACCACACATGGAGACTGTTACATGTAAATTCAGCGTATATCAAAATTCAGAATCTTATCTCAAACATACAACAACCCTAATTTTTTAGTTCATTTATCTTATATTTAATGTTGAACACATTTAAATCGCAAGCCAGCTGCCCCTAAAATTAATATTTAAACAGTACCAAGACAACAGCACAACATAGTTATTGATATTATATACTTAACCGTGTTTCAAAATATCTTTAATGTCTTGCAGCTGAAAAATGGTGTTCACTACATCATAAGCTTACACAGATAAGCTCTTTAGAAGTTTGTGCTCACCTAAGTTAGCTTTAGAGCTAATGTTAGACATGATTAAAAGCATATGATTTCTATTCTGCTGGAGCCAAGAATTTAACTGACAGAATAAGCATTACTGTTAGATGCAAAGCCCTGAGACAAAAGATCCAACTGACAAACAAGGAATACTTTCAGAAGCTGAAGAAGGGAAGCTAGATAATGACAGGCACATGCACACAAGTTAAAGAAACAAAAACCAAGCCAGTAAAGCTGTGTATCCATTGCCTGAGTCATGTTTTGTTAGTGCTAGCACAGTCACAAACTGAATGGTGTAAATAACTTTGGGCACCTGAACCACAGCATGCCCTAGGGGCTGGGAAGACAGGTGAAGGTAGCTTGCAGCTGCTCACAGCAATTGTGCTGGCATGCTTAATGCTGTATTTATTTTTAAAAAAGAAAGAAAGAGAGAAAGGGGCACACAGAGAGAGAGAGAAAGGGGCAGGAGGAGGAAGAAAAGAGAATGCCTATTTCAGGATTTTAAAAAGGCAAGTTTGAAGACAGAAATTTTCTGGAAACTTTGGGGAAAAAGGGTGGAGAGGGGAGTTGATTCAAATGTTAAAAAAACAACTCTGCACATTTGTTTTCAAGATTTTATGAGTGAGGATTCATGTTTCTATAGACAGAAGTGGAAAAGATCACTTATCTGACCACAGATTCTTTGTCTCTCAGTGCCTTAAATAAAGAATGCAGGGGTTAATATCCACAGTACCTAGCACCCAGCTTCTATACTCCCCCATAAGACTCCAAACTGAGTTGCAAAGGAGGACACTCACACCTTGCTCTCCTCTTGCAGAAATTTCAACTCATGGAGAATGACTTGCTGAGGGCCACCTTGCAAGCCAACAACAGAGTTAAGAGCAAATTTCAGGTCCAGTCCAATAGTTTATTCTGCTTCCCTAGCAAGATGGTGATTTAAGGGGAGTAAACTAACACAATATGGGGCTGAAAAAGCTTCTCCTTCAATTCTTCCTGGCTCCCACAATCATGTTTCCAGTCAAACTGAATAAAGATAAATGGAAGGAATCTAAACTTTATACAAAAATCAATATATGGTTACTATCAATACAGAAATGCTACACAGACGAAGACGTGAATGAGAGCTGTGTCAAGATAGACAAGAGAGATTTCAAAAAACTGACCATGCTTTATTGTTTGTGTTTTTTTGTTTCTCCCTGATTTACAGGGAGACTAGACAGTCTTACATAAAACAAAACACCACAAAAACACCTAGCTAGCCCCTGAAAACCCATCAAGGTAAATAACTACCAGAAAATTATTTTTGCTTTCTTCATAGACCTAAATGCTTTAGAAGAGTAGCTATTCAAAGACAGAGAGACTGTGGGGGAAAAAACCCCAAAAAACCCCCAAAACCCTCAGCAAACAAACAAAAACCCCCAGTTCTTTGTCAAATAGGGATGAAAAAGAGTTTTCTTTATTTTTTCCAAAGACCTACTTTAACTGTTACTTATGTAAGTGTCAGAAAGTTTTACACTGATTGCGAAGAAGTCAGAACACTGAAGCATTAGTGCTACAGAAATTACAAAATAGAGAAATCTACAATTCTGCACCATCATGAAAAGCAAACCCGAACAAGACAGTTCTCAGTAGTTAGTACACACAATTGTTTTTTAATCAATCCTTCACCTAAGACATAAAAAGCAGCAGAAGAAAAAACTGGCCAATGTAAAATAGCTGGTAAAAACCTAGCACAAAGTTGTAACGGATGGTATACTCTGCCAGACAACTGGCCTTAATAAGAGCAGCAGAATGCTGAACTTGCAAGCAGGTCAGAAGGCCAAGATTTCTACAGAATGTGCTCATCTTGTAAAAGGGAAGCAGAAACTGGGGAAAAATACTGGGGGGGGGCGGGGAATAGAGAATACTTGCCTGTAGGAGGATATGAAACACCTCACCCCTACACAATGATCAGTTTCTCTAAGAAAATGATTTCTTGTTCTCTAAAGAAGCATCTGCATTTTTTTAAATCGTTTCCGAACAAAATGTTTTAAAATACAAGGATACAGACTAGTAAACGCATACTTACACATAGGCAGCTTACAAGGCTACACAAGTTGACATGTCGAGGAGCAAACATGTGAAGCTGCTGAAGGCAAGAGATGGCTTGAGCCTGAACAAGGCAGTCAGGATTATCCTGCATCACTGCACAGCCCAGGAGGCAGGAAGTTCTTAAGGCTGAAACTGTCGTACTGCTGCCTATATTTGGAAGAAAAAAGGTTTTCATTTTTTGTTTTTAAAACATCAACTTTTTTTTTTTTTTTCCAAAACATGATAGCCCAGCTTTTTCCCAAGCAACCCATAACTCCCATCTTTTTGAAGGATTTTTTTCTATATCTGTGTTATACTCTGATATCAAGGAGTAATAGTCACACTGCTCTCTGGAAATTTCAGCGTCCAGCTATCTAAGAGTTGATTTAGATACAAATTTTCAAAGTCTGCATCATAACTAAGACATAGACTGGCTGCTAACTCTTGAAATATGAGTACCTTCTGTTTTCATGCTAAATGTAAGAATTTTCAGTTCAAGGCAAGGCTTTGAGAACCCGTTCAAACAAAAGAAAAGATGTCAAAAAGAGACACAATTTTTGGAAAACTGGCAGTCATGTCATCTTGATTGCATAAAATTATGGCCTGTGAAATCCTGTCTTACACTGAGGAAAAAAAAATAGCATGCACTTATTTGTTGATAAAATTTGAATTACACATTCAAGCAATGCTTAGCAATTTTGTTGCTAAACCAAACAAAGCTGATACTATTGTACGTTGTATACCTTGCAACTCAGGGCCCAGCGTGGTAATAAGTGCATTTAAACAGCGACCAAGGCTTTGGTGAACTTCAGCGTAAGCAGGAGGCACAGTCAACAACAACATGAGAACAAGAGATAAGGTAGGTTCCACGTGCACGTGATACAAGGGGCCAGCTAAATCTACTATCAGTGACAGAGAGTGTAGTGCCCATGCCTGTAAAATAAGAGAATGTAATGTCATGTCATGCAATGTCTCTATGATAGAATAAACAGAAGATCTTTTTAGAATTTATAGTTCCAAGTGAAATTCAGTAATTAAGTGTAATAAAAGTTGCACTTTTAGTTTCCAAAGGGACAAATGGAGAGGTTATAGAAAGAAATTTTAAGAACCTGATGTTTAATAAGCCATTTGAACATTTCACAAGGAACTGTACGTTCTGCAATGAAAGAATCATTTTAAATTTGTCATTGTTCATTTAAAAAAATTATCTAATAGTGAATTAATTTAACAGAAAAATGAAATAGATAAATAAAAATACTATCCCTCAAATCTATTCTACTCTTTCTAAAATTCCTTACCATTCCATGTGCAAGAACAAGAGAATTATGAAAACATACTGCAACAGAGTTGTTGAAACAACATATTATTTTAGTCTCAGTTACTTTGCACAAATAGCCACATCTGTTTCATGTCAACACACAGTTCTTTATGTAAAGATATTGTAGAGAAAGCTTAAAAAAAAATATAATCTTTAACTGAGATTTAGACAATTACATGGAATACACTCAATGTCTTTTAAAGCTATTCTGACTGATAGCAGTTATAGCCACAAAGAAATAATTTGAATTAGTCTTCAAATACCTTGCCTTATTCAAGGGAGTATATTTACCAAGTTCAACAGCATTCAGGCTACAAAACCCTGTTATTTACTGCATAACCCTTCAACAAAAAAATGCTGTGACGTAAACATCGTAGCACAGACAAAAACTAACATGAGCAAAAAAACCTAGGTACTATCTAGTCAAGGTCAAGATATAGGTGAATGTGAAATGAATCAATTCCTAAAACATCAGATATTGTTTTTGAAGCCAGCATATCTTAGCCTGATCAGCCTCACTGATCATAAAATAAGAACTTCCCGTATCTCATCATAGTTCTTGCTTGGAAGGTGGATTTCCAGCAGGGGCTATGGTTTTCATTGCCTTTGCTTCTCCAGCCATCACCTGTGAGAGATGCCTAAAGGTTGTGAAGTATTATTCTTACAAGAAAAAAACTTATACTCCGGAATATAAATCAGTTAATTTGTAACATAACGTTTTTAGATAAGTGACATGTACCTGTACATCGGGAGAAGTACTGTCCTGAGATAAAGTATAAAGGATTCCAACACATGCGTTCAGGTGCTGAGTAGAACCTATTCCTCCTAGGTACCTATACAGACATCCCAGAGCCAAAGAATGACCTGTTCTTGATACGACATCCCTAGCAGATTTTAGCCTATTAATTATAAGGAAAGAAAGCTGTTAGTGTAATCACCACAACTGATACTATGTAATAAGCACATCTACAAATGGAATTTCTAGTATATAATCAGCAAAATATTTTGAGACACTGTTATATTGCCAAAATTCTAAATTAATTTACCATCTCTTATCTGAAGGAAGTGCCAAAAATATTTTAGATATTTCTTAAATGATGTTGCTAGAACAGCAGCCAATTTAATTTATTTGAAAGTCTACATGCTTACTTAGACAACTTAAAGGTCAGCAAAACTAAGAAATACATGCAGAAGTCAGGCAGTGCTTCTTCCCCTTAATTTCTGAAGTGACATCAAATTCATGAAGGAAACCAGCTTTTAAAAATTATCATCATAATAGGGGCCATGTGAATTTCTCAAACATTTTTATAAACTCAACCACTAACTTACCACACTTTTTTTGAACTTACTTGTCAAAACTGACTTGTACTAATCCAGCAGTGAAGGCACTATCAGAAACCACCTGTGCCAATCTGGCCAAACACTCTGCAGCAGCACATCTTAGGAGTGGATTATTGCTTTCCAAGGCACCCATTACCAATGCCAGGGCAGACCTTCTAACTTCTTCTGGGCCTAAACTTCCGTTGCAGTTAGCCAAGTGCTAAAAATAGATATTAAATATATTAAAATGCAAGACAGTATAGTAATCAGAATGTGTTTTTCTGTCAGTCACAAAAAAATTACAACACCTGCAGAAAGGTTTTGATTTTCTTCCCCTTTTATCTGCAAAATTCCTCTATTTTTATTTTCTGTTTTCAGAGTTAGAAGTCTAATTCTACATAAGTGTACATCATAGCACAACATTTTAATATCAACATTCTGATTTTAAGAAATATTGGATAGATTGCAGTAGAACCCAATAAACCAACACAGCAGCATAAAATTCAGGAAATGGTAGAAGAAAAAGAACTGGAAGAAAACCAGTGAAAACAGAATGACACAAAGGAAAATCCTAGTAAAAAAAAAAAAAAGAGGATGAGCTAAAGCTACAGCAGTTACCTAGACTGCATATTAAATATGCCCCAAATACAAATATTGTATAAATAAACGTCATGCCTATTCTGAAAACATTTTGCCTTAATTTGAAGAAAGCCTGAGAAGGGAAGAGTGAAAACTGCACATGAACACAGGAAAATACAAATAAAGCATCAGGAAAAAGCAACAAATGGCAGACAGTTGTGAGATTACTTTATTTTACCAATCGTTACTTTTTTATTTATACAGTAAGAAATATGAAATAGACCATGATAAAGACAGAAATACAAACAGAATTTTTCCATCTCTCTTAGTATGGATGATAGTATACTACAGTGTACTAGAATGGGTTTCCCTAACCCTTTAACATTAAAAAGAGGGAAAAATTAAACCATGACTCGTGAGCACTTTTGTGCTGACATCATATAAAAGTGCGACATCACAAAAACTATATTGACACAGAAAATAGGACTGATCTTTACCTTGACTGTTCATCAAAACAAGAACTTCTGTGTAGATGCATCTGAACCAACACATGCCATGTTTTAGTAACAGAGAGAGAAACAAAAGGAGAGAAACAAAGGAGATTTACCTTTAAGGAAGTAGAAAAGGCTGCCACAATATTTAGTTGTACTATTTGTTGCCGTGCTCCTTTTGTTTGCTTTATGGAATTCAACAACTGTTCTAACACCTGGAGCCTTAAACAAAAACAGAAAAGAAACCACAGAATTAAAAATTAAGGAAACAAACCAAGCTTATTTATTTTATTTTAAAACCCATAACAAAGTCTATATATTATAGAAACAGAGTTGGAACAAATCTATAACACTTAGCCTTGAGCATTTTCCTTCAGCTGGCATCCCTGCCTACTACAAGAAACTTTTGTATTCCATATTAAAGTAATTACTCTATGAACACAAATTTTTTTGCCTTAATGTTTCCTTATAACATACGTATTCACAGATAATCACTTAGATATAACTAACATTAGACAGATGTTATTAAAAGGAACTGTGGGAATGATGCATTTTGATTTACAATTGAGAAAAGGGGAGGGAAAAGAAAAAGAAAAGGAAAATGGAGTTATCTGCAGCAGTTAGTTCCGCTCTTCAGAAACAGGTGAAGAAAAACAACGAGCAACCTGGTGACAATAGGGGCAAAAAGTCCAGACAAACAGAAAAACATCCACAAAAAAAAGCAGTCAGTGAAGACAGAATAAGGAAGTAAATGCAAGTCAGAAGAACATATCATAAAGCATGTGGCAGTTTTCTTGGCAGATATGCTCATATACAAACAGCTGCCTCGGGACTGCACTAAATCCCGAGCGTTCTAAGCAGTGAAGACATCAAGACTCAGGACTCGCATGCTACGCACCCATCCCTCACAGGAAATTACACAACCATCACCGCCTATAATGATCATGATCCAAGGTCTAACTCCAGTTGGCCTTGAAAACATAAAGCTGTTTAATTTAAAAATAATTGATTTGCTCTTAGGCTGCATTCAAGAAAATTACCAGCAGCGCACAGAATAAGCAACAGCATGTAAAACTCTTGAGGAATTTCACGCCTCAGCAATCCGTGTGCTTATAAATGTGAAACAAACCAAAATGCCATGTTTGCAGTAGGAAGATATATACACACACAAAACCAAGATAAGTCTGTGATCCTTTTCAAGCATTCTTGTACCTTGACAGAACTGTGTTAAGACACAAGCTCTTGTTTCTTCTTATCCATTTTTTATAAAGAATGAGGCAGGATAAGGGTTAAATTTTACTGCAGCTTCCTACCCCTTTCAACCCTCCTTTGTCCTAAGGTATTCAACAATTATGTATTAAGCACTATAATAATTGTGTAATACCTCTTCAAATAACTTCTATTTTTATCTGGCTATCAAAGCAAAATATTATTTTTCTTGGTCAACAGAATTTATTACAATGACAGTAACCTCTTACTCGATGTGCCTTTTCATTGTGACTAACTTTAAAAGAAAGTCTAACAATTCCTTAGTCTGAATTATGTTACTCAGAGGGTTCACAGAATCCACTTATACATTTCACTATTTCTTCAGTATTGTTTTCTTCTATGTTCAATCTCAAACACTGTGATCACCTTTTAGCATCTCCCAAATCCCCCAACAGTTGCAGTCACTACTTTACCTGTGAGATTCTGCTACATGGGAAAATATAACTCCAAAAAGACGAGTTGCGGCACTGACAACAGACAATACGGGAGGTAGTGGTTTAGGTACTGAATCACCTTTGGGAACTTTCTCATAAATTGAGTAAGGGTCATACTCCAGGCTGCCGCCAGCTACGCTGCTACCTAAAAGGAGCTGTAAGAAGGAAAGAAGTGATAGCCATATTTTTGACCAAGTCAAAACTAGCACTGACGCAAATAACCAGAACCGTAGGAAAATATAATACCACCAGTATACTACAAAAAAAAAAAAGTACCTGCTCTTCGATAAATCGGTGGTCAGTCTCCTGCAGTAAGGGACTGAGTAAAAGGAGATCATTCTCATGACAAATGGGTGGAAGCAAAAATGTAGAGGCATCGATCTGGCTATCTGGGACAGTCAAGTCAGCCACTAACTCTTTTAGAACAGCACAGAAGCTTCCTTTAAATTAAAGGGGAAAAAAAAAAAAAATCAAAATTTCTACTTAATTACTTGCCACAAGCAACTTTGGGAGCAAGATATTTATACTGAAATAGCAACATCCACCTAACATTTTTCTTAAATCTTCACATAGTTAATTGGAGAACACTCTCGCTACAGGGGCAGCAACAGAGCACTATCCAAGATAAGCAAACTAAGCACATACAGATGAAACACAGAGACCTTCATCTTTACACAAGGCATAATGCCATCCAACTTTAATCTAGTAAGTTAGTTACATTTATAGTTAGAGGAAAAAGGCAGTTACAAGCACAGCCATATTTTCTTCTATTTCCTGAAAATTAATGCTGTGGAATGTACTACATAACCACGAAGGAATACTTGGACTTGGCAAGCAGGTGTAATTTGAAACATCCATAAGTTTGATAAATAACCAAAAGCTGCAGAATGTACTCCCCTATTTCCTGAGTTTGCACTCAAAAAGCAAAGCATGAGGAATTTATTGTAGGTTACATTATGATAATTTATACTGGTAGTTAAAACTTTCACATAATATTTCAGGCAAGATTATACATTAACAAAATTAGGCATTCTGAGTCAGACTATTTTAGGTTATTAAAATAGTCCCTGCAGCAAGAGAACATTTCCAGTGCTGAACCACACGTGATGAGAAAGGTCTGGCTTATCCAATACGTAAGTTGTGTTGAAAACTGCTGCAGAACTAATCTTACAGAACGTACACAGCAAATACCACATAAAAATTTACCTCCAGAGCATTATGATTGCAAAATCAAGTCCTCATGAGTTGGGAAATACCAGCATTAAGGGGAGCTTACCTCCACATATCCAGTTCTTTGCATTCACTTTTGTCGTTAGATGATCACACAATTACCCGTTTGCACTAAAGTTGCTTACAATTTTTCAACACATGGAAGTTCCAAGAAGTGAGACAACACAGTGATCAGCACCTCATGAGCACAAGCAGAACCATTTGTATAGTTGGAGCTGGTATCTGCAACCAGCTATTTTACCCTTCCTGCATCTTGAATCTGTTCTGAGAAAGCTGACATCCTCCTCGCTACCCCCCAAACTCCTGTCCCCATCAGCCTCTCCCTTGCAGGCATCTGTTGCTTTGCCTGCCTTCCCAACTAATTAGTACGTATGTAATTGTTCCCAAAATGCTTAACTCAAATCTAAATGCAAAAGGTTAGCACTATCAAATATATTGAAAGATGGTCAGATAGTGTGTGAAAGGGACAAAAAATGAGCCTTTAAAAAAGGCTCCAAAACTAGAAACCGGCTTTTCATTAATTATTATAGATCACAATAAAAAAACAGATATGAAAAACCCTTTCTATGAAAACAGTTTTTCAAATAAAATTTAATGGAGATACTCAGCAATTTTTACCCAATTAACATTTATTTTAGTCCCAGACACTTGGCCAACCCAACATGTCAAATAATAGTATCCCAATGTAAAGCAGTTCAAAATTTTGAGCCAGAACGCTGTTCCAGCATTCTAGCTATTCATCTCATCCTATTAAGAAAAAGAAGTGAATGCCTGTATTCAATTTTATGGTTTAGACAGTGGAACATGACAAGCACAAAGAGCTGAAGAATGAAGAAAACCCTAATGAGTTGTCTGACAAAACACATTAATTTCAGACCACAGAAAACCAACAAATCTAATAATCAAAATTCAAACTACTGAAATGATTTGTGTGAAATTATCAAAGTGGACTTGATAATAATTATGATTTTTATATTCACTCACAGAAAATAAATGTTTTCATCTCAAAAACATGAGCATGTCAGCATCCAAAACTAATGACACGTGAAAATGACCAAGAATATAAATCACTTAGAAGCAGAACCTGATTTTCTCAGCTTAACAAATTCATACTTTGTATCAGTTAAATTGCAAAGTCTTAACCATTCACACATGACAGAAGGCAGCAACTAGAACATATTAAATGTTTTTCACTGACGTTTAAGTTAACTTAATACATTCTTCTCATACCTATCATTGCTGAAATACTGAAAAAAATAATCTACTGCTCATGTATGCTCACAGTAAGCCTTCATAATTCTGTTTGAGTAGATATTGATTTTTATTGATGACAGAGAGCAGCAAGAGAAACATCCAAGAAGCAAAAAGAGAGGAGGAAAGGACCAAGCAGAGCCCAAACAAGTCCTATTACCTCAGGCCTCAGAAACCTGAAGGTTTGAGTTGAGAGAAAAGGCTTGGAGTTATGAATAAAGAATCTGTTTTCAACTGTTTCGTTTGCTGAGTATTTTGTCTCGTTCCTCTTCTACTAACGAAAAAAAGCTTTGCGCATTATTTGCAAATACTAAAAGCTTGAGTTAAAACTCCTAGTATATGTCCCCGTCGCCAACTTTCTTGAAAAGAAATGACTTGCATGTTTCTAGCCTCTGACAAGATCAAAGAAAGTAACTGAAAATAAATAAAACCATGAACTGGTGCAAGCTTCTCATTCAGCATGTCACTCTGAGCTATGCAAAATGTGCCAGGCTGTGCAACACAAGAGTAGTATTGTAGTACAAGAGTACTACAACCTACTATTCTTCTTAGTGATAATGACCAAAATTAGACCCCCAAAAAAGGACCCTGGGCTCCATAATCATATTGTTTTCCCAAATAATTTATTTTAAAAAATCCTAGTATATGCAAAGACATAGAGTTTCTGAATAAAGCTGTCATACTGGAAATAACATGGAAAGAAAGGTATTTGTTTCAACCTTTACTTCCCCCCCCCGCTTCTAAATGATGCATACTTACATGTTATAAAATATATAACAGACCTTGAAAATAAGCGCTAGCAATACAGGCATTTTCATCCTTTCCCCAGTTGCATACTGCTGTATTACGAACCGCTGACCAACTCTGAGACTACATCCGTCAAACTACTGTTTTGATTCTAAGGCTACTTCCAAAGCTTTCAGCAGGGTAACCACTTATTTATAACAAACCTTTTCAGCTTTTTCTTTAATTATTGGTTCTAGATTGCAGCATCCTCAGCTAGGATGCTCTCTTATGAGATTCAGACTCTACAGGTCATACTGTAAAATACTGTCTATTTTTCAATAAAATTTTTCCATATGTAAAAATCCCAAACAAACCAAGAAATCACCAAAACCACCCATATACAAAAATCTGTATTCTATAAAACATTGTCCCTGTAATAAGAGAACAAAAAATCCGCACACTGCTGTAAGGGATGGAGGTGTCATTTTCAGTCCTTGAAGTCCAAGTCACAAATGAATATTATAAACTATGCTTCAAGTGTTATATACAGACTTCTAATGCGACAACAGCTTTAAGGCAAAGGTCAGGGATTTGTCCTTATGAAGATTCACTTAACAGTTACCACTAGATGGAGCAGATTATCTGAGGAAGGATTCCCTCCATCATACAGAGGACACAGCCAATTCACTGGCTGGCTGGCCCATATTCTCTCTGTCCTGATGAAATATCCTGTACTTCTCTTTCCCGCTATGAAACACTCCGATGCCTTATTTCGGTCCATACTGTAGTCTATGGCAAACTATATTCACAGGACAATTTAAGGACGACAAAGACATTTAACGTTTCAGTTGAACTGTTATAGACCTAACTGCAGTGCCTAGTTATCGGATTAGAGGATTAGATTTTAAATACTGCCAGGTATATTCTGCTACAAAAAGTGAGACTATCCTCAGATTTTTTTGAAATTTTTCTTTAAATACAATTTTTTTAATCCACAATCTGGACAGAATCAGATGAATATATCTGTAATAAATAAGTCTACTTAAAGCAATTTAATTACATTATTTTAATGGACTATATTTAATTGATTTATGCTAAGATTACACCTTTTGAATTTAGGATTCAATGGAAAGTAAAACAGGCAAAGAAAGTCAACTCTTCAAGTCATTTAAAACTGCAAGGTTGTCTACTTTCAAGTTTCAACTAAAAATAGGACAGAAGTCTGTAATAAGAGAGGGGTAAAAAAGAAGATCATGAACACTAGCTTTTCAAAACCATGACAACTTCACTACGATTTCATCAAATCTAAACAGAAGGAATAAAATTTGGGTATTAGAAAAGGTGGAACTAATCCTTGCTAGCTGAATATATGTTGAACAAAAACTTAAAAATGAGCCCGTGCTATTGTTAACAGATGCCTCTTTGTAAGAAATACATACCTTCATAGGTCTTTGGAGGCAATACTGCTAGTAATTCATAAAGTTTATGTCTGTAAACTGTTGATGATGTTTTTAAAGGATTTCCGTATGATTTATATATTGAAGAAAGCCTTAAAATACAAAAAAGCACATCACAGATGTTGAAGACTTCAAGCATTATGCAACACTCCAGTTTAATTTGTACCATTCTACTGAATACTTTAAAAATCTATACAAAGTACAGTTTTGATTTGCATTACTAATAGTAGAAGCAAAACAATTCATTTTACATGTTCTGACAGAACCTCTCTGTACTCCATTCCCAGTCGTTATTTTTATTTAGCACTAGAGAAATAAATAAGGCTTTCTATTGCCTTTGATTGTACCTACATTTATTACAATTAACTTTTTTTGTGGAAATATGTCTGTAAATTTTATTTTAGAGCCCAAATACATTAAAACACTACATATTTTGAAGGCAAAAAAATTTAAAGTTATAAAACGCTTTCCAGCTTAGCTCTGAATCTAAAATATAAAAAATGCCCATCTCTAAAGCTTTTTGTCCAAGCATATTCTTGAACTTTGTTTTTAATTTTATAAAAAATGATCATGCCTAAACACTAAAAAATGTTTGATTAAAAAAGTAGATTAAAAACAATTAAAAAATAATTAACAAAAGCATGCGATAATTTCTTCCCTAGCTTTTTTAACATGAAACTGAAATCTACAAGCATTATGCCAGCTAAAGTCTTCAGCTATACAGCTGAATTCTCTACACTAATTTTTGTACTTTGAAAAGAAAGTTCTTTAGAAAATGCATTAAATCGAATACAAGAAGATTACTCTGTAGCTTGTCAAAACCAGAATCTCTTTTAGCAGTTTGATACACACTTACTGTGTCAATAGATCAACGGCACTTGGGAGAGGTGGAAGAAGTCTCTGAACAACTTCATCCGTAAGAAGACCAGCACAGTGAGAAACAAAGCTTTTGATAGCTAGAAAAGGAATTGGATTTTAACTTACTAAGTGTGAGATATCTAGAAGAAAAAAAACCACATCAGTGAAGTAATCGCGTTATTACTGCACTAATAATTTAAAAGTAGAACAAAGCACACAAAATATTTTTTAAGTATTTGGACCAATAAATTAAGAAACGGGAAAAAATCTTGAGAGAAAAAAGTAATATTTACAGGTGCACTATTTTGGTGTCTCAGGTTGTACTTTCATGCCCTGACTTTTACTTGCATATATAAATGCAAGCATTTTTTGCTTTTTGTTATGAATTATGCGATATAACTCAATTTCATGATAATTCCATGATAGTAATAAAAAAAGAAAAAATGGGAGAAGGATGATGATCAGATAACCTACTGATTACTTTGCTAGTTTTCTATTTAAATTTAGCTTAATTACTGTACTTTAAGAAACAACTTATATGTACACAAGAATTTTTCATTATTTACCGAAAATTAAACTTGAGTTAGTAGTTCAAAAAGCACCTAAAGAACATACAGTGTTAAAGACCTCTTTCCAAAAGGAAAAGAAAATATTTAAAGGTTAATTGTTTAGGTTAGTTCTAAACTGAAATTACTACTGAATTCCACATTTTCCAATAGATTTTAATAGTGAGAGAGGAGTGATCATTATACTAGGGTTCACATTTCTGCAATGCAAAGGACCATTTAGTACTCTAGAATACATTACTGAAACACATTAAGTATTTAAAGATCACTGGAGTAATCTCTCTGAAACCCAAAGTCACAATATTTCATTTTGAAAAATTGCAACCTACCAAACAGCAGACAAATACAGAATACTCTTTATCAGTTGAGAATTGCAACTTCTTTATTGTAATTTTACCTGAGTCTTCCCACTCTCACAAATGTGTTTGACTGACTCATCAATTCTATTTTGCCTCCAGTAAGTCAGCTATTAGGAAACAGAACTGCTATTTACCAAATATAATAGACTGTATGAACAACAAAGCATACCCTGGTTTGGCTCCCCTTTCACTATTGTGATATGTACGTTAAGAGAAGAGAAGCAGCCTTCCTGATATCATTTTTACTGTTTGGAGATCAACTGATTAGAAGAACAAGAGGAAGAAAACCTCGTGGTTTTGGTTTGGTTTTTTGTTTGTTTGTTTGTTTCAAAAATGAAACGCATGTATACAGATACATAGGTAATTATATATATACACACATATACACACACACGCACACATACAAGCATGTAAGTTGGGGAGTGAACACATCCTTTAACACTCAGTGAAAAAAAATCAATACGAAGTATTGTTGCTCTTTCAGAAGATAAGACAAACCAACAGCCAAACTATAAATACCCAGAGAAAGACACAGTAAATCCCGCTTACCACAGAGAGCACCAGCTCGACCTTCCAGTGTTACTTGCCAGGTAAATGAATCTCCTCGTGTCTTCTCTGTTTCTAGGTCTTTAGGAGATGACGGAAAGATGCACTTCCACAGCAACAGCATTCGTGGCAGATGGTGTTGGACAACTGCAGGACCTGTAAGTGTTGATAGTTCTCATGCCAACGTAAGGATTAATAAAATTAAATCTTCTCTTTGGTTCTTTTATCTATGTTCACAAAATCATTATCATTGTGAAGAAAACTTTATGCTACTTTCCCAGCCATCTCATGTATCATTTCTCAGATATTTACTGTCTTGGTATGCCATTTTCATACATAACTACATACCCACTAACACATTTACAAGTATGTCACCAAGCCAACTATAATCTCTGTTTTACCGAGTACAGACTCTGCAGATTATCAGCATAAAAGATATAATAAGCGATAGTGACGTTCAGAAAAGCAAACATTTGTTATCGGTGTATGTACAAGGTGTGTTTTCCCTAATCTGAGAAAAAAAATTGGAGCTGTTGAGCAGAAGTAATAGCTGAAAACATGAAAGGTGCCTTAAAAATATGAACAAAACAGACAAAATACATTCTTCATGAATAATTTAGTGATCTAAATAAACTGATCACTAAAAATTTCTGTAAGATTCCAAATGCCTGACAGAAGGGAAATACAAATTATTACTTCATTTTGTTCTGGGATAGATGTTAAAAAATATCAATGTAATTCTTCATGACCACAAAGACATTTGGTTGGACTAACTTTGAAATTTATCTTTTACATTTCATTAATAGCAGTCCCAACCAGTCACTGTTTTTCAGACATTGCTCCCAATGAACTGATACCAAACCTGGAAGAAACAACATTTTTATTTTAGAAAGTTTTTCTAAAGATTCCTATTCACATTGTTTTTAAGAATTATTTTGCAGTGCTAAATTAAATGAGACATCAAAAGAACTGAAGCCAGAGAAGGAACACAGAACAGCTTATTTTAGTTTAAGAAAATTGTAGCAATCTACTACCTAATGTCATGAGGGCCGCTATCAACAGCCATCCAGCCTGTGTTCGCTGCAGTGAAATGCGACTGTTCTGAGAAGCAGAACACAACAGATCCTCTGCTACTGTCATGATTACCTTCAAAGTTAAAGAGAAAAACAGAGCATCAGCATCTCAGTAACTACCAAATGATTTTTCAATACTATTTTCCGTGATACTTAATCTTACTTCAGTATCCCCAAATAGAATACCATCTTCTCACACTATAGCAAGAAACTCAGGCTCATGAAGTTGCAATGACTCACTTCAGTACTAGTCTGGGATAGCTTCAACAGTTCCTAGTTAAATTACGTTGCTGCTTTGTTCCCTTCTTTCATCAGCAGTAAAATGAGAGCTGATAATTCTCACAAGAATATGTGTGGCAAGGATAAAAAGTGTTCTGATATTCTGTTTATGCCACTACGCAGAAAAAGGATAGCATGAGACCTAGGAATTAGGCTCAGAAGCAGCAGAAGGGGCAATGAACTTTTATTCTAAAACAGGGATAAAGGTCTATCATTCTCTCTGACAATTTTTAATCAACAAATGATATGACTAAACAAACAAATTAGAATGGTATGGTTAGAATTAATCCTATCTTAGCTTCTCCACAGTAATTGCATGTGGCTACTATTATGTGCTAAATGCAAGGTGACAATCTGCACTTGTTACCCAAGCCTGAGCTACCTAGAATTTACATAGAGGAACACACAGTGTGCCCATGGACAATTATCACAGCATGGCTACAACTTCACAAAGTATTCTGCAAATGGCTTGCTTCAATTCTGTTTCACATATACCAAAAGTATTTCTTACATCTTGCATTATGTCTGCTTGCCAAAACAAACTGCTTGCAAATTAGTATTACAAGTAAGAAGTGTCATTACCAATAATATAATTTAAAGCTTTAGTATAGCCAATTCCCTTCTACAATTATTTTGCAAATGATAATTTACTTGGACAGTATAGACAGCATCCTTCTATAATTTATTTGAAAAATTATAAAACTTCGTGAAAGTTTGCACACCTTGGCTCATCAAGGTTTGAAATCTGTATACTTCCAAAACTTAATGTTAACAGTCTGAAAATATTAGTTTCCCCAATTCCATAATGCTGTCAGATGGTTGCAAACGAAGATATTTAAAATATTTGATTCTAAAATTAAAATGGTACCCTTTTAAAATTATACTATTAAAAATTACTAATAGCTTAGTATACTTAAATTACTCGATAAATGAGCATCCTAGAAAGGATTTCATTTCACGATTTCTGACAATTTTTCTCTCTATGTACTAGAAGTGTCTAATGCTTAAGAATTTTTTTGAACTGAAGTATAAGCACTAGTACAGAATGCTAAATACATACAAACCCAGTAATTATTTTGTTCTCTTGAATAAGGTCCACCTGCAACTCTAACCACTCTCTCAAGGAAAATGCATTAATATAAAACAGCTTCTGTCCAGGTCCCTACTGTCTACGTTTGATATTTCCTTTTCAAAACTGCTCTATTTAACACTGGTCTCTTTCAGCTCTTCAGAAGAGGAACTAGTCTGGAATCTGGCAGTGTTCCTAGGAAAGAATGGAAAAGGGCTTTTGTCAGCTCCTTTGGTCTCCCCCCTGCCAGCTTAGTACAGAATACAGTGTTTCTCCCACACTTTTCTGTGCCCTCCCAAACCTCCTCCTGGCCCTACTTCATCCTATTCTACTCCTCTAAAAGAAACCTTTGTTAAGAATTAGGTTTCTCTGTTAAAAAGAAACTTTATCTCAGCTTAGGTGTATAGTACTTGAATAGCACTTTTTACCTATATAACTGGGTGAATGATAATCATTTTGTCCTCTCCCCATGGTCTTCCAGTAATCACGAGGAAAAGTTGTTAAAAGCTAAGAAAAACAGGGTCTTTTTTTTTTTTTCCCCATTTATAAATTGTTTCATCAGCAGTTGGAACTTTGAACTTTGACTTGAGAACTGTAGCTAGCAATAACTGTTAGGAGTGGTGTGGAACTGTTAGTACTCAACAACATTGAAAGGGTTGACTGGAATCACTGCAAGGGACATTTTTCCTAGTGTACTAAAGCATTCCTTTCATCTTGCAGTGGTGTAGTAACAAGAAAAAAGTATATCCCATCTGTGCTAGTGGAGAGATTTGTACAAGCATCTTAGACTATGTTAATGCAAGAAACGGGTTTCTGTGAAATTTTGTAAAACAAAATGAAGGTGTGTATGTATCTATTGGACTTCATTAAAGATTTTTTTGGACTTGACCAAAGATTTTCAAGATAATATATAATTGCTGTTATTGGTGGAAGCACTGACTAAACTGAACCCTGGAGAGTCATTGATGGGCCTGGGAAATATTAATTTGACTTAATCTGTGGTTGAATGAGTTTCTTTCTAGGACACTTATTTCTAACATCACAGCATGCAATAGATCTGTATGTATACTTCTAATTATTTTTTTATAAGAGAAAGATCTTTTCCTTTGGTAGAGTCTGATACGTTTCAGCTGTATGTACTCCAGACTAGCCTCTTCTCACCATTAACACTGCTGAAATGTCAACTTTCTAATTTAAGCCAATGTCAAACTAGGCCAAAATTGCAGAAGGTTTCATCTTGCTGTAAAGAACTTAGTTTGAAATTCTGAAAAACCTAAGGCTATTCAAGAAACGTTTTCTCCAGGTAAACGTTTTCTTAGACTTAGTTCAATTTAAGTCCTTACAACTCCACAGAATTCACCTCTGTCCCAAAACAACAAACAAAATTCTGCCCCAACAAACTTCCTCATTAGAAAAAGGTAGCAGTATAAGTGGTTAATAAAGTTATTAATGGCATTTCCTGAGAAATTCACAATCCTGATACATGCGAGAAAAACACTTGCTTATTTGAGTTATGTGTGCTTCAAAATCCCCTTCTTGAAGAAACTCTCTGATCAGTATATTGGGTTATGTGATCATGTTATAAAGAATACACGTAAATACTACTGTAAAAACATCAAAGAACTGCCTATGAGTATTCAGACCATACCTTCCCTTTTCCATGTGGAATTCCTAAAGGACAGTGTTTTACTGCACCCAGCAAAGCGGCAACAGCAAAACTGTAGCCAGTTACTGCTTCTGGGGAGGATTTCAATGCACTAAGACGTTCAATGCAACGATCCAACAGTAAGGACACATAGGAGGGCAATGCTACTGCAATACAGCGTAAACACCAAGCTGCTGTTAGTCTAACTGAAATGCTGGGATGAAGAATGACAGAAATTACTGCTTCCAGAACTCCTGAAAAATAAAAGGCATAAGCATACTTAAGAAATAGGCAAGCAGTTTGTCAAACAAGCAAAAATGTATACAGAAGACTGGTGAACAGGCCACTATCCAGTTTCTGTACTTCTCTTTAAAGAGTACTATTGATTTTTATTGTGAAATATTTCTTATCAAATTTAAATACTTCAATACTTTTCAATAGAAGTTACCGTGAATGAAAAAGCATCAACATGGAGAAAACCTAACATATTGTGCAGGTTCACCAACATGCATAGAAAATATCTGTAAGCATTATCAAGGAAGCAAGATGCATGGAAACAGATGTCCACTTGAAACCACCCAGAAAAAAAAACTTCTCACTTCAGCTAAATGATAACAATAAAGGTAGATGAAGATACACAGCTCAAACTGATTTACTACAAACATTACGAAGTGTTGGACTTTAAATACAACCCTTAATGGAGTTAAATTGGATACTTTTTTTTTTTTTTAAATTAAAATACTAGTACAGGCCAGAAAAGATATAAGTAATGCCTGAAGATTTCCTACAGCATGTAAGGTAGCCAACTTTCACTCTAGCTTTTTTTTTTTTTTTTGGTAGTTTAGTGGGAAGAAACAGTAAAGGATAGAGGAACTAAAGAGGTCGAGGTGAGGAGACTACATGCCAGAAGAATTGACAGTCTAGCCATCAGAAATCAGAGAATATCACAGCGAACGCAGGAATATATTTTGTACTCTCATTCATGAAACAATTCAGGGCTTGTACCTGTACTGGAGTCTTGCAGTAACGGTGCTGCTGTAGTTCCTAAGCCATGGATGAGACTTCCAAGTTCCTGAAGTGCACACACAAGCACATGCTGACTCACTGTTACATCTGTTGTACTAATTCTGGTTTCCAAGTTACTGTCACTCATTGCAGCATCTGGTAACACAATATAGGCAGATCCCCATGAAATCACTACCAAAATGAAACAAACAGACTGGAAAAAGGATTTTGCTATGATAAGTTGTTATATGGCAACTACCAAATGGCTTATCTTTAAGTGATGGGGAACAGTGGCTAGTAAGAAGCATGCTATTCTTAGCCTCGCTGAAAGTGACTTCAAGAAGTCATGCTTTGATATAACTTTCCAGATTTTACTACACAGCAGGAAAAAAAGAAAGGAAAGAAAAGAGTAAAATAGTGCGAGAGCAAGCAAGCAAGAAGATGGTGGCAGGGAATAAAGAAGGAGGGGAAAATCTGTAGTTTTTTCAAAGTTCATCTTTTGAGACACAAATGATTATGTCAGTTTAGACATTTAACATTTAGATATTTAACTAGGATAAAATATGCAGCCATACACCAGGGGATAACTGGTTATGTCCAGCATTCTCTTTCTTTTCCCCTACAAGGATGATGGTGGGAGATCAGCAGCTTTCTTTGGAAGTTGCATGAAGGACTTCATCACGTAAGAGATCGGGTTTTTTTCCAGGAGAAATACTCATTTTGTCAATTAGGAATAAATGCTTCTTTTTTGAACGATCAGTAGTATCAGCTGCTCTGAACAGGAATGCAGAACCTGGCTAGACATATTGACTGCCAATTTAACTTGTTTTACAATACTGTCTGTATTTCATTACTGCATATATTTGTTATTTTGTTACATTTGTAATTGGTTAAAATGATATTTGCTGGGGAAGAAGTGTTAAAAAAAAGATATTTACAGTTGTGTGGGTACACACAGGCAGAAACACTAACACAAATAACCAGCCCAAGTTAAAAACAAAGCAGTCCATCAAAAGCCCTCTACATTATTATGGTAATAAATCAGCACTATATATTCTATTTCTGAAGCCTCTGGATTAGGAAGTTGGACAATCACTTCAAAAAGGAAAAACAGAGGCCCAAATGGATAATCTTGTTAGACCCATACCGACAACTTTCTTCAATTTCCAGATGGCCTGACAAATCTCCTTGGCAGCTGCAATTTGAGCTTTTTCCCCAAGAAGGCCTCCTACTGTAGCTCGAAGGATAAATGAAACACAGCGACGATAGCCGATCGCATCCATCTGACTCTGAACAGCCTTAGGGTGAGACTGAGACACGAGATCTAGAATATGGGAAAGGAAGGCAGAGAAGTTCCTTTCAAGCCATTGTGCTCCTAATGTAGAGACAAATACCACATATGCCTGGAAGAGATTTGAAAAGAAGCCATATTTTAGAGCAAAATCATCTGGAAAACCACTGCCAGCTATCCCACATATATTTTTTTTTTAATTCTCTGCACATTGCCACAACTAGATTACTGTACATTTATGCATCCATAAATCACGTAGGTTCTCATTTACAGGTAGCTGCATTTTTTTAAAATCTATTTAAATAATTTAACTTACTATCAAAACTGTGCTAGCAATATTGCAGCCTGCTTTGACTGTAAGTGAATTCAAGCTGCTTGCCCATTTTATTTCATTGCAGAGTGTGAGAAATGGCAGTTTACCCTGCACAGGCACTTGTTATGTAAAACATTGTGTTTGGTCCCACTGAACAACAGCTTCCAGCTATTTAACATTCTGCACATGGAACCGAAATTTAATGTATGAATGCATTTTAAGAACTACTATGTTGCAGAACTATAACCCATAACCCTGAGAGAATTTTGTTGTTATAGGCTTTGAATTAGGGAATATTTGCAGCCCCCAAGCATTGCTGTTCATCTCAATGAATTTTAATAGTTTGCCTTGCAATGGAGGTATCACAGAAAGACTATGTTTGTCACAACACAGAGAACGAATGCAGAGTCACTTTACAAATCTAATCACCACAAGACCATTTATTTCGCCACATAATGTGCTCCCTTACAAATGCCTTCCATGTGTGTGTGTTGGATTTTTTCTTAATGAATAGATGTGCTAGCATACAAAAAATGAGAATATGCAAATGAACGCAAAATTCCTCATAAGAAAGCTCACCACTACTACCCATATCAACAAACTTCTGTATTTTCTTCATACATACTTTCTCTCATGTCTAATATTAACAACAAAATTATTCATGTAAAAGAAAGTGAAGTACTGTAGATGGAGAAATTGTACTATTAGATCCTGTTAGCATCTAATGGCTTTTGACAAATACTACTTCAGCTTCATAATGTACCAGTACATTACCCCGTTTTACAGATTTGAAAACTGAGGAATTTAACAGGACAGACTTGTGAAGAGTCAAACTGCCATGACTACATTTTGAACTACATCTTGAATCCGTCTGCGGCTTCAAGAAATATAAATTCTTCTTCTATATGTAAGAAGTCATCTTCAGTGTTTTTCCTTATTTTTTAATTTATAATAAGCTGCAATTCACATAACAATTAATACGTTTTATACCTGCAAGTATTTTCTGCTCACAGGCACTGATATATGCACAATTTCTCAAGTTTTTCTTACAGAAACATTGCATTATTTGAACTGTTCTGTTATAGCTAGAGTGTACCATCTAGCACAGGTACTATTGTCTTAACATAGGAATGCATGAAAAAGGAGACAATCTCCAAAAAAACAGTACAAATAGTCAAAACACTGAACTGAACTATCTATTCCTGGAAAACTAATAAAACCACCATGTACACAGAACACCCTAGGAGTCTGGCATGCATTTTCTAAGCAAATAGCTGTCAAGGTATTATTGTTCCCCAGCTTTTCTGTCTCTCAGCCAGAAGTTAATGCTTCTACCCAGCATGATCTGAGCTTAGAAGACAATTTGTGAGCACATTCTAGCTGTTTCAGTGCAAAGTCTGGCAGCTTCTATCAGTAATTTAAGCTAATTTACAGACTTTTTGCACTGCTTAAATTGAAATGCACTGAAAAACTCCCTTACTGGCAAAGACGACTTATCAAATAGCTGGGGGGACTCTAACCTATTAAAATAATCACAGCTGTTTGATATGTGTATGTTCATCATCACCCTTAGTCGTGATTCATAGGTTTAACATTTGAGTATCTAGGTCTTGGCATGTAAATACCACTTAAAATAATATTTACTGGAAGAAGCCAATCTGATATTGTCTGAAAAAAATTATACCGTTTTTACCAGCCCTGCTCAGTTAACAAGATTCTATCCTCCAACCGAGCATCCTGGAACACAGCAAAACAGATACTTGCTTTTTTCCCCACTAAATTATGTTTTCCTTATTTTTCACGCACTTACTCAGAACAGGACTGAGAATGTCCCTAAGTAGAGGAAACTACTGCAAGTTCAAAGAATTCTTGTAACTTCTCCTTTCATTTTTAGACATAAGGTATTAATTTTTAAATTAAAAATTTTAGGAAAGTACTTATTTATATCACTTACTTGATATTCATACTGTGTGAAGCTTTCAAAAGTAATGCTTATTTAACTTGGAAAATTTCAAAGTTAACAATAAGCAACATCAAAAATCTTTTTTTCCTTCTTTCTAGCATAACTCAAGATGTAAATCCTTATTTTAAATTACATACATTTTGTCACAGATACAAAAAAGGATGAAATAAGAGACCTATGGAGAGCAAACCATTTATTATAGGACTGTTTAGCCATCTCAGAAAATCATAAATAACATAATCCAAACCTGTGTGACTCCAACTCTAACATCTCTGCTGACTGAACTGGTCCCTTTCAACATATCACCACTGGCTCGTAGAAATCCACAACTTCCACGCAGAAATCCAGTTCCCAATAGCTCCATCACTTCATCCAAAGAGATTCTGCGGAAGTTATGCCTCGTGGATGCTAAGAATGGATGTAAATCTTTAGAGGAATAGCTGTGTAAAACTTGTTACATTATAGAAGAAAGCTTCAACTCTAAATGTTTTAGAAAAAACAATTTGCACAAATTCAGTAGCACAATCAAATCAAAAAACTGTTTGAGCATAATTTCACAAAAGAAACTACAACATTTTGGAACTCAGTGTTCCAGTGAAGCACATTATTTATCAAGTTTTTCTGCTTCAGCTACTTTAAATAGTTCAGGCCATCACCTACTACACATACACACATTTACCCTCCCTCAGTAGTTAACATCTAACCAAAGCTCCCTTTGCAGAAAGGTCCGAAGCTATCACCCGAACCTTCATGGAAGCCCCGACTAACTAATTCCGGTTTACCACCAAAGACAACCCACTATTGCAAACTCCAGGCATGGTGGATTACCTTTCTGCTATGCTTAGCCAGATAAGGGCATAAGCTGCAAGTTCTCTTCGAAACAAAAGCATCTTACCTTAGTATTCAATTAGCTCTCCAAAAGAATGAAAATCATAGAATATGTTTACAATCTTCTAGGAAAATTGTTTATCCTTAATTCCTATTACATTGTTTTATTTCTTGACAGAAAGTTTATTTAAAATACATGTTGGGACATGTGTGTGCAAACTCAGTTTGCACAGTGTGCAGTGATCATGCTAAGTGACCTAAAATTTTCACTAAATTTCTCATTCTCCTCCAAGTATTCAAATGGGAAAAGGAATGAGAGGATTTGAGACAATAATGTTAAAAAAATCCTCAAAACAACAAACCAACCACCAACTCAATATCAGCACGTTATCAGGTACAATGCAGAAACTTCAAGATTATGCACTTCTCCAAGTACCGCTCCCTCCACCTCTCCCTGAGCCCCTTTTACGTCCACCTAGCTTCTTCCTCACTTAATTCTGAATTCTTTTTAACTAAAATAAATAAAAATAACTAAAAGCAACCAAGCAAACACTTTAGAAGCTTCTCACATAATCTTATCTTAAGCTTAAAGAAAACTCAATTTTATAAGGAGGTCAGTTTTTTTTTTTTACTTTATTGGGAAAAGGTAAGTGCTGATTGTTTTCTGTAACACATTACTTCTCTGCAAAAGATTCTTAGAAAAATACTTTATAAATCAAGACTTCAGAGTCTCCAATGCAAATAAACAGCCTCAAGAACTCTGAAAGGCAGTAAGTAGGGCTTAAAGGCATATAATTTTGTCATTTGCTGCTTATTGCACTGAAGGTTTTCTCTGATGCCGTTAAAAGCAGCACAGTCTGAACGACACTTACTCTGCATCCTGCTATATTTTGCTTAGATTACAGTTAGATATTTACCTTTGGGCTCCTAAGATTGGACCAAAAATGCCCAGTCTGAATGACACCAAAGATTGGAGATGTTAAGTTTGTGCCAGAATGCTCCTGTTAGATCAAGTACTGTCTGGCAGCAAACCCCGTTACATGGTCCATTGAGTGAACAAAACTGCATGCTCTTTTCTCCTTCTGATCACATTTGTACTGCTAGACAATCCAGATGTGGTATTCCTGATTGTGGAAAAACAGCTTGAAGAGATATCCTTAACTCTTCTTTGACACACTCCCTCAAACCTTAGTGCTTTCTACACTGCTGAAATTAATTTTGCCTTTGAATTCTTGAGGCTACTAATTTCTCTCCACACAATAACAATCTTGTAACAGAGAAAAACAGTTTTACCAAATATTTTTCCTTTTTTATTATTTTATAAAAATATATGTATAGGTTAACACAACCAAAACCACAGCACTTCACAAGAAAAAAGTTACAAAAAACACCAAACAGCCAGGCAAAGCTTACATTGTGATTTTACTTCGGGCTTCAATAGAGCTTGAGAGTTTCTGATCATCTGACAGATTTTTACAGATGAGGAATTGGCAAACAAAGTATATACTTTACCTGTCGTCTGTTTAGATGTTAGAGCTCTAGCCAATACTGTGCCTAAAAGTTTTGAAACTGCTAATCGTACATCATAATTGGAACCTTCAAAGGATTTAAAACACAAGGTCACAACACTATCCAGGTCTGTACTCCACATAAATACTGCTTCATTCTGAAGTTCAAGAAGACACTGGACAAAAAAAGGGAAATAAAAAGGTTTTGATGTGGAAAAGCAATCACTACCAGTTTTAGTTTGCTACATAGTACAGAGTTCTCCCTCACAAAATAAGCATGGTGCTTCATAGTAAAACCACTTGAATTTTTGCTGCCAAAACAATATCAAAGAAATAAAGATAAGCAAACAATGTATTTACTGCTGTGTTCATCATCCATCAAAAGAGAATTTTATTTAGGGAGCTTACTTCATAAAAACAGCTGTTAGAGCACTTTACCTTAGCCGCAGCACAGCGGACTGCCATGGATCGATCTGTCAAACATGATCGGGCAGCTTTGTAAATATCTCTATGACAGGGGATAGCAGCAGCTCCTAAACCATTTAATATATTTTGCAAACTAAGCATGATTTCATAACGACCTTGAGACTGAAAAATGAAAAAAAGACAAAACGTTAAAGTTTTGTAACCCTAAGCTACTTGGAAATACAAAATGTTGACTACTGAAATAGGTAAATAATAGTTTGGGTCTTTTAGACTTGTAAAGGTCTTTCTATGTGGAAGTGAGTTAAAGCAGATAACATGCTTTACAACACTACAAGCAAGTGAAAACAGTAATTCTACGTTCTCCTAGAAAGTACTCACTAGCAGTTTAAAGCTCAAAACATGAAGTACATGCTGGAGCAAAAAAGTTCTCATTAATAAGGCAATTAGATTTTCTAGTTTATCAAATTCTTTCATGAAATCAGCTTGAGAATAGATATGATGAATCCTTTTATAGTTATAATCCATTAACTCTCCAGTAATTCTTTGCAATTGATTTTTCGCCTATGACTTGCCACAATTTTTTCATATTTTGGTATCATGCACTTTCTCCTATTCATTGGTCCAGCTACCAATAGTAAATAACCTCTTATTTTTCCAATCATTTTTTTAAACATGCTGTTCCAATACCTCTGCATTCTTCATTGCTTTAAGCACATTCCCAACGGTGTCAGTAAAACTGTTTCCCAAAATTCTTCCCAATTTTTTGTATAAATAGCCCAAGCATACCACCGCAGCACTAAAACAAAAGCAAATCCAAAGACGCGTGAAAATGGATTCAGTAATAGATGAAAGGGATTAAGATGACTAACGTAACCAATGGGTAAACAACAAAATAACTAAATAGAATGTCCCCAAAAATCTAAGTGGATTATCAAAACGAGGCGGGGGGGGGGAAAAGTCTGTGTGTGGCACATACAGTCTAGGAGAAATGCAGACACAAGGGTTGCAAAAATAACTCGGACAATACAAGAATTCAGGTAATAGAACCTTCAGGAATAGAATTTTCATATCCCCCATTAAACCTTTACATTAATTTCTAACTAAGCATGCCCTGCATCGTGCAGCCTATGGCACTGTGCTATGGCATATCCTGCTAGAAGTAGCTAAGGACAGGTTTATTTACAACTCGATGGTCAACAGTAGACTGCAAATGGTAGAGCAATTAAAACTCTGGCATTTCTGTAAAATAATACATAATAAGGAAACATTTTGAAGGAAATAAAAGTATAAGCCCATGTCCTTTTCATGGCACACAGATTCTGAATTTAGTTTCCAGCTGAAATACCTGACAATTAGACTCTCTGTGCTCATTGGCATCTCCTTCAGCAGAAGCAAAAATTTGCTAAATATTGAGGAAGAAACAAAAAGAAATAAAGAGTTGCTTAATTAAAGAGTGTTTTCCTTTGAAAAATTAAGGAAAACACTTCACTTTTGTATTGACTAAATAAATATAAAACTATAACTAAACCAATTAGTTTGATGAATACAAGGAAAAAAGAAATTATATATTTAATAAGCTTTCAGCTCTTTGGCCAGACCTACTTAAATACGCAGTGACACTGCTCAGCACCTCCTTCAAGAAGAAAACATTTTACTTATTCCCCAAATGAATTCAAGCTTCACATAAAGAATTTTAAAATCTCATACTGAACACATGCTTAATTAGAAAAATGCATTTGATATTAACAGCAATCCCCTACATGACAAAGCACTGTTTTGTCACTGATATTGTCTCTTACCCGAATTTCGTTAAAGCAACATGTTTCATTACTTTTATCCAACTCAGTACTCACCAACAATTTGAATTTTAATTTTGTTCATGGTGTGGCTGGGGATAAAATTACAATTGCACCATTTTACTACTAAATTGATCATTTGATGGTCACAGATACTCTCTTTAATTAGCTTCAAGCCTAAATAATATATTTTACATCATAATCCAAAGGAGGAATATTTAATAAATATATACACAGAAAAACCCAAACCAGAACTGCCTTACTACTTCATAGTATAACCTGCAAATACTCTTACATGGTTGGCTGTACTGCCATGGGCCTAAGTGTTGTATGAAAAAGTCAATCAGCTTTGAAAAGTCATTTCTAGCAATGAAGTGGCAATATTTGTTGAAGAGTAACATCTAGACAACTAAAGATGAAAACCCAGCTATTTCTGCACATCAATATTTGAGTTTCTATGAAAGTTCGAAGCATAGGACTTGAGAAGCTCTTCTGACTGCCTTCTAGAATTGTATCGTGACACTAGTTGGCTATTTTTTTTACTTTTGCCCACAAATGTTTCTTCACTATGTCCAAACTGTATTAACTATTGAGTCACTTTATCTGGCAAATCACAAGCAACAGCCAGAAGTTTCCAAGGAAGTCTCTAAATTTATACAAGTTTTGCAGGGAAAAGCCTCTCTGCCTGTGTTTTTTCCTCCCTGGCAGCACACCTCCATTTTGATATATGCCTCTCTCTGTACGATAAAGTTGTTTTCTCTCAAATTTTCCCTTAACAATTGTACTCTGAGAGGTACCAACAAAAATACAGAACTAAGATACTTAAACATGTGGTAAAATAGCACTGAGATCAGCTATGAAAGTTTGCTGACCAGCCAAATGCTTTCAAAATGCTTAAGGTTTAAAAACAGTCCTAGTGGATATTTTAAAACCTTTGCAATTTAAAATAAAGTTGTAAGTTGTATTCATACTACGTGACTTGTTCATCTGATCTGATATAGCAATCACATCACATTCAATTTAGGAGGAGATGAGCACCTAACTAGGGTTCTTTTTAAAATGCTTGCCTACAACATTTCCATCTTCCATCTATATGAATGAATAAAAATTATAATTTATAAGATAAAGAACAATTCACTGGAAACTGTATTTAAAGGAGTTTCCAGGTAAATCAACGTATTGTGAACAATGATGGCAAAATGTTGCTACCTGACAACATGGGCATGTATGCTAAATAAGGACAGATGGCAAAGACAACGCTTGAATCAAGATTTTAAAAAAAAAAAAAAAAGGCAGTCTTCCATCACTGAACACCAGGTATCCCATATATTTGCAGCCCAAGATGAAAGACTTTACACAATAGAGAATAATTTGTAGTTCAAATTATTTTTCTGTAGCCTGCTGTCTCAGCGTCAGTACTATAATAAATACCTTTTCCATAACTTTTTTTGAAGTAAACCATATTTTACTGCTGCCTTTTTCTCTACTTCATCTCTTATTTCTTCTCCTCACTACTGCTTACATAACCCAGCAGGATTCTGAACATTGCTACCTCTCTCTCAGCCCCCCAGCTACTTCTCTGCCTTCTGAGCCTGGGTATCTGCCATTTCTGCCTGCCATTTCTGCCTTGCTGCCAATGGACTCCATCATCCTTCTTGCTATGCCAACATCATCCCACTTCCTCCAGTGTGGCATCTCACAGCCGAAGCAAGGAAGACCTGCAGAGCTCTGTCCCATACTACAACTCACCTACAATGTTAATGCATCTCACTGTTGAGGAGCCAGTAGTATAACAGTAATTTACTTTGCAGGACTAAGATCCTTTACAGCAAACTTGTTCTTAACTCAAAAGACTGCACAAGAGATCAACTGAACAAGAGGGAAACAAAGAAATTATGATATCGGAAAATACAACTGACTCCTTGCAAGAATCTATTTTCAAGCGAATTCACTTGGGTTGTCAGAAGCAGGATTAGCAAAGTGAAGCAAAGACAACAGATTCTGCTCTGCTTTGTATACTGTATCATTAATGAACAATGATGTTTTACCATCTCTACTTTTATCTTTAATTTTCTTCACTATAGTGAAAGATGTGTATTGTTTCAGGAATGAAGCTCGTTCATAAGACTTCTGCACCTTAAGATTAGGTTTCACATCCTGCAATAACAGTTCACATTTTTCTCTTCTGTTGGCTAGGCTTTAGGCATTTAGCTACGAACATTTCAGATGTTTCTAACTACATCCAGTTTCCCAGTTGGGTTAAGAAATGTACTCAATAACTGCGTTTTGCACCTGGAGTTGTACTTATCTGGTTTACTACTGTACTCAGCAGTATATTACCTTCTCCTTGTTTTTTCAAACACCTGCCTGCTCATAATGCTGTTATCCATTGCTAGTATTCTCTCTGGCCTGACTTTCAGTTGTCTGGCTGTAGGTCACCTACCATCTTCCACTCTTTTGGCTCCTGCTGCACACATACAGTACCTAATACTACCACATTCTTTGTTTTATTATCTATCCTGTGGTAGTAAACTCAGATGCATCATGTCAGGTAAAGATTTTTTTTTTCTTTTACTAATGCTGCCTAAGTTACTTATAAAAAGCTTTCTTTACCTTTTTTTGTAAAAAGCAGCATGCATTTCTCTTGCTGCAAAGCATGGTTTATTCAATATGGCAACACGTATTGCAAAGTGATTTTGTCCCCTCTCTGAACAAAAACATAAAGCATAAACCAGCCTCAGTTTACCCTATTACCTTAAAGCATACTATGGTCATTATAGTTCCAAATGATAGCAACAGGCTTAGCATTCCTACACTCCTAAATAAATTAATTTAGCTTAGCTTTCAAATCACTCAAGACATTTCTTTCCAGTGGATCCAGTAAATACTAGCTAGCTAGGTACATCAAATTTTGTTCTAACGTATGCAACCTACACTGACTCCCATCAGCCACCAAATTGCCTCTGCGGTAGAAGCTTCAGAAGTAATAGGGTTTTTAAGTGTTTTAATGTGATTGGGTTTATGTTATATTTTGTGAATCATAACAAGAAACTTCTATACAAGGGAGAAAAATATATTTTAAACTTATTAAACTTTCAAAGGCAATTTATGTTGTGAAGTACTGACCTGACTTCCCCCCTGCCCCAAGATGCAGCTGAACTTCTTACTCAAAACTTTTCAGTAAAGACACAGAAAGGAATATATAAAATGCTGCACAAGTACTTAACCACTCATAATTCTGCCCTGAAGGCAGCATATATTAAACAATTAAAATAAAATTGTTATAGTACCTGGAGGGAAGGAAGCAATTTGAATTTGCTTTCAGGTTTCAGATTAATTCAGTTTCCCTTTGTAACACTGAAGGCTAAAAATTTTAGAGATGTAATACCAAAGAAAAAATTGCTTTTTACAGCTGGACACACCCACAATAATGATACTAATCAGGGAGGCTCCCAAATTCTGTGTGTCATATGGTACAAAGCTTCTACTGGACAATGGGCAGAAATTACGGAGCATACCCTCTCCTACATTAACTTCTCACCATGTAAATCTGTCTCTCTTGTTATTACTGGATTTGAAGTTTGGGGTTAAAAAAATACTTACAGTTTTGTAGGCAGATAACTTGGTGAATCATCTTTACTCCGAATGAGTTCATTGCATTTGTCAATTGTTTGGTAAACAGAAAAAGTGTCTCCAGTGCTATAAAGTACAGCTAAATTCTTGGCAACAAGCCGTCTGGTAGGAGGTCCTGGTGAATTGTTTAATAAAGAAGTCAATTGTTCAACCAGTTTCTTCTGGTTTTCCCTTACATCAGCCTGGAAATAAAACCAGTAACCAGTTAAATTTCAGTTAAATTTAAAAGTTAGTTAAAGATAATTAACGCTAATTCTCTTTACTTTTCATTATTACCATTCTGATACTCTGACATTGTTAACTGAAAATGAACATTGTATTGCATCTTTCTACTTAAAGAAAAGCCATTTCAAATATGCAATTATTTTATTCTTATTAAAAAAAAAAACCACCACATTTTTCAGATCATAATTATTTCTAGTAGCATTTCAGGAGTATTCTCCCTATGGCACTTGAATAGTTATATCTTGCCAAAACAAAATTGTCATTTCTTGCCTCTTTTATGCCTGTTTTAAAATAAAACAATTAATAGAAACATAGTAATTTAAGAAGTAAAGAACTACTTTATCAGAGTTCAAGAAGTTGACCATTAGGAAGGAATGAACTTCCCTTAAAGTAATAATCTATTTCAGACTTACCTCAGTTTTTTAAAAATGTTTTTTAAAAAATAATTAAGACCCCGGCACTGTATTTCATTTACGTATTTTAACACAAATAACTCTTAAATAGCACTATCTAGGTTGGTTTATTGTTAAATACGCATATATGCTACTTAATATACACTAAACAGTGAACCAAACAATTGGACAGTTGGATAGAAACAGATCTTTTATCATTTAATTAGGAAAATGAAAAAAAAAAAGAAGAAGGAGAAAGAGAAAGATGTTACATTCTGGCTTGCTAGAGAACTACTAAATAATTGTGCTGTACTAGGTGGAAGAATGACTGCTATTCTTCATCATGAGTTTGCAAAATTTTGCAGTAATAATCTGAGTTAAAAAAACAAACATTAAAAAAAAAAAAGTACTTAATGCTTATTTCCCAAATTCCTTTCACTGGACTGGTGGTTCTGTCACTTGAAGGGCTGTGACCAAAAACTTGTAACATCTAGAAAGTTATTGCTAACACGGAACATACTTTCGTTATGCATACATAGAAGATGAAGTAAATGAAATTGAATACTGCTCTTTGTTTTTAAACAAAATAACAAAAAAGACAGAGAGAAATGGCTCTATAATGTGCTTTTCTTCTCAAGTGTCTTGATACTTACTCTGCTAGTCACTGGTAAAAGTTTTTCCAAAAATTGTAACCATTCAAAAATGAACTCTGCTTTTTGAAATTCACCAAGCTGGTTATACACTTCTTCATTAAGTAGTAAACTGTGAGCTAACTCCATTCCTTGGAATTTTCCTCAAATCTGTCCTCAAACACCGTGGAATAAAAAAACCAAAACAGAACACAAAACCAAAATACCAGAACTGTGTTTTCTTCCCTATTAATACGTGGTGACTGAATCAGAAGTTTAAACACCTAAACAGAAAAAGGAAAAAAAAATACTAGTCAGCAAGCATATTATATTTACACTTGGCTTATTAAAACTAAACTTTCAAAGGAAAACTTAAAATAATAAAAAAAAATATTACGTTACTTTTATTAGGTGGCTTAAGTAATACTTAATGATTTTGGAAATGAGACAATGGTATTGATGTAATATACAAATTAAAGTTAAATATACTTCAGAAAAAATCAGAGGGGTTGTCAATAAACTACTGGTTTTTCTTCATCTTGTTTTGCATGAAGTGAGGTTCACTAGTACTTGGTCACATATATACCTGAAAGTAATGACCAGCGCGCCCCAAATATAATTATTTTTGCGATCCAGAATTCAGTACAGCAATAGCAGTAACCTACACCTAGCAAACTCGTGTAATTATATTCACAAATAGAAATGCTAACATCTTATTCAAACCCTTTATGTATTCTCAATGCCAAGCAAGGCATAAAGAGAAAACAGAACTTCATTGCTGAACAAACCTCTAATGCTGTCCTAAAAAAACAAACAAACAAAAAAAACCCAAAACAACCCCAAAAAACCAAACGACACCTGAAAAAAGGATGTTTCAAAAACTCAAAGTTCAAAAGAAGTTATACTTATGTCTCTCGAACTGTTTTGGGACTTTCCACACTGTCAATAGGCATAACTAGAAGCAAACCAAGATGAAAAATACCTCTAATGATAACTTTTTTTTCCACTATTTAAACACCATGTAGCCTCAAACTACAAAATACAATATTCTGTAGGCTTTGCAAACAAAAATAGTCAAGGAGATTGTGGTAGGATGTCAACTGTATTTTAAACTCCCAAACAAATTATGCTTTCTAGAGGTCACCAAGACTGCTGAACACACATTCTTTCCCTATGCAGTAACAATATTATACTGTAAAATGATCCATCAACAAAAAATGGGCAATACAAAGCAATGGTAAATAATTCAGTACTCTGGTTATCATCAAACACACAGCAGAAGACTACCTTTACTACTTTCTACCCATTTTTTTAATGTAAAATTTATTCACAAAGGAAATGAGTCACATCTAATTTACTATAATGAACTGTCACTTCAAATTTACCTGAAATACCAGGCAGCTTGACAAGGCACCACACTATAAAATGTATATTATAACCAGAGATAAATGTACATACCTAAGCATACCTATATATATTTGATCTGCCTAGGTACATAGATGTTCACAGTTTACCAGTTATCTCACTCCTAGAACACTCACAGAACTTAACTCTATTCTCCCATTTTTTGAAACATACAAAAAAAGTAGGATTACATATTTCACTGAATATTTGAGAAGAGTTTCATCATCACTCAGCCTGGAAATTACACATACAGGTCACAAACCCTCCTTTTTTCCTCACCCAAGGCCTGTCCCAATGTCTAGTGTATCTAAATCACCTACTGCCATAGCAACTGATTCCACTTACATACAGAGCCAAGGATTACAACTTATGGCTGTTTTCCCCAAATGAAAAGATCACAGAACGTTGTCACTCACTGGCACTTAACTTACCTAGCGGGTAATTTCTCCTCATTGTAAAAGCTGTCTCTCTGCTGCTCCAGGTTCTTGGATAAAGGATGTCATGAGCTCGATTTTCTAGAAAAAGAGTTAACACAAAAATCCACTTTTAAAAAGCATGTGAAATACAATCATCTGTTCTACAAAAAACAACCTAAGAATTCCAAAGTCTTGCATACTGCCAATTTTTATTAGCTAACAGCTCACCAAAAGGCATTGAACTGGACCTCCATAAATATTATTAGCTGTCTATATGTTACACTTGAATTGGGCCAATCTATCATATTTACCATGCAATTTAATTCATTTAACTGCTGCAACCACCTTTCTTATTTCTGTTTTGCTAACTCTGATTAATTCTAAAAAAAAGGAAGCTCAGACAGCATAATATCATTATTATTTTCTAGGAAAATGATTTCAGTGCCTTCATCAGACCTACATTACTTCAATACACCTAAAAAAGCCATGAAAAATATTTATTATATTAATCTGGAATGCTATCATGAATGACCATGTCCTTACCATCCTAAATCACAAGCAATACAACAGCATTCATGCCTCAACAACCAGCAGAGCCAGCAAAGGTGACTCAACTGTTCTGAAATATTAATGTATAATACTATGGATACACAAAGACATGAGGATTATCAATCCAGTTTCCTAGCTCCCAGATATAATTTTAATATTAGAATCAATGGGTAAAAACACTTCCTTTTAAACTTCATTCAACCTGCACTTAGTCTGGAAGAACATGAAATACAGGTTGCATGCTATTTTACAAGTAATCAGTTTTCTGTCAGTCTTTAAAAGAATGAAGTTGAGAACAAATTAAAAGTACACATAGGTTTCAAAGTAATCCAAACTTTTTTCAGCCTGAGGAACCAGGGTTCAAGCCTGGCAAAGAGAAGGCTCAGGAGGACCTAACAGCAGCCTTTACACGGGAAGATTACCAAGAAGATGAAGACAGGTTCTTTACTGAAGTGGATGGGAGGGAATAATACCAGAAGTATCATAAATTGAAATGGGGAAAGTTCCAAGGAGAGGAAAAAAAGATTTTTCACTGTAAGGATTACCAGCCACTGGGACAGATGCTGAGAGGCTGCAAAACACCCTCAGAGTTTCTAAGACCAGACTAAAAACCCTAAGCAACCTAGTCTGAGGTTGGACAAAAAATCTCCTAAAGCCCATTACAACCTGGACAAGTCTACATTTTGACAACTATCCCGCCCCACAACTCACACTGCCACCACATGTTCTTCTTGTTAATGTTAGTCAAAGATAAAAGTTTATGTTGTTCCAGTGAAGTTATTATAGTAACATGTTTCTATATGTGACACTTCTACTGCATAAGCACATATTTGCAAAAATCAACTGGAAATATTTTTTTTAGCATTTGCTTAGTCTAAATTAAAAAAGAAAAATATTATGGTGTAGCTGCTGATCTTTATCATGAACACCTGCTAACATGGCTAGAAACACCAGCATTTCTCAGAGGAAAAACTATCAGTTCTGAATTACAGAGGGTGATTGTTCATTATGCAAGATTTAGTTTTGCAGAAACTGAGAACTAACCACTCAGCAAAAAAACCAAAAAACACAGACCTGATCTTTCCAGTGCTGGCCAACAAGCAAACCTTGGTTCCACAGAGCTACATACAAAACAGTATACTCTCCATCCCATCAGAGAAACTTATCCCAAATACCTAGTGAGGCTCCCTTTAATGAGTTGTAAGGCTGCACACCAGAGATACTTACGAAGCTTCAAAAATAGTAATAAAAAAGGGCACAGGCATACAACCTTGTGAGAATGTAGGGAATAAAATTTTTACTGCAGCATATCAGATTTGCAGTCAATTTGCAGAAGAGTACAAAAGGCACGGTGCTTACGAGGCTGTGCAAAACAGAACACAAGCACAGAATGTGGGGATGAGCAGGGTTTGATTAATATTAAATATGTCCTTGTTACGCATACAACACGTTACTAGGCAATTTCTAAGCGCAGAAGGAAACATCAAACCTAAACACATACGCACCAGACATGGGTGCAACTCTGCTCTAATTAGAGGCATGGCATAGCTATGTGGTGGGCTAGGCAAACTCAATGAACGACTGAATGTTTTGACAGCTATTGCTGGTATTTACAGTTTCTTGAACATCCTCACACACTAGTACAAGCTAAGCATGTAAAGATGCATCCATATTTACATAAAACCCCTGTTTAAAAATGTTGAATTATTTGAAAGTCCCTTTCCCCTGGTGTTACAATTTTGAACCTTCTCAATCTGAAAAAGAAATCTGGAAAAATAAATGTGAAATTTCATTGAATGAAAGGCATATTATGCCATCAAAAGAAAAGGTATACATAGGTGACAAAAAATATCAATTTTCTAGCTAGCATGATGCACCATACTTTTGGTTTTGTAATTACTTCTGTTATCTAGAGACAAAGTTTACTTTCCCATCAGCACTACAAGAGTAGATCAATCAAAAATCCCTCTTTTCCTATGAGGCAAGTTTCTTTCACATTTATACTATGCTACAAAACTGTCACAAACATTTATTGAACAAGGCAGATTCCTACTTATTACTGACAAAAAATTTTTAATTTGCCAACTGCCAATTTGGCAAACAGGATTGTTCAAGACTGTCCAGAAAAGAGCTCAGAAAAGCTCTTAGAACAAGCATTAGACGGAACACTGACCTGTAAATTTAAAAGAAATATAGGGTGAATCAAGCACTAAAAGGGAACAGCAACTGAGTTTCAAGAGTTCCTGATAGACCACAGAGCAAAAGAAGGGACTTGTAGTCTTCTCTGGGGGCCAGGGGGGGGAAGGTGACTGAACCAGGGGAAAACAGCTGTGAACAGCTGCCTTTAGCAAGTGGCTTAAAAATGAGAACCAACAGATCACCCTTGACAAAGTTATAAAAGAGCCAAAAAACCAAACTGAAATTCAAAACAGATCTATTATGTATATCAAGCTTGTTCTGAGATAGGTAGTCTCCTCAAGCTTTGCAGGCTGAGGGAAGCTGCCCATAGACTGTTGTATTTCTTTCACATTGAAGTCTACGAAAAAAATTAATACAAAACAAATGAAAAGCTATGAGAAATAGTGGCTACTTGATGAATTTTACTTTTCCCCTTCCTTTTACCCCATGGCATATTTTGTCTCTGCATTAAGAAAAAGAAAATCTACAATAAAGCAGACTCCTAACTGATCGCTCACTAAAAAAATTAAGCTTTTAAATTATGACTCATCATTTCAAGGAAAATCAGCACAAGTAATGGAAACTACCGCACAGAGTAAGTATGCACTTACAAATTTATTTTCTTTTAAGATTTCTCACATTTGATTTATTGTTGTTCCAGCAGTTTGTCTTTGCCAGGAACAAGTGCTGCTTAAACAGAAATCAGATCAACCTGAGCTCTCTGAGCATGATACTCAGATAATGATCTAGTATACAGTCTAGATGAGGATCTAGGTCTCTACTACATAGTGAAGGAAATAAAGTTCTGTATAACTTAATTATTTATATTTTTATAATTTTGCAATTATTAATATAGTTCTGAATTAAATCCGATATAAAACATAAAGATAATGAACCTGTGTATTCAATTTTGTACCAAAGACTAGTCTAGCAGAGAAGTAAAAAGGACATTATTCTCTTAAGAAATTAACACTGTTACTCATTGACAGTAATGAGTAAGATATAACTAATAATTTTAATAGTTACCAGCGTTTTCATAATGGCTGCTCTTGGGCTAACTACACATTCCATGTCATAACCATCATGTTGCTGAAAAACAGAGCTGAAGCTTGTTCATTACCATCAAGTTGCCCTTCACTGCATCGCAGTGGTATTTTAATGGACTTCAAATTCATGCTTTTTTTCCTCAGAAAGCAAGATTTATTACCATCTATCTAACAAGTGAACCAATCCATTTAAGAGAAAGCCTTCCAGCCTGACACATTTAGTTCTAGTCATTAACAGTTCAGATCAATGTTACTCCTTGCAGCACCATTTTAAAAATTTAAGGTGATGATCGTTACCCATGCATCTGAGCTGACTGCATGACAGGACGATCAACGCTCAAGCCTACGTCATGTCCTTGCGCATACCTGTCTACAGAGTGTCTCCCAAATGTAAGCAAAACGTCTGCCCAGCTCCCTGGGGCTTACTTCTGACGGCAGAAACCGAGTATGATGCTCTTTTTGCCAGCTGGAATGGAAAACCACTTTAAAGCACCAGCCAAATTCAGCTACTGATGAATGAAACCTAGACCAAAATCCAATAGTTACAGTGTATTGTCCATGCTAGTAGGCAAACCTAAGGAGGCTCGGAGGTCTGGAGAAGGCAAAAAGCACAGGATCAAACTCCCAGCAACTTCAAGCGAGAGACCTGATTGCCCAGGGAACAAAGGACTGAATTATCTTCAGCTGGAATCGAGCTAGAATTTATAGCACACATGAAAATAATTTAATTTAAATAAACTACAATGATAGAATCTTAATAATTTGCTAAGAAATAAATAAGAACTAAAATTCCAGCTCAGATGAGCTTGGAGTTGTGGCACTGGAAATACACTGAAGTGGGAATATTCAATAGCTACAGAAAGATATTTATTATTACTCAAAAGACAGGGCAGCCTTTTACTTACTGACTTCTACGAACTACTACCAGCTAACACGCAGAAGCAAAGCCTGTCTCAAAATCTTCGGTAAGAGAAAGCAAAGCTAAATAAAAGTGTCAGTGTAAGTACGTCAGTACTCCAGTATCCTTTGTGTGTCAGGATCCTCAGCGTTCAGCCAACTTGTGCCTTTTCTCTATATACAGAAGCCTTAAATTTTTCACTCTGCAGAGCCACATGAAGCAATGGCACGTAACTGCTGGTCCTGACATAACACTGACCCCTCTGTACACATTTTCTGTTCAGCAGTGCTAATCACTCTTGGTCTCCCATTCAACTGAAAAAAAGCTGAGAATTTCATGTGCCTGCTCACTGCTTTCTTGCATGTAGTTTCAAAGAAAACATGTAAGCAAATTTAGGGTATTTCAGCACCAAGACACCAAGAGAAGGATTTAAAAAAAAAAAAAAAAAAGAGAGAAAGAGAAAGTTAACTCCCCTGAAGACTGACTGTTTCTTAGCAGAAATGTTGGTATGCTGAATTGATTAAACCCTTGATGAGGAAGACTATGAAGAGGTTATGAAACCGGAGCCCAGCCTTCCAATGCATACACACATGTGCTTGAATTTATCAGTGATTGGTCTCATCAATTCGGACCAATTTACTCCTCAGCATCATATAGACTTGATTGCTCTTCATCCAAAATTAATATACTGCTATAAGAATGCCAGGTATTTTGCAGTGTTATGTTATATTGGTCCAGCAGTGGGGAAACTTGAAGCCAAGCATGGAGAAGATGGGACTAACACTGATGTTCGACAGCAGTTTGCAAGAATAGGCCATAAGAGAAAGTCATCACAGGACCACAGCCTGGAACACATGGAAAAAGAATACCAGGTCATGGAAGAGAAGGTCCAAGATTTTAAGCCTTTTAAATCAAGCAGAACCGTAAGTCTTAATGTCAGATGTTAAGTGCACTAGCATGTAGAAAAACACAGCAGATAGCAAATCTCACAGTTGACTACTCGTATGTTTTATTGTACATTCTGTGTTACGAAGGGATTCAATTCCACTCACAAATCAAGCTATCTTCCTTTTTAAATAAAAATATATACACACTTGCATCTCATGTTTATCCCAAATAGCAAAAAGCAATAAAGAACCTGTGTGACTAAGAGCAACAAAAATAACAGATTATTACACAACCATCCATTTCCCCTAATTACTGCTGAAGATTTCACACTGGGACAACTTCCACTTACATTATATTTTTGTGTGCAATTATCCAGCTTAGAAATATGATTCTGAAATCATAGATGTTGAAACAAGACCCCTTTCTTTCAGGCTCTCTGCTTATCAGAGTTCTGGATGTAGCAGTTTGCCCCATGAAAACTATGCATTTATTCTACCACTGAAAATTTAGTAGCATTTACGCAGGTACTTGGTAAAGATGTAAGTGCATGCTCATATATTGCACCTTCCATGTAGGTCTTGCCATGTTTCATGTCGTACTAAAGAATAAGTATCACGCAGCCCAAACAGAATTCTTGTTAGTTTCTCAGCTAATTTCATCTGTGTTGCAAAACAAAAAAGCTGTATTTTGATGTATTGTCAACAATGATGCCCATACAAAGTACTTGTTTACACCCACAGGAACAGTTCCAGATGACTGGTTTTCCTAGCAAAATGCCTATCAAATGTTATTGATTTCCACATTTCAGAAGAATCACCATGTATCCAAAAAGCAACAAAGCTTAAAGGCAACAAAGATCTAAGCGAAATCTATCAGAATCCTTGTTCTGGGCTTGCTGCTTTTAAAGAATTCACACAAAGAATGTGACCACCCACAACCCTCATACATAACGGTGACATTGATAAGAACTACAACAATATACATTTGCTGATGTGTGAAAGAAATGACAAGACAATGTCTTCTAGGAATGCTGAACGATTTCTGTGAAGTTTTGAGGACAAAGCTTGACGTAACTAGACAAAAAATACCCTAAAAAAAAGTGCCTGGAAATGCAATAGCTGCTTTAGCAATGCAAAGCATTCAAACATTTTTAAAATCTCAGATTTTGGAAGACAGTCATTCATTCATCCTGTTAAAAAGTACATGTACTTTGCTTTTCTTATCAGCCTTTAATCTTTATCTCCACATGAGAAGAACTACTCCAGGAAACCAAGAAACAGCTACATTCAGTTATTGAGAAACAGAAACCAGCCATTTCCTGAGCTCCAGAGCGGGCACTACTGGCACGCTCCGTCTCCCCTAGCACCCACAACACTTGAATACCAGGTTCATTTCTGACAGTTTTAAGTCAAAAGATAAACTTGGCTCCATTACAGGGACCTCAGAACATTACTTTCTTTACAGGCAACCTGGCAAACTGCATATAAATAATTAACCAATGCTTCTAACAGTTAGAAAACCAGTATCATATCGGGAAATCTGATGGTGACAAAGTGAGTTCAAAAGATTCCCCCTGCTCCCCAATTTGACTAACTAAACTTCAAAAAGCAATAACTAACTTGAGTCTGAATAAAAATGCATAGAATTCTTTGGTTTTATTTTTTTGCAGGTCTGAAAGCCGGTGTGATACCAAGGCAAGTGTACAAAAATCACAGAAGTATAAACATCCACCTAAATCCTAAAAAGAATTTCAATATGTGCCTGAATATATGTCTGAATGTGTTTACTCCCAACAAGATTGTAGATTATATTGTTTATCTAATATAGACAAAATATATCAAACTGCGTATACCAACAGGGTCACAATGATAGCAGTTTCATGGAATTATTTGTTAAAATGTTACATCGACTTATAGTAGGTGATATATATGCAGATAGATAATCCAAAGTGCAGGTTGATTTTAATTACCCATTTTCCATTAAGGTAAACGCTGAATCCAGTCTATCTTAGTATTAAATTAAACCACAGGAAATTTTTGCTGAAAGTATCCTAAAAGATATACTTTTTTTTTTTTCCCCTGACAATAATTATGGTTATCATTGTATTAGCTTAACTAGCTCTGTGACTAGACTTCAACTGCACTGGAATACACCAACACAGAAATTCAGCAGCAGAAGCCCTCACAGGTGCAGACTCTGCAGGAGATTTGTTTGGCAGGTCAGAGACCACTATCCAGGCATAAATCACTGACATACCTCACTGTGATGGTTGATTCGCTAGATATTTTAAATGGCTGTTCCCCGAAGAAAACTCCCAAACAGCTCCAAAAATGTAACTCTATAGAGATCTCATGATTGTTTTGGTTTGCAATGTACATGTAGACATACTTCATGTCTTTTTTAAGGTTCTGCTTCCTTAAAACAGCAAAAATTGCAAGGGTAAAAACTGAATAGAACAAACAGTCCATAATCTGAAAATGTTTATGTGAGAAGGCTTTTCGAACCTCCTGCCTCATTAGGAGGTTCTGAATTTTAAAATAGAGATCATCCTGCATTGACTAACAAAGTTTTTGACACACTGAGATACAGCGTCATGAACTAGTCAGTAATTTGGATATTTTACTGACAATAAAAAAAAATCCTCTGCTTACGAATCAAGCGCAAGTTTTCAATATACCGCTAGACTCAGTGTAATATTCAACTGGCTTCCTCCCCCCTCTTTTCATTGTGTCAAACCATCAGGAAAAGGAAAAGAAACCCAAACTCCATTCAGCACACAACCAGAAGTAATCCATCTTCTGAGTCTCAATTGTTATTTCACACATGAGTTGAGAATATTGCATATCATTCAGCAAAACGCCAAAACATATAACACAGCTTGACTATTTCTGAAGACAGGGAAAGTATTTCCAGCATGAGAGACTATAATAAAAGTTTAGTACAATTCACGGTCACAACTCTAAACAATTAATCCTACTAAATCAAAACCCAAACTTAAAGAAACATTACAAAAAATTAATCCAAACTTCCAAAAATATCAAATTTCATTTTTAGAAGCACAAAGCTGAACCCACCTTAACTTTATCCGCCTTCCTCCTCTCTTATCACACTTCCACCCAGATCTCCTATTTTAAATTTACTCCTATTTTAACTAAACTTCCAGTGTCTGTCACTCTTCCCTCATTCCAAAATGTCAACACTAACACAACTTGCACAGCTTTTGCATCCCTGTGCAAAGTTGTTACCAGTCATACGTTGCAGACTTGCTCGTTGTCCTACCCGGACAGGCAGGAATTCAAACTGCTAAAGCCTGCAATAACATTTCTCCATACCAGGATGTCCAATACCGCTACACTTCCCCAAAAATATTCTTAATTAAAAAGATTTATAAGAAAATACAAAAAGAGCCCCTAAAACCATGCACGCTCGCTGCACGTGAATGCCAAACCCGTCCCTGCGGTCTCAGGATCTGCACGCACCCGTGCCGGGCAAACGCCCACCCTCGCCTACCCCGCACCCCGCTCCTGCTTATCCCAAGCCGGGGGGCACGGTCGCTCTCCCGCCCCTCCCCGTGACACCCGGGCGGCCCCCCGCGTGCGGCCGGCTTGCCTCGCCCCCACGACGAGAAGCCCTTCCTCGCGCCCCTCACGGGAGCGAGACCTGCCCCGCAGCGCCGGGGGCCAGGCCCGGCCGGGCTGAGGGCCCCCGGCAGCCGCCCGGCCGCCGGCTTCCCTGCCTCACCCGCACGCCCACCCGGCTCCGGGGGTGACGGAGCGCTGCTCAGGCGCAGGCCTGGGGCAACCCCAGCCCCTCACCAGCTCCCCGTGGCCCTTCTGCCCGCCCCGAGCATCCCTTCCCGCCCGGCTAGGGGGGCCGGCACCCCCGCTCGTCCTCCCTGCACCCTCACCTCCCCCTCGGCGGCTCCGCGCCTTCGCGCCCTCGCCCAGGCGGCCGCCGCGGCTCCCCGCGCCCCATTTCTCGGCCTCTCGCTCCCCGCCTGCCCCGGCGGCCAGCGGGGCAGGACCGGTGCCCTCCGCCCTTCCCCAACCGGCCGCGGTACCTGGCTAGCGCGGCGCGGCCCAGCCCACCGCGAGGCTCCCGCGCCGCTCTGCGGGGCGGCGGCGGCGCTGCGCGGCTCGGCTCCGTCTGTCCGCCCTACTCCGGGGGGGGAAAGGGGGGGGCGGCGGGGGCCTGCGCCCGGGCCGCCGCCACTGCCGCCCGCCGGCGGGGGAGGGCGCCGCCGTTGCTCAGGGCTGTGTAATCGGGCCCGGAGCCATCGAGCGGCCTCGGCTCTCCGGAGGGCCGGGAGCGGCCCGCGGGAGCGCTGAGCCCCGGGGCGGCGGCGGGCGGCAGCCGCCACGACGCGGCAAGGTGCTGGAGGGGAGGGAGTCACCGCCCGCAGGGTCGCTCCCTGGCGCTGCAGCCGCCGGGGCGCCGCTCCCGCTGGCTGCAGCGCGTCGGGAGAGCACAGCCCACCGAGAACTGCAACACAAAATCCTTCTGGTGATTTTTTTGTTTTGTTTTTAAGGTGGCTCAGCTGGCGCTGCTGAGTTCGGTACCCGGCTCCGACCGGAGTCTGCCGTGACTTCTCATGTCCACCCCACCCCACCGGCTCCGGTCCCCATCTGGACTTTTTGGAGAGGGACCCCGGCACTACACCAGCACGGTAACAGAAAGACCCCGTTTATGTTCTTAACCATTTGTCAAACCCAACACTTACAAAAGTCTTTACACCTGGGTTCCTCCCGTGTGAGCTTTGAACCCAAATCGAGATGGGATCCCGAGTCACCCAGTCATTCTGCGTCCTACTGACAAGGTCGGACATGAGTTTTCACCTGTTTTTTTTCTACTGCACAGGTGCTCCGACTGAACGAGGTTGCTTATGTCATTGTCAGGAATGAATTCCACCTCAGAAATTTTCATAAGCAAATTCACTGGTTATGAGAAAATTTCTGCGGGGGGGGGGGGATTTTCTTGTCTGAATTCTGCCTTCAGAGTTGAAGTTCTGCCTTCATAAAGGGAAAATAGATGTCACTCAACCATTTTTTAGCTTAAGATAAACAAACACTCATTTTATTGTAGTTTTGTAGCTGGTGCCCAGCCATATCTGGATTGGTTTTGCATCCTACCAACTACCTAGCAGAGCAAACTGGAAGACAGCCATCTGGTCCAGTTTCCGTGAGCAACAAGTTCATTTGATGGGATTGAGATGTTCCGTTTTAATTCTGCTACTTTAGCTGCTGCTACAAAGTTGAAGAAATCATGCCTTCTGGAATTAAAGATTGGTTTTGACTAGACAACAACTCTTAAAGATGATCTTTTGTCTTCTTATTCCCACAGTGTGACATTGGTTAAAAACCTCAAAGTGGAAAACTAAGATTCCTCTCCACAAACTGGGTTCTCTGGGGCTGTCTTCTTTGAAGTGGTGCAAACCATCATGGGGAAGGAATAATGCCTGGGATGCATAAGTGTAGGAGACGAAATTGTGTCCAGCCCTTACATAAGCTTGTAAATTCATCTTCAGATAGGTTCAACGTGTAAAGTTTACATACAGTGTGATACACAGTGAACATCTCTATTCAGTTGTGTAGATAATACCACTGAAGAATATTTCAAAGAGTGCACACAGAACTGCCTGATTACATTTTGCTATAGATGCCAAGAGCAGCGGGCTGCATTACCGTATATGGGCACTGGTTTCATTTTTACTAAATCGCCTGTGATAAAGAAACACGAGCATTGATGCAATGACCTTTTACAAAAAAATTCTGCCAATGGATGTGCTAAAGAAGAATAAATAAATGCCTCATACCTGAAGCAGGAAACTATTTCCATAGTATATGTCACCAAAATCAACTCTACAAACTCCTACTGGTGTAAAGGTGTTAACCCCTGGTATCAAAAATAACATACTCCCCCAGGAAAGAGTTATTTGCTCAGTTAACCTCATTTTGATCAGAAGATGAGTTGCCGCTGCTCAACATAAAGCGATCAGCCACAACTTCTGAGAAAGGTCAACTGAACAATTTATATTCAAAGACTGTTGGTGTTAGGATGTTTTCCATAATGAACTCCAGAAAAACAAGGGCTGCTCTGTCTGACAGTCTGGAGGTAACAGAAAGACTGGTAATATTTGTGAAGCATTGATCATGTTCAGCTCAGAAACAAATAAACAAACCCAAATCTAGAATAATGTTTAGAAGATAATTGCTGCTGTTACTGTTAGTATGGTGATTATTTACTCTGTTGTGGTAACAGGCTGAGACCCACTCAAGTTTAGTTTCTCATAATGCTAAATGTTATGTGAGCACAGGGCAAGACAAAATACCATCAGTAAGAAATACAGCCTTGCTCAGTTCGTCCCAAGAATGATCTTGCCCAGGCCCCAGTCAGTATATATGATATCAGCTCTAAGTAATGCTGTGTTAATGCTCAACTCATACAAATCAGTTGGAATAATGAGGGATACTGATGCAGGATGCTCCTTCCATCTCTGGATACATCAGCTTTAGGATTACTTTGTGCCAGCAGTGCTTACATGAGGGTAAGGATCTGTATTTATTGGATTCATAGCTAACCTTGATTCTTTAATATGATTTTTTCCCTAAAGCAACAGAGTGTTAACCATGTGCTGATTCCAATTAGCATCTACTTGAGCAGTAATGCATGCCATTTTTATCTTTTCCCTCTTCAATCTGAAATAAAAAATACTGTCATGCAAGTTTATAGCATTCGGTTATAAAACAGACAAAAATAGGACAATTAAATGTATTCACCATGTATTAATTCAATTTCCCCTTTCCCCATTAGTCCTGACTAAGCTTCAATAGCAAATTACTTAATAAAATAAGCAACTGGCAAATAATTGCAATGCACAAACCTACTGATTAGTCTTCTCATTATTCAGTCTATTTTGGTAAAGTGGGTTGACTGATTCAGAGCATGAATCAGTTCTGCCATACAAATTCCAGTCATAGCAGAATATCTACACCGTCACATATGCCTCTGAGCTAAATATTTTCTTTCTTACAGCTTTATAATCCTCAGTGATTCTAGAGGAAGAGAAAAGAATGTATTCCTTTGAATCCAGTGGGACTGTCTACGCATGAGTAAGAATCACAGGGCTCGGGGCCTGATTTAAAGTAGATGAAACATCACCAAATTACTGCATAGCAAACAAAACCAAATTCCATTATATTTTAAAATGAGTAAGAAGGAATGCCTTTAGATTAATTATTAGACTAAACATTTATTTTTACTTTATTTTTGCAATTATATTATACAGTCAATATACCCACTTAAGTACAGAGTCAGACCATTAAGTTCTGATTCTGCGAACAGTTATACCAACAGCAACAGGCAACTTACATTTGGCTTTAATCTGAATAAGGTTATTAAACCACCTATAAATATTATAACATGCTCATTTTCTGGAACTGCTGCAGCCCTTAGCATTTGCAAAGCTTTTAGTTATGAATGTTTCTTTTTTAGACATTGAATATCGAAAATAATATATGGTTTTATTTCATGCTTAAATACTGCTAGACTTCTTTTTATTCACAGTACAGTTGCTTTTTGTACTATCACAAAATACAAAGCCTGAATTCCTGCCAAGCAATTACACAGCCCTGCTGTAATTTTTAATCCTAAAATGTAAATAAAAGCATTGTGCATGACTAGATAATGTTAGATACAGCTATGAAAATGGAAGTGGGAAATAAGAAAGGGAAATTAGTCCTATCGAAACTATGACACATACATCTCAGTTCAACACGTGAAGAAATGATCAGTCTTCACTGGTAAATATGAATTACATACTTTTGTAAATTTTTAAGTTGAATACCTGAAGAATCGTGGATGAAGTATTCTGACAAGAATTGGCTGCACATTAATGAGATCTAGAAATGGTTTGCCAACTGAATATTAAGGCCTCCTAAAAACCTTTTGCTTTCACTGTTAATCCAAAACCTACATTGCAATCTCTTTTCTAACAGAGCACATATAAATAGCCTTAAGCTCCTTACTTGCCCATTTTTAATACGTACTGATGTAATAGGGCATATATTGTGGTACATACACAGGCAAATACAATTAAAGTGAATAGAAAGCAATCTTAAATTCACAGTAACAAGATACATAAATATATATGAACTAGAACTGTGCAACAGGAATGCCATTTATTTACTTTTCCATGCTGTCTGGGTCGTTCCTGTTTTAGAAATAGTATGGGGTGTTATTTCTAGTGATACCACGTCATTCACTGAGGTACTCCAAGTGCTCTGCAGACATTAGCTGAAGTCACACTTGTGAGGCGGAAGCTAAGGTAGGAGGTAGAGAAAGGCGAACTTCTGTAGCTCCAACAAAGGTGAAGAGAGGTGAGAGCATACTGCCTTCTGACGCAAGAAGAGGAACAGAGGTGATTTTTTTTGCTTTTAGTAAAAAGGAAAAAAGCAGCGGTTTTAAACCTCTTTTCCTCCTGTTTTCATGTTTTATTTGTCTCACAGATGGAAAAAGTGGAGCAGAAAATTGCTTTGCCCAAAGCCACATACTGGACAGCATTGGTTTAAATAGAAAATGTACAATACATTTGTATTATTCAGGCTATTCTAACTGCTGTTTCTTCTCTTATCCACGTATGCCATCTACTTTTCAACGACAGTTGCACGGCATTTCTAGTAGTAGAATCTTGTAGGCATTCCCAAATTTTGAGTTGTTTTCAAGGAACTTCAAGAAAATAAGAAGGAATAGGAAGTACCAAATTCACTAAATTCTTAAGAGAGCACCTAAAATTTTGAGTGCTATTTTCCCAAGAGACTAAGGAGGTGGTTCTTATTTCTGTTCTCATCCAGCAATTGTGACCCTGATTTCTAATATAAAGCAGCTAGTGAATCTCGCAGAGGGTCCAGCTTCACCATGCTGTGCAATACACTAAACATAGTGACAGTCATCATTTTGCTCAACGTAGTCTTAAGCAGCAACACACTGAAAAAAACCCTCAATACCCATTTATTAGATGAGAACTGAGATGCAAAGAAGTTAAGCAATTAAACCAGTCACACAGGGGTTTGGTGGCAGACCTCAGGTGATGTCTGTGGACTTCTGGAGACCGCTCTAGTCCTCTGGCATACTGCCACTCCAGCTTCAGAGGAGAAACATCATGTGTGTGAGGGAGACCATATAGCAAAGTAGAGACTATAAGAGACTGAAAGCAGAAAGTAAGAGAAGCTTAAAAGATTCATACCTCCTTCTCTAAAGCTGTTTTTATACCAGGGGTTCACTGGATCATGCTTTTAAAATCCAAGTGGATGCCTCAGGCTGATGCAACTGACTTTGTTCTCAAGGAAGGGCTGAAGAGCAAGGGGTTGCATTGAGTCATGATGAAGAAAGAAACTTTGGTGCAGCTTTTGTGGTAAACGAGATCAGACGTCGCAGCTGCATTAAAGGACCTAGTGAGAAACACCACAAGGGCTGGCTGATATCCAGCAGCCCATCAAGTGGGTGCCATTTCAACATGGGGAAGCAGTGGTCTGCAGGAGCTGTTATCTGCAAAATTTTGTTATGGGCAAAAAGAAACACACCCTATGTGTAAAGTCACACAAAAATTATTATTAGTATAACTGCAACCTTACCAGTCTAATCAAAGAATTATTATTAGACCAGATCTAAATATTGCAGCAAAAGAAAGGAATTAAAACCAAAAAAATTGTATAGAAAGTCTCAATAATAATACTACAGTTAAAATCATTATGCATGCACTGTCTAGTACCTACCTCTTCTCCTGGTGTCATGCTGACCCTTTCACTTCCCTGTGGCTTCCATCTGGTGGAGGGAGCACAGCGGACCATCATCAGCATCCAGAGCCCTGTGCCTGTAGGAGTACGATGTTGGTGTTCATGGTTTCTTCTTTTTTCTCTGCTTCTTCTTCTTTTGGAAATAGCTCTCACCTGGGGCTATTTTTACATGTTTTCTAATAAAAGTTTTACACCTTGCTTTTTCTTCGTTAGTGTGCAACTATGTATTTTGCGGTTTATTTATCTTCGTTCTTCCTTCTCTTTTTTACCCCTAAGACTAGTTTTGTCTGGTCCCAGGTCTGCCTTTCTTTAACTGACCATTGACAAGTTGCTCATAGCCCTGGGGTCTTCAGTGCCAGCCTGTGCCCCACCTCTTACTGTCCCGTGCCTCTACTCTACACTGCAGCTGGTGTCTTCTCTTCTGCACACTGTAACACTATGTTAGACTCATAAATATAGCATTCTGCACAGAATAACTACTTATTGTTAATATCTATATAAAAACTGTGGTTACACCATACAAAGCAAAAGTAAAACAGATCAGCCATAGTCTCCTGTCATTAGAAAAATTGTTGTTATAGCTAAATCAAATAAAACCAAAGCTCCAAGAAGATCAGGGAAAGTTCAGACAAAGCACATGTGGTACACCTCCGTCCTGAGGTCTTGTAAACTCAGGACAAAGCCTGTGGACTGTTAATAGCAACAGCAATACAGTTGCAGCATTGTTTCTACTATTACTGGGCTACATGACATTTATTACCTTCCAATTCTGAATTAGTATTTGTATGTTGCATCCTGTATCTAGCAGCAGAGGTAAATATTTCCACAAAGGGCATGGGAAGGAAGCAGGAACACTACTGACTAGAAAACAAGCTACTGCACCTGAACTCGTTAGTTTTATGAGTACAGTTCATAGTCCACGCACACTGAGCTTCAGCACACTGGGTGTGTACGCTGCAAACAAGGTCACAAAACCCTGATATAATAATTACTGTGTGGCAGTTGAATTGGAGGCCACACTAGAATAGGATAATGATGACTCCTGATTTTATAGTTTATTTCAAGGAAGTAGGGGAATATTAAACATCTTCCAATAGATATTCTCTAAGTATAGAACAGGATAATTGTTTGAGCTTTTGTCTAGTCTCATTTAAAACTATTAAAAACTATTTAAAGCAGTGTCAGGTCATTTATTTAAAGCATATATTCATGGCAGAAAGGAATGAGCATTTGGCTTTAAAAAAATAATTTTAATCAATTTTTTCATCAGCATGGTCCATCATGTTATTCAGAAATGGCTTCTTTCAGTAAATGGATTGTGAATCGATAGTAGATATAAATAAAGCAGTGTAAAGGGCAAAGCATTCAACAAGCTGCCAATCGTTGGAGCACAAGACGGCAGAAATCAGCGTTCCAAGATGGATACACAAATAAATCAGAAACAGGCAGATAATACACCAAGCTGCCACCTTTTTACAGAAAGTCCAGAGTTCTGTCTTGTCTCAAGAACCACTGAAATATAGCTAAGTTTGTATGTTTTTTATATGAGAGATCAGCACAAGATGCAGCTTGGTCTGAAGTCTGCTTTTCACTAAACATTTTCAAGCTCATCCCTTTTAGAACTTGCAGAGTTCTTGAAATATAGACAATTCATTCCCAGGCTGCCAAAGATCTTTCTGGAGCCAGGAAAAAAAAAATCAAAACCTGCAGACTTTGTATTATACCTCAAAGAATCAATTCTTGAGATATATTGAATACCCGCAATTCCTGTAAGGTCAGCAAAAAGTGGTATTACTCAGCACTTTTTAGGATCTGGTCTCCAACAGAAAATGGCATAAAAAAAGTTTTTTCAAGCACACAGATTATAATGAATTTGTATTAATTATTCACATCAGGACAATCTTATTTAAAGGTCGCTGGTAAGAACTTAGAACATGACTCATATTGTGTCTATAATCAGAACTGTTAATTATTAATGAATAAATATGTCATTTGAGACCTAGCTAATATTTCCAGGGCATTTGTGAGAATAGTTGTTTTCAACTGTGAGAGTACATCCTTACATATTTCATAATTACTAACCAGACATTATGATAATCTGAAAAATCTCATTACTCTCTTATCCAAACTATGAGCTTTGTATCTGTTCAAAAAATGTGATTCTCATGGCATAATTTAGGCCTGCAGATTACACATTCAGTTATGTTTTTAAAAAAATAAAGATAAGGACAGAGTATTTGTAACTACTGACCTCCAATTTAAGATTGCACAAGCTGGCATGCTGACTAACCATGAGGTTTTACACCTTTTCCAGAATAATTTATTATTTAAATGGGAATTCTGGCTAGTTATTGCAAATCATACAATTGTCCAATTTCACTTTGAACCCTTTTAAATTACTGACTTCAAAAACCATGACTGCAGTAAAAGAGCAACTTGACTCACAGGATGAATGCACTTGAATCAGTTTCGAATTTGCCACATTTTAATGTAGCTGTTCTGGTCTTACTGCCTTACAAGACAAAATTTCCCATTATATCTTCTTAACACCATCTGTTAATAATGTTTCTGACAGTACTGCACAGGGGGTCAGCTGGGAATGGGACCCTAAATGTACCAACACTGTAGATAAAAGAAATAGAAGCTAGTCTCTCCCTGGAGAAGTCAATAGACAAAATGCTGGAAGGAAGCAATAGGGGCAGAGGGAACAATGAGATGGCTGCATACGTCGCAGCATTTTTATTTTTGTTTTCATTTTAATATTTCAGTCCTTTTCCTGAGGCTCTGTTATGAAGGAATTGAATAGACAAGACGACCAAGGTAATAAGGACACAGACCAAGCCGTAGCAAGCAGCCTATCAAAACACATCAGAGGAGATTTTGGCGTGCAAACTTCAAGAAAGCAATTCAGTGGTACTGCCTTGACTTCAGCTTCTAGATGTGCCTCACTTTTTCTTCCCTGTATAGCCCACGTTCAGTCCTAGTACTACCTTAAACGGCCCACCCCTACACACTCTGGATGAGAGGGTGGACTTTCTTATTTAGTACCTGCTCTCTAAGAGGGTAAAAATTCAGTGAATTTGTGCTTTCGATACATTTGTTAGCTAGAAAGCATTGCTATTTCATAGACAGAAAACAGAAAGACAAAAATTGTCTGACTCAGGAAATCTGGGAACAAATAAGTAGGTCTACAGCATCCATTTTTAAAAATCTATAATCTTCACTTCCTCAAGCATACTTTACAATAGCTAATACATGTAATACTTTTGTCATTATGTTGTAGTAAGAAAGGTATGCATTACCCTATTTTTGTTAATAAAGCCTTCCAAACTATACGACTTCATTGGATTAATACTAACAATTATTTTGAGCACACTTCAGATGAATATGGACAAAAAACACATGCTAATTATAGCAAAGCAGTCTCAGGCACCCTTCTTTTTAGTGGGATTGGCAACACCAGTACAGATGAGTGAAAGTCTTTCTTAGACTGTATCTCCCAAACGATCTAAGTACATTAATGCTTAGAAATTATAACAGTTGCAAGCCAGTACTGGATCCAGGATATAATTTAGTTTTTCAAAATTCAATCAGATGAGTGTAAGGTCCATTTGTATCCAGTTTTAACACCTGCCTGTTTCCATACGTGCCGTGCTTGACGAGAACACCTGCTTCCCCACATTTGGCACTGGCAGCCAGTTCTTCTTCACACAAAGTCACAAACTGAGAATAAAGTTCCAGCCCTTTTTCTTTTTCAATATTTGCATGGTACTGCATCTTTCTTCCCTTTGGTTTACCACCTAGGGTAGCTTGTGGTATGATTAGTACATCGCCTGGTAAGTCAAGAATAGAAACGTACTCGCCTCTCTCATTTTCACTTAATTTAACATTCAATAGCACGTTGACTGCAAATAAAAACAAAGTTAGTGTTACTAAAGTAAATTAAACGGGACCTAATATAACATCATAAAACAAGATTCAACAAATATTGCAGTATGTGACAAAATGTTCAAGTAAAAGACGCTTATTATTAATGCAATGAAACAAAGTCTGTAAATACTATTAACTGACTAAGATGTTTGAGTCGTGTGAAGAATGTGAAGGATATTTATATTAATGTAATATGTCTAATGAGTTATTGAAAGTGGTTGGCTGTCTGAAATCCTAAAGTTGATTCTAGTCGGACACACCCAAAGGAACCCAGGATCCAATTAGTGACCCTAACCTAATTGCCTGATACTCAAGCAGGCAACATTTGCACAACACTCCACATTGTAGGAGATAACACCATCTTCTGCGCGCTTTGGAGAAGTTTCTGCCCTGACTGTTTTTCCATTCTGGTCGCAGTCGTTCGCAGCAGGACCCAGCACTGATCAGGGCTGAAGCCACAGCTCAGCAGTTCGGTCTCAAGTGGAGCAAGTGCCCTTCAGTGCTCCACTTCGAGCCGTGCAGGTGCCAGCTTGTCTTTTGAGAGAGGAGATGGACAGCAAGATCAGAGATGCGGTTTGGCCCATAAGCCAGAATGTATAAACTTGCAAATAAAATCGATGCATTTACTAGCATTATATTTTCCAATGTTTCTATAACATATCAAATCATTCCCTCAAAACTTCCTTCAACTCTGTAAAAGCTGTGAAGATACCGGTTATGCCTCCAAACCCATAAAAATTTAATGTTGTTCGAAGCAAAAAGAGCTGAGTTGTGATTCATGAAGCAAAACTACTCATTTAAACAGTTTCAAAATATATTTAGGAAAAACTACTCGGTAAGACACAGGCTTGAGGAGGATGGTCACAGATGAATCCCCTAATAGGAAACAGAACTTTCTTTTTCTGGCCTGTTTCAGCTGCCACACAGCTGAAAAGGTCATTATTCTCAAGTAACACTCTCGTGAAACTCTCACAAGTACAAAATCAGTTTTCATATCATAGCTTTAAATACACCCAAAGATTTCAACTTAGTTTAGCATCACAGAAAGACTGTGCCCTTCAAGACCAAAAGAGAACCCCCCAGGAGCTGCTCTCAGCATTTTCAATAGCATCTGTGCTTGCACACTGCCAGGTCTTTTCTGCTGGTCCCAGCAAGCAGCCTGAAATAGACTATTCTTACATGACCTTTTGCGAAACTACTAGTATCAGCCAGCCGCAGAAAAGAAAAGGGGCACTTTTATGTGGAGCACATTGCATCACGGAATCTCCCAGGTTATCCAGTGCTACTGATGGAGGAAAGGAGGGAGAAGAAATGAAAAAAAAAGTAAAAAGGAAAAAAAAAAAAACCAAAACAAAAAACCTCAAGACACAACAGTGGGTGAAGACAGAAGTCACTACCACTTGACCTCATCCAGAGCATCTTCTCCTCTTTGATGTAAATGTTAAAGTGCATAGCGAGAAAAGGGAAAGAACGGCAGATATTGCTGTTGTCACTTCCAAACCAGAAAACTGCACTTGAAATGCTAACAGTGTATATATTATCTCTGAAATGAGATGGGAAGGACACTGTTTAGTTATCCACCCAACTCCCTCTACTGGCTATAATTTTAAATATCCTGCACATACAGTGAGATCAAACTATGAATGATTTGAAAACCGTTGTCTCTAAATTCAGTTCTGTGCTGGACTGTACCTATTGCCTGATACATGTAATATCTCAAAGAGGTGATATCTGTGCAGCAGGTGCAGCACTATCTGTATTTGCTAGAATGTTACAACCATGGGAATTGATTTTCTTACAGGTTGATCATGAGCAGACAGACAGAGAGGTATGGACAACTGTCAAAAGAAACAACACCGACCAAGGTGTTCTTTCAGCCAGATGATTGATTTGGAATTATGCTATCTGATGCCTTTTTGACAATTTCTTGTCGAAATGGTTGCTGCCTTCTCTGCTTCTATTGCTTTTCTTCTTTTTCAAACAATACAAGAATTTGTAAGGATTATACCATACCAATTTTTGGAACAAGATCCGCATCAGCACCTTTGAAGAAGCATATGTAGATAACAAGCCCTCGCTGGATCTGCAAAAGATTACAGAGAACAAAGTCAATGTTTCTCATTGTCCACCATACACAGTTATCATTAAAACTGGTATCAAAAATGACAAAACTACACAACAAAAAAGCTTCAGAGAGTAGTTTTAGTTATTCAGGATAGCTTCAGACATCAAGTTTACACACCACACTGTGGAAGCTTATGAGATATATACTGATTATCTGCACAATGCTTCTACATACAATTAAGCCAATTTATTAGCTCCATGTGAAGCCAAATTTAATTGGAATGTACAATGTACCGTATTAACATAGTCAAGGTGACAAGATGAATTAGTGTACTTAAATCCAGCATAGGAAATAATTTAAGCTTTTTTCCTATCAAACATACAGATGAAATAATTTTCAGTGTGAATTATGAGCTATTTCCAATTATGAAACATGACAAACATCACAGGACTTGTCAGTGAACTGAGTTATATTTTGATGTTAAAAGTAATCTAGTACAGGATAATTCTGAAAAAACACAGAGTTTGTTAAGTAAAGATTTAAATATGATGACCAATTTAAATATGATGACCAACAACTATTCAGTCATTCAGAGTATTATAAAGTTGTTTAAATATCATTTATCAGTTTGGGTGAAATCTTTTGGGTGAAATGGGACCTTTCCCCTGATTTGTATAGGGTAAAGGATATGCCACTTCTTTAGCATTCAGAGAGACTACTTGTAAGAACTATCTATTTGAGGGATCAATTAGATTTGTACAGAGGAGAGAGCACAAGGAAATTCCTGTGTAGCTTTTCTACTCTCTTGGTTAGTTCACAGGGAATGCATGTGCAACAAGCTATGCTTTATTTAAAGACAAAGTGATAGGCTCTGCAGCCAACAGCAATTATGTCTTATGCACAAGTATACCTGAATGGTTTAAGTTCTTCAGAAAAAAACAAAAAAGGCATACAATATCCACAGGCACACAGTTTCTAACAAACCTCACCACTGCTTTGTCCAGAATAAGTATCTTTATGTTTTTGTTAGAAGAAAAATAAATGTCAGCTTATGAAATACCACCTAAGGGATGCTAGTTAGATTGGGGCAGGAAGGAGTCATTAATATCAATATTATCAAAGCAAAAGGATAAGAAATGTGAATGGTTTCTTTGAAATACTTTTTTTTTAATTTTTCTGCTCCTCTGTTTTCCTTTCCCCTTTTCTTTAAAAGAGAAAGGTTTTTGGTGAAGAAAACTTAGCTACATACATCAGATTTTATCCCTTTGTTATTGCAGAGATTAAACAAAATGCTCAAGGCCATGACTGAGAAGAGCTATGCCTTCTCAACTATTTTTCTAGTGACTAACTTCTGGAAAAAGAATGTTCTTTGTAGCCAAAACGTCACGTGATGAGAACTTTTGAAAGCTTTAAATGGCTCCTTTCAGAACTCATTTGGACCACTGCAGAATATTATACAGGTTCCCAAATGACTGCCATATTTCATAAACACTGTAAGAAATTTCATGGCCTGAACCTCAAATGACATTTCAAACCACCTGTTTGAATAAGGGAGAGCAACACAGGCTGCCAGAATAAGGGAGAGCAACACAAGCTGCCAAAACTTAGATATCCTTACATGTTTAACTAAATATTTGTTCCAGAAATGGACCAGTGTCAGGATATTAATAGAGAATAACAATGCACACACACCTACTAATAAAAATGTTTGTGATAAAATAGGCCAAACACATTTACATTGCATATATCTGATCACTGCATTACAAATAAGTGACTCCATCATATAGCACACATCACAGAAAATCGTTCTAATTCTGAGACGTGTGACTTTTTTGCACAGTCTGACATACAGATGTAACAATATTCTGCAAGCAGCTCATTTAAAAAGACAAAAAGGTAAATAAAGTGACATCTGCAAGTCCTAAGGCCAGACAGCTAAAGATTAAGTAAAAATATTAATTTTTTTTTCCAGCCTCTCTCATGATTTGATGCCTATTTTTGAACATACTTTTTATCACAAGATGAGACACATTGAGGGAAATTAGAGGGACAGGAGGTTAAATGAAGAAAAAATTAAGTCAGAGACAAGTTAAAGCTGCAGGAGGATGCTTCTATCTATATTGCATGTTTATGATCTTCCAGAACACTTTTCAACCACGTTATAGCTGAAAACTCTTCAACTATTATTAAGTTGAAACTTACAGTTTCAACTATGACTGAAACCTGGGGTTGAATCCTACTTTCAACACACGTGCAACCATGTTTCAACCTCTTGTTATGTCTTAGTCTTTTGTTCTTTAGTTTTCTTAATTGAATAGAAGATGTAAAATTGAACGCAATTTCAAGAGCTAACCTAATAATAGTTCATGTCAGTTCTCTGATCTTGTATCAGTGTTTCAGGTGTAAAAGACTCATGCTGTTTGGCAATGTAAGGAATGGGAATGTGTAAACCTTTGAACCAAAGCAAAAACATCGCCATTGCTGAAGGTTCTCTGTGGCCTATCAAAGTCTAGTTGGCTGCTCTTCCAAGCTATATTTAACACAGGAAAAATCAAGCGAAATAACACAAGTAAGAAGGTCATAAATATTCAACATGCTGATGTGCAAACTGCCACTGCAAGGAACTTACGTAGTGACATGCAGGCGGCTGGGCAAGGAAACTGTGCTCTACGTGGATTTATTGCTATGAGTAAAATGCCTACATAAATAAGCCACTAAAGCATGTTACTTTGCAACACTGGCATTTATCATACAACTGTCCTAAGTAATCATCAGACCAGGCAACCTGCATCATGAAGGGCTGAAGTACCCAGCCCCTAAGGCCATACAGCCAGCCTTAGCAATGCTGCCTCCAAACACTGCTTTTTAGCTCTTCTGTGGGAAAAACAAATAACTAACTCCTTCCCCACCCTCCTTACTAAATACATTCATCTGAATTTTCCAGAATTTCATTAGCAAAACCCAGATATATTCTGCAAAATGTTATCTCAACTCTACTTTTTTCTTTTTTTTTTTCCTCCCCAGGAAAATGTAATACAACTGATAACGAAAACAGAGACACTTTGTAATCCTTAGGAAGCCAGTTTGTGGAACTAGCTTATATAAAGTATTCTTTGACATTTCCATTTCAAGTTCAGATTTGCCACCCCGTGAGAAGATTTCTTCATATTTCTTACATTCAGCTGCAGCAAAGAGAGATTACATCATCTACCACAGGTCACAGAACAAGTCTGTACCTGGTACTTTGCACCTCTTTTTGCTATCTCAACCAGAAAACAAATCAAGGGAAAGAAGATAAGGGAAAGACAGTTTTCAATGCATGAAGTGTAGACACTTATACTTTTCAGCTGAATATTCATTTTACATTTATTTTCTCCCATACACGTGAAATACACCAAATCTCACCTTATTTCTCCCCTATCTTTAAAAGGAGAATTCCTTTTTTTGCCTCCTAAGTCTTTTGCTGTAGACCTTTTATGGATGCTACCTAACAAACATTTCTCCATAAACAAGACATCCCATCCCCAGTAGTCCTCAACAGGCCAGAAAAACTCAATCATGAAAACACAATGAAGGCAGTGATTCATGTATATATATAAAGTACACTCCTAACCTTTTTGCAGATAAAGAACCTCTGCTCTAAAATTCCTAAAGTATCTACAAGGGTCTTTTAAAGCTCTGAAGCTATTCAAAGCCACCTACATAATGTGCTATTTATAGTAAACTAGAAATTTCTCAAGGTGAGGACCTACTTTTAAGTTGTTATAGAACATCAGGGACACACTGGTTTATGTAAATAGTGGATTATGAGGTCTATATTTTTTATTTTTTCATTGACATGCATATATGGGGAGTAACATTGCCCCACCAGAAAACATCAGCAGCAAAGATTCCTTCCAATGACATCTAAAGTAGCCAGACTAAAGAAACGATGAACTTCCCATAGCTTTTTGCTGCATGGTGACTAGTTCTTGTTACAACAGATTTCTCCTGAAAAGGCCCAGGTATCCAGGAAAGATTCCTAAGTGCCCATGACAAATATTAGTAAGGTTCATGTCTGAAAAGTATCTGCTGCTGAGACTGCCCAAATCTCTTGCAGATTCCTTTAGCGCAATCTATTACTTTCCCAGTGATTTTGGTTAAGCCATTTAAAACTTCAAGTAAGAGATATAAACAGCATAATGTCCTTGTAATAGAGTTAGTCATGGTATCTCTAAACCATAACATATGCCTCTTTTTGGATAGTTTAAAAGACAGCCAGTAAATGACATTTCTGCTTTTATTTACTAGATCTACAATTACTTCTGAGATTAGCAAGCTAGAAATAGGATATTTCACCCAGAGTTAATTTGTGCTGTGCTGAGCAACTTTCACAATAATTAACCTTACACCGCAAGGCTAATAATGCAATACACACAGATGCACTTCAGCCAAACGCAGTATCTGCGAGATGACACGTATTTCCTTTGAGCAAAATGTTCTGGTTTCCCAGACCACGCTGCAGAAACTAGGTCTTATGGATCCATCTGCCTCTTCCAAACAAGGAGAGAAATGTTTTAAAAACAATGTGAAAGTCAACCAGTGAAAAGACCTTTTTTAAAAAAAAACTTTTCAGATTTGTTGAATGAACTCATAAGCCCTTTAAACACACTAGATTTTTTACTTTTTAAAAGTTATGTGAGTGACTATATTTAGCCCTTTACTTCTGTTGTAGTAGTCTTTAAGAAGGACAAAAGACAAATACAAAAAACCCCAAGGGCTAAATAGCTAACACCTGCACAGATGAGTTATTCTAGTGTAGGTAACCCATAAACAGTGACAACTATAGTGTGGTGTGTGTGGTGTGTGTTAGGTTAGCTCTTGAAATTGCATTCAACTTTACATCTTCCATTCAATTAAGAAAACTAAAGAACAAAAAAGTACGGCATAACAAAGGGCAGCCTTCATGCTTTGGTAAATAGCCCTGGGCTGTGTGCACAGCACATAGCCCGAAGAGTCTGCAGACCTACCTACCTCTCCCCACAGAAGACTATGAGAGGAAAAGGGAGAAATGGCAACGTTTCCCTCAAGTTGTGTGGTGGTCTACATCCTAAATTTCATTTTTGGTTAGTGGTCTGGGAAAAAAAATAAATCAGAACTATTGCTGCCACAGTCCCACCGCCCTGCCTACCCCTTCTTTGCCAGCTGTACACTATTAACACAGTATACAGCTGGGCCCATCAGCCAAGACCGTAGGGTCTCTGTGAAAGTTTATTTAAGAAAGAGCAGCCAAAGTTAGAAGGGAAGGAGGGGCAGGCATGTTCCCGAAGGGGCTGCAGCCTGCGGAGGCCCAGGAAAAGCAGGAAGGAGCGGTGGAGAGAAGTCCCTGTGTGCTGTCCCCAGCCTCCTGGGCGGCCCGTTGCCTCGCCAGAGGGACAGTGTAATCTCTGGTGATAAGAAGGGGTAAGGAGAGGGCTCTGGAGAGGAAACTAGGAAGGGGCAGGAGAGGTGCCTGAAGTGAAGCTTAGCCTGGAAAAGGAGGAGGGGTGTTTTCCTCAAATGTCTATAAATATTTTTTTGTTTTGCCCACTACCCAAGTCACTAATTAAATGTTTATGTTAGTTGGTAACTTAAATTCCTCAAGTGAAGCCTGTTTTGTCCCTGACGGGTAAAAACTGGTAAATGTTTTCCCTGACCTCACGCTAACCCACGAAGCTCCTTACTCCTTTTGCTCCCGTTCGCCCCCCCGCCCCGAGGTGAGCAGCGGCTGGGTGTGCGCCCGGCTGCTTGGCGGGGCCAGCCGCCGCCGGGGGAGCCTCCCGCGCAGCCAACGAACCCTGGCGGAGGCATTTGAGGCACGGGTAGACGACGATTCAAACTGGGATCGGCTGAAGTCCCACGGGCGTCGCGACAGGGATTAGTGCGCTGACCGCGCGTGGGGAGAGGAGGGCGGTGCCGCCGGGCCCTCCCGCAGCTCCCGCCGGCGCCTGCGCGCGGGAGGCAGAAGCGTTCTCCCGCCGCCGGGGCCGCTGCCTCCCGCCCCGCGAGGGAAGAAGGGGCGATGCCGAGGGGGACGCGGCCCGCGGCGGACGTTACCTCCACCCACTCGGCCAGGGAGTCGCGTTCGGGCAGCTTCACCTGCAGCCGGGCAGACACGCACTGCTGCAGCAGGGCCCGAGCCAGCGCCGGCCGCGCCGCCGCCATAGCGGGCTCCCTACAGCGTGCGGGCGGGGGCGGTGCCTGGGGCGGCCGCTGTCGCCCGGTAACGCCTTTCCGCCAGCGCAGGCTGCTCGCATCGGTACCCGGTGGGGCTGGGTACCCAGGCTGCAGGAGCCCAGGGGTCACAGGCGACTATCGCAGGCAGCTGGAAGGCGGGGGGCGGGGGTAGGAGACAGGGCGCTGGCGCCGCCATCTTGCGGGGGAATAACGGGCGCGGCAAAGCGGGGCTGAAACCGGCGCCGAGGGAGAGGCTAACGATGGGGGCTGCAGGATGGCAACGGCTTTCCTCCGCAAGTATTTAAAAACGGCTTATGTGACATGCAAGCGATAAAAGTCCTTGCTAAAAATGCCAGAGAAAATATGCAAATACCATACTGGTTTTGCGGAGGGTGAAACGGGGCTCGTGATTTCGGCAGTGACCTCTGAGGAGGGGGCACGCAGCGGGGGTACAAGCTTCAGAACGGAATAAACGAAGTACTTCTACAGCTCAACTTACCGATGCCCTACAGCTAGCAGGGAGCGGGTTTTTGTTTCTTTTTCTGGCGAGAAATGAAAAATCTGCCTGTCTTCTAGTGGGGAAGTGTTGCATGCTTGGGGTAAGAATAGTATGCTGTGTGGCTTCTGCATGGAAATGAAAGACAATTGTTGTCACTTCTTTAAAAACAAGTAATGTTTGTGTTTCAGGTGACTGAGGTGAACCTATCAAGTTGGAGCATTTCTCTTCAACGGTGTTGCTGTGGAGCCGAGGGAGCAGAGAAGAATGCAGTTAAAAGGGACCTGGATAGCTAGGGATCAAAATCATGACCCGAAAAAAAAGTGCATAGTTCTGAAACGAGCTTCCGTACCTAACGGGAAGTTAAAATATTGCAACTGCTTCTCTTACTATCTTTCAGGTTCTTGGCTACATACCCTAATATTCATCAGGCAGCTCCTAAATTAGAAGAGTTGTGCCTTTCTCCTGTCCATGAATGCTGACAGATACAAATTTTGAATAACATTGGCAGCAAAGTCAGGATAAAGCGAGGCAGAATTCAGTCTCTAGGAATTAGTTTTAAGACTGTGGATTTTGTTTTTATAACTATGTTTGTTTTTAAATGTAATACACAGCAGCATGGGTAAGAAACCAAATTTTATTCCCTGGCCTCAATCATAGAGTACTGAAGTTATGTGTTGCGCATCAAGGGGCAATATCCACTCATTAATAGTCCGTGTTACACATAAGGATACATTCAGCTTCTGTCTGTTACTTTAAAACAACATTCTCTTGCATGAGTGTTCAGCTAGGTTGCTCTTGCTAAAGCAAACCTTTGTGAAAGAAGAGGAAGTGGCACTAGGTGGTTAGTGCGTAAACTAGCTCATTTTTGCTAGCTGTAGGGTATTGTTAAGTATGAGCTGTTTTTATTTAAACTTAGCTAATTTTATTTAAAATACCTTCTGTTCATTTACTCTAAAGCTGTATCCCCAGACACATTAAGAAGAGCTTAATGAGGTAGAAATCCACTTCATGTGAGGGTTTTTCCATAATATATAGTGATATAAATTGATTGTTAAGGAAAATGGTTTCTACTACAGTCTGAGCAAATTAGGTAAGCAGATTATACAGGAATATTAATATAGAGGGATATGGATGTTCTTTGTTGTACTATCATTAAGCCAGGATTTGATGGAGAACGCTTACTCATGTGCAAGTTTCAACACAAATGCCCGTGAAACAGTATAAAAAAATCAGTATGACATCATTGTTTATTTATGGATTCTTGGTGTAATTATGTCATATTTTCCTTGGGAAGCCAAATTCATTTTGTTGTAATTCATCTTGCATTTCTTGAATCTTACTGGGCCATAGTTAAGGGCCTCTCTTTATATGCCAAAGAATGATAGTAAATTTGTTGGTTAAATTTTAGATGAGAGTTTGGATTTGACTGTGGGTTTTGTATAGAAAAGAACCTCCTGACATGTAAAGAATATATCCATGCAGCAATTATATTGATATTTTTATCAGTTACTATATAAAGGCATTTTGCTGCATGTTTTGGATTTGACAGCTGTCCCAGAATATATCTTGTGTCCTCTCGGCTTGTTGTCCCTGGAGCACAGAGTAGGTATTTTGAGACTGGTATCCAGAAGACGTTTTGGTTATTTTCGCATCAGTTCTCTTTCAGAGGGGCAGATGGCAGTGTGAACCATTTCTCACAAATTTCAGTGGACATGTGCTTTTCCCTACCCTTTGTGTGAATGGTCATGCATATTTCATGTACATTTAATGGAATGAATCCTTTTGTGAAGAGGGACGTGGGTGCTGGGAGCTCTGCCTCTGCCAGTACTTGGCTTTCTCCTGTTTATCAGAGGATGAAATGCTAGAGATCTTTCAGTATCAAAATGGTCTCAAGTGGTCTTGAATTATTCTCTCGGGATGATTTTTTTAGTTATAAGTTTGGTATTGTATACCATTTGGCAGAGGCAATAGTTGACTGGACCTTTGAAGGGACAAGACTCATCATAGATGTTATTCCTCTGTCTCTGGTGTCTGAAACCGTGACCAAAGGTCTTTCAAGCAGCTATCACATCAACAGTGTGCTCCTGGGCAGTGTCATCTGTTTTGAAGAGAAACAAAGCTGCAGTGGCACTTAGATAACAAAGATACAAAATAGGTTGCTGGTAAGGGTTATGTCTTGGTAGAACTACCTCTTGTGGTACAGACATAGCTGAAAGGCTGCAGTGTGTCAAGGGACGAACTAGATTTCAGTGTTTTATTTTTTCCATTGTCCAGTGTGGAACTCTGTCTTCCCACACATACAGAGATTAAAAAAAGGAAAGAAGACAAGTATCAGGGCATATATAAGGAAAGAAAGAGTACTTTGCTAAATCACTTGGAAACATTTAGTAAAGCATCACAGGTGGATGCCACTACTGCTGTGAAGGGTGAGACAGAACTGATGGACTCTGCTGTGCCAGCTAGTAGAGGTTGCTGTTAGAAGAGACTTTCATCAGAGATGGCCTGGGAAGTGGCATTTGTAGCAATGAATTGCAAATTTCCATCATGAGAGAAAGAAAATTCCACAAAATACTTTGTAAAGTGGGATTAATGTTTAGATAAAGTACTCTTTTTTTTTTTTTTTTTTTTTTCACTTTGGCCATGCTGAAACAACAGATAAATCCCTTGAAGAAAAAAAGATATGCAATATCTTTAGTCTGAGATTTTAAACCTGCCACCAGACAGCTCAGAATTACAGTGTTTTTGAAGTGATGTTTACAGTCTAACATCCTGAACTGAGTCCTCTGCTTTCTGTTGGATGATGATCCCTTTTTCTTCTGTTTTGCTCCCAGTTTACCTATTCTGCTTCTGTTTTTCAGCTGCTTAGCCTACTCGTTCTATCAGTGATGAGCTGTCTCTTTACATTTGGTGATTACTTTTGTTTGTTTCTCAGTCTAGTTCAAGACCCAATTAAGCTTTCTTTTTTTCTACAGTCTTAGAATTGCTATCTGAAATGCTGATTAGCTGGAAAAGAGAAGATATTGCTGAACAGCGATGTGGGTGTAGAGAGGATTAGGTGGTACTGTTGGAATAATTTTATTTAAGTAGCAGACACATGACTGTATTTAGTACTGAATTCTTTCTTATTCAAAGCACTGTCCAGACATGAAGGTCAGGAGTATGTCTGCCTCCCAGCCATCCTCCTTCTTCCTCCAGAGGCATTTAAATAAGGAAAGCAGAGAGAGTGCATGAAGAATTTACCTAGTACAAGTCAAACAGCAGAAAGGAGATGGAATAGCTGTCCTGTCACTCAAAGACTGCAAGTATTGCACAATGTCTGTGTAAAGGTACCAGAAACAGCTCTTTCAGAGAAGACATGGGGTGAAGACTATCAATTGGCCTTCAAAACAGGCCCCAGATCTGGTTAGCCTTCAAAAAAAGCATTGCAGACTTCTGGGGAAGATGAGAGGATTGAGGATGAGAGGAAATGGCCTCAGGTTGCACTGGGGGAGGTTTAGACTGGATATTAGGAAAAATTTCTTTACTGAAAAGTAGTCAAACATTGGAACAGGCTCCACCAGGGAGGTGGAGTCACAATCACTGGAGGTGTCCAGAAAAATGTGTAGATGTGGCACTTTAGGACATGGTTTACTGGGCATGGTCGTGTTGGGTTGATGGACGGACTTGGTGATCTTAAAGGTCTTTTCCAACCTTAATGATTCTATGATTGAGAGGAAGAGATGGCACTGTGATTTTTATCTGTCTGGTTTGCACTGTAGCTCTGAGGAAGGTCGTGAATTCTTCATCCCCAGTTTTATAGCTTCAGAGTTGGTACACCTCTTTAGCTATTCCAGCAGAGCATTTACTGCCCCCACAAATGTCGGAATAGTTTCCAGTGAAGGCTGGGATTCCTGTTGTGGAGGAGCAATCCTGTGATTTGAGAAGTTGATTTTATGCGTGTTTAAAGTACACAGCAAAACCTAAATACGCTATTAAAAATAGATTAGTGTTTTGTTCAGTCCTTCATACAATTATAAAACAGATACTAAAATATGTTAAATTAATCAAAAATTAACTAAATTTCTGAAGAGAAACAGATTCAGTGTGAAGGCTGTGTCAGGTACAATTACAGCTTTTCTAAGTGAGAAGCAGAAATTTGGCTCTATTGGGGGGGGAAAAAAAAGGTAGGCAGATGAAGACACGCAATCTGGTTGCTTACCATGATTGCCTAAAGGAAAAAAGAACACTATTAATCATGTTTTTTTCTCTGCGGGTGTCAGGCATGTTCATTTGCCTATGACACTTAACTGCTGTATTTTTTCCTTGCTTGGGTGTCTCCTGCATCAAACCTTTGTCTGCATGATTGACAGACATTAATGTTAAAAGGATTTCTGTGTCCTGCTCCAATGAAATCAACAGGGCAGTGGGAGCAGCCTACCTACAGTATGTACCACAGGGTCTCATTGTAACACCTCATACAGGTTAGAAGCAATACAATTTTTTTCACAGAACTGAGCTAATCTAATGAGCTACAGTCCTGAACCTTTCTTGTGTAGAGCCAGCCTTGAGTTTCAACACAACACTCCCAGTTCTGGAATTTAGAGGGAGGTTGCACAGAGCCACCTCTGTAGGAATTAAAATCTGGTCTTTTCCCCTGGTATTGCTGCATCACTGCTCTCTTCACCTCATAAACACTTTTGCAATAGCAATTAGTACTACAGAAGTGTGGTTTTGTTAGTTAATCCCATGTCTTTAATTTTCAGTGAGACATTTTGATGGTAATGCTATAAATAAAAATGCATCAATACCTTCTAGGATTTGGGCTGTGAGTTCTCCATGTTTTCAACAGATGCCATATGTAAAAAATACACGTGGATTGAGATGTGGCTCTTTCTGCTCCTTTCACAAATGGCATGAACAGTCATTCATTATTCTCTATGTACCTGGAGAACTCCTTGCCTCCAGTTACTGTTGAGTATGCAGGTGTTATCAGGCTGCATGTCATTTTTTTGCATTTATATGGATGACTTTCAAAATAAAACTCTTACTACAGCTTCAGGCCAAAAGCTTTCTCCTTGAGCCACAGCTCCTATCATTTTTTTTTCCCCTTGGGCATACTGATCCTTAGCTAGTTAGGAAAGCATGCACACAAATGATAGGTCATTAGGAAATTCTCTGAATAGCAAACCTCTGAAGTCATCCCAAGTGCTATTTGCCATGCATCATGATGAAACTGGGTAAGTTTGAGGAGGCACTAATTACATGGTCGGTCTGTCATTTATCACTTGCTGGAGCTGTTGTTCCCAGAACATGACAACCTCTTTCACAGCGTAGTTCAACAAGATTGCCAGAGTTCAATGAGCCAAGCAGCGTTGACAGATTTTGGCATTTTATGCCCTTTGATGCAAGATCATTGCATTACAACACAAATGGGTATTTTGCTTCATCATCATACATAGATACAGTAATGTTTGTCCATCTGCTTTTCTTAAAATTGTATTTTGGGAACTCATCCTCTTAGAACAAATAGCAACTGTAGGACTTTAATTTACCATCAGCCTTTAGTTTTTGATGGTTTGTTTCAGTTAATACAGTAGTGTATACATAATCCTTTTATGATTTTTACCAACTTAAATAGAAGGTGATCTTGTTTCCCCTCAGGTCTTGGGGGGGGGGGGGGGGGCCGCAAAAAGCAGATGTTTAATGCAGTGAGATAAATAATAGAAGATTGTAAATTCTAATGAATATTCATGGTGTCAAAGAAGATAATGGACCATGTGTCAAGAAATAATGTGGCTTCCTGCTATGACTTCCAGTGTGGCTTAACATGTTTCAAAGAGCTTCCAGTGTCAAGAATTGGTTTTTAATTTTCACACTTTCTTAGAGCACAGGTTTTTTTAATGCATGTTTCTGAACTCATTTAGGGTGATGATATTTCTTCATTTGATACCTCAGAAGCACTGCAATGATGAAAAAGAGATTTTTCACATAATCTTTGATTGTTTTTGTTTAAGCTGCCAAAGGGGCACAGTTTCTTTCTTTTACAATAGATGCTAAATAGCTGCTAAAGAAATAAAACATTTTATCTTCAATATTTGATGTTCTAACAAAATAGAAAAAATGGTATTTGGTATAACTTTTTCTAAAAGAGCTCTTTATTTCACAGATAATTCTTGGAACTGCTGGAGGCTTACATTTTTATGAATAGCAGGGTAAAACAATTACTCTGTAACTTGGGATATGTTAATATCAATTACAGATATTTAATCTTTCCCTGGATACTCTGTTGCCCATAGGACAAAAAATAATTGTGTCTTCATAGTGACAGTCTGAGTGAAGGCCACATCCAGAAAACATTCATTTTGGTGCCCACAAATAAATTCCAGCACAAATACGAGGTGTTTTAGCTCCTGTTGTAGAAAACACAGGTCTAACTAATGTACTCTTGAGCTTAGAGAATAATTTGTCTCACCTTCAGGTTAACTTCTGGGCTACATCTGTACTAGGAAGTTAAACAATTACAGGAGATCTTCTTGGATATTGCAACTCATCTTTAACGGTTCCTGACATACTTTTGGCCAGGGATAACTCACTAACAAAAAAAATCTCGTCCTGGTTCATATGTTAAGAGGGTCCAGAGCCCATTCTCAGGAAGCAGGTTGCACCACACCACCCTGCTTCGCAAACCTCCTTTCTCTAGTGACTTAAGTCCTAAGTGTAAGCTAATAAGTCAAGTGCTGAATTCCACAATTTCTTAGTGTAAAAAAAAAAAAAAAAAAATTGTGTTTTCTATCAATAGTTCCTCTATTTCCTGTAATACTGTTATATTTCTTCATGTCAAAGTTTGATTAAATTGGCATTTTGAAAGGTACAATGCAGTCCTTTAGTGGCGGTAATTAGAAGAATGTAAATTACATTTATTTCTGTGATAGAGTTGTTTTTTAGACCTTAGTTTCGAGATCCATAGGCCAAGAGCTTTCATGAAGGATTCACTAGAAAACTACCTTCCTCTGAAGCAATTACAATGAGAAACCTAGTTACTTTTTTGTAGGGAGCCATGAACCCAGTCCCTCTTCCCTTCATGCCCAGGGAGCTGGGATGGAAAAGAAAGCAAAGTTCTCTGAACTGAGAGGAACTTGCTCAGGTTCTTGTTAAAAGTCAAACTTCAAAGGTGCTCTTCTTTAGGCCATTCTTCCCTTGGTCTAAGCTTCCTATAAAGGAGAAAAAAGGCAGGTTATAAAGATGCCTATCTTCGCCCTCTATGCTAGGAACATAAGTTGGTTCTATTCTGCCTAAAGCAGCCTGCTGTTTGATGTTAGAGGATGTTAGCATGATTAAAAATCTGAGGCACTGTGTCTTTTTTTTGTTGTTGTTGATAAACCAGTAATAGTAACACTTCAGCATAGGAGATTAGAAATCAGGAACTCCAGCTTATATTCCTGGATCTGCCTCTGGCTCAATATAAAAAAAGTTACGAAGACTTTCCTTCACAGCTGAGGATTAACCAGAGGAACGCATTCCAATAATCGACTGCTCTGGCTCCACAGTGGTGGAGTGCCTCACAGTTTTACATGATAGTACTTCAAACAGGGTGCACAGAAAATAAAGGAAAGAAGAAAGAAAATGCCAGTCTTCCTTCAGTGTTTGTAAAATATAATGCAAAGCTTAGGAATACTTAAAAAAAAAATCAAACCCTTTGCTTTTTTCTTCAAGTATGGAAATATTGTTAATTGGAGTTAATTCCATTCATGCAAGGAATATCTATATATTAAGTACCTAAGAAAAATTATGTGGCTTTGTTACTGAAGGGCATATTCAACAAAATAAATCTCTTCATTTTCTGCACCACTTGCTTAAGGCTGGAAAAATTGCTGTAATATCAGCTGCATCTTCACTGTGATGTGACTGCTACTGTAGTAAGCAATATTAACCTGAAGAACTTGATGACTGACTTCAGAAGAATCTAGTGATAATTTAAATAAGGTTTTAATCTCTTCTCGACTGTGAGGGACTGCACTGATTAAAATGTCCACATGAAAGCAATATACAAACTAAATGGGGCTCAATTCTGCCAGACTTTCTTCCTCGTTTAGCAAAACAGAACTAAAGGAGACCATTTCTTTCTCAGGTTTGGCAAAGCATTCACATAGGATGAAGCTACTTTTGTGGCCCTACTTACTATTTCTTAGGTGTTTTCACTGTGCTTGTTAAGATGTTGCGGTTTCAAGTATTGCCATGTATAATGAACGGTAATATGCCAGGTAAGGTAAACCTCACTTATTTTGTATGGGTATTTGAAATCAGAATCTGTTAAAATATTTTGGGCAAAATTTACTTTGCAACAGGAGGGCATAACTGTCTCGGTATCAGTGATGTTGGCCTTGGTACCTAAGCCTAGCAAGGAAAAGCTGCAAGAAGAGAAATTCTAATGAACAACAGAGAAGCAATAGCGTGAGACTCTCCTCATATGTACCTGCAGTTGTTTTCTCTTCTCATGCCCAAAATTGCCTACTTATATGTTTCTGAGGTGTGTCTTACTGGTACGGCTGGAGCCTGTTACCCCCAGGTGCGACACACACACTTGCCCTGGTATGCTATGGGTATACCTCTGCGGCCAAAGGTTACAGGCCTCGTCATAAAGCTAAAATGACCCCTTAGTTTTGAAGAACATTTATTTAGCCTTTCTTTAATATAATTTCTAGTTTAAATTGTGACCAAAATGCATGGCTCATATGAGTAAAAATCTGCAGCGTGCCCTTAACTTACTATATTATTAATATGGTATGATGCTGGCACCCGGAAATGAGAATGGAAACATAGGGCTCCATCAGCCTTGAAAGCTTACAGTCTTGATAATATACTCTTTTTTTTTTTTTTTTTAGCGGCTTGCTTCCTATTGCACACATATCAACCTAGTTATCTACGACATCATTTTTCAAATGTTAATTCATTTTTAAAATTTGGACTCATTTGGCAACAAATCTCTCCCAGCTATACCTAGATACCCTTAATTCATTTTGCGAGGAGAAAGAATACATTTAAACACAAGACAATCTAATTTCTGACAAAAACCAATTATATTTTTATTATGTTAGTGTTCAGGCTGAATAGTACTTTAAAGTCTTTGAAACATTCTTACGTTTATTTCAAGAAAATGTTATCAATTTGCATTAAAATTAAATACTGTGTTTTTCATTTTATTGAACAACTGAAAAGTCCAGAGTGGAATTTTCTGAAAGATGCAGAGATTGCCAGTAGCTTCCATGAAGACTCAAGTCTGGCAGTAAAATCTTCGTTAATTTTTGGTTGCATTTTCCTAGACTCATATTTTAGCATTGTATGTGGACTGCAATGAGATGTTGGGCAAATAATTTAGACCACTACTTTCAAATGTTAAAAATTAAATAGGAAGCCAAAAGCAATTATAAGAAGTGTATAATCCATAAAACTGTCTTCACAATTAGTAGAGATGGTGGAATACTACTCAATCAAACTGTCATCAATGTATTCCACTATTAACAATCAAGGTATTTTGAAAATGTCTGCTTTATTGTTGAGCATATTTAATTCCTTTCTAACGGCAAATTCTACTTTTCATATTCACATTCAATACAACCTTCTGCCATATTAACTCCCGTACTACTAACAAATCAGTGCTAAAAGAAATTATTAAAACTATTGAGAATTGTTCTTGCTTAGGTGGCAGCTTGGAAAACTCCTTCGGCTTACTTTTCTAAAAATCAATTTTATTTTGTGCTAGATCAGCTTTACAAAAAACAAACCCAGAAAGTTTTTTGTGAGGGTTGTTCTAGTTGGTGTTAGAGCTATTCTCAGAACCAAAGAGTATATGATGGAACTTTTTTGCCATTTTCTTTTACTTGGTATAGACTTTGAAGTGCTGGGTATCTAAACTGTATGCCTACCAGTGATCCTGCAGTACCGATGTAATTTCTGTGAGATGTATTTTGCACTTTAACACCATGTGGAACTGCTCAAGGTAGGAAAAAACCAATTATGCAAATCTCTTGCAAGGTGAAAGGTAACGTGGTTTCTTGAGGCAGTGAAAAAAAGGCCCTTGAGGCAGATCTATATTATAGTTTCAAAATGAAGTGGCTCATTGGTTTTCAGTGTTCTTTTGCATTTTGGTTTGGCAGTAGGGTAAATTATTAGGAAAATATTTGACCTCTTCAGGTGTCTGTGCTAGCTACGCCAAATATGCTCATGTGGGTACCACAAAAATGCAGTTGAAAGAGATTCACGTAAGGATAGCAAAAAATGTTATCATTGTAATTTTTGTGTGGTAGCTGAGAACTGGAATAAGCCTTTGAAAATGGTGGTTTTCAGCAAAATGCTTAATTAGCACTTTTAATAATACAAGTCAAAATATAATATTTAAAATAGTGAAAATTCCACTCACTGTGAAAGAGAGGAAATGTTTATTATAATGCTGCTTTAAACTGATGTAAAATCCTCTGATCCGTCACATATTACAACAGATACCAACAAAGGACACTATCTACACTGTATTTTGTCTTTGAAAACTAATGGCCTGAAACTGCCAAGATCTGAATTACTTTTATAATACCACTTGGATGAATCAGGTCTATTCATGGAATTGTGAAGAGCAAATCATGTCAAACCAATCTAATTTCCTTCCGCAACGTGGTTAGAAGCCTTGTAGGTGGGAGAGAAGCAGTAGATGATGTGTATCTTAAAGCTTTAAACAAATCTCGCACGACATAAGGAACAGAAACACGGTTTTGATGAAAATCCTACAGAGTGGGTGTAAACTGGCTGGACAACCAAAACCATAACCAGAATCAGTGCTTCAATATTAGTATTATTAACAAAAAATACCGAGTAGCATCTGTCCTGGCTACAGGTCTCTCTGTTTTTTTGATTAATGACTCAAATGATTAAATGGAATATATTTATTATATTTGCAGAGGACACAAATCAAAGAGGGACCAAGCTCTTGGCCAACCACTTTTGTAGGCCAAGATGAGAATTCAAAAGGCACCGACAAGCTGAGAGAGCACTGCAGAGAAGCAGAACGAGATTCAGCGGGGACAAGTACAACAAAATGAAGAAGAACCCCAAACCTGGTCACCCGGTGTTTTCTCCTTGGGCTCAGTTTTCTTACAACCAGCGCCAAGGAGCTGCCTTTTTTTGTGCTGCTGCTTCACACTGCCGCCGCTCGGCACTTCATCCGGGAAGGCCTCGGTCTGGTCCACCAAGGTCCGGGGCCGCAGCAGTTGTGTCAGCGCAAAATCCTCCATCTCCGCTCTCCCCGGGGCCTGCCGGGTCGGGCCAGCCTCAGCCCCGGGGCCCAGCGGAGAGAGGCCCGGCCCAGCGCGGCGCAGGGGGCGGGCCGAGGCGCGGCGAGACGGCGCCATCTCAGCGCGCCTGGGGTGGGGGAGGCGGCGGGCATGGGGGCTCTCGCCTGGCGGTGGGCTCTGCGCGCCGCCCGCCTCCCCGGCGGCGGGAGGGCTCCAGCAGCGCCGCGGCGCGACCCGGGCTGCCGGCCTGCCGCTCCCTTTGCCGACTGCGCGGTGAGTGAAGCGTGGGGTCTCCGCCGTGCCCCGCCCCGGGGCGGGAGGGGAGCCGGCCTCGAAGGGTCGGGCTGTCTGTGTGTGCTGGGGCTGGGGAGGGCTGGAGGCAGGAGGGCCGCCCTGGCCTAGACCTGCTGGGGTGCGCCGGCGGGCTGTGTCCTGCCGGTTCAGCAGTTGCTCTGCGCTGTGGGGATACGGGCGGCGCGGGGTAGTCTGGGGCAGCGGCCGGACCGAGCAGAGGACGTTGAGTCTCTGCCCAGTTTTTCCACTCGATTCTGTGGAAGTAGCGAGCGGTCGCTCCCCGCCTTTGGCGGTAAGATTGGGACACCGGGTAGTAGGTGGGACGCTGCCCGTAGAGGTGCAGGCTCCTGCCCGGTGGTCCGTCCGCCCCGCTGCGGAGGGTCCGCAGGGCGCCGAAAAGCCGTCGTGTACCTCTTCTTCCGAAGTTACTTCGGAAGCGCCCGAGCGGGGCTTGCGCCAGCGAGCCGGCCCTGGCACGGCTGCCCCTGAGGCGGCTGAGGGCAGCAGCCCTCTGGGAAGCCGCCTGTGCTTCGCCGGCGCCTGGGCACCGAGGGCTTCTCCTGCTTTGGTATGGGCGGGATTTGTTGTGCTTGAAGCAACCGTAGCGTGAAAGACCGCTAGGTCTAGTCCGTTTTTTAAAGCTTCCAACTTTTTAAGTGGTGATTTGGTTCATTTTAATACAAGCCCTCATTTTTTTTTCTTCTTTTAAGTGTTAAGATCGATCATATTTAACTGTTTGTCTAAACAAAATGCCTGCTGGGTTTTTTTTTTTAAGTAGGCCCTATTCCTGCCTGCCTGTGAAGCAGACTCCCTGTGGGTGAGCCTGTGTGCAAAAAGTCTTTTTTTGACCAGTAGTGAAAATTCCTTATCGTGCCGGTGGTTGCTTCCCTGTCAGCTTTCTTTGAGAACACTGCAGGTTGGTGCATACACATTCACTTGCTTTCTGTTTTTGTTAGTCCTCAAGCTCCAGGGATGAGGCTCTAAGGGACAAACGCACCCGGATCCTGTCACGCGGGCTGCCGAAACAGAAGCCCATAGAAGGAGTTAAGCAGGTGGTGGTCTTGGCTTCTGGAAAAGGGGGAGTTGGAAAATCAACAACAGCAGGTAAGACTTTTTCTTATTGTTTACTTTGCACATTTGGTAATACATCGTAAGGGATATTTGGACACTTGTGTTGTTATCTTGTAATTGAGTCCCACTAATGCAGCCCTTCACCTCTGTCAAGTCCCATTGCAGTCCTTGAGAATCTATGTGGGTACAGAGGTCTTGGCTTTAAATGAGGTGCAAAATCGAGCAGACAGCTTTGAAATAATATCTTTGTAATAGTTCAGTGCTGTCTTGGGACAGCCTGCTTTCTTAGGAGGCAATGTAAGATGAGGTGGGGGGGTTCATATGGCGGTGCAGTGATACCGTTCCTCCTTCCCTAGTGCTCCTTTGTGCCATGTCAGCAGTCATGTGCTCTGTAGGGGATACTAATATTTAGAAGGTTTCAGAATCAGTTCTCTTTCCAACTTTCTCAACTACTTGTATAGGCATTTCATAAACAAAAGGTGAAACAAAGCCTTGTGTATGTTTAAATACTTCGGTTGTTTTTTCTTGTTGTTTTGCTTTGCCTAGTACAGTGTTAAACTGTGTGTTTCCTGTGCTTCCTATCTTCTTCCTGTCAAGTTGCTGTCTTTTACCAGTGTTCTGCTGTATTTACTTCATCTGGCCAAAGTAATGTTTTTGGTGGATTTTTTTTTGGTGTGGGGTGTTTTTGTTTTGGTTTGGTTTTGTCTCTCCTGTCTCCTCTTTTGCATTAGAAAGATGAATATTGTAGAAAATTGATCCTGTCATTTCAAGGTTCAAGCTGTGGTCTTGAAAGAAGAGAAGTTTCTAAAACTTACTGAAACTCTTACTGTTTTTAGCTATGGAAAATTAATGGCTGGTGTTCTTGCTCGCATTTGTTAATCCTGCAGTTTGAGGAAAATAAAACTACTGATACTACCAACTACTTTGGCCTTAAGACATTTTTAGCAACGATTAATGGGCTGAGATTTTTTTATTATTTTTCAGGAGAGCTGATACATTTGACCACATGTTGACTTCATCTCAGTCATATTAACTCTATTTTATTTTTTTTTCTGTCGCATGCTTTTATTCTGCATGTATAATGTCCTGTTATTGAAACTTACCCTTCCAAGGCAGAGGCCAAAATCCATCTGTTCGCCTGACCAGCCCAGACACAGGTCTGAGCTTTGGCAAAGGCGATAATAGTGGTTGTTCATGGTTCTTTTCCAGGATCAATGTCATGTTTTTTTCATTCTGGGCCTTCTCTACGTGTTAGAATATTCTGATAAATAGTCATAAACTGGTTATTCTATTTCTAAATGTCATTTACATTGATATGTAAGTATTGAAAGTTATCTTTCAGACAGAATTAATCTTGGTTATCTATAGGTATTTTATTGATGATGTAGATTAACCACGTCACAAATGCAGACACACTCAGCTGGCTCTGTACATGTCTGATTTTGGGTGAAGAAGTTTTATTTGTATTGTTAGCTCAGTGGTCTGAGAATTCAGCTGTGCTATTCCTGGGGCCATTTTGGATTTGGAAGTTACAAAGTCCAAACTAATAAACCCTCCCAGAACTGTACTGAATTCAAAAAGGCTAACTCGTATCTCCCTGTGCATTGTTCTTGATACTGGTTGGCTGGTTTAGCATGGGCAGCGATACCACGGTGACTTTTCTTGGACCCTGCTGTAAAGTTTAAAAAAAAAAAAGTTTTATTGAACTTATGGAATGTATCTACCCTGCTCTCCTGCATTCCTGGTTATGGGAACTTACTAGTTAGGGTCAACATGAATGTTTAGGATCAGGTTAGGTCCTATGCTGCATTTCTATGCCCTCTCGCAACTGATGGTAGTACAAAGACAACGGAGTGCAAGGATCAGCTGGGATCCAACAGAACATGAAATGTCCATCTAGAAAACTCAAGGTTTTTCCCTCTGTATTATTCTAACTGTCTCCCTTTTTTCCCTTCAGTAGTCAAATATCCTTTACTGAAGAAGCATTGTGGATCATACTTTAATTTTCACACATGATAATTATGTAGGAAGAAGACAGATCTATAAAGTGGTTTTAAGGAAGTGTGTGGGGTAACTCGCTGCTTCCTTTGTGCCTCTTCAGACGTGAGCTACAGTTGATTTTTTTTTTTTTTTTCCTTCATTTATCATTGGTTTGCATGTTTTTTTTCTCCTTCTCTGTGGTTTGTAGATTGGTCTCCAAGTTTCAGAGGATCAATTTTCCTGTCATTGATTCAGGGAATGGCTAATCAAGCATCTATTTAAATAGCAAACTGAAGAATAAAATCTATATACTTTATCAGCTTAGGAGTAAACAGGCTGTGTGCTTCTTAGGGAGCGCTGTACAGTTTTTCTTGTTAACCTCCTCACCATTTTGTTTAAAGGAACTTGTCTTTCTCAATACTAAATTCTTTAAGCTCGCTCCCCAGCTTTTTTTGAGTACCTTCATACTCTTCTAGTAGAATAAGGCTGATCTTTCTTAAAGCTTATCTTTCTTAAAAAGGCTCTGTGGACTGACATACAGCAATGTGTAAAGAAAGCAAAAGATGTTACCCAAGAGAGAGTTTTGTGTGGTGGGTTTTTTCCATGTTTTTTTTCTTTCCTTTTGACACATGTTACTGCTTTGGATTATAGCAGTCACTGTTGGTTATACTGAAGCTTCTGGGAGGTCTTCCAACATAATTGAAGCTGGTGGGCAATTAAAAGATACCATTTCTTGCATGTGCTTTTTAGTTATGGGAGTTAAGTATTGATGGAAATGTAAAAGCTGTTAAAGTCACAATCTTTTTAATTGCTTCATCCTGTTTTTGTGTTTCTTTAATTGTTACAGAGGCTTTCAAGGTAGATGAGACTTTGTTTTATGACATAAAAATCAAGTGAAAAGCATGCATTGCACCTTCTTCCAGGAAATATTAATATTTAATACGTCACAAGAAATCAGAAAGAGGGGTATGATCATCTTTCCAGTCACTGTACTTTAATAGTGGAGGTCAATACTTACCTAATCCCTAGTTTTAAGAAAGTTCACTGGAGACTGTGGTGAAGGTTGCCTATGGTAGGGTTATTTTAGTTTTATAGTCCGCTCCTCAAAAGTCAGGTACCTCAACAGTTTTTTTCTTAATGTTTTCCTTTGGCAAAATACCTAGATTGTATTTTTATTTTGCGGTGTCCTCTAGAAACTCAGAGTTTGGAAGTTTTTGCAGGTTAGCTTGAGTACTGAAATGTGGGTGCTGCTGCCACTTAAACTAGTAATATTGCAGAGGTGCAAGAAGCTTAAGAACCGAGATGATGAATGCAATTATTAAGTAAGTGTGATGCATTTATATGATATGTTAGTAATTCTAATTTTCTCAATATTTAGGAATTAAGTTTTATTGCACTTAATCTTTTTTTTTTTTTCCCCTTTCTTGCAGTAAATATAGCCCTCGCCCTAGCAGCAAATGATTCGGTAGGTGAACATCTAATTATCAGCCTTCATGTGAAACAAACATGTGTCATAAATAAAATGGTTACTGCTGGGGGCAGTCACATACATTAAATCTAAGTATTTACTCTGACAGTTAATTTCTTTATTTGTTTTTCATGGACTTTTGAGTTTTTATTAATTTGTTTACATTTTATCAGTACCATGTATGACTTAGTAGCTCTCATCCTTCATCTGAGTTTGGCTGTGTCCTTTCCCTTGTGTGTCTCTTGAGTTCAATTGCAATTCTGTAAGGATGTGTAGACATAGTAGAGGATGTTTGTGCAGGTTGGAGACATGTAATAAATAATTAAATTCTATCACTTCAGAACACTGACTTGGAAAAAATATGAGCAAGTGCTGGATGATGTCCAAAACATTTTTTTATAGCTCTAAAGATTTACTTTTTATGGAGAAATTAATGTCCAAAAATATATATAAACAGCCGAGGGAAAAAAAGGAGCTACGTATCTTCCCTAAAGCTTGGAAATACTTTTTTTTTTTTTTGGGTGACAAAATATCATTGCCCAGTTTGGCATTGCTTGAACTGTTACTTAGACTATAAATAGACAGTAGGAACTGTTCAAGTGTAAAAACAACAGGTCTTAGTTATGTCCACCTGCTGCTATAAACTGGGGGTGGTTCCATTGTGCACATTTATTGCCACAGAGGTAAGCTCAGAAGCAAGCTTCACTTCTGTGTAAGAGCGTATAATGGAGGTTTTGCAGTCATAAAGCATTAATTAAATACAAAATATCCTCAAGTACTTTAATTTGGTAAATGTAGAATCTTTTTCTTGTTGTAAAAGACAACAACAGGTAGAAGGAGTGAGGTTTACATGCAATCTCCACACTTCTTTTAGGAATTCTGTAAAAGATGAAAAAAAGTCCATACACTCAGTCATACTTGATAAGAGGAGTATGTTTAGAGCTGTTATATGAAATATGTACTGTTTGTAATGGCATCTGATATTTCACAGTTTTTAATTCTGTCTTTTAAATAGGCTGCTGGAGTAATTTGATTTCAGAAAAAAAATCTGTCATCTTGAAAAGCAAAACTGAATAGTTCCTTCTAATTAACTTTAAAACATGGCATTTGCTGTAATACTTTTACAAAATGAATGCAATCCTGCAATGTGATCTGTTTTGTGGCATGGTCATGGAGTAGCTCCATGGAAACCATGTCAACTAACTGCACATAACTTTCTATACCAACTTAAGTGTTTTTTGCATTGTGCCTGATACTTTTCAAACATGCAGTTTTGTGCATTGTTTAAATTTATATTTACATAAAAGCATCCCTTAGTAATTCTGACATACACAAGTTTTTGGGATTATGCCCTTTGTTAGGAGTTAAACATCTGGCTTTAAACATAATAATGTGATACACCACTTCAGTAGCCCATTAAAACGCTTGTAGAACACACAAATAAGAGAGACCATAGTCTAGAATGATTGAAGAGGTTGTTGCTGGAGTTACTTGGAAAATCAGCACCTGAGAAATACCTTTAAAAGAAATTGAGCCAAACAAGTTAAGTTAGAATGCACTAGTAATTTCTGATATTATGATTATGTGCTGGTGTAAAATTGGAGGCCAGCATCCAGTGGATGTTTATCAATGAGTAGCAGCTGCAATTGATGAAGTAGCTGTGACTTGCATGAACTAATGGTCACAATTTAGCAAGCTGATGCTGTGGCAAAATTGTTCATCAATGTAGTTACAGATTAGAAAATATGAAATTCAGGTGGATTGAATAAATGCAATTCTAGCTGTATGTTCATGCATTAATATCTTTTTAATTAAAGATAATGATGGCATATGTAATGTTTATGTTTAACCTTTGGGTTTGAATTTGCTGGTATGTTCATTTGTGTACTCTGGTTGATTTCAGTTCACTAGTTTTGTGAGTCAAGGTTATGAAATGAATATCTCTGTGACCTTGATCTAGGCTGGGATGGTCCAGTGCTCTGAATTGTAGGGATCATTGTCATGTTCAGTTTTGTTATGGTGAAATAAATAAGGAGGTTGTTTTCCAGAGTCCGTTGGTGCCTCTTGCTGAAGTTTATAGTGAATGTCTTTGAGCTCTGACATGCAGCAATGGACTTCGTCATTTTACTTTTAAAAACTACTGGTTGTGCATCACCTTCCCATGGTTACCCTTCCCTTCGTTGCTATTGTAAGTTCATCTCTTTCTGAGGAAGCAGTAATGATTCTGTTAGTAGATCCGAGCTTCAACAGCCTCCTGCAACTTCATTGCAGTCCTTATGTCTCTTATAAGCAAAATACAGATTTATAGAAACTGATGCTTGAACTTGATGTACTGTTTAAAGGAGGAAAGAAAGAACTCCTGAAGAAAAATAGGTCACCATGACAATAAAGGTCTGACCTTCCTTCATTAGATACAGTCTGCTTCTGTTACAAGTTTAATGTTTGTAACTAGATTTTCAAAGCAAGTAGTATGCTGGAACTAAATCACTTCAAAAAATCATGTTGTCTTCTGATCTTTCAAATGCTTTTTTTCTGAGATTATACAGGTCTCGGACTATTTAGAAAACTGTTTTCTGGTGCGGGAGGTCCACAGATCTGAAGATGCTTTCAGAGGAGATTGGATTAGAATAGATTCTTGCTGCTTTCAGTAACAGCTGTGACATCTTATTATTGTTTGATAATGTCATAAGCTGGAAGAAGAATAACAGTAAAAACATAAAAGAATATTTTGTCCTCTTGATAAGAGAAAGTTTCCTTCCATTTTCACTTAAAACTCTACTTTCTGTAGTTAAAAAACAAAACCAGAACTCCACTGTTTCTATAGATACATCTTTTTTTTTTTTTAAACTATGGAAGCTTTTTCAGTTAATAGTGGTGGTCTGAAATATTAAGGCATTGACAGAGCCTTGGACATTGTCATTGGCACACAGTGTTGTTGGCAGAGCTGGGTTTAGAATTCAGGAGTTCCAAGTCTTGCATGCTGGTGCTCAGTCTGTTTGGCATATTATTACCTCATGGATACAGAGTAAATAATTCAAGACAGGATTTCATTTAGATGCCTAGATACCACGTCCAAGACAAAGTAGGTTTTTTGGGAGATTTGTTTTGGTGAGTTTTTTGTTTTTTTGTTTTTGTTTTTTTGATGTAGAGCAGGGCAGGCCCCTGATCCTTTCTGGAATATTAAGCTTTTGGTACCCTGGGTTACCTGTTGTAGATGGATTAGCGAAGAATTGTATAAGCTCTTGTGCGTGTTCCAAGACCTATAAATCTATACTGTCTGATATAGAAATAAGAAATAACTTACAGTTTTACCCTTGTGTCCTATTTTTAATTGCTTGCTTAGTTTGACCGTGGATTCTTTTCATTCTTTTGATGTACCAGCAGTCAGTTGTACTCCCTTGGGAGCACTTGGGAAGAATTTTTGTGTTTTGTGCCAGGACGATTCATATTCAGGCTAGAATGACTACGAAAGCTGCCTGGCCAGAGACGATGTATTATAGTAGCAACAAGTTGAATTAATAGATGGCAGCAATAATAGGATAGAGATTGCTTGTTTATGAACAGAGTATTTTAGTGAGAAAACACCAGCTGTGCATGACTAAGGATGGCACAAATCCAGTTGGGAGGCTGCATGCTTGTGCTGTCACTATGAGGCAAGCTCCCCAGTCAGATTTCCTTTGACTCTCCTTTGCAGGAAGATCTAAATTTTTTCTCTAGGGGATGAAATGGTTTTTGTATTTTGAAGGACAAAGGAGCAAGAAGTAAAACCATATGGAACAAATTAGCATGTAAGCATAAGCAAGTGGCTTCTGCTTGCAGTAGTAGGGGCACATGATTAAAGGCATCAGTGTTAACTATTCCAGCCTAACTCTGTGTCAGGGGATTACTGGGTCAAGCAGACCAGGACCAAAATTTGAAAAAAATCAAGGGTGGTTTTATCTCGGGGAGTGGCCTTTGTTTTCCCAAGCAAACCCACTGGTTGTTGAGCAACGTAGTATTTTCAATATAAGACCATCAATGTTTCTGTACTGGGGAAGGTGGCCAGCAGGGGAGTGCTGAGGGGTGCGCAGAGCTCTTCTCCCCTGTTGTATTGCATTGAACCTCGGGCTGTAAAAGGCCAAACACATTGTCCTGTAATGGAAATAAAGCTGGGGTAAGTTGATGATTAGCTAAATGAAAAACACTTATTCAAACAATATCACAGTCAAAATGTCACAGTGCAGATTATTATTATTTTTTTTTAAAAGCAGAAAACTCATGTGACATCTGCCTGTTATACACATCCACAAGTAAGAGGTCTCTCACAAACACATAGTAAATTATAGCATAGAAATTATGTAGTTACAAGCAGAGTCTTCATGTGAATAAGCTGTTGTGATAATAAAATTAGTTCTAATTACTTCAAAATGTTATTTAATGAAAGAACACAGATTAATCTTCAGACTACTCAAAGTCCACCCAGCCTGTGTTCTTTGCATTCTAGCTTTATTTTGAATATTTGGCTCATGTAATTAAACTGTGTGTCTACAGGATAATATTTGACTTGTTGCACTAACAGATGACTTCACAATGTATATACATTTCTTTGTGGTAAGGAAAAAATTCCATGTGGGGAAACCAAACAAATCTAGAAGAATTAAGACAATAATGGACTCCTTCATGAATAATTATAGCATGAAGGCAAGTTTTGACCTGTTTTGTCCTCCTCCCATGCAGCTTTACTTGTTATTAGAGTTTGATTTCTAGGCATCTTTACCTTCGTTGCTTAGAGAATCAGAAGACTTTAATTGCTATAGATAAGGTGTTCATGCTTGTTTCTCAATGCTAAAAAGTGTCAGTAAAGCTGGAGATGCCAGTTGGCATTGATTTGGGTTATCTTGCAATGACAGCTCAGCTTCTTGATCAGCTGACAAAATAAGAGAATAAAGCTTTAAAAATCTTACTGCTTTTCAAGTAAAAATGAGTGCAATTAAAAATATTTTTAAACTTAAGGCTACTTAAAATGTTTTCTTTTAAGCAAATGGCTATATGCTTAATTTGAGGAAAATAAAAATTTTTACTGTTTGGTTTTGTTTTTAAGTATTGCATATAGAGTTAATTACCTGCATCCTGAGTCTTGAAGTCATTGAAAGCCTAGTGCAGATGTCAGAGAGAGAGACTGATGTGAAAGGTGGAGTATATTTATAGTAATTCGGAATGCTGTGAAAGCAGTGAGGCATCTTGTAGAAATGTAGTAATGTTTGGGATTCTGTTTTGGATTTTGGTAATTTATTTTTAAAATGCTGCTGTATTGAACTGTTGTTTTTATCAGTAGGATACATAATGTGCAAGAAGGCCAAATAAAGTTGAATTCCTGATTATTTAGGAATCTGACTAGGAGCTCTACTGCAGACTGTTGTGGAAAAGAGTGCCAGAAAAGTTCTGCAGCTGACAGAAAATTAAAAGATCTTCATATGAAGGAGAAGGGCTTTTAAACCAGTAGAAGAGTGAGTGTTTAAAAAGAATAATTTGCATTTCTAGGATAGAGAGTGAGAAAACTGCAATGCTACTTTTTTGGCTTTAATCCAATTAACAGCTAGGCACTTAAATAGTGTGCAGTTGAAAGAGTTAGAGAATTAGGGATTAAAAGATGGCTTTTCAGTGTGTCAGTATGTCAAATGAGAAATCCAGAGCCTATCCTGATTTTAAGTTCTCTTTTGTCCTGTGTGTTGCTGCTTGCAGTTTGGAATTAGCTCTAAGTCTATAATGACATTAAAAGGTTAAATTGAGGGTCCTGGTGGTGGATTTTTAAAGCATCAGCTTTAAAAATAACTCACCTTCACTGAGCAAAGGTGGAATTTCTGTCTTTGGAATGGGCTGCAGCTGCTGAGTATTGGGAGTGCTTCTAATGTGGGGAATCCTTCACCGTATAAAACGATGACAGCTCATTAACCTGTGCCTCTGTCCCTCCCAAGCTGAACACCAGGGAATTCTGGTGGTTTGCAGATTTTACTTCAAAGTGAAATATCATCTACTAACGTCCAGTGGGGATACATATGCCCTACCAAGTATGGAAAAAAAGTCTTAGAAAAGATGAGCAAAAATGACATTAACGCTGGCAAAGAGTCTCTGGATGTTTAGCAGTAACATGGGCTATGTTGATTAACAGCTATTTATAGCATCTTTTTGTGAGTGAATTCCCCCCTCCCTTTCCTCCCTCCCCCTTCTTTCTCTCTGTTGGCATGAAGTCTTTTATCAGGCTTGTTCCTTGGAAGAAATCAATGAACATCACAAGAGTCTCCACTGAACACAGAAGCATGTGTGGAGCGGTTCGCTGTGATATATGACTAGAACCGGTTGCATTTAGTTGAATAATCTGTTACTAGAAAATGTAATTGATTTCATAGTTAATATTACCTGAAAGACAAAAAAGGGAACCTACATGAGGTCTATCTGAGAGACTAAACAACTCTTAACTGTCTGCTAAAATAGTTAACAGGAGGAAAGATACGGATCATTTTATCATTAGCATGGACCTATGCCATCTGTACAAGGACCATGTGTAGTAAAACTCACCTGCCTAAGAGAACAAATGTAATGGCAATTGAATAATTTTGAATCTGTGTAACAAAAAGCAAAGGAGGCAAAATTTACTGGATTTTGACAAATATATAGAGGGACTGTGTCTAATATGACCTTCAACAACTGTATTTTAATTCTTTCCCTCAAAAGGATTTATTACAACTAAGTTCAGAGCTTGAAAGTCATTAATTCAGAGTACAGCTATCTTGCAGATCGCTGTTGCTCACAAGGCAGTGGCCAAGTTCAAAGGCTAAACTGAACTTTAATTAAGTTGAGAATCCTGCCAGAGAAGTTAAAGGAAAAGATCTTTTTAGTGGGGTTATCTACGCCTGTAATTTGTACACTGCACAAAATGAAGCTGTAGGGATTTTTCAGGGATATATGCAAGAATATCTTCTTTATCTATTGATGTAGCATTTGGTTTTCTTGTAAATACAGACCCTATACCTGGTGATCGTGAAAACTTATTTTCATTTCTTAATGTAGGTGAGAGAAGTTTTTAAATTGGAATGTAAACTTTACTGTATTTATTCCGGGGTAAGAGATGCAGTGATTATATAGATGTATCTTATGCTGAATATGTGTCAGAAATCTTTAGACACGTCTAACTGGGCAAATTAATACCTTGCTGAGAAGATGATGTAAAAAGTGGTGAAGTAAAAAGGATGATGTAGTCAATGATGTAAAAGCAGAAGATGAAGAGAAGTTATAGTTCTTTACCGCAGTCCTTTATCCTGTAAAAAAAAAAAGTGTTTTTTTGGTGGTCGTGAGCTCACATCATCGGATGAGACCATGGCAGCTGGCATCAGCACTGCAGAAAGAGCAAATGCTAGCAGTAGTTAGCTTGTGCTAGAGAACACTTAGCTAGGGAGGATGGAAACCTTAAAAGCATTGATAAGAAGGTAAATATGAACATCTGTGAGTGTTTAAGTATGCTTCTTGCTGAACAGGCCAATAGAGTACTTCTGTGTTTTCATGTGCTGACAGTGTATTTATTTCTAATTTTGTGTTCTCTTTGCCTGATGGAATATTGACAAGGACCTTACTGAAGAGGTCGATAATTCTGCATGAGTTACTTTAGTATATTTTTTCAGAGCAGCTTGCCATATGTCCAGTGGCAGTTAAGTCATATGGGGATGATTACATTGTCAGTTATATCTTCAGAGTTTAAGCTGTTCAGAACTTGCAGTCAGGCAACAAAAAAACACAGGTCTCGAGAAAGTATTTTCCAAGTGTAGTAAACTTGAAGGTTGACTCAAACTTTCTTGCATATCTGGGCAGGCGGAAGGAAAAGGACAAATGTAATTTGAGAATAACTGTTTTGAACTTGGGTAGCTGGAGAGACAGAATGGTGTTTGTTAATAGCACAGGATAGAAGTATTTTCATGAGGAGAAAATGCAGCCATAAGAAGATGGTGGAGTTGTATTACCTGACATCTTTTCCTACAGAGTGCTGAGGGTGGCTGTAGCAGTGGTATGTGCTGTGCTATGAAAAACGATTAGAAGCAGGGGGGACTTTGACATGCTTGGGTGCATGTCTGTCTGCATAACCCTAATATTACTTCAGAAAAAAAATTATTCAGCATCGGTATGAAATGTATATGCATATGAAAATAATGTCAGAGGACATTAGAGGAATCCTAGAGCTTTTTTTTTTTTTTTTTTAAGTTGTCTTCTTGGCCCTGCTTGTGATCCCCTGTAATTTATTCCTTCTGTCCAGATGTTCTTTTTTGACTTGTCTGATGTTACGCATCTTTTTTAGGATTTATTTTAATACAGCAGTACTTTGAAAGATGTGCTGATTTATATGAGGTATGAGTTATATGAGTGAAAACACAATTTATTAAAATTTTTTTATTATTGTAACTCATGCATCTGGATTAAACTCCACTCAGCATGAGAAGTATCTGGTGTTGGTAATTCTGATTAACAGTTTCATCTGGTAGCATCCAGGTGTATAAAAATTATTTTGTCTCTTGGGGATTTTAAAACATAGTAAATGCTGGACTGTGCTGTGCCTGTCTTAAAAGATCCCTTGGTAGCTGCCATAATAATTTTTCAGGATAATTATACGTTGAGTAAAGGATTATTATTAGTATTCTGGGGATGCTTACATACTGCAAATGCAGGAATAGTTGGGAGAAACAAAACTCAAAACCTTCTTATTGGGCTAATGCTTTCTGTATAAGCTGCTACTTTTAGGCAGTGTGAACTCTTTTTACCTAACATATTGAATTGCTTGGTGAAGAAAAAAAAGCCTACCTTAGGCTATCTTGAGTGAGGTTTTGCTAGTGATTTAAAGATTTTCCAGAAGACCTTTCTTCTATAATCCTGTAGAAAGCACCATGCCTACAGGAACACTTGTGCTATCATTAACAAAAGAGTTGCAGAAACTGGAGAATCTGTTAATTATTTTTCTGTTTGAAGAAAACCATTTTATTGATCCATATCCATGGAGAAAAGCAGTGTATATTGGTAACAGGCATCTTTCTTACTTTTGAGAGAGTGTGTAAATTTTTTTGAGAAACTGTCAGGTTTATTGTATTAGCTTGAAACAAAGATCAGCTTTGTAATTTGGAGTAGCAGCTGAATTTGCAAAGTCCTCCTAGACAATTGAAGGATATCTTTCTCCTGTGTGCATGTATTTATTCCTCATTTCAGGAAATTTGATACACTCCTGCTGACTCCCAGGAACAAGTGGCCTGTGGTGGTGAAGGTTTGACTATGCTCAGGAGGTCATTAAGTCAATCTAATGAATTTAGTTAATTCTATATCTTAAGTTCCTTTAGGCTGAAAATAAAACTGTAGTGAGTTGTAAGATCGTTGTAGTTAGTCAGTGGATAGTCATGATCCTTGCTGGGGGGAAAACCTCTCAAAAAGTTGAGAGAAAGGATGTCAGTCAGGTTTAAAACATTGTGTAGGTTTTTCTGCAAATATTTACTTTCCTTTCAGAAGTAATTAGGTGGCACAGCCCTTAGATGATGTTTTGATGGGCTCGATTAGCTGCCGACACAGATAGAGGGAATGAGTCATGAATCTTTTTAATGTGTTAAAATATGCATTTTGTACAAGAACGAAGAAGCTCTAATACTGTTGTTGATGTCTTTGAAATCTAACATAAAAATGGGTCTTTTCAAGCTTTTGAAATTGCAGCTTTCATACAATAGGCAAGTAGTAGAATAATTTGTCAGAATAATTCCTGAAATTTTTTGTAAGAGGTTTCACAAGATGTTGTAAAGAAAGAAATACTAAAATACCAAAATGAAATAATCCAGGTAATTACATATGATTTGCTCTGTTTAATAAAGAAGTATATTGAATAACTGAACCCAAATTTGATTGATTTTTGTAGTAAAAACTTGTTTTTCAAAGTACTTAGTAGATCATGTGTGGTAAAGCATTTTTTTTTTTACTTCTCAGTTGTAAAATTTAAGATACATTTAGCTTATATTAGGTAAATTTGAAACTTTAAAATGCTGAGCTGTTAAGGGTGTCTTCAGGGTTTGCTATCAACAGCTTAAAAAAAAAAGAGAAGAAGAAAAAAAGAAAGGAAGCCCCCAGGAAAACAAACCCCCAAACCCGAAGTATTATATATGTTGTAATAAAAAGGGTGAATCTTGCTTCTCAGGTGTCTAGGCTTGTATGATTTAGTTTGTTCATCTTTATTGAATTCCAGATTTATTTGGAAGTAGTGGCCTAAATATCTATGTTTTTAATCCAGTTGCATTTCTGTTTTAAGAAAAAAAATCCAAGCAAACTGATTGTGATTCCAGAGAATTCATTTCATGTTTAGAAATCCTGTTGAAGGGTAGAGATGCTGTACACTTGCATTAAAAGCCTCGTTATACTCCTTCTTTTAACCAGAAACTTAATAGTTATCACTGAGCCTTTGTCTTTCTCTCCATCTTTCCCATCAAAACTGTGATAACAAAATGGCTTAATGTACGATGCCAAATGATGAAAGCTTCATCCAAAAAACGAAGCACACATTTTGAAACACTGACAGTGGAAGTCTGATTCGGCGTTGTTGGAAAAGCTTCCATTGCTGCCTTAACCTTTCAAACAAGCCCTTAAACATACTTACTTGCAATTTTGCAAAATGTTGAATACAGTTAGCTTTTTATATTAGAGAATCTTGACGTTCAGCACATTAAAGGGCTTTCTCTTTGCTTCTTAATTTGCAGAACTTTGTAATTGGTAGTGTGTCGTGCCATCTGTAAGAAAAATAGTTTATTTCCACAAAATATGTATGTGTATCTATAAAAAAATATAGACATGGATCTTCTAAGTCTAGATTACATAGCTGAAATAATTTTTACGTTTGTTGCCTAATGTACCATCTGTAGTTGAATAAACCTATTTTTTTATCATTCTTTTGTGTAAATGCATTTGAGTAAAACATTATGGCTGCTTAATTGGCTTCAGAGACTTGCATCTAGAGGTCTGCAAAAGTGTTTAAAAAAAGTGTTAAAAAGTTAAAATATTATTTCTGCATAAATGTACATGGTGTAGAGAAAACATTGTTTATAATGTTTATATAAAGTCTGTGGTCTACATTGTAAGTAAGAAAATGTGCAAGTGAGGATTTTATGTATTGAGAATTAGATTTTGTGAAGACGTCTGGCTCAACTTGTAAAGACACTGTTATGAAATGTTTCAATTGTGATTTAGAGGAGGGGAAACAGTGATAACTTAGGTCTCAAATAAAGATCATATTTTTATTTCTATGGGCAATTTTGACCTTTTACAGAACTAATAAATCATAAAGGAAGACAATTTGGACAATTTTTTTTTTGTTCCTTACAGACGAAAGAAGTTGGTTTACTTGATGCAGACATATATGGACCTTCAATTCCAAAGATGATGAACTTAAAAGGAAACCCAGAATTAACACCAAGTAAGTGGAAGTGGTATTTCTTGCTATCCTCTTTCTAGAGGAATGAACGTGGACCACTCATTAGTGCTTTCTTGGTGTGGCGCAGAAGAGATGCAAACAGAAGATGAAGACAGTGTAATTTTTTTTTTTTTTAATTTTATTTTTCATTTGTAGTAATGAGGTTGATTTCAAGACTAGCTTGTACAACCAGGAGCATGTTCAGGATCCTTTTTTTTTTTTCTTTAACGTTGGTCTACAGGCTCTGGGAGTTTCATGGATTATGAATAGACGCTGGAAAGGGTAGCTAGGAAATAAAGGTTAATGTCAGTAGTTTTAAACTTACTATACACGTTCGCACTATAGACAACCTCCAAATTAAAAAACAAGAACTAGTCTAGGAAAAAAAAAAAGACTAATCTAGGAAATAAGAGAAGGATCATTACAGTAGCTTGTATAAAATATCATTGAAATGCATGTGTTTGATCTTTCTTTCTTCAGCCAAGCATGCCAGGCCACTTGATTAATTTTCATTTGAAGTTTCGTGTTTAGGAATACAGTGGTGGTGACTTCACTACCAGAAGGTGAAGACAAAACACCTAGTTTTCCTTCTGCTAGGAAGGATTCTGGTCTGGGGAAAAGTAAATTCAGGTAGAAGAGTGTGGGGAGAAATAAGGAAAACCTAGAGTAAGAAGGTTTCATCAACACTGTTTACCTTTCAGAAATTTAACTTCTGCTCAGGCCAACCAAGGGTGAAACTGAAGAATGGCTTTATCCTCATACCCTGTTTATGTGATGCTTGACTGCAAGGGAGTGTGCTTTTTTGGGGTGGTAGGGACCCTGAGGCGATAGGATTTGTTCAATGCTTTGTTTTGCCCGTCCTGTGATAAAGTGCATGTAATTATAAAAATTTAAAACATGAAACCACAGACAAAAACAGTCCCACACTATAACACCTGGTCTACACATTATAAAGTACTAGGATCCTACTGAAGAAGGTACAAACTGGCAATACTTGTTGACAGGGAGAGATCAAGGACATATATCAGTTTAGATAGGACATAAAAGGGACATAAAAGTGGAATAATCAACTGTAAATACCCATTAATGTTTGTGGGCAGTAATTGCTAGGTAAAAGGGAAGTTAACTATGCCTTCCACTTCCTTTCATGCCATGATCTTTGTTTAGTTATCATAGAGTAGTTTGTGTTGGAAGGAACTGTTAAAGGCCATCTAGTCCAAGCCCCCCCTGCAGTGAGCAGGGACATCTTCAAGTAGACCAGCTTGCTCAGAGCCCCGTCCAACCTGACCTTGAATGTTTCCAGGGATGGGGCATCTACCACCTCTCTAGGCAACCTGTGCCAGGGTTTCACCACCCTCAGTGTAAAAAATTTCTTCCTTTTATCTAGTCTAAATCTACCCTCTGTTAGTTTAAAACCATTACCCCTTGTCCTATTGCAACAGGCCCTGCTAAAAAGTCTGTCCCCATCTTTCTCGGAAGCCCCCTTTAAGTACTGGAAGGCTGCAGTAAAGTCTCCCTGGAGCCTTCTCTTCTCCAGGCTGAATAACCCCAGCTCTCTCAGCCTGTCCTCATAGGAGAGGTGTTCAGTCCTTCCACATCTACTCTGCTGTTGTTGTAGAATGTCCATTTGTAACTGATCTTAACTTCTGCATGTGCATGGGTGTTGTGGTGGTTGTTCTATACATTCTCACTTGGTATAAAGCATGCAGAATGAAACAGTGCCAATATCTTTAAAGGGTGGCTATTGAGCTTGCAATATTAGCCTCTGAAAAATTAAGAAGTGGCATACTTAGGATTTCTTATATAATTAAAATTCTGTCTCCTTATGCTTATACCCTGTATTCTGGATAAAGGCAATTGTCAAATTGAGTACTCTCTACATTTATGTACCTGGCTTACAAATACACGCTTTATTTAGATTAGTTTCTAAGAGAGAGGAGAGTACTTGGTTTTATTTGTTGGGTTTCTGTTTTATTTTTGAAAGTCAAAGGCTCATTCTGTTGTGTAATAATTAAATAACTGAACCCTCTCATGAATCATCGGTAGAGTTTGACTTCCTGATGCGAAGTATTCTTGCATTCTTTTGTACTTTGGACCCCGTTGAGGGTATGTGTCATATAGGCCGTGCTGTCCCGTAACAGATTTTTTTTGCCATAAATTTTGCATTTGAAGTACATTACGCAATATGAACACAGAAGGGATTATGTTGTGGTGTTCTTCATACCTCTTCTCTCTTCCTTTTTATACGACGTTGCCTTTTTCCTTTCTGAAGGAGATCAGGTAAAAATTTGATTCTTTTTCTTTTTTTTCTCACTGCCTGAAAAATTGGTTAGATAACTTTGACCTTCTTACACATTTTGCTATGTATTTTATCAATCCATAACAAATCTAAATCCATGTCACGAGCCACAAATAAGAAGCAAGTTGCCCAGTGTATTTCATACAGTTAGGCACATTAACTTGCTAGGAATGCAAGAGCTTAAGAGTATTTTTAGTCAGATACTAGGGCAGCTCAATTTTGTTTGTGTATAAATTTCAGTGACTGTAGATATTTTGGGTGTACAGCTGAGAATTCACTATAAGCTTTTGTCTTAACATGTTTTGAGTGTTAAAAATACGGAATTCAATGTAATGGAAAGAAATTGGAGGATTTCCCTGAATTGAAATTGCTGCTGTTGACTTGTAAGCACTAACAGTTTGATTGCTAAAATGTATTCTTTCTACTTCTGTGTGGAATGTACAAGCAAATACTATCAGGATTTAAGAACATACCTTATTTTTTTTTAACTGACAGGAAATGAAGTTGTGTATTTCATAAGCTTGACACATTACACAAGTCTACTGAGAAACTAGTGTAGTAATTCAGTATGAATGATAACAGGAGAGAATTTTTATTTCAGGAATTCAGTTTACTTCTCTGTGCACTTCTAACTCTTGAATTGATGCAGTTGTAAAGTAACAACAGCGAAAGTGCTGGCAAACTAGCTAATATTAAGGTGATTTCATTTTGAAAACAGGAATGTGGAGGGCATAGGAAGCTTTAATTGTGATCTTCAAGGATTCCTTTAATGAGTGACAGATAGGATAAATTTGCAAGGAAGTGATCCATCTAGGTGTACATATAAAAATATGTATGACCCTTGTATTTTGGTATAATGAGGTTTAGTGTTATTTTCTGATTTCTTACTACATTTTAAAGAATAAAACATAAAATCTGAACAAATACTGTTTTGTACAGTAATTGAGCAAACCGAGGAAGTTTTGTGTTAAGATGTGCATTAACAATATGTACATAACAATAAGTCAATTAAAAAAAATTTTTAATACCATAGCAATCAAAAATTCTATTTGAAGTCTATTGCTGTCTCCAGTGTGAGGCCTGGCTTTGAAAACGAATGTGTAGTGTAAACCTGGGAGGTTCTGAGCACTCTTGCACTCTTTGATTTCTACTTCTCTTTTCACATGTAGCAGTTGAAAAGGGATTAGGGATGCCTAGTACCATACAGAATAAATCCATGCAGCAACTTTTACTTCTGAATAGAAATTATTATTGTTATGCTATAATTTAAGTTTTCAAAATGAATTAGGAGTTCTTAATGAGGGGAAAGTGTATAAATGGAAGATACTCCACTAATTTAATTCTGCAAACTGTATTACATTGGAATGTCTGCTAACATAGGGTGTAATTCAGAATACTTTAACTGGTCAGGGAGATGTTGGTTAATAAATTCACAAATGAATTTGATCAGCTAATGGAGAATTATCTAACTATGGAATACATGTTAACATCAGCTACAGTACATACAACAGAGCAATGCTTAGAACACGAGTAACAAAAGCATTACTTCTCTTCTTTCCTCAAATAATTTACTTAAAAGCCATTTTCTGGCTTAGTGAACTGCATAATTTCATTTTTTTCCTTTTTTAAAAATCTATTTAAACTACTTGGCAGAGAGTAAAAGCTATTATATTGCCAAAAAGATATTGCCAGTTTGCCAGGTAAGTGTAACATTTCTTCACTTAATATATATGATTATGGAGGTTTTGGTGGCTTTTTTCTTTATGACAGTTGAGTGCTTTCTTAATATTTTAAAGCTTTGTTGCCATTTTATGATATTCTCATTGTCTTTTTTATTAATAAAAAAGTATATTCAGAGGATCAGTAGTAGGCATCTGTTTTCAAAATTTGGAATAAAAGGAATTTCTGAGAGAAAGCTAGCAGTAGTTTGTCTGGCCCCATGGAGTCTAATAATATCTCAGGAGCTATAGAAATGAAATTACTGATAAAATTCTAAAGTCAGAAATGGACACTTGCATTTTTTCACTGGGACACATCTACACGTCTGCTACTCTTCATATTGTGGTAGCAGAAGCTCCTAACAGAAAGTGAGAATTTAAAATTAAATCTATTGTGGCTGTTTAAAAATGTCTGCTGGAAATAGCTGTATCAAGGGATTGTGGTGCATCCATTTGAGGGTTATAAGTAGAAAATTTGGAATGGACTAGTTTAATAGAGAAAGTGTTACATAGGTAGGGTAGTTATTGCAGTAACCATGAAGAAGTTTCTTGATCTTACATAAGGGTTTAATTTTAAACACACAGCTTGTATTCTCAATGTTGTCTTTATCATGTTTTACCAGTGGAACTGCATCACAATTAATTTAAATAAAAACTAAATTTGATTCTTTAAAAAAAGTCATATTTGCCACTGCCATCAGCTATTGATTTGTGAATATGTGATTTTTAGATTGTGTATAGTCTAATGATATGCTTTTTTGATTCTATTTTGAAAGAAGTCTGAACTGAAACCTTTTTTTACTTTTGGTGATGGCTTATCCCAGTTTATCTGGGTGGCTGGAGTAGTCCCATGTATCTTACATGTGACATAGTAGTAATTCAGAATGCTGTAATTAGTTGTGGTTTATATTTTGGAGGCTCCTTCATATGTCATGAGGTAGTTGAAAATGAGAATAATATTCAAGTGTTAATTATTTTACTCTGGACCTTGACTATTGCCCTCAAGCCTGTAACTGGATTAGTTCAGCTATTGAGTTCACTTCTTGAAAAAATTGATGACCTTTACTTGGAAGGGAAAGGAGGTGGAGGATACCCAACTCTGCAGGGAATTATTTTACAGGCATACAGTTGTTAGCTGCTGTTTTAAAAAATAAAAACCCTCTAGACAGTTAATTTATTAAAATGTTATTCTTCATTATACATAAATTCATACTTAAAATTACAAAAAAAGTAAGGCAAAAAAGTACAAGATGAGAAATGTAGTGTAGTAATTAAAGCCTCTTCCTGAGAACAGTGTTTTTTGGATAAATGGCAAATTAAATTTTGCTAAATGCTATTGCAATATAAATTACTGAAATGTAACCTGAAAAAAATACATTTCAAGTACTTGAAAGTGGAAGTGTATTATTCTTCATGTTGTTAATCCTGCAGTCCAGTAATTACAAATGTTTTGATATGGATCATGGCTAGCAAATATTCATTCCATTATAAAGTTTACTCTTAGAGATACAAATGGTTTGTCTGGTTCAACTTTTGTACAAATGGGAACTAAATTGCAAAATGGTTTTATTATGGTAGTGTCGTAGATACACATTTAATTGTACATACATAAACAAAATGATTGATTTTGCTTGTACACTGAACACATTTCCCTTTTTGCTTATTTCAGAGGGATAAATGTTTCCATCCTTCTTCTCTGCTAGAAGTAAAATTAAAGAACTGTAACTAATTCAAAATTTTATCAATATTTTTACCTTGCAATTTCACTTATTTTTTTTCTCTCTATGGGTTTCTTGCTCTATTTTCACTCTTTGTTTGCCCTTCTCTGCAGTACAATGGAGTGACTTTTCAGAATAAAGAAATGAAGTGGAATACATCAAAAATAGAAAAAAAAAAAAAAAGGCATTTTAATCCTCTCCCTATAGTGACCAGAGGCTAAAAGTAACAGTAAGAGTTTAAAAGCTAGTATCTCTTTCCTTTGCTTCATTTGATGGTCATAATCTTGTAAAGTAATAGAACTTCACTTTACAAGTGATGAAATTAGAATAAAATCACAGGAGGATGTATGAGGCCATTCATGTGAAATGCAAAAGGGAAGATTTAATATATACAGAAACATATTTTTTCAAAAGTGGAGAATCAACAAGTTTACTGTACATCTATAACAACATAACATCTATGTTATCAACGTCCAGGTGCGCTTTTTGTTTTTTAAATTACACATAATCCTTTGAACAGGTTTTTTTCTTCCATGTCTTTTCACCTGCATTCTTTTTTTGGGGTCTTGGTTACAACATTGAACCTAAAAAGGCTGAATCGACTCAAATGTATTGAGGTCCATAGTTTTGGTTTGAAAACAATGGAAGTTCCTAGTTAACTGGAATGTTTTTTGAAGTTAGCTCTTGAATTAAAGATAATGCGTAGCTAACGTCTGCCCCTCGGGTTCCGCCTCTCCCTGCTCTGCTTTACTGTTATCTGTCGCACTGTTACGTGACTGACCTGGGCAGTCCCCCTCTCACAGAAGCAAGTCAGTGCTTCAGGCAGCACGAGCCTTCCCAGAGGTTTTGTGTGTCAGGGCAGAAACCTTCCACTGAGTGTTGTATTAGCCTATTTCATTCCTCGTGGGTATAACAAATGAAAAGAACCCACCCAAATTAGTCTAATAAAGCTTTTGATGCACTATAAATAAACTTTTTTGGCTCCATGGGGATCTGAGGGCTTTGCAAAATCTGGGTTATTTTAGCAATTGTGAGGAAGACATTTGTGATGGAAGGTAATGGCAAGATACTTAAAATTAGCCCTGTATTACTATTTTAAACCTAGCAAGTCGGCAATGCTTTAAAATGTAACAAAGATACGACTAAATCCCTGTGCTGTTTACTTGTGCCAGACCTGTTTTTGAAGTAGTCTTCCAGCAAGCAATTAGTTCTTTTGCTTTTAGGTAGGACTGGTGAAGTCATATCTGCAAAACAGTTCCGTTAATGAAGAAGCTTTTACAGAGCTTTGTTTCCTTTGCAGTCTATCAGGAGGGGAAAAAGTGGAAAACCTACTCAGGTAATTGGATTGGTAGACTGACTAAATGAGAGAAGCAAATCTTTTGGAAAAAAATGGCATTTCTTTTTGCATTTGTTTCTTGAAGTTGAACTGTGAGCATTGAATAATGCTTTTTGAGTCTCATTGCTAGTTTGCTTTGGTTTAAGTACTTGTGATGTCTTTGCGGTTAGATAACGCTGTTAGTGCGGGGTGTAATGGGAAATCACAGCCTTCCTTGTGTGGAGCTCTTCAAGCTTAAAATACAAATTGCAGTATTTCTGGGGCAATCCTGCGAATAAACTTATAACAGTGTGAAATCAAGCTTGAAGTCTCAATTAGTCTGTCACTTGCCATAGAATATTCTGGGCTCCTGGCATAAGCAACTAGAACAACGATTACAGTGAAAACAATGATTTAAAATTTGTGACTGACTTCTTTTGGTGACAGCATCCTTCCCCCTCTGACATAGGTTGGTGTCCCTGTGTTTTATTGCAGGATACTGTGGGGCCCTGTTGCTATTTGTCCCCCTCCCCTCCGCCATGTTTCACTGTGAGTGGAATTCACTTGCCTTTGCGTAGGAAACCACTACTGCTTTAAACACGCTACAGTGTGGTATCTGGCATCTAGCTGCCCCTTCAGAAGCTATGGCTGTCCCCTATGCCCTCTGTCAAATCTGCTAGCCCTGTACAAATCTCGGGTCCCTAAGGCATCCAGAGTAGGAAGAGATATCTACATTTATACAAGTAAAGCCAAACCTTTTTGTTATTCTTCCTGTCCCATGTCCCCTTCCTTCCTTGTTTTGCCCCTCCTGTTGTTGGAAACCCTATATAGTCTGAAGCCTTTGTGTCCTTGACTGGAACCTGGATCCTCCCATTACAGAACATTGATCTTGGGAAGTGACTTTCAAAGTAAACAACAAATAAGTTCCTTTTACATAGCAACAGTCATAGAAGAATTACTGTTGCCTGTGATTAACAGAAGGTGCTGTGTGAGTTGGAGTTCTAACTTAGATTGTGACAGAGTATTCTGTAGTTGCTGCAGCATGAAATTGTACACAATTAAAAACTAGACAGTGCAAAGATTTTTGAGATTTTACAAGTGACCATGCCCAAAAATCTGTTTCAGCTTGTCTGTATGTATGGCACACTCATTGAGTTTGTCTCAGATAATCTTGTTTAATGTACTGGAATCCACAGACTATTCTGCAGTGTTTCTCTCTGACTAGCATGGTGGCTGTGTGTTTTGTTGTGCCATACATCTGTGTTTCAGGCAGTGAGATGTCACTGGGATGTCAGGAGGTGGAAAATAGCAATTTGTCAGCTAATGATGAGCTCAACTAATGATGAGCTGTGCAAACAGCAGCAGAACCTTTAGCTTTTGTATAAACTATGAAGAAGTATCAACTTGCTCAAATTTTGATAAATGTATGCAGACGAGTTAAAGTATGGGTTTTATTTAAATAACATACTATAAAAGATGAAGAAATACTTAAACTTATGAGCTATTCTGAAATACACTTTTGAAGCTGCTGCTTTAATGCTTACATGTGAAGATGCTAAATTTTTTTTTTGAGACTTAGGTATTCTAGAGAACATGTGTAACTTTGTACAGCTTCTGCTATACACTGTTTGTGCCTCAGTTTGCTTTTTAAACTTTTAATTCTTTCAGGTATATTTAGGAATTTCAAGGGAAAATACGTAACTTAGAAATGCACCTATACTGTTTAGATCTCCTAGATGTTTATCTAGGATGAAAAAAAAAAAAAAGGCATTACATGCTTTCCAACATTGTAAGTGCTGTAAGTGTAGCCATGGCTCTGTTAGATCATCAGACCTTGGGGTAACACAGCATAGGTCTTCAAATCCACAGGATTCTTGAATAACCTAGGTCAAGTTTCACAGTCCAGGTCTTGATTTCCTCATCTGTAACATGAGGTAGTAATTCCCCAGCTCAGAAGCATGTTGTTAGGTAAAAACGTTCATCTTTGGTGCATGGGTGTTATAGAAACGGGGCTTGTATAAAAATTAAGAGTCAGGAAACAGATGCATTCAGAGCATAGCTGTGGTGGAGCTTGCAGTGGTGTCTGTGCTGGTAGTGTCTTTGGAAGCATTTGGTAATCTGCATGCAAAGGTCAGTAGGATGTTCTTAACTGGAAAATCATACAACTGTTCTACTTTTTGATAGATTTACCTATAGATGTCCCATCTTATAACAACTTAAAAGCACCACTTTCCTGCCTAATGACCAAAATCCAGTTAGGACAGATAGGTGACTTCCACTATAAAGATTTTTTGAAGACAAACATTAAGTAATATAATCAGTTATCATTCTAGGAAGTTTCTGATCTTCCATTGTAGTGGCAAGTTCCAAAAATAGCCAAGTACAGTAGGAAATTTTTAACAAGGAGGAAAATCTGAGCTTCTGGTGTTCTCATCTCATGTTTGGTTTTTTGTTTTACCTTTGAAATGGTAAAAACCCCACAACCTACCCATTATTTCAGACACTTGAAAACTCTGAGCAACTCCTCTGCATTAGTGCTCGCTCAGTCAGTGAGCTCCAACTAGTTTGCTAGGGTGTTGCATGGTCCACTATATTCATATTTAATAATTATAAGCTACCCTTGCTTTTCTTACACAGCTTGATGCCTCCTAAGGAGGTGTACTATAACATCACAGTGTTCTGGAATAATGATCTTTACCTGATAAGACTGAATGTAAGCCTTTGCTTGCTCTTATATATCAGTCAGCAGACCTCTTCTGAAAACTAAGCCAAGAATTGAAATGTCTCCTTGTAGCTTAACCCCGGTGGGCAACTGAGCACCACATAGCTGCTCGCTCACTCCCCCACAGTGGGTTGGGGAGAGAATCGGGAGAGTAAAAGCACAAAAACTCTTGGGTTGAGATAAAGACAGTTTAATAGGGAAAATGAAAGCTGTGCACACAAGCAAAGCAAAGCAAGGAATTCATTCCCTACTTCCTATCAGCAGGCAGGTGTTCAGCCATCTCCAGGAAAGCAGGGCTCCAAAACACAGAACGGTTAACTGGGAAGACAAACACCATAACTCTGAATGTGTCCCTCCCTTCCTTTTTCTTCCCCCAGATTTTATTGCTGAGCATAACGGCATATGGTATGCAATATCCCTTTGGTCAGTTGGGGTCAGCTGTCCCAGCTGTGTCCTCTCCCAACTTCTTGTGCATCCCCAGCCTACTCGCTGGTGGGGCAGCATGAGAAGCAGAGGTGGTCTTGACACTGTGCAAGCACTTCTCAGCAATAACTAAAATATGTCTATTACCAACACTGTTTTCATCACAAATCCACAACATAGCACCATGCAAGCTGCTACAAAGAAAGTTAACTCTATCCCAGCCAAAATGATATATATTGCTCTGTACATACTTTCTGTGCTGCACTAACCTATAGCTGCCATTGAACATCTATGTTGGGCTTGCTAGAGAAAAAGAATGGAGTAACTCGGTTACCTTGTCAGGATAGTCTGCAAGGCTTGATTTTCTGGGGGAAAAAAAGTTAAAAAAAAAAAAAAAAAGACAAGACAAAAGGCAGAAGATACATCCTAATGACTTGAACAACATTCTTCCCCACGAATTACAGTCTAGCCTTCAGACCAGTCCTAGAACTCTTTTAATCAGTGATATGCTGTAATGCTGTAATGAATTTGTATGTGTCTGCCTTTTCCAGTGCCCTACTTGTCCTACCAGAAAATGCATTTATTGACATTTCATTGGCACTCTGTTGATCTTACTGATCTGGTTTTGGATTTTCAGAGCAAACACGGCATCCATTTATTTAGGGCCATCAATCTTACTGAAAGGTTGTAAACAAGGATATTTTATTGATCTCTTAACATAGGTGGCATAGTACCGCTGTGTATTGTGATTTTAAGCAATCTGTTTTGTTGCGTGATGTATTTTTGGAGCTGTATGGTAGGCATCTGATGACAGAGAAGGAAGTGTTTACTCTGAAAGCAATGGGAATTAGAGATGTTACTTGAGATCTCATTAAGCTAAATCTTCTTTACATGTGTTATGTTTTAGAAAATCTTCATGAGACCCAGGGTGAAGGAGGAGGAATGCCTGTTGCTTTTGATGAGACAAGGGTGATTACCAGAGCCTGCTGAAGCACTTCAGATTTGAGATAGTCTTTAGAATGCTTTCTAGCAGTAGGCAGACAGTGGGGTGCTCTGCAGTATTTTGTATTACTTTGAGAATATGCAGAACATTATAGCCAGAATATACAGCAGGTTGTGCATTGTTCTTGTGCATTGTATAAATTTGATTAAATCCTGCTGCTTGGAGCAGTTTATAGTCCTTGTTGTTAACCAAAGAAACTAAGATCCAGTTTTCATAAAATGAAACTCTGCCCTTGAGAAATAAACAGTGCACATGTTCCAACAACAGAGAGGCCCCTTTGGCTACTCTGTAGGTCAGTGTTTGTGTACTTACAGCAACTCTCCTATTGTACCCACTGAAGTGAAGGAGAGGGAGATCTCTGAAGGTGTGTCTGTTCTGTGACATTAGCATGTCTTACAGGGCTCTATACAGAAGAAACCATCCATGGAGGTAGTGGATGTTGAGATGTTAGCCTCTGGATATTTGACTGACATACTGTAGGGCACTTGGATTGAACTGAGAAGTGGCATAGTATTTTGGTGAATTTCCTCAGAGTAAATGCATCTCCTTAGATGCAGAGTAAATTCCATTCTCCTTACCCTCCAGTTCCTGGTCCTCATGCTGAGTGATCAAGGATTTGGCTCCCCTTTTTGTTTTCTTCTTTTTTTTTTTTTTTTCCTTAAAATCACTCCTATTTCATGGTAAAAATAAAGACGACCTTGAACCTGCACTGAAATGTGCTGTTGCAGATAGGGGTTTTTTTCTGTTTCTTTTTTTTTAAAAGCCCTCTCATAGGTAAATATATAGTCATTTTTCTCAAGACTTGCAACTGTTATAACTTGTGGTAGTACGTATGTTGTTTACAAGGACACCAAAGCAGTGCCTAGAAATGGCTCTAGGCTGAAGTTCAAATGTCACCAACCTCTTCTTAACAAAACTATCTTACTGCAGGGAGCAGAAGACAGACTACGATTCCTAGAAATGCGGTTAGATGGTGTAACACCACCAAAATAAGCCCTGACTGAACACTGAGAAGAGCTGCGCAAATAGAGGGGAGTTGTATTACGCTGATGCAGTGCCTCAGTCCATGCCCATCTTTTTTCCAGTAGCAGTTCCATGCTCATTCCTGAACAACAGTAGTCATGCAAGTGATTTGTTTACCTTCCTATTTTGTTCTTTTTGATTTGTAAACCAAAACATCCAATTTATTTGCAGCCATATTTCTACAAAATTACATGGCTTGAATGCCCACTTACTTGATTGCTTGAAAGCTTTCATCTGTAGTGTTTAGCTGTTGAATTTGCATGCTTTTGGGTGTTTTTTTGCCTGAATTTGGAGTTAAGCTTTGAATGCACTGCATTATATTCCTTGTTTTTATTTTACTATCTATATATATTTTAGTTTGAGTGCATCAAAGTTTTCTGTCAAAATATGTATTATAATATATTTTTTTATTGCTTAAGGTGATTCTTTCTATTTTCTACTGGTTCCTGTGCATGCTCTTAAAATAAACCAGCTAGTCCAAATAAAATTCCTGTTGTTCTTTTGTGTGTGTGTGTTCGCCATTTTGAGATAAGGTGTGGATTTAGATCCAGAGACTATAAAGAGGAACTTTCGGCTTTTGCAAGGTTTTGTTTTGAATACGCTCTTTTTGTTTTGTTTACTTTCTGCTTACTTGCCCCGTTGTGGGCAGAACAATTACAATATTCTCCCCCCCCCCTTTTTTTTTTGTCTTGACATTGGAAAGCATAGGAATATGGAGCATGACAAGGACATTACCTCTGCAATGTTCACATAAGCATCTTTTGTTCCTAAAGAAATTTTAGAAGTCCTGCAGATTTCTGCTAGTCTGAAGAAATCCAGGACTTCTGACCTGGAGCTGTTGAGAGCATGTAGTTTAGGGGTGGCTTTATTTGGCACCTCTTCTCTGGGATTCCAAAGCAGACTAATACTAATTAGACTAATACAGAAGAATTGCCCCAAAATACTTGTGTGTTAATGGGAATGATCTTCTGATATGTGAGATAAGTGAATAGTTTAGTTTAAAAAAAAAAAAAAGAAGAAATCTCATTTGTTTTGTAAATAAAATTAAAATCCACCAAAGTTGTAGGACTTTGATTTTGTTCTGATATAAATGACTCAGCATTTAGTGAAGTATTGCAGAAATAGAAGGCTGCCTAATAATAGGGATTTATGCCTCGCAGCATGGGGATTTCGTACAAATAGATGAAGTTGGTTTTGGCAGCACAAAGTGACATATGGGCAAATGCGTTGTTATTCTGGCAAAAGATGAATGGTATCAATAAAATGTAACAACCTAAGAAAAAGTGGGGCCAGGTTCTTGGGTAGAATAGATATGTGTATACATGTATTGAAGGGATGAGGGGGAAAAATAGGCAAATGCTTTTAATAGAGAGGGGAAAACTGCTGTTAAATGGTAAAAAATTGGGTAAGCTTATTTCTTTAAAAAATAAAAACAAAACCCAAAACCAACTCCCTCCCCCAAAAAAACCCTTGTTTGCTTCTGTTTTAGAAAATCTAATGAGGCCCCTTAAGAACTATGGAATCGCATGGTGAGCATATGTTTTAATTTAAATCAAGCTTCTTTACAGACGTACTTGGTATTGTGCTGGAAAGCTGATGTTTTTGCTTTGTTGTTTCAGCATGTCTATGGGTTTCTTGATAGAAGAGACTGCCCCAGTTGTGTGGAGAGGGCTCATGGTAATGTCAGCTGTTGAGAAATTGTTGAGACAGGTAAGGACTTAGGTACATATTTGTGTTTCAAACTAATCAGTTATTTTAAAGTGCATTTAACTGATACATGAGTGTCCATGACATTATTTCATATATTAGTGGTGAGCATTTTTGTGTCTTGGTCTTCTTAAATTCTTAAGAATTTAATCTTAACTTCAGGTAAGAAGGAAAGTTGACACTTTTTGCTTTTACCGATCCCCTTCAAATAGAGCTATGTTCCATGCATTTGATGAGTGAATCACCCAGTTTGCCTGCCTTCTCATTCCTTTTTGTGTTTCTTTATGCAATTAAAAAAACCAAAACGTTTTGAAGTTGCGTAAGGATTTGAATGTATAGATATCTATGCGTATCTACAGCTGTGTTCCCTTATGTGCTTGTTAATTTACCAGCACTAAGAATCCTTGGATGGCGTTTGTCGTGTGACAGGTATTTAAAAATCAGTAGATACCATCTCTGTGTAATGTTAATAGTTAATAAATATCCTGGCATATGGAAGCGGCGTGGCTTTTTTATTTCTGGACAGATTTTTTTTTTTTTCCCCGCTTTTATTGTGAATAGATCTGTGAAGTGCTAATGAGACAAACAGCTGAAAAAATGCATTGAGGTTGCATGTTTAGACTTTGAAGTGACCCAAATTGTTCACAGCTGACATCGGTTCCAGGGATTTAATGTATACATCTTGGAGATCACTAGGTTTCTGTATGTCTTCTGTAAATGCCTCCAAATCTTGTGCTCCTTAATGACTGAAAAGAAGATATTTCTTTTTCAGCCTTTTTCCATTTTTACTGAATCCTCCTGTAACACAGACTTTAGAATAGTGGCAGTCATTGCCCTAGTCAGAAAAGCCATGTGTCTGCCAAAATTTCGGGAAGAACATCTTTGTCTAGATTTGGCCTTTAAAAATAAGGAGTATCCATGCCAATAACTGTGGAAGGCTGTTCTGGCCTCTTTGTGTGTTGCATTGTGTTGGCCAGGCTCATGAAGACTAGAGCCTAAAACCTTGAAGGTAGAGCTACAGTTAGCACCTGCTGTATTGGCGTACTTGACCCTGGGAGACTGAAGACTGGCAGGCACTCCAGTGCCGTTACTTCAGTCAGGAGTATCCCCAGATGGGAAGCATGTGCCAGTGTCCTTGTGGAGGGTGTGGATGATGCTGTGTAGTGAGCTCGCTGCTCCTTAGCAACCGATGAAGCAGTTGAATGCTGGCCGATCGTTCTGTAGGAATGAGACAAAGTCCATTAATGCTCGGGGCATCAGTGATTTCCCTGACAGTGGAAGCTGAATTCTGAAAGAGGAAGGCTTTACAGCTAAACTGCTTCTCCCCACAAGCATTTTGCTTCTCCATGATGACCAGAGTAGCCTTAAATCTGTGCTGGAAAAAGTTGCTTGCATCTCCTTCTTCAAATAAAGAAGCTCACAGATCCCAGGGAGAGCCAGCAGGTTCTATCTGATGTGTAGGTGGTTTTTAGAAAATAACTAATAAATTTTCCAGACTAACTCATGCTATTTTGGTTTTAAAAACTGTAATCTCCCATCTGACATAGTTACTAGTCACTGTCAAGAAGGGGTTAACTGTAGCAGCAATAGTGTTATAGCCTTGTACACCTAAACAAGAGAAGACCACAGCATGTGATGATGTTTTTAAAGGTACTATCATTCCATTTTATAGTAGAAATATTTTTGTGATCTGTTGGGGGCTTTGAAATTTTTCCTTGTTTTTTCTTCATCTGTTCTGATTCGTCTTGGCTATTACCTTTTGTTTGACAGGATAAAGTTGCCTGCAAGAGTAAAGTACTTCTTGTATTTAACTTTCTAAAACCACATTCTCTAACAAATAGCTGCTTTACCTCTATAGCTACTTATAAACCATTTAAATGAGCTCCCTAATCTAGATTTATAGTCTAATATAAGTGTAAGGAACCTGTGTGCATTCAGACAAACTGATAAAATACTAAATTCTTAAAATAATTAAGTTAGTTAGAAAACACAGAGGTTCTCAGACTTTTGGTTTAAAAACACTGGTGTTATTTTATAATGGTGTTTATTGTTAGATGGTGGAGTTTTTTCTGTTTTGTTTTAAGAACATCAAAACTATGTGTTCGCTCTGTAAATAACTTTGGATGCTTGTTTGTTTTTTTCCACATGAACAAATCTGTTCTCCAGAGCTTATGCTTCAGATATGCCAATAAAGCATTGAAGGACCTAGTTTCCAAAGTCATTGATGGGGACTTGTTAACATATTAACTTGTTAACTTATAATTGGTCTGTGACTGTAATGAGTATTTAAATGCTTCTTTTACACTTGCAACTTATTTAAATTTCTGGAATTCTTACTTTGAAAAATATATTTGTTAAATATATACATTACGTGCTTTCTTATATACTTACTGCATGTAACCTCACTCTTTGTAATGCATGTATATTTGTCCTTCTCTGGTTTTACTACTTTGGTGGATGAATGGCTTTTCAGCACAGTCCAGAGTCCAATCTCATTTTTGTCTCTTTTCACTTCTGGCATATGAAGTTTTTTCTGAACTTTTCAGATAAAACACCACCTTTTAAATCCAGGCTCTCTTTTTGCCACATGTCTAGTCTGAGAAGCTACCTTTGTTCTTGTGTGTTGTATGGTGTCACACTGGTAGATAACAGGCAATAATATTGAAGACAATAAGGGTGGTTTTCTGGAACACATCATATCATTTTCCTTAAGCAGAGTTCAAAGGAAATGTGCCTTCTAATACAAATAGAGTTAACAGTTTAGTATCCTGTATTACATACATTACATGTATATTCATGTGTATCAAATTGGTATATAAATGAAAATATATAGCATATTGATTCTATAATGTGTCCTTTTAATAAAAATATTGCTCAACAGAAAAGAAGAATGATAATAAGTTGTTGAAAGAACAAGAAATACAGAAGGAAATGATTTTTCATCCCTAGCGAAAGTGAATTACAAACAGTAATGGGACATTTGAGTCTGTATAAACATATTAATAACTCTTTCAGTTAAATATATCTGTAGTTTACGTGCCTTGAAATTACCCCAAGTTTTGTTGTGGCTGAGAAGTGATGTCTTCTTTCATGTAACAGAATGTACTGTAGGCCCATTTATACTGCAGGGTAATCTTTTTCTCTTATCTGGGTTTTAACTCTTCCAATTTCCCTGCCACAGTTATCTTCATGTAAAAGTTCTTTCACCTCTGTTAACGTTTTCTTTGAATCTTGCTTGCCTCTGGGTGAGATAGAAGAGAGTACTTTTTTGTTTACTGGAGTTTTTTAAAAGAGAGTTCTTTTCTCTGAAGATATCATTAAAGCCCAGGTAAGGAAGTTTTGATAGTTCTTCAGTGTCATTTGTAGCACGAAGCTTTTTCTATTCAGTGTTCACTTAACATACACTTCAGAAGCTGCCTACTCTTTTGTATAGTCCCATTCAGCACTTGTTGCTTTACTCTCTGTGTGTCTTGACTCAGTGCTATGGTACTTGGTTCACATTAAACAAGCTACCTGAAAATGCATCACCTTGGTGTATTTGTTGTGAGAGTGACTTCTGATTAACCTTTAGGCTAAGTGCAGTAAAGATACAATTTTTTTTCAGTTACCTAAAGCCTATACTTGAATAGTAATGTGTCTGAAAAGCTCTGTTGAAATAAGTATCAAGTAGACAGACAAGAACCGTAGAAATAGGATTATGAAAAAAAAACAACCAAACAAACAAAAGAAAGGGCAAGCAGAACTTTTTCAATGGTTTAAACTGCTTTTGCAACAAGGATTTTAAAATGGTTATCACCACTGTCCCATACAGTCTGTAGGGTGAGTTTTCTAGCACCATTCTCATTTCTGTCTGAGGACATCTTGACAGTTCAGTGGCAAAGGGGCAATTAGAAGGGTTCAGGCACAGTCCTGAACTGATCCAGGAGCAGCATGACTGGCAGCTGTACATCCTGGAGTATATTGTGGCAACTGTTCTGCCAGAAGGTTGGGGGAGAAATGGCACTGTGTTGGCTGCCAATTTAATAGCTGCTATAGTCATAGCAGCAAAGCAAATGGAAGGGATTTCTTGTTCAGGTAGTAATTACAAGTCAGTAGGACTTTTAATACCAAGGATAGTAAGTGTTGGTTTCTCTGATCTTGAACTCTCTATCCTATTCTATGTATGTTATCAAGTTGAAATACCAGCAGAGAAGGAAAAAAATTCAATATGCAGTGGACAAGTCACCTTTTCTATTTAAAAAAAAAAATCAAAAAATGGGACTACAGGTAAAATAGAAGTGCATATTCCAGCATATAGTGTTCTCCTTGTGTCTTTGTCATATCAATAGATAAACGTTGTATCACTGCTAGAAGCAAGCATTGCCTACACAACATGGACTATAGATGTCAGCAATTTTGTTAAGTGCATACAATCCCCTTGGAACTAGCCCAAAAATCTGTTCTCTTTTCAAGGCAGGGATCCTTGGTTGATTAACATCCTTAACAGGATTTCTTACCCTGACATGACATTTTAACCTATGTTTTTGCAGACTAGTCAGATCTTACATGGCAAGACTCTCTTATTTCTTCCTTGTCATGCTCCTCTATAGTATCAAGAACATTTTGTGCATTGGAAGCATCCTTGGTATAGTATGGCTGTAAAGTAGAGCCTCAGCGCTGTTAAGTGTATTGTAAGCTCTAAAGGTTTCTTACATATACCTGATAAGGATGAATACTTTTGTCCCAGAAAGACTATGGAACTTTTCCTGAGGTGGCTCAGTTCTACTGAGTCCCTAAAATACACTTTTACTATCTAAATATAATTCTTCCATCTCTTCCTTGATGCTTCTTTTAGTACTACTTTAGTGCCTCTATTTTATAAATGGTATGTATTGAAAGAAAACTAAAATATAAGAGTTTCTCTGGAAGGGATATAATTGGAAAGGAAAGAATACAGGGAAGTTAGCAAATTATATAAAACTTCCAATGCGGAGCAGTTGCACAGGAGTAAAAGGAAATGGGGCCTTGCACTTTGAAGCATGGACAGGCTTTATCACCTGTAGATGTTGAAAACCATAAATTCAGCAGAAGAATGATCAGAATTATCTTATCCCAACCCAAAGCTGAATAGGGCTGTGGTCTGAAGATCCGGTCTTGTCCTTTAAAAAAACTGTGACTCAGTTTATGTGATTATTACAATTGTACGTAACTTTGAAAGTTTGGCTAGAGATCTTGTGTGCTGCTTCCCTTCTGAAGCTCTCCTCTACTAAGAGAACTGCTTTGAAACCAGCACTTGCCAGAGGTGATGGTGGTGGTATTTATGTAGTAGAGTGTGTACATGTGACTATACATATATGTACTCAGACCTTATTTGTAGCATAATTCTCTGATGCTTAGTTATCATACATAAGTAGTTGTAGAGTATCATATGTTATTGGAAATAGGCAAGATGTGGACAGATGGATAAATTGTCTCTGAAATTTTGAACAGACTGTGGGTTGTGAGGTCTGGAATATTTCAAGAGCCTCTGTGAAAAACCTGTCATAAAAGCAATACTGGAGTGAATGGAACAGTAAAAATTTATGTTTAAAGATTTGGAGTTAGATTAACTTGGAAACAGTAGTAGTATTTAATTCTTGGGAGAGCAAAGACTATGGAGGCTATATTGTTGTGGGTTTTTGATCATTTGCCAAAATGGCCCATCTCTATAGAGGAGATTATAGATGTTCAAAATGTTTCTGTTTGACATATATTAGTTAGTAAATTATTATCGGCAGTTGCTACTGTTTGAGAAGTGTATATGTATTTCTTGGTATTCTCCTTTCCACCATTCAAATTGGAGAGGTTGCATATGTGGATTCAGGGACAATTTTTCTTTAAATGTGACTTATTTTAGGTATACGTTAATGCCACACTTGGGAAGACAAGAAAAATAGATAAGGTATTGAGAGGAAATGTATTTATACCTGGTAAAATAGCTACCACACTGCCATTGGCCATTTTACTGTGCATGTTCTATGCAGCAGAATGTTCTGTACAGGGTGTCTGTAGACATCAGTCTGATCTTATTTATCATGTGTTTATACCATGCTGTGTTAAATCTCATAAATGCTTCAGCATATAAATTTTTGCAGTTTTGTACTGTCTTGTTTGCCTGTGTGTATAAATAGATTTCTTACAAACAGAACAATGGAGAAACTGGGAGAAACCATTCCAAATTAGAAGGAATTGTGTGTATTTGATTTGGAGGCAATATACGACAAGAGCATTATCAGTAAGGTAGTTAGGTGCTACATGCTGAGCCATCTGCCTGATTGATTTTTTTGCTAAGAGTTTGCGGTTTGCTAAGAGTTGTCCTTTGGCTTCTGTTTGTGTCCACATACTATGTTTTCCCTTACATTTTTGGGACCAGGAAATTTCATTCTGTGTTTATATAGTATTCAGCAACGTAGTGAGTTACCACTTACTGAGAGATGCACAGAAATACAAAGACTAGTATTTACATCTTCCAAGTAAATCTAAACTTCTTCCTTTGATACTTTTTTATATTTATAAAATAAATTTGTTACACTTTTTTTCTGCTGAGCACAATATATTTTGTGTTTCACGTTTCCAAAGTATGTGTGTGTGTCAATGATAGAAAATCTGTTAAGAATGACAAAGATAATATAAATGCATCACTGGCATTCACCACAACTAATATTGAGCAGAACCTAAGTGTCTTTTGCCGATATATGCACAATTACTTAACTTCTGATGGTACATGCTACCTTGCATATATATTCTCCAGCAAAGAGCCATCAAGGTGGTAAGGGGAATGAGAGACGTAATATGTGAAGAGACACTGAGAGAACTGCGTTTTTTGGTTTGGGGAAGGTTAAAGGGAGAGAGGAGCTGCTGTCTTCAACTACCTAATGGATATGTACAGAGAAGATAAAGGTAGAAGCTTCCTGGATGTGCACAGTGATAGCACAAGAGGTAATGAATGCAAGTTGGAATACATAGTAAGAAATGTGAGGGGGTGGGGAAGGTTTGTTTGGGGTTTTTTTTTATGGTGAAAGCATAGATCAGAACAGGTTGCCTAGAGAGATCCTAGAATCTCTCTCTTGGAAGATACTCAGAACTCAGCTGGGCAAAACTCTGAGTAACTTGCTTTGAACAGCAAGATGGACCAGACAGGTAATCTCCTGAGGTCCCTTCAAAACTAACTTGTTCTGTGAATCTCAGATTAGTTCTAAAATTGGCATTCCACCACCTGTTTGACTATGGTATATAACTCCATTAAACCCTACAGCTCAAAGAGGAGAAAATGGTTCTGCCTTTCACAGAGATCACTGGTTAAAGCACTCGGTCAAAACATAAACTGAAATACAGATGTCTCTCTGAGTGCCCTAATCACTAAGCTAGATAGTCATGCTAGCTCATCTCTCTTGCTCAAATGAATATACAATTAATTCTTGCAATCAAATGAGCAAGATTCAACAGAATGACTGAGAGCGTCCTTTCCTCAGTAGCATTTCCAGTCATTTGGCCAGTCTCTTTAGACTTCAGAGGTGCTGATCAGATCCTTGTAGGCAGAGACATAAAAGTCAAACCCAAATAAGCCTTATCTCTTGAATAAGCGTCCTTATATCAACTATGAAATTAAAAAAAAAAGATAAATTAGGTTTTTTTTTCCCTGTCATATCTCTTGTTTTGCTAGAAGTACCTTGATCTAGAAGAGGTTTAAAAATGGGGATTCTAGGCTTGTGTGCGTTGATGTGCTCTCAGGCATCTTAGAATTGAGTAGCAATGCCATAAAGAAGGTTGTGCTAGAGACTTGGGGTGTTTTTTTGCTTTAGCTTTAGTAGTTTACTGCCTAGGATGCAGAACTTTTTGAAACTCAATCTAAGGCATCTGGACTCCCTCTGTAGTACATGGAGAACCATAGGTTGATTTTTTTGTTTAATTTTTTTTTTTTTTAACTGTTGCTATCGGTGTCAGCCATGAATTTCTTTACAGTCTAAATTGGACAAAGAAAAATTCAAAGATGGCAGCAAAGGACATCTTAAAATAAGAAGTTACATGTTTAGGATAAATCTCTCATATCCAAATTTTTTAGAAGAAAGGTTGAAGAAAGGCAAGCAGGAATGAGTTCAGGAATGGACTCTGGAGATGTGAATTTGAAGGCTAGCATGTTTTGAAGTGTTTGCTAAACAGAAATACTGGGGGTAAATGTTCACATGAACTATTTCAAAATATGGGCTATGGTAGGCACCTAATGCCACTCTTCTTTTCCACTGATAAAGAAGTCTGTTTTTTCTAGCTGCTGTAGCCTAGATGCAAAAAGAGACTCAAGTATTACTGTGCTGAACTTTGCACTGCCTAAGAGGAATGTGCCCTGCCTGCAGGAATGGAAAGTCAAACCAAAGCCTAGGCTTGAGACACTGCATACCTGATATTGTGGGAATACATCACTTGTCATTCCCAGTGGTCCTGAGGGGTTACATTGCCCTCCTGGAGGTACCTTCAGATGCTTTGATACTGTCTTAGCATAAGAGGTGCAAGCCTTGGATTTTAAAGGTAGCAAGAACTTTGCTTTCAGATCCGTGCCTTGAGCAAATTGCTGTAAAGTTCCAGTTTTGCCGTGTTTCATCACTAACATGGTAAATGCCATTTGGGGCTTGCTCAAAGGTGAAGTTGTTATTGTGGGCAAAAAACTGTTTCTCATCAGTATAAAATTAGTGAGAGAGTGCATTAGTGGATGAGAGGGAGCAGTGAAATGGGATTTAGCAGAGAATGACACATATTGGGTTAGGAGGGAGACGACAATAACAAGTTGATGGCTCTGATTTTTTTTGGCAGTTATATTTTGAATGAATTGAAAGGATCCCCAGAATAGTAATAGTGAGTCAATGATGAAAATTATTCTTATTGTAAATATAAAGAGCAAGTGAAGAAAAAGCACTGCAGTGAAGCCAGAAGACTCTTTTTAGTGTGGATTTTAATTTTAACACTTTTTGGTTTAGAAAGGACACTCTATCAAGAGATTACCATTGAAGGCATTTAACTTGCATTACGACAGTAAATTTTCAAGACGGGAAAAGCAAGATGCTGCAATGGGAAATTGTAGCAAAGGTGGTCAGAAACATGAATAGCTCTTAGGTTTTATTTCCAAACTTTTACTGTCTTTTTGCCTTTTAATGTACATTTGAGGGTCTGCACACTTTTCTCTTTATCAACAGAGTAGATGTACCTAATGTGTATATGCTAAATGCAGATTAATATTGTTTTCTTCTTTCTATATTTTGTGTTTTGGCAACATCTATGTGATTCTAATTTCAAAATTGTCTTCTGTTTCAAAATATTCATGTATTTATCCATTCTGCAGGTAATTGAGGAACTGAGGCAGATAGTCTGTAGCAAAGATATTTACAGTTTACGTTTCATAGAGCTAAACAAAGCTGTGCTTATATTATAAACTACAAAGATATGTTTATACTTTGCAGTGCATAATTCTAAAATACAGTAGTCTCACCAGGTGTCACTACAGTGAAAAATTTGCCAACATTTCAGCAATTACAAAACTATTTCTTCTGTTTTATTTTTCTGTCTTGAGTTATCGTAGCCTGAGGTGGGCATAGAGATTGTTAGTTAAGGATAAAGTCTCTACTGTCTGGATAAAAGCAAGTAAGTTGAGACATTACTGTTCTTCAGAACAGTAAGAACAGTTGCGTATTTAGGGACGATTTTGTATTTTTGTGATCCAAAGTGGAAAATGAAAAGATCTAGGCATTTCATCCCTACACATAAGATTACTGATATTTTGTATTTGTTCTATTTAGAAAGGTGAAGATCTGTTATTGCGAAATTCTGAAAAGAGGAATAACACTCAATGATAAATGTTGCCAAACTTTGCAGTGCTAAGACTGCATTTTGATCTGCTACTAAGACTTCATCTACAGCTGGCAGACAGTAAACAGTGACTGAATGCTTGTGAGATATTTTTCTTAAATCTTTAATAAGCTTTCATTTAAAGCAAGGAAAGTCAATTGGCATCTGTCTTCATTGCTGAAATTAAGGAAACTGTTTCAAGGGCAAGGTATGCAGATGACCCACTCATACCTTCTAAAAGAATTTGTTTTTAAAAAATGCTTATACTGATTTTTTTGTTAGATGTATTTTGCTATGACTAGAGGATGAATAAACTAATTTCTTCTCATCCAGAGCCCATTGAAATCAATGGAAATCTTGACACTAATTTCTGCACCGTGCTTTTAGTTGTGATGTTGATGTTTAGAAAAGCCTGTTACAGGAATTTGTATAATCATCACTAATTTGCTCAAATGCTAATAATACCTTGAAAGGTCCTGTCTGTCCAGAGAGAACTGCCTTAACCAGTCCCAGTCGATATATACATATTTAAAGGAAATTATTGTACTTCCTGGAGATTAGAAGCTAAACATAGATTCAGAGATATCCCGCAGCCAAAAGTGTGAGAGATGACAGAAAACTCCTTCTTTCCACCCCTCTGTGGAAAGTTAGAGTATTCCTACCATCAACCTTTGACTCGAGTGCGCCTGTATGTTTTGGGATGGGTATGACTGAACGAATGTGGGCTTGATTCTTTTTTTTTGTTTCTGACTGAAGCTACAAAACCTGTTCTGTTGCCTTTCTTCCCTTAATGAAGGAAGCAGGATCTATACAGATCCCTGTTGCTTTATTGGCTCGCGTTAGAAGCTGATATGAAAAGGGATTATAGTCTCTGAAAGGAATTGACAATCACAGAAAGAAGTGTTAGGAAAGCCAGAAGAAAACAAAAACATTAGCCAACAACTCGCTGCTGAACTGGAAGAGTTTGCAGTAAATGTATTTTAACTGACTTTGAAGATTAAAAAAAAGGCAAAAAAAAAAAAATTCTAACAACATAGTGAGAATGTATTTACAGCAAACATTTCTTGGCCTGGTTCCTCAGCTGTCATGGTTATGACTGTGCAGCTACTGCTGCTGTGGGAACAGGCTGTGAGAGTGTTTTCTTTGCTCTGCTTCCAGACCTGTTTCATCTCTCGCACAGATTACACAGGTATGCATGTGTATGCCCTCCTTTGCATAAAACAAAACAAATGCAAAACATGCAACTGTTTTGCTGGGTTTGACTAGACAGGAGGAAATGGCAGAGAGCTCATGGTGTCTCAAAATGGCTGCACTGGGGCTAGAACGGATATTTTTTTTTTCCTTTTCTCTTTTTTCCCCTTGAGCTTTTAAAGGAAACTGGTTTGAGGTTTAAGGTTTCTCTGCAATAAAGTTCAGAACTTTGTGCCTAAATGGCATCCAGCTTCATTCTTGGAAAGAGGTGGCGATTTAAGCATGTTCTTAAATGTTTGCTAAACAGGAATACTGGTGATAGAGGAACTATGAAAAGAGAAGGCATTATTTGTTTTCTTTTCTAAATAAAGCTTCCATTATTTACATGAGACTTTTAAAAAAATAGTAGACATCTAATGCCACTCTTCTATTCTTTTCCTATTCTTCTCCACTAATAAGGGCGCTGATCTTTTTTTCTAGCTGCTGTAGGTTAGATGCAAAAAAGGGACATGGGTATTGCTGTGCTGAACTTTGCACTGCCTAAGAGGAATGTGCCCTGCCTGCAGGAATGGAAAATCAAACCAAAGCCTGGGCTGGAGCCACTGCGTACCTGATATGGTGGTATGATACATCAGTTGTCATTCCCAGTGGTCCTGAGGGGTTACATTGCCCTCCTGGAGGTACCTTCAGACTCTGTGGCAGTGCTTTAGCAGAATAGGTGCAGTAGCTTAGAGTGCTGAAGTTTAGAGCTTGGTGTGGAATAAGTGGAAATTAATGGTGTAAGTCAAAGCTGGTAGGTTCGCTGGCTGGAAATGAACAATACTGAAGACATTGAGCAAGAGGGCTAGTAGGAAAAGCCTATGGTATGTGTCTTTCTGTCTCTGTCCTGGATTTTAGCACCTAATTGTAGCCCTGTGGAGCAGAGTTTGAGAGCCAAAATCAAATATCTTCTGTAGGGTGCCAAGACCTTCCTTTCGGTTTAACTTGACAGACTTATTCTCTATTCATAACAACATCCTGGGAAGTTTCCATAACCATTCAGCCAGGGCATGGGAGCTGCCAGTTCAGTTACTTTCTCAGTTTAGCATTTAAGCCTGTATTTCCCACTACCCAGGAGAGTGCCCTGAAACCACATACAGCAGTCAAAACCTTCTCCTCTACATCTAGGGATTCAAGATTCCTGGGGCCAGGACTAGACGTGCGAAGGGGGAGCGTGACCAGTGCTATGCAGGAAAACTAGTTAATCTGAAGTTTCAGCTTTCCAGGTGAATACCGCAGCTGTTGGCCTGGTTGCTGGTTGCTTCTATGGCTTTTGCATTCTTGGTTGTGCAGTGGCCCAGGTAAATGCCATCCGCCTGAGAAATTGAAACTCGCATCTTCCAGTTCATAGATAGATTCCCTCATATGTCTAATGATATTAAACAGCTGCAAATACAACAGTAGAACCACAGGCTTTGACTTTGTGGATTTTTTGTTTGGTTGTTTTTTTGTTTTTTTATGTGTGTGTTGGGTTTTTTTTTTTTAATGGCTGCAAGTGCTCAGCTTTGTGTTGGATGGAGCGTTATCAGGTGATGGGTGCATTTAGATCATGCCTGCTAGATTGGGCCTGCAAGACTTGCTCCTTTCTCACAAATGTGTGTGTAATTAATGGACCTCCAAATGGGCTTCTGATTGAAACTTGGTGCTCAGTGGAGATTTTGGTATTTCCTTTCCTGAGGGATCAAGTCATCATTCTTGGGAGAATTTTTAGGGTTGCTTTTGAATGTGTAGGTGGAGCTCACCAAAGCTGCTTTTTTCGGCTTTTTTTTTTTTTTTTTTAATTTTTCAGCTTTTTTTAAAAATCTTTTTGATCAAAACAAAAGTGGAACCTCCCCACCCCTGAACATTGATATGCTGTTTAGCATTGCACACTAATTTTACTTAGTAAAAAAACTATGAATATAACTGTATAAACAGCTATATAAAATTAATACTGTATTAATGCATGTTAAACTGATTGCACAGAGGTTATTTTTTAATAATCCAACTTGCATCTGACCGTTGGAAGCTGGCAGACTGATCCTTTACTCACACCATCCTCCCATATCTCTTCTGCTTCCAGAAAATAACTGCAGATATCAAAGAATAGCAGTGGGTTTTGTACCACTATTCTTTGTAGAAAGTGATTTTTTTCTCATATACTGAGTGATTGACACAAACATAAAGTAATTGTGTTTAAGGTACCAGAGATTAGTGTCTGTGATTTTTTTTTTTTTTTTGTACCCCCTCCAAAGAAACACCCCCACTTTCCTGTACTATTTATGAAGCTGTGGTAGATGTTTCTCCTCTTACAGTGTTTTACTCTACCAACAGCATCTTTTAAAAGAAGAGATATGTTTTCACAGCCTAATGAGGGAGGCAGGCTCTACAGAGGGATCTGGACAGGCTGGATCGATGGGCCGAGGTCAACTGTATAAGGTTTAATAAGGCCAAGTGCCGCGTCCTGCACTTGGGTCACAACAAGCCCATGCAACGCTACAGGCTTGGGGAGGAGTGGCTGGAGAGCTGCCCGGCAGAAAGGGACCTGGGGGTGCTGGCTGACAGCCGGCTGAACATGAGCTGGCAGTGTGCCCAGGTGGCCGAGAAGGCCAACAGAGTCCTGGCCTGTATCAGAAATAGTGTGGCCAGCAGGAGTAGGGAAGTGATCGTGCCCCTGCACTCGGCACTGGTGAGGCCGCGGCTTGAATCCTGTGTTCAGTTTTGGGCCCCTCACTACAAGAAGGATGTTGAGGTGCTGGAGCGTGTCCAGAGAAGGGCAACGAAGCTGGTGAAGGGTCTGGAGCACAAGTCTTATGAGGGGCGACTGAGGGAGATGGGATTGTTTGGTCTGGAGAAGAGGAGGCTGAGGGGAGACCTTATCGCTCTCTACAACTACCTGAAAGGGGGTTGTGGCGACGAGGGTGTTGGCCTCTTCTCCCAAGTAACTAGTGATAGGAGGAGAGGAAATGGCCTGAAGTTGCGCCAGGCAAGATTTAGACTCGATATTAAGAAAAGTGTCTTTGCTGAGAGAGTGGTCAAGCATTGGAACAGACTGGCCAGGGAGGTGGGGAAGTCGCCATCCCTGGGGTATTTAAAAGACATGTAGATGTGTTGCTTAGGTACATGGTTTAGTGGTGGATTTGGCAGTGCTAGGTTAACAGTTGGACTTGATCTTAAAGGTCTTTTCCAACCTCAATGATTCTACGATGCCTTTGGAATACAGCTCTTTTATTATGCAACTAAAATGGGTGCTCATTTTAAGTACTTTTTCTGCTAGATGTGAACAGTTTTTTCTGTATAAAAAACATGAAGTAAGAATTGGAGCTGAATAAAAATCTAGGAAGCAAATGAAAATATGAAGACTGTCCCTTGCTTGGCAGTAATCACGGAATGTCCCTGAAACTCGTGGTATCAGCATCTTCAGTAAAGTGTTTCAGTTAGGTTTACAATACAAGTAACAGTTTTAATTTATTGTTGCAGATTCATAACTGAGGGCACTGGTGAATGCAAAAGCATGGTTCTGTGGGCACAGCAATTATTTTGGCAATTTATGTGCAATGCTTTCACAGATTATCTGCTGTCTAATTCATAGTAAATGCTCTTACTACTCTAGGAATAAGACATTCAGCACATCTTTAAATTGTGGGAATGTTATGTGTGCAACTGCAAAATGTGTACAATTTTTAAATTGTATTTATTTTCATTTTTACATCTTGTCTGTGTCTTTAATGCACTTTCTGTGTTCCACTTTTCATAACGACAGCCTATATGCAATTGTTCTTGCTCCCTTCTGACCTAAAGGCAGCTAACAGAGCATATACCAGCTTCACAGTCCCAGTCCCGTGGTCAAGAATCCCAGCAAGTCAGTGATCTGCTCTGCTTGCTCTTGCACGTGCTCTTGCTTACATTCTTTTTTCACATTCTCTCTTGACTCTTCCTGTGGAATTGAAAGGTTCTATATTTTGTGCAGCCTTGTTGCGGCTTCTTGTTGGGAGTATTGATTGTTGTGTTCCAAGGTAATTCAAGCAGACTCTCCAATGCTGGTTTCATTAGCAAGGGTTGACTATTTTGAACTCGGTGACTGGGGAGGGTATGCTTGTGAATTTTAAGTATGGAAAGTTTGGAGGATGTATTTTTGTCCATATTTGTGAAAAACAGGTTATTAAAAAAATAGAATACCTTTTTATTATTGAAAATTAATGTTTGACCTCAAGGCTACTTACTCTGAGGTGTGATAACATCTCACCAGGCAAAAAAACAAGTCCGGTATTGAGATTTACTGTTTTTTGGCCTCAGTTCAGCGGTCTACATCTAATTGTTTCTATTCTGGTTTTTATACTGCACAATTTATGGTAATATTGGAGGGTTTCAGCAGCATTTTAAGGACTTGAGTAACATCTATCACGTTATTTTCTTCTGTAATCGGTTTTCTGAAGGCCTTAGACTGGTCTCTATAGAAGTTCCCTTTTCTGTACAAAAAAGCATTATACATTGTACTTAAACAGAATTTTCTGACCTTTTTAACCTAATGATTTTTAGTTTAAGCACTAGTTTAAAATCAGTGTCTTGATGATGTGCATGAAATGGTGCCTATATTAGTCCATTGGTACCCCAGTAAGGAATTTATTAATTTCCTTATTGTACCAGAATATGAACCGAAACTTAAGGAAGTTAAGTAACTTGTGAAGAGAATTAGGAACGTTGCTTTCCATTGCATAGCTTAAGCATTCAGTCTTAAACAATGTATCAGCTTTTAACATCATTACAGAACTATAGGCTAAAATACATGTGGGGAGTGGTCTTGATAAGGGTCCTGATAATACTGCCTTAAAAATGTGTTGTTGGCTTTGGGTTTGATAGCTAAACAATGCTTCTGCCTTTGTGTAGGGAGAGCTCAAAGAGAATTTATAGTTTAGATGATATGCTTAACATAGCTGCATCAACCTGGTGATTAGTTTAATTAGATGATGTGGTGCTAGCCCACTTTCTTCTGATTTGTCTAACTTTATATTATTTTTGTGCTTAATTTTATTGCTAAAAAACATTGGAATAGAAACTTGCTTTGTTCTGTATTTCTTTTCCAGACGTCGTTCAGCAGCTGAACTACAGACAGTTCTGCATCACAGAACAAGAAAAAAAGATGGTGTGTTTCTGAAGAAAACTTTCTGCAAATTATGTAGTGCAGACTGTGGGTCAAGGGTAGAGAGCAGCAGATCAATGATCAGTCCCAAGACTGACTGCGTAATAACTGTTTGCTTCTCAAACTGTCATCTTTTAGAGGATAGTGCTTTGAATCCCTGAGAAATGGGAATCTTAGTTCACCAAAGTTCTTTGTAGTAACAAGTTGAACCTAGTGGAAGTGTCTTTAATATGCAGTAGTGCTGATACAGTCTCCATCAGTTGTGCTGGGAATGCACAGAACTCTTCAGTCATCCCCAGAGACTGTCCCCAGACTGTTGTGGACATGCCAGGCTGCCCCACAGCTGTGTGCCATCTCCCCTTCAGGCTGACATGTCTTTGACTGGGATTTCTGAAGGTGAGTAGGAGGCTGGCATTGAGTGCCTTCCCTTTGTCTCCTGGAACAACCCGTAGAGAATAACCCCTTTATTGTAATTTTCTGGGAGTTGTTTAGTTTTGTAGATCATATAAATGAAGGTGACAGAAACTTAAGGCTACTGCATTTGCCTTCAGTTCTTAACATTATTAAAATCCATCAGGGAGGAGGAAAGAGGCCAGTTTCTGTTTTGGCTGTTGAATTGAACAGGACTCTGGCTTTATTCCTAGGCACTTATTTCTAAAAGTTACCCTTAATCTATGTTGAGAAAGAATAGGAGAATTTCCTTCTCTTTATGGAAATCTTTGGAGCAAACTGTTCTTAGGCTTCACCTCAATTTCTCTCTGAACTTGGCAGAACAGGATGCTCAGAATACTTTAGAGGGAATCTGAACTGCTGCAGTGCATTTGTTTTTCATGGTGTTAGATTGCAAGGCTTTGAGATTGGTTAAGCATCAGAGGACAAGTCAAAGGGGCAGTCGTCTTTGTTCAGAAAGTGTCGAGTTGTGTTAAGCACTATGGAATATCCTGCTATGGTGTAAGTAGTTATTTCTCTACCAGAGAGAAAGGTTCTGCAGGAACTAAAATTCTTCTGGTTTATGTCTGGGGAATGTATTTGTTCTTTATCAAATATTTGTGAAAATACAGAAAAATATTTTTTAATTAAAATGCCATGTTTCATTATACTATTCCTAAATTATCTATTTTCTTACATCACAAAACTACTTACTTGTTCTCAATGTCTATGTAAGTTTAAGCAGAATCTTTAAGTAATTTTTCAAGGAAATATTTTTAAATATTTGTTTTATATTGCACTAACAGATACAAATGCCTGTGAACAGTTACATACATATTCATTGAACAGCAGCATTTCTTACCTTTATGTTGTTCAGCTGTTTGCCTGTATGAAATCATGTATATACACAACAAAGTAGTTAGGAGGAGGGGGGATCTGGCAGGAGCAGACCTTAAGCTGCGTGCAGTGTAGCTCTTGGTACTTTTCTGATACTGGTGTTTAGAGTTTGGCTGGCTGCTGTCAAGTCTGCACCTGCAGTGGTGCTTGATTGAAACTCTGCATGTATTACTCTTAATAAGAACAAATAAATAGTATCTTCTGTTATTTACCAAACACCAGGATTACTTCAAAACCATGAGTAGAAATCCTTCTTCTGTCATTTCTGCTTCATGCACAGAGGATGCTCAGGCTTCATTCCTCAGCAGAAATGCCATCTACATCTCCCTGCTCTACCTTGGGTTTAACTTGCTGTTTGGAACCCTTATTCAAAATGCATGTCTGGTATTTTGATTATGAATTGTCACATAAACAGAGTGATTGATTAAAGTAATTTACATAGAAGCATTCATGGTGTTTCTGACCAAGGGAAAATACACAGAAGCACATGGCACTTAATTACATTGCTTAACCATAAATGTCAAGTTAAACCTTTTTAAAAAAAGATGAATGCTATACTTAAGGGAAGTGCAATTACATTTCTATGGTTTGAAATGTTTTACACACTGTATATATTAGAGGGGCAAGGATATTAACACTTCTGTACATGCAAAGGTGCTGACAGATTTCAGATGCTACAAGGCAGGCTTTTGTAACCACTGCCCGCTTATTGCTTGCAAAGGGAACTCGTTTACTGTAATGTGCTGTTAATCTGAGCTCATTTACTTGTATGCAGCTGCATTTGCATACAGACCCACTTCTCAGAACTGATTGAGAACATGAGGACTAGTGGTCCTAACTTAGTAAATTGTTGCATATAAACAAGATTTGCATTCAAATTAGTGTGTTATATCACAGCTTGATTATACATCCCATTTTAATAATGTTGAATGAATGGCAATAGTAGATTTCAGTAAGCCGCTCCTCTGATTATATGTTCCAATTCTAAATTTAATTAAAATGTCTTCTCCCCCCTTTTTCCTCCTTTGCTGAAATTTTGTAACAGACCTGGAATTTCTTCTCCCATTTAATAATAAACACTTCTGTAACAACTAGTCATACCTTCCAAATTACATTCAATGATTTCTTTAATAAAAGACTGTCATACTGCTTCTGTATTCCTGTGGGAGGGTAATGGAGGAGCAACTGAACTCCACAGTGTTCACCATCTACTTCTGGCAGAATAGAAGAGAGTAAGAGGAAGTCTACAGAGAGTAATGGGATGAGGTGCTGAGTTCCCCAACCTGTCTGAGCAAATCTCTATGTCTGGAGGACACTGCTCACTACTGGGCAAAAACATTAGCTCAGTTCTTTTCAACAATTATAGCTACGTCGTTGTGGTGCAGCTCCCCATTCTCACCCTGAATTACAAATGAAATAGAAGAGAATAAAATTGTGACGATAACTATTTGACTGTATCAGAAATAAAAAAAAACATTGTTAGTTTTAATGAGGAGCGGTTTTCCGATTTAGTTTGCCATCTGACTTCCACCAGTTCAGCACCACAGCAGTGGCATGGCTCAGAGAGGTGTGTGGGGGGTAGTTCTCACGCTTCTCCAATGCTCGCACACCTAGACATCTTCACTGTTGCCTTTTCTGAATTGGTGTGACAAAATCCTGTTTTCCTCCTATTCTGCACAGCAGCAGCACATCCTCTCCACTGCTGCTGGGATGGTGTAGCTTCTCCATGTTTCTGTGCTCAGATTTGTAAGTATTATAATGGAGCACAATTAATTTGATAAAGACAGCTCATTTCTTTTATTCAATCCATGAATTTGAAGAAAATATATGAAATAAGATGGTTTCAGTGCCATAAATTAAGTAAAGTGTTATAATTTAATTGCACTATGTGTTAGCAGAGTATTTTTCCTGTTGCCTAGCAATGAGATTTACCATGAGATTCACCATGTGTTTAAGATTCCATTATTAACTTCTATTTTCAGAGGTTTATAACTTCAATAAAAATCATTACTCGTAGGGCAATCCAGAAAGCGCATGTCGGAAATTCTTTTTGTTGTTAGGGCATCACTTACTAAGAAAGCTTGAGATGGAAAGCTCAAGTGCCCTCTGACTTCTGTACCCGTTCTCCCATTCTACTCTATGTGGTAAATTTTGAAACTAACTTTTCAAGCAGCCACTATTTTGTGTGATTTTGAAGCAATAAGCTATTTATAAAAGTGGTCTTCTACTTTGAAGGTTCTGCATGGAGACATTTTTACCAAGGCAACTACCTCTGCTGAGAAGAGCAGCAGCTGCTTTGTGCTTCCCCATGAAACTGAACACCTAGGAAGGGGTTTGAGCACTGGCATTTGAGGTCATCTCTGATTGCGTTCCACGTAGCAGTGGAATAGGTCTAGATGTTTTCTTTGTGGAACTGTAATGCTTGTTAGGTGGGAGGATCACATGGAGCTTGATGAAGGAGACTAGTGCTTGGAGAGGTTGGAGTGGCAGAACCTCTGGTAAAAGTGATGACCAAAAAAAAAAAAAAAAAAGAAGAAAAAAAAAAAAAGGTGCTATAGGATAGGCCCAGAAAGTCACCTTGTTCTACAAGAAGAGCTAGCTTAAAGTTGGGGCCAGCAAGTATATGCAAACCCAGACAGGTGTGGCCTTCCTCTGGACCCTCTCCAACAGGTCCATGTCTTTCCTTTCCCTCAGCCCTGTGCTGAGGGCTCCAGAGCTGGATGCAGGACTCCGGGTGGGGTCTCAGCAGAGCGGAGCAGAGAGGCAGAATCCCCTCCCTCGACCTGCTGGACCTGCTTTGGGTGCAGCCCAGGATATGGTTGGCCACCTGGGCTGGAAGCGTGCATTGCTGGCTCTGTAGAAGTATTTAAGGAAGGAGAATATAATTACTGGACTTGTAAATTTGGACTTAACAAAAGATGCCAGGATCAGCCTTTACGAAGACACGGCGGGGAAAAAACGTATTTTGAGTTAATGCTTTTTAAGAAGCAAAACTCTCTATACCTTTAGCATTTCAAAATGGTTGTGATTATTATGAAAGATTTGATTTTGTGTATTGAGATTGATGCACTTAACTATTTATAGAGGATCTGTGTGTTTAGTTGCAGATCTTTAAGGAACTTGACTTTACTCGTGTTGTTAACTACTGCTACTTTTTAACATCTGTATAATTTCAATTTGTCACCTTTATAGTGGTTAATTTTTAATTAAGAAACATAGAAATTTAAAGTTCATGCCTTCAAATGAGCAAAGTAATTTTCACTGGAAACGGAGGCATTCATCAGCACTGGCATTCATCTCGCTTTATAACTAAGCAAGATTAGTTAAGAAAAACAAAGTAAACCCCACCTTTTTTTACATAAACTGGCTTCTCTAGCCCATGCTTATGTTTCAGTACATAAATTTTTTCACATATGTAATTTTTATTTGGGGTTGTATAGTCTCAATATGATTATGAATGCTAAGTATTTTTAGAAATTTGCTAGGTATATGTCTTTTGTGGACAAATTATAGATATAAAATCATATCGATATTATCAATAATATAAGTCAATATTAAATGTGAAAAAGTGCAGTGTTTGCTGTGGCTCACATGAGTAGCATTTCCTGTTTGACTAGACTGTCTTAGGCACCATGTAGTGCTCCTGCAGCCTTTGTATAAAGAATGAGGATAGGGAGGTGTGCCTGAGAGTCCCTAATTTAGATCTCTAAAGTTAGAATTTGCAACTAACCTTCACCATCCCCCTTCTCCTGTAAGTGCTCTGAAATGTTACATCTTCATCTGTCTTCCTTGAAAAACTCCATTTTTCACTCGAGTGCTAGATGGGGTTAGTGGTCTGGATTTCGCATCGCTTGTGCTTCCCCTGAAGATCATCATCCGTACAAGGACTGAATGAAAATGAATGAGTGTTCCCCTGACAGGGTCTAACTCTCCAGGACAATAACTGGGGGACTGGCAAAACGTCAGTTGTTTTTGCGGTTAAAATTACACTGAGGGAACGTGTAAAATAAAAGAGAAAGTAAAATCGTGCTCTTGTTTGGCATTTTCCTCTTAATTAAAGCAGCTCATACTGTTGTGTCTTACATATGTTGTATGAATCAGAAACATACCATATAACTGCGTTATGTTTGTGTGGAGAGAAAAATGAGGGGGAGACATTTGTGGGTCTTTATTTTTAGCGTGGTTATGATTTCTAAAGCTTCTGTACTGCAGAGTCAAAAGGCTGTGTACATTACTGCTGGCTAGTAAGAGTGCACTGGTACTAACCTGCATCACAGCAGAAGGGAATGGAGGATCTTCCAAAGCTTAGTTAAACTGTTGCGAAATGTTTAGGTGAAGTATAGCATGGCTTTACTGATTGGATTTGTGTGGCAAGGTTTTGGTAACAAGGCAGCTACAGGGGTGGCTTCTGTGAGCAGCTGCTGGAAGCTTCCCCTATGTCTGATAGAGCCAATGCTCCAAGATGGACCTGCTGCTGGCTGAGGGTGAGCCCATCAGCGATGGTGGCAGCGCCTCTGGTGTAACTTATTTAAGAAGAGGGGGAAAAAAACCAGCAACAGCAATTGCAGCCAAAGAGAGGAGTAAGAGTATGTGAGACACACAACTCTGCAGACACCAAGGTCAGTGCAGAAGGAGAGGCAGGAGGGGCTCCAGGCACCGGAGCAGAGATTCCCCTGCAGCCCATGGGGAACACCATGGTGAGGCCAGCTGTGCCCCTGCAGCCATGGAGGGCCTCACACTGGAGCAGGGGGATGCCTGAAGGAGACTGTGACCCTGTGGGAAGCCCATGCTGGAGCAAGCTCCTGGCAGGACCTGTGGACCCACGGAGAGAGGAGCCCAGGCTGGAGCAGGTTTGCTGGCAGGACTTGTGATCCTGCGGGGGACCCAGGCTGGAGCAGCCTGTTCCTGAAGGACAGCACCCCATGGGAGGGACCCAGGCTGGAGCAGTTTGTGAAGAACTGCAGCCTCTGGGAAGGACTCATGTTGGAGAAGTTGATGGAGGACTGTCTCCTGTGGGAGGGACCCCACGGTGAAGCAGGGGAGGAGTGTGAGGAGTCCTCCCCTGGAGAAGGAAGGAATGGCAGGGACAACGCGTGATGAACTTGACTTCAAACGGCATTCCCTGTCCTCCTGCGCTGCTTGCAGGGAGGAGGAAGAGAAATCGTGAGCAAAGTTGAGCCTGGGAAGAAGGGAGGGATAGGGGGAAGGAGTTTTAAGATTTGGTTTTAGTTCTCATTATTCTTCTCTGATTGGATTGGTAATAAATTAAATTAAATTTCCCCCAAGTCGAGTCTGTTTTGCCTGTGATGGTAATTGCTGAATGATCTCTCCCTGTCCTTATCTTGACCCAGGAGCCTTTTGTTATATTTTCTCTCCCTTGTCCAGCTGAGAAGGGGAGTGATAGAGCGGCTTTGGTGGGCACCTGGCATCCAGCCATGGTCAACCTACTACACTTTGCATTATATTAAGTAGGCCTAGGACCATTTCTCTTCTCATGAAGAGAGTATTAACTGCAGTACACAGTGGTCTGGAGACAGTTATTTGGCTCTCCTGGAAATCTCTCCTAGTAAAGAACATAATCACAGCATTCTCGTATTTGAGCCCAGTATCTTTAATGGTCACCCTCATTTGATGCCTAGCAACCAGTAAACTTTTTTGTTGTGTCATGTCTTATGTATGTTGTACGTTTGTATAATTATACCTGGTGATTTTAATTTAACAAATCTGTTGGTTGGGGTTTTTTTTCCTCTCAAGAGCTCTTTTTTTGAGGAAAAAATCAGTACTGATAGCTTTAACTTTGCAACAACAAACCAGAAAAAAATGACTGAAGATTTATATGTGGTTTCAAAGAAGTGATAAGCAAGCAAAATTGATTTTAAATTAATGGAAACAATTTCTAAGCTGTATTTGTTGCACAAACCCTGGAATTTTAGCCTGAATTGTACCTAACATCTGCTTCTAACCTGTGATTAAGCAGCTTCAAAGTAAAAGTCTTAATTTAAGTTGTTGCCACTTTTTGGGGGAAAGACTTCAGTAAGGATTATGCTCATACAGTTAATAATAAAGTTGTGCTCATAGTTTTGAGTGATCAGCAAAGATTGCACTTAGAAAAATGATATCTTGATCTGGTACTGAAGGTGTGACTAAACGCACATCTTGGTATCATTCTTTTGAGGTGTCCTTGGTTCACTTGTTTTACATTATAGGAAACAAGTACTGCAATAAACCACAAAGTCCCTTAAGTAAAAACACTTCAAACTTCCAACATACATTTTTATTGTCATCTGCTAGGTTGACTGGGGTCAACTGGACTATTTAGTCATTGACATGCCACCTGGGACTGGAGATGTACAGCTGTCAGTCTCACAGAATGTTCCAATTGCAGGTACGTGTATTGCTTGAACTGTTTCAGAGATTTGAAGTTAGTTAAGTCTGGTAGATTTAGAAAAATCTTATTTTAAAATGCCTGTCAAAATTTCTTTTAATTGTCTTTCTAACACATGAAGAAACTGTTCTGTCAGTTGTGTGATGATGAAAAACACTATCAGTGATTTTTAACATGCTAGCATTTTGATTGTGTTACTTTCTTTTAAGTTACATTTCGAAAAGATTGAGAATTTAAGTATAGCAGTACTCTTGAAGGAAAGGCAGTCATGTCAAAAACTGGTAAGGTTAGTAGGAGAAAATATTTTCTTTGTGTATATCTACTGTATAGTAAAGCTAATACAATAAAATAGTTTGTCTTCATGATTGCTTTTTAATTAGTGGCTGACAACGCTGTTAATGCACATTTATTTCTGATAATCTATGTAGCACTGTAATACACTAATGCATTCTTCTTCCTCTTGTGTTATGAATTTGACTATTTGTAGGGGGTTTAAACCTTGACAAATCAATCTTGGGTTACGCAGGCTGCCTTCTAATCTCATTGGTTTCAGCAGGAATTAGAAATACTGCTTCTGAAAGGATGCTAAGCATCTCACGATATCTGATAGATTGTAATGGTTTATTACCAGTCTGACATACTTCAGCAGAAGCGGTTGTCAATAGCCAACATCATCAATGTTAGGAACTCAGTGGTAAAAGACACAAAGCAATCTTTACAGTTCCAGGAATAATCACTGCTGTGACTCTTCAGGAGGAGGGTAGTGCAGTGCTGGAGCATGCCATCCAAAGAGTCCATGGGATCTGCATCTTGGCAGTTGTCCAGATTGTACTAGACAAAGTCCTATCTGACCCTATCTAGTGTTGCCAGTAGATGACCTCCAGAGACCTTTTCCAACCAGAAATTCTGTGATTCTGAGTTATTAAGGAATCAGTGGGACTGCTTGCTCCACATTTTGGTGATAATCAGATAAATATGTTGATACAAACCCAAAATGGTAGCATCTTTTACTGCTCTCGTTCTTTCCTGAGTGCAGACTGGCTCACGTGCGCAAGCAGGCCTGGTTCCTTCTGACACTCCTCTCTGCAGTTTGGTGGCAGTAACGCACTGAAGTGAAGGCACTAAATATTAAATTTGTAGAACTACTTCACTTGCGTTTAGAATTCTTACCAGGCTGTAAGAATTGTGTATCTCAAAGTTCATGGAATAGGATAACAGTTAGCTACAGGTGTAGGTAGAAAGACTGGTGGGCATTATAGACATGCTCATATATAAAGGCATTAGAGCTAATGGATTTTGCGACATCCATCCAGTTTTCACAGCAAAACCATAACCACTGTTACAGCACAGTGAAGTCTACAGGAATGAAAGGAGCCCTTTAACAATCTGGCAACACCTTGTATCTTTTCCTTAACACAGTCATGTCTGGGCTGCAATCATACATGATAACCACATTTACTCATATATATGTACAAGCCAAAATTTTTGACAAGTAGTTTAAATTTAGTGTTAAGGCTGTGTGCTAGTATTTCATGATCTTCCATGATGTCAAGTTCAGAAAACCTTGAACCTTTTGACATATAAAAGTCAAATGTTAAGACATATGCTAACTCAGCCATAATGCTGTTGCCCCAAAATTGTTAATAACCATGGGAGGTTCTCTCTGCTGCTGGTGTTTTTTGAGTGGTGGAAGGGAGCAAATCAACAGAGTTATGATGAAGGATTTAATGAATTTTTCCCATAAGAAGGAGAAGAGGAGGCTTCTAGTGCCTTAGTTTATCTGTGACCTGGAGCATATGGTGAAAAGCAAACCCATCTTAAATACAGTGGCTAGTAGATTGCATGTGTGAGTAGCAAAGCAGGAGGGCCTTTTACTCCCAGGGTTTTAAGCAGTGAGGTGAAGAATGACAGTGGTACGGAAGTTTTTGGTAAGGTAGAATCTCAGATTAAATCTTGTACATAACGACAGTACAATTATGAAATTAGAGAGGTGTGGCTTTATCTTAATGGATTATGTGGGTTTTTTTAAAGTACAGTGGGTATTGATAATTGCTATTCGCTACAGTGCACCTAAATGTCCTAATTTAACATAGGAAAGGTGATTAGACTCTTGATCTTCAAGCGATTATTGTGCCCTTTTCACACAGAATTCCACACTGTCTTCAGAAGCGTGCGTGGTTGTGGTGTTGGTGCACTGGGTTCTCTGGGGTTCTCTGGGGCAGAGGTGATGGAGGAAAGTACTTTAATTGTCTATTTCTTCTAAGTTTTGCTGAGGTCTGTTTGTGAAAGGTCACAAGATCTTTCTAACTGATACACTACATCAGTAAATGGAAACCTTAATTTAGATAGTTTTTTCCATAATGCTTACATCTTCTTGGAATGTAATAGATGTTAACAAAAGCAAGACAAGTTAAAAAAAAAAAAAAAGCTGGATTTTCTTGCTAAGGACAGCAATGTCCTCATTCTTGTGTAGGTGTAACAAAGTGGGGAATTAAGAGTAAATAATTTTAATGCAGCATTTTCATTAGTTTTCCAAATGATTGTCAGAGACCTGTGGTTCTCATACATGTTGAATCAGGTTTTGAGGCAAGTCAAAGTAGACAAGATGTTGATTTAAAAAAAGAGAAGGAAAACAGGTTTCAAAGAACAAGCAATGCAGATTTTTCTGATATGCCATAAAAGGGGATAAATTCTTGCCCATGACTCTCTCTAAACTCTTCACTATGGCTTTTTGGCTTTTTTTTTTTTAGTGTTTATTTGTATGACTATGGCCTTTTACAACTTCCTAACCGAAGACAGCATTTTGATTTGAATGCTGAAATGACTTCACATTTTTACCACAGTTGGTCAGTTCAGCTTATTACTTCATCAATCCTAACTTCATAAAATTAGGAGTGATAGCATCACTTTACATTTGTCTTTCCCATTAGTTGTTTTTTTTGAGCATGTTGAGGTCAACTCTTGCAGTTTAAAAAAATAAGTGTGTTGTGCTTTTAATGAAGACAAGCACAGCAGACAGGGAGTGATAATTGTAATTCCCTGTGTTCTTACTGGCTCAATGAATTTTAGTGATTTATAAAGAATTTTCTCTGTATGTTGTGAGTATTTTTCATCTCATTGGAAGGGCCTTTTTTTCTGGGTGTATTGCAGCTTGAACTGTGCTTTCTTATTTTACTTGCTACTTTGTTTCTGTCTTTTTGGCAGTCCGTAGCTTTGTTTAGCATGCTTTTATTCAACCTTGTTCCTTTCAAGGGTATGGAAGATAGTGTTACAAATCTGGATGATGATGTCTTTGGAGCAGTCTACAGCATTCTGCTGTTTTTGTGGGCTTCATCTTCATTTGCAATTCATGTTTCTAAGCTGTGTGTTGTCGTTTTCTTTTTTTACAGAAAGTATTTGGTGTGCCATTCTGTTCCCTCTGCGGTTTTCTTGTTCATTCTTTATCCTTTGAGGATGTCTTGCACAGTCATGGTATTAGTGGCATAATTTCTCTCTTTTTCCTCAGAGACAGCATATATATCTTAGTTAAGTACATTTAGAAGTGCATTATCTAGTTTGCATGAAAGTTGTACTTTGATTTGCATGCATGCATATGTGAGATACAGTATTTGCATTACAGTTTCTTCATTACTGTGGCTTCCTAGGGATAGACAGTGTAGAAAATTTGTATTCTGTCTCTAAATAAATTTACAAAACCTGTGCACATTTTTGCCAGCCACTTACAGATTTTTCTGTGAGTGTGAAAGAGCACTGGTAATGGTGTTTTGGGGCAGGTTTGCTCAGATGGGGCATTAAAAACTGTGGCATCACAACATCTGCCTATAAGAGAGGGACTGATAGGATGTCTGAAATGGTATTGGGTTTTAATTTTAGAAGCCTTTTGTTTTTAATGCTGCATCACAGGTACCATAATTTACTTGAGTCAAAAAAGAAATTAGAGCAGTGGTTCATGGGTAAAAGAAACACAACAAAAGATGTCTTATAATTCTGGTTGTCACTGAAGAGAATATTACCCTCACACAACGCTGGAGTGACACTTTTGTGTGGGTACTTTTCCTTCTTTAAAAGAAGGTGAAAAAGGAAACTACTGTGGCTTTCAGTTTTTATTTTACTATTCTTAGTTACCTTACAAGGAGATTCATCTTATTTAGCACATTACTCTGTAATCATCCATAACTTTTCTCACGTTGCAGTCATTCTTTAACAAACTATTAGATGAAAAAAAACATGATAGCTTGAAAATGTGATACATATTTCTGCTCAACCACCACGTCTTTCCTCATATGCAAGTCTGGTTTCCAAATAGAAATTCAGGGTCAGTCTGGAGAAAAAGGCTTTGTTTATGGTGTGTTGTTATTTAATTTGTATTTAGTTCTATTTCTTCACTTCTACTTTGTTCTTCTGTTTCATCTTTTGCATGAGATGTGCAGAAATGGGTTTTTCATTATGTATTGAGCATGCATGCTTGGGAAAGTTTGATGTGTCCTTAGATATTTTCCAGCTTTTAAAACATAGGGGGTTTCAAATGACATTATGATGTTTGATATCAAGGTATAGTGTAAACTAATGATATTACGAAGAATAAGGCTTGCGATTCCTTTGCATTACCTAGTTGCTAAATTGAGAAATCTAAGTGTGTGCATTGGTTCGAATATAATCAATAGCAATGTGAATGCTAGTGTATGTTTTTCTTGAGTTCTATAAAAGCAGAAGTGTTGCCATTGCTAGTCATAGAGGGAATGACTTTTGTCACTTTCTAGATTTAAAATCAACAGTGTACAGAATTCCTACCATCTTTTCATTGCCTTATCCTATAAATGGTGTAATTTTTCCTAATGATTGCATCTTTCAGCAATATGTAGATCTTAATTTAATTATCTCCTGAATGACTTTTGCAGATAAGACCAAAATATTTACCAAAGGAGTTTTTGTTACTTCAGATATGAATTTTCAAAGAATTGTAATTATTAGGATTTCCTTTGATGGCAGCAATTTGATAGATAGGTTTAAATAAAAACAAAAAGCATATTTCTGTCTCTACTGATAAAGCATTAAAAGTCTTATTTCTATTCAGGTATGGACATTGAAGAGGAAAGAGTAGAGGGATGCCATGAACTTGAAGATACTTGGCATTTTAAAATTCTGACTGAAATGTGACATACCAAACTGATGAACCAAACTATTTACTCATATTCACGTCAGTGTCACACAGACCAGGGTGTAGACTTGTACACAACTGTTTTATAGCAGTGTGTGGGACTTAAGAGAACCGGATCCTGCCTCATCATGTAATAACGTACAAGAACAGGAAGTTCCAGGTGATGAGTAGACTGTCTGTTCAGAAATGAGCATTAAAAACAGCAAAAAGAGAATTTCAAATCAGATTTTTTAAAAGAAAATACTGTTGATGTTTTATAAAACTATGCACGAATTAGTGTGAAAAAGAATTGTGGTTTGTGAGATAAAGGTGTCTTTTTAAATGAACCAAAATTGCAAGCTGAGTAGGTATGGTGCTGTTCTCTTGTCTTTTCTGAAGAGAAATGATAACACAACACGCCCCCCCGGCAATTCTGCAGTACAAGTTGCGTGTAGCATAGAGTTTAATATTAGAGTTATATCTGTATTTTTTCACAGAATCATGGAATCATTAAGGTGGGAAAAGATCTTTAAGATCATCAAGTCTAACCATCAACCCAACACCACCACGCCCACTAAACCATGTCCCAAAGTGCCACATCTACATGTTTTTTGAACACTTCCAGTGATGGTGACTCCACCACCTCCCTGGACTTGTGGATGTCCAGGTGGCATAGCAAGTCATTAACTGCTTCCTTCTGGATTATGGGGAGTTTATTGTGCTCTCCATCCCCATCTTCCAGCTCAGGGGGCTGGATACCCTGAGGATACTTGGTCTGGCTATTAAAGACTGAGGCAAAGAAGGCATTAAGTACCTCATCCTTTTTCTCATGCTTGGTGGCAATGTTCCCCCCACGTCCAGTAAGGGATGGAGATTCTCCTTGGCTCTCTTTCTGTTGTTAATATATTTGTAAAAACATTTTTTATTGTCCCTTACGACCGTGGCCAGATTGAGTTCAAAAGCTGGGCTTTTGTCTTTCTAATTTTCTCTCTGCATGACCTAACGAGATCCTTGTACTCTTCTTGAGTTGCCTGCCCCTTCTTCCAAAGGTGGTAAATTCTCTTTTTTTTCCTCAGTCCCAGCAAAAGCTCCCTGTTCAGCCAGGCCAGTTGTGTTCCCCACCAGCTTGTCTTGAGGCACTTGGGGACTGCCCGCTCCTGCATCTTTAAGATTTCTTTGTTGAAGACTGTCCAGCCTTCCTGGATCCTTCTCTGCCCTTCAGGACTGTCTCACAAGGGACTCTCAACCAGTGTCCTGAACAGGCCAAAGTCTGCCCTCTGGAAGTCCATGGTAGTGGTTTTGCTGACCCCGCTCCTTGCTTCACCAAGAATCGAGAATTCTATCATTTCATGGTCGCTAAGTCCAAGATGGCCTCCGACCACCACATCTCCCACCAGTCTTTGTTTGTAAACAGCAGGTCAAGCAAGGCGCCTCCCCTGGTGGGCTCAGTTACCAGCTTGTGTCAGGAAGTTATCTTCCACACACTCCAGGAACCTCCTAGACTGTTTCTTCTCTGCTGTGTCATACTTCCAGCAGATGTCCGGTAAATCAAAGTCCTCCACAAGAACAAGGGCTAGTGATTGTGAGACTTCTGCCAGCCACTTGTAGAATGCTTCATGTGCCTCTTCGTCCTGGTTGGGTGGTCTATAACAGACTCCCAGCAGGATATCTGCCTTGTTTGCTTCTCCTCTCATCCTTACCCATAAGCACTCAACTTGGTCATCACAATCGTTGGTTTTCATACAATGAAAACACTCCCTAACATACAGAGCCAATTGCATTGTCATTCCTCTTTGTGTAGATGTCTTTGCCCCATGTTGAACATCTCTTACTTTGATGCAAATCACAGCCGCAAGGCATCTGATCTTCTTTCTGTTTACTTTAACAATAATATACAATGTTTTTCTCCATTTCTTGCTTTCTTCTTTTATGGTGGTACATCATTAGTTTCTACAGTAAATTTTTGAAGATATTTTATGGAAGCCATCTGGGTAATAGTAAATTTTACTTGATCTATTTTTGAATGGCAAATATTTTTTAATATCAGATTTTTATGTAGGTTTACTCTTTCTTTCATGGTGTATTTTGATATTTTAAATAACTGCAGGAAAGAAAAGGCACATAGGTTTAGGATAGATTGAAAAACAAAAAAAACTTACACCAGTGGGGACTTAAAAATAGTTCTTTGTATTCATCCAAATGTAATTTGTATGCTGCAGTAGTTTGCTTCTGTTGTCAGAAAAAATGTAGTTGACAAATGCAAATTATCATCAGGGTTATCTTAGCTTTTGGACACTCCTGATACTTCATAATGAAGTGTCAGACTCAGTAGACTCTGTAAACTTAATTTAGAGACCAAAATACAGCATGAGTTTACACATTAATGCCTCACACTCTTTCAATATAAATTTAAATTTAACTCTTGGCTCATGAAGATTGATTTAACACACATTGCCTGTCCAAGCTGAAGTGATAGTATATTCAGTGGAAGTTCTTTAAATTTTATCATTCCTGAAAAATAGTTTCTGGGTATTGGGGGAAAAGAGCTGTGAAGTATAGAGGCTTTGAAAACTGAGATTCTCTGAGGTCTGGCAGCAGTAGCTAAGCGTATGTTAAGTTTTAGATTAGCTGCAGTTGTCTTGATTTTTTTTTTTTTTAGACCAATGATTCTGAATAGGAAGAATAAACGAGCATAGTGTTCAACTGACAGTTGCAAAAGATGAGAGAAATCCATATGAATAATGGTACTGCATTCTCTCCTCTAGCTATTTCCTATGAAAAAAAGATGTTTAAATCTGCCTCTTATCACCCCCACCTGGGGAGGGGGGGAGTAAAAACCAGAATGTTTTTTGGAGGTGATTGAAGTAGTCTTAGTGTTGTCTTTTTTTCTGTAGTAGAATCACTCTTTTACCCAGTTTTCCTCTTTGGATTAGGACCTCTCATTTAAAAAACAATCATATTCATTTGTGAAAAGAGACTATTTGGACTTTGCTCTTGCCTAGTACAATGGTCATTATAATCTGGACGTGATTGGTAAATGCCCTTGAAAGCAGGAGGTGGAATGGAGTAAAGCAGAAAAATGCTGATTCAGATAGCTAATGAAAAGTGGAAAATGGCAGAGTGTCCATAAGGGATTAGCTTTTTAGTTTATGCCTATACTTTGCAAATAATGCTTGTTCACAGATGTTACTACAAATGTTTTCAGTGTTTTCACTTTACTAAATAAATATTGCATTGTAAATTGCATTAGTGTGACATGTATTCAGTTTGCCATGACCAAACCCAAACATTTTAACACAGTGAGAGTTGTCTTTACACGTCTTCCTCCATGTGATCTAGTGTGAAAGAGATGGTGCAATACTCACTGATCAGCTAGTTGAGGGCGTTTAACTTCAGGGCGATAGCTTTATCCAGCTTGTGATATTCCTCTGTTGAGTGGTTTCCCTGACAGTTCCTCTTGCTAGGAGGAAGAAGCTTGCTCTAAGATTTATGTCCTCTTTTCACGTGGGCAAGGCAATAGTGCCCCAGTCTCTAACTGCCCGCTAGTTCGCGGGCAGAAGAGGATGCGTGGCTGTTAGAAACATACACTGTCTGAGCTGGTGTTCAAAGACTCCTCCAAGAAGAAGATAACAAGCAGGCTGGAGGTATGACACAGCCGGGATCCAGCCTTTGGGACAGTTCTGAGGTATGAGTCTCCAGTAAGGATCCCTTAAGTGAAAATCACACTAGTGATTCTTTTAAGCTGCTAGCTGTAATGAGATGTCACACACAAAAGCTGAAGGAACTTCTTTACAAGGTTTATCCAAGGAAATGGACAATTTTTTAATGTTAATGTATCTGTAATTATTGCCAGCTGAAATTCTAGCAGAGCCAGAAGTCTTTGTTCTTGCAAGATCTGGTTCTGCATCTTATCTGTAATTGCAGGCACATTTTACCTATGGCCTAAAGAAATTTAACAGAAGGTGAGAGGGACCCTGAAGAGATCCACAATAGAGAAGATTCAGGTTCACTAGGCTATTTATACTTGCCTAGAAGTTGGAAATTGGTGCAGTGGAAAAGGTAGCAAAAGCTACCAAAAAACGCATGAGTGGTGTGGTCAGGTCAGGCCATCCAGAGCTGCATTGAGGCCTGAATGTGGTTTCTTGCAAGAGTCCTCAGTGCCTGTCAGTCAGCAGTTGCAATTATTAGAAAAATGCAGTATATCTTTCTGTGTCTTTATCTTCCAGAACTCTATTTGTCAGTCTTTCTGGTCAGTTACACTTCACCCCACACGTTTTGGGGTGGAATTCTTTGCTAAGTTAATAAGAATCAGGATGATACAAGATACAGTAGACAGTCTAATACGTGTGTGTGCAGGGGTCCTTAATCAGCTGTCTGGATGAGATGCACATAGCCTGGCTCTGAGGAAATTGGGGGAAAAAACAATATGTTAGAGGGATCTTTTTCATCCTAAGGTAGACCTTCTAAACTGCTGCTTATCAGCTGCTTTTTAGACCTGCCTGTTTTTCTCTTGGGTACAAATCGACTATAGCTGGGTCTTGGAGAGATTCCACCTTACGTCTTGTAACCCAGAGTGTATAATGCAAACTTTAATGATGCAGTGAATATAGGTGATATATTCTATGCAAAGGAATTATAGGCTGTTTCAGTGCTTGTAATTTCCTGAACGCCAGTCCACCAGAGGGTGAGTACCAATGTGCTGTGTAGGCACACCTTTCTTCTACTGAGGATGAAGGACCTGGGGTTAAAGAAGAAAGGCAAACATCAATGTTACAGGCTACTGTTAGTTCTGTCTCTATGTATTATGCATACTAAGGATTAAAAATATAGTTAGCATAGTTTTTGCTAATGCAACATGCATCAGCGTTTTGTCAACTGAAATACAGTGAAGTTACAAAAATAAATGGAATGCATGAATAAGTGAATATGTCAGTTAAACCTAAATGTGCTCAACTTAGATATCCTTTGTATGCTCAAGGCACACAGTTTATTCTTCTGCGCACAACTGCAAACACAGAATTTGTAGTTCGTTTTAATGTGCAATGTGATAGCATTATAGTGTCTGCAACTTCTCTGTTCAATTTGTCAGTCTTAGCTTGCCTCGTTCAGACAGAGGCTTGTGTAAACCTTCGCACATATTGCTTCAAGAGATGTGCTGTGCTCATGAATTCAGTCGTATTTCATTACTTTATTGATCAAAATAACTTTACTGTTTGATGTTCCTGTTAACTGTGTAGAGCCAAGGTAGGAAAGAAAGTGTGGGCTGGCTTCTTTCTTGCTCATAATTTGAATCACTTTCTGAATTAAACATATGCAAACTTACTCGGGGAGGGGAGCACCGTGAAAAGTCTCATTTGCCATATTCGGTTGCTAGTGAAGGAAATAATGGTGCTAATAAATTTGAATTCTTGAACTTCAGGTTGGGTTTGCTGGACTAGCAGTTGTACCAAAGAAAGAGAAATTATACCAACGCCCTTTAAAATAAATATAAGTCAGTACAAGCTGGCTGTAAGTACATCTTGTCTGTAATCCAGCTCAGAGTGAAAAGGAAAATAGGAGAGGCATATCTATTACACCCTCAGCAGCAGCTTTTTGAGCATGTTGGCTTTCTTTCTGTGGAAGAAGCCATGCAAGTTGTCCATGACCATAATTTTAACTCATGTTTTTCAGAAGCCAGAGTTTTTTGTACAGGGAGTTGGTGTTTGTGTCAGCCTAAACCCTGCAATGTGCCATTGGGTCTTTTTGGCATTTTAGCTTTTTCTTTTTGGATGAGAATTTGCTAGTCAAACATACCTCTCAGATAAGCTGCTTGTGGTTCTCATGGGTGTTCGCATTGTGCATAGTCTCTACCTTTCATGCCATGCCAGTTATTGGATTCTTAAAAAAAAAAAAAATAATGGGCCAGAAAATGTAAACGGGAGCTTTGTTGACTGCTTATTAGCTTCTACCTGAAGACCCAGGGAGTGCTGAGCCAGCATCTTCAGAGAAGAATGTCAACAAAAGTGTGAAACGACTATGGGTGTATACCCATAAGACCAAATTTCCAATTTTCTTAGAAAAGAAAGCAGTAGGAAGCATTTTGTCCAAGTATTGAAAAATCTTTGTTTTACAAATATGCAAAAACCATGAAGACATTGAGTCTAAATTACTTACTTGCGGACTCTGCTTTTAGGGAAGGGTATATTCCTTTTGTGGAATTAGCCCTACATTTCAATGTCAACTGTGAAGCATAACCTTACTCTTCGTGAAAAGAGGTGCTGAGGTGACTTGGATGTAACTGAAAGGCTTCAACGTTATTCCTTGTGATGCCACTGGAAACAGGTTGTCTTGGGAAAAAGAGCAAATTATTCGGTTGCCAGAGTTTCAGTGAACAATAGGGGAATTGCACTTGCTTCGTACATTACATATGCCATTCAGTTTTTGGACTTGTGTCTAATATTACGTAAGGCAGAGCTTGGCAGATTTTCAGGAGCGAGGTGCCAGATTGTATTTTTCTTTCGCAAATTAGAGGTTAAGAACGCTGGTTGAAAACATTCAAACGCGCTGTCAGGCAGTGTTTGGAAGCGGCTGGCTGTCAGGCAGGCAAGATGCCACCCGGCATCCGGCGGGGGGCTGTTGTGAGGGGCAGGGCTCCCTGCACCAGCGCTGCCAGAGCCGGGAGCGCTCTCGGGACGCTGATGCTCCCAGTGCTCCGGCCCCTGCCAGCCATGCCAGCGTTGTGTGCCTCTGGAAGTCTACCCACCTCTTCCTGTGCTGTGTGTGCCTAGGGTTGGGAACTGCAGGCTCAGTAGGAAACTGTCCCATGCATCTAAACTCGTCTGTTGTAATTGCTGTTGGTGTGAAGTTTGGCATAAACTTCTTGTGCGAGGTTGGCTTAACATGGCTCTGAGAGATGTTTTTGTAACAGATCCTTGGGAGACTGGATGGTCACTATGAAACCAGAGCTAATAAATTGGCCAGTAATGTCCTTTTTTACATTCCATTTTTTCTGAAATAGGGACGAACATGAGCAGATTCCTGATGCAAGTTTCGAAGAAATAATATTCGAAACCCCTGAGCACGTGCAAAAAGATGCTCTTTGTGAAGTGCTGTGGAATATTATAATGTCTATATTGGTTTTGCAGGCTGTATTAATCAAGAAGTACTATAGGATAATATAGGATAGTAACCTGTAGGCGTACTTTAGAATCTAACCTTTGACAAAGAGCTCTAGCTGGTTTATATGCTTAATAACTCTTGGGAGTACTAATTACCACGTAACCTGGAGCTATGCCTAAACAGTGAGCAATACTGTACTTTTTTCAAACCTACTGCCAGTGTGCATGGGTTGGCCTCTTACTTCGTGGTGTCATTCATACAAATGCACTGGTGATACGTCTAGTGTAACATCTTTCAAGACTGTGCCTGTCAACACTTGTATCAGAAAGTGTAGCAGGTTCAGAAAGCAACAGTCTGATTACAGGCAGCTGCCTCTTGATTTTAGGACAAGGCTTATTGTTAAATCAAAAGCTTTCAAAGGTAATTATGGCATGGGACAGTTACTGTGTAGATATTCCCAGAGTACTGCCTCTGCAACCTGTCAGCATCTGGACCATGTTGTCTTCTATCCATGGCCATATGACAGCTAGATCAATTTTCTCATTTAGAAAATACAAATGGTTTCTACATAGAAAAATGTATGATGAAGATATCTGAATTATTTCTATAACTCCATAGCATATCTCAGTGATTTTGCATAATAAAAAAACTAGCATCATTTTTCTTCCTTAAATTAGAAAAAAAATCATAGGAATGTGTGGCTACTTTGAATTTAGTAGCATGTACTAAATAGTAAAAATATTTAACAGTATAATTAATAATACACATTTAAACGGTATTTCATGTTTTCTTTTCCCAGGAGCTGTGATTGTCTCTACTCCTCAAGATGTGGCTTTATTGGATGCACGCAAAGGAGCTGAAATGTTTAGAAAAGTCCATGTACCTGTAAGCCTCTACATTAAAACTGCCAGTAGATTGTTTTTCTAAAATGTGAAAAAATTCCATATACTGCAATAGGTGATCAAACCATTCAGGAATCACTTGAATTTCGTAAATCCTTGTTCAAAAAACAGGATTAGAATCCATCTTATATCTTTATCAGAAGCTTGCTTTAACAGAAGGGAAAGAATTTTCTCAGGCTGAGGTCATAATAGTACTTGATTTCTTTTAAATAATTTTGTTTAATTACCTGGAATGGATCAGACTGCTAAACAGAGTATCTTATGAAGTAATATGTGCTTTCCAAATACACCGTCTTAAAACAGCCTCATTATGTGTCCTATTCAGCACTGTCCGTGTGGGAGCTTAAAGTCTAAAATTTCTTGAAATGTGGAAAAAGTCATGTATTGGTACACTTACAGAAGGAAATTTAAGTTTTTGGAGAGTTATGGCATGTACCTAATTGTTACTTTGCCATTTGAAGTGTTCTATGACTGTCACAACAAGTAAAAGGCTGTCTATATCACTTCATTTTTCATAGGTTTATACCTTATATGTAGCTTGCTTGTTTGGGAAATGCAAAATTTAAAAATATCCAGAATATTCATATGGATTGGGAAAAAATATTAAACAGGGTGACATCTTTGACTCGATATTTTCTATGTGTGCTGCAAGTTGCTAAGTAACTGAATGTTATACTCTAGAGTATGTTCATGAAGAGATTCATTTTTCATTTGAAATGTGTGGTTGATGAGAAAATAGGAACTGAAATGCTTCCTTATCTTAAACGGTAAAGAGAAAAAGCCATTTACTATATTTTAAAAAAGATGTTTTCTTGCTTACCTGTGTGAAGGTTATTTCTACTCTTTATTAAGAAAGGAAATGTTTTTATAGCTAGTGCTTTGTTAATTTAAAAAATACAACAGAAACCTTGAAGTGACTGCTTCCCCTTTTTTGTTTTAATTTACAGAATAACTTAACAAAAGAAATGCATTGATAAATTCCGTATTGATAACTGTTCCTTAAGCATCTTTGCACCAAAATGAAAGAATAGTAGCATTTATCATTTGCTACTAGAAGAAAAACAAATATATATAACAGAATTGTCTTGATTTTATGTTTGGGTTTGCTAAATCAAAAGGAAAATTCAGCAAAGTATTAACTTGAACACAATTTTTTTGAAGAAAATAATTTTGCATAATGAGAAATTACCAATTTCTTTCTAAGTCTGTTTTGTTCAATGTTCTTTGAAGAGAATGGCCTCTAAGAAAATCATGCATTCTAGGGTAGGCTTGGCTGTTACTAATTTGACTAGTGATAGATGTGGTATTAAATATTATCTATTTTGATTCGTTGGAATTTTCAGATCTTTCCAAATCACATGAACAGTCACGGCGAAGCTGTTGCGCTAGATGCTGAATTTGAATGCACTTGAACCAGTCATCAGGTCTTACCTTTTTCATGGTGCTGCTTCATTTTATTCTGACCTTGTATGTATATCTGTACAGACGTGTCATCTACTAAAGTGTTAAAGCAGCTCCTGCCTATGTATTGTGTTTCTAAGTGTCAACTAAATCTGAGGCTCTAAAGAAAGCTTACGTACGTAATTTTTGATGGACAACTTTAAACCTGAGGTTTACATCTAAGAGGTGGAATCTGTGGGGTTGTGCTAAAATTATGTATCCTGATTATATAGTTGACTGGTCTTTAAAAATCTGATCTTTAAAATCTTGAATCTCATCTTTAAAAAAGTGCTTGCAAAGAGTCCACTTCTCAAAGAAGCAGAGAGTCTATAGCTTGCTGAGCTCTGAGTCTTTGAGCGTGCTTGCTTATATTTAGTGAACTGGAGTGTCTCCCTTGTACATATAGGCATTATATTTAATGAACTGCAGTCTCTCCCTTGTACATATAGGCATGCCTACACCACCTTCATTAGTTACCAAAGAGTCAAATGACATATGTAGTATTACCACAGTAAAGTCACATTGTTTGTTTGTCTTTTACTACATTGAAATTAGAGTAGAATGATTGAAGGAACTGATGAAAAGCTGTCAGCGTTAGAACCAGGATTACCTTGCAAAAGTCATATTTTCAGTCTTAGGACATAATCATTAGAAGAGGACTGCTGTCTCTTGTGCAGTGGCACACAGCTGGTAAGGAAGGAGTTTGCAAAGCGATACTGACTCCTATCACAACAAATGTCAAGATTCTTGCCCATTATGTGAGTGTGGCCATCGTTTTCAGACACCCCAGAGGCTTTTTCTCAGCAAGTCACCAAAAAAAGAGGTTAATAACTTTGAGTATTTAGGATAAAATTGCCTGTTTTCACCTGCTGAAATTGAGTTCAATTCGGTATGGTTTCTCTTATCAATCATATCCCTGAAAGAAAAAGACTGGGTTTTAGTTAAATCTGCAACTTTTCTGGTAGTTACTTTGAATTGGAAGGTTATGTTGTGGATTTCACAGGTTTCAAAAACCTGCTTATGTAACCTCAGCCATGTATTTCCTTCTAAGGTACTAAAACCGTTTATTTGGCTATGCACTTACTAGTATTTCTGTAGTGTCCAGAGTACCCAGCTGAGATTGTGGCTTCATAATGGGAGCAGAAGTTAGAGACAAAAATTGCTTGTTATAAGACGAAAAGTAGGAGGACAGAAATATTATTGTGCACGTCTACTTGAAGCACTAAAACATCAAGTGACTGGTGGTTACGTAGGCAGTCGATGTCAGACTGCAGAACTGTAACCCTGATCACTTCAGTCCCCGTTAGACTGGAGCTGGACCTCAGCACCGTCTATCCTTAAGTACAGTGAATGGACTTAAGTGAGTTTCTCAGGAATTGTCTCCTTGTGTAATGACGGAGGGCTTTCATTTTCTCACTGTATTTTCTTTAACTTAGGAGGTAGTATATTTGGATTTCGTCATGATTTGTTGTATAACCAGAAGGTTAATTAAGCATAAGAAATATGTAAACATTCAGAAACAGTGACTGTGCAGGTAATTCATAGTGAAAGGTTTCTTAATTTCCTGTTATTGCTTGATAGATGTCTCTTCACCATTTAAAATAACGATTTGACAAAATGAAATTCAGTTCTGTGCATTATAACTATCCTCTCCTCCGCTGCCTGTATTGCGGTGCATCTCATCATACTAGTTTTCATGTCATTACTGAGCCAAGTTTGCCAAGAAATACGCAGGGAAAGGAGCTCACTTAGGACTAGAATAGGATTCACACATATTTACGGGATAGTTTCTGTAGACAGTAACAGCTGCTTTGAAGCTTTTCCAGATTTCTTACATGGACAAGGAAATGAGAGTTACTACTGATTTCATTAGCAAGACCTATTACTTTGTAGATTTAAAAGCTCTTAATATCATAGTGAACTCTCCTTCTTCTGTAAATTTATCTGCAGAAATATGCATGTTAAAAATACACTTCAGCACTAAAGTTTATGTTTGCACAGATTCTTTATTAAACTATGTGTTTATAATTGGCAACTACTCCAAAAAATCTCTTCATATTCCAGAAAAGTAATTTATATATGAATAAATATGCACTACTGATTGGCTCACAGATATGAACAACACTGAGAAAATAAAAATGATTGTGTAATGCTGAAGTATCATTTGCTTTTAGTAAGATTTGTTGAAATTAAAACAAAAAAGGACAGTGAATAAGACTTCTACAACTGATACAGCATTGGGGATACAGCTGTATCTCAGCATTTGCATTAACTGTGGCAGAAGGACTTCTTAGTTATTAGGTCATCAAAGAATTAACAGCTGTAATAGTCCTTAACTGTTCACAAAACAACGGCAGACTACATAACTTTTTCTTTGATTGTGAATTTGCTGAATCATAAATGTTGCGTGACTACTTTGAGGAGAACAGAAAGTTCAAACCCTGAGATACCTGAAGATGAATTAATTCATTTACAGTATAAATGTCAAGTGCTCCTTTTTTCCCAGTGCTGCAGAAAATGCCTTCCCTGTATCCTGGTTAAAATACTATTTTTCGTTTGTCAAATAATACTCCCTCCGTTGTTATCCAGTTTACCAACACAGTGAAAATTCCATGACTTTAAAATAAGGAGAGCAGGATGAATGCCTGCTCAGAGGTCATTAGTAGAACACTGTGGCTGTAGAGAACCCTTTTTACCATCCCTGCACCTTGTACACTTGGACACATAGTATTTCAGATCTGTCTTAGTTTAAGAACTGGATGAGAAAATTACCTGTAATAATGTGCCAGTAAATAGAAACTTGTTCCTCTTGTTCCTCTGGCAGTCCCCAGGAGAGAGTAGAAAATAAGGAAAGTTTGTGGTGTTAAAATTGAACATATGTAATTTTTTTAAAATATTTTTTAAAATGTTCCTTGCTTTGAACCCTCTGAAAGTTTTACATAAGAAAAAGACTTCTAGAAAATAGAGTAAAACACATTGTGGTGGTATAGAAAAAGCAGGTGGTCATCTGCTGATAATTTTTAGCTTAGTTATAAGGACATTTTTTATTAGGATATTGCAAATAACATGCTTTTTTATTTTCAGTTTTGGTGCCAAGAGTTGTATGTTTGCTCTTAATTAAATAACTTAATATTTGTTGGTTGCATTGAACGCTGGTATATCCTTTTAGATATGCTTCGTTAGCATAGTGGATATGTTACTTCTCTAATAACTAGGCCATCTTGTTCAAGCACAAAACTAGAATGCTCAGGGAAATTTAAAAATACAAAATGCTACAAAGTAAATAACAGCTCTTTGTACTTGAAAATACATATTCATATTTTTAAAACTTGTCTATAGTGTGTGTGACATATCTAGATAAGATCTAAATCTTAAAGTGAAATATTGTAAGATGGAACCTCTTAAAGCAGGTCCTCTGTTGGTAAGCAGATGGGTAGAAGCTTTCACCATGGTGTGTTTGAATGCTGTTTTCATCGCTTTTCAGAAATTCTGCTCTGCCTCAATGAACAGTTTGGTTTACTAGGGGAATAAAATGAGATCAGTGCTATCATTAGCATTGTTGTACATTGTGAAAGAAGATTTTTGTGCATGTGATTTGGCAAATTTTCATTTGACATATTGTGCAAGGATGATGTTGAACACCTGGCATCAGCAGAAGGGTACCAAATATGTGTGTATTAGATTTTTATGCTGTGGTTTTTGCCACTTAGTTTCACATAATTATTTCTTTTGTTTGATCTTTAAAATGTGTTTCTGCTCTTTAGAAGAATAACAAATATGGTTCTGTTTTGAAAACATTTCCCTACAGGATAACTTAGAAAAATATCTTAAAAGCATGTCTGATTGTGTCATTTCTTGTAATGGTATGTTATTATTTTGTGTTTCCTGAAACTGCAAATTACAAAGCTGTAAAATGCAACATGAAAGTTCTTCCAGTGTTCAGAGTTTGAAAATGAAATACTGTCAGGGAGAGTTCTTGGAAAGATAGGCCTGTACAAGAGGTACTTCTTGTTACAAATATGTTTGTTAATCTTTGAGAGGTATAAATGTGAAAACCTTGAGATAATATAAAAATGATAGTGCAACTGAGAAGAGTAATAAGAGCTGATAATGGTGTTAATGAGTCTGATATTACTGCTACTTCCCATTATAAATGAGTACTCTTTGTCAATTCGTTGCTGGTAATTTCCTCTTTATTCTCAGATATGAATAATGGAAATACCGATGCTTGAATCCCAGGTTTGAATGTTCCTTTCTTTAACAGGTTTTAGGACTGGTTCAGAATATGAGTGTTTTCCAGTGTCCCAAATGTAAGCATGAGACACACATTTTCGGAGCTGATGGTGTAAGAGATCTAGCAAAAACCCTTGGATTGGATATTTTAGGTAAGGATGTAGAAATGGTTTTATTTTTGAAGAAAAATTTAATGGCATGCATGGGGGAAGCATTAACTGAAGTATGGAACTGCATTATCCTAGATTACTCTATATTCAGACAGTGTTCAGATATAATAGAACTAATAACTTAAGTAGTTGAATGTCATAATTTTTGTATGCTCTGGTCCTTATCAGGATCATTCTTGTAAATGGGATGTGGACTGGATGTGGAAATTCTTGAATTGCATCTTGAATCTTGATGTATAAATCTTCTGATTTATAAACAATCCAGAACATGAATTGTTTTGATATCGACGTGCTATATTACCTGAAATTCATTATGTTATCGATCATACAACAATTTTTACAAATAACCAAGAATTCTGTTTGGTCTTGTAAAACTGACCTAAACTTTGTCCATTAGTGTCAGTAGAGGTTTTCTCATTTTTTTTTCATTTAAATGAAATGAGTTGTTACATATTGAAATAAATATGGTAATTTGAAATGCTGTCCCTTAAAGTAGTTGTTTTTTTGCCCACATGAAGATATCTTGACTCTTGTATGGAAGCAAGCAGACTGTAATGATTGTATTTAAGAGCGGAGATTAAAAGAATATGCTGAATTGCAAAATGTTGTTTCAAAAGAAAATTTATCTTTATTGAAAACAAAAATTAGCCATGATTAAACAATCTGGCATGCCTATAAGCTAAAATATACACTGATCTTTAAAATATACATAGCTATTTTAAAAGGGCATATTTCAACCTGTGCTGTCAGTAAAAAAAATTACAGAATATAACACAGCGTAATTAAGTTGGTAAATGGGATAATTGCATGCGCTAATGATGTGTTTCCATGTATTACTATAATTATCTCAATGATTTTCCATAGCTATTTCATTAAAAAGAACCAGGAAGCTCACTTAGAAAGATCAACACAGAAACATCAAGGTCTGACATAAACTTAAGATAGCAAGGCAAGACATAATTAAAGACATGCTTTTGGGCTATCTTTTGGTTTTCTGAATATATAATGAGTTGTGATCAGAGCCCAAGGGGACTTCTACAGCCTTGGGTTATGTGGATGGATGTAAATCCTCTGCAAGCAGTTGAATCAAACATGCATTTAGATACACAGGCACAAATGATGTGCCATGCCATTGGTCCCATAGATGGTTTTTGTTATTCCCTAAGAGGGCAGAACTGAATGTGATTGCATTTAATTAGGAGAGATTTACAGGTTGAGCAGTAGATGGATGAGATGTATGAAGAAAAATAGAATGAAGTTTACCTTCAAACTGTCAGCAAAAGACCGGATTAAGATTAAGAATAATACCCCAAGGGTTAAAGTTAGAATTACAGTACTTCATCTGATTCATATGCTCCTCCTTCCAGGGATATAATACCATACAGTAATGTAAGAATTACTGCTTACAGATTTTACGTTCCTCTATCCCAAATCAAAGTTTTATCCCAATGTTGTTTGAATTTTGCCCCAAAGCCTTGAGAACTTATATATAGATATAAAGTGTATATATTTAAAATCAGTCTTTCTAAACTTACTTTGCTTGTATTTTACAACACCTGTGCCTGTTCTGTTTGTTCAGCTAAGTGCCTAGTCCTCTTGTGAAACCTGACAAGGTTTTATTTTCCATGATAACATCTGACAAATTCTGCAAGCTAACAATGTGTAGGATAGAAAAGTATTTTCCTTTTATTTGCTCAGAATCAACTGCCTTTAATATTACTGAATACCTCCTTTATTTTTGTTTATGACAGAAGACAATTAGCAGTTGCCAGTACACCTTTGAGTGCAGTTTATTATTTCATATACTTTTGATTCTCTCATCTTGTTATTGTTTCCTAAAGGAAAGTGTGCCAAAGTTTGCAAGAAAGACTTCGTGCTGCTGTTTATCTCCCTGTCTCTGAAATGTCCCTATTTTGCTTTCTTTTTTTTGAAGTTTGGTGACCATAAGTATGTCCAGAAAGCTATACCATTGATATACATAATACTAAGATAACGATTTATGTACACTCCATGCTGACCTTTGCACTTTCTAACTTTTTAAACTTTATCTGCTAATAGAACCAGCACCAGTGACTCACAGATTTTTGAAATTCTTTTTGTTTTTACTTCCTACAATAAATTCAAATCATTCTCAGTGCTTACCCTTTCTTTGCAGTCAGCAATGATTGTTAGTATCAGAAAAACGTACGATGGCAAGTTCCCATCACATTCTGTAGTGAAGACTAGTGCAAAAACTTCATCTTCCTCAAACCCTTATCACCCAAACAGCCATGCAGAGGCTTTTGCTGTTTGTATGCTTCTGCTTAATTTATAAGGTTTTGATTTTTTTTTTTTTTAATTAAAATTGCATTTTGCTTTGTCTTCTGACTTGGAGCTCTGACTTCTGCTTAAACAAGTCCTGTTACGCTTCTGTTGTACCAGCGCATCTTTCTAAGTATGAGGAAGAAAAGAGAGAGGCTGCCATTTTTTAATAGGGCAGTTCTCTTTGTAGTTTTCTGAGATTGTTATTAAGCTGATAGTGAAGAAATATTTTTTCATTAACAAAATATCCTTGGGAAAAATATGAAAATTAGTCTTTGCATAAAATAATGGTAGGAACTAATTCCAGGGAGATACACTAAGTTATTGTTATTCTACTAAGAATGTTTAAGGTGAAAAAAAACTTTCAAAGGACCCCCTAAATATTTTTTTAATGAATAAATGAACAGAGTTATGCCTAAAGAAATTTATTCATGACTGAAACAAATAAGAAACAATTAAATTTGAAGGAAATGGACTGTAATCATCACAAATAACAAATTTAAGTTCTTTGAAGATTCAGCTTACTAATCATGGAGCCACAGCTTTTGTTTGCTATTTGTTTGGCTTTTTTGATTGTATTCCTGCTTGTTTTCAGTTTGTTTTTTCTCTTTTCAGCTGTGTGGATTTTCATATAGCTTTTTTTAATGTTTCTTTTTCTGACTACATTGAACTTCAGTAATTTACTGGTTTGGTTTGGGTTAAGTAAATGTTGCTGAAGTCTATGAATTAAACTGATACAGTTTCTGAGACCAGTCGAGATTGAACTAAGGTAGGCTGTTCTGTCTACATCTATCAATGATGTAAAATGTAGCACTATCTCCTATTAAAAGAAAGTTTGTCTTCAATTCACTTCGTAATTACCTATGTGGCAATGAACTAAACATGGGAACTTCAAGTTTTCTTCAGTGCTGATAAACTGTATTTCAGAAAGTATGTTTCAGAATGGAATAGGGCTACTAATTGATTCTCCTTTGGAGCGTTTCTTTCCTCTCTGACAGTTCTCTGCTCATTAGAAAAGCAGAATATAAAGATGATTTCTCTTGGAAAGAATGAACTGAATTGTTGTCTACCTTTTAATTGGATCCAAGGCCTAATAAGGGCAATAACAAATGCTATTATTTGGAAATTAAGTATTCAAAGAAGTCTTTGAACAGTGATTAAAATCTTAAAACAGCACTGAAAAGAATATACAATAAGGAGATAGACTGAACAGTAAGTTGCACGATGAGCATTTGCCTAACACTTAAGCAATTTTCTTTTATCTACGCAAAGTAATTTGTATCTCAGCCTGTATTTTTCTGTGTATTTGAGGCAAAAAAGCAAACTGCTTTCTCTAATAAATGACTACAAAGCATAGTCCTTCCGATTCAGAGAATGAAAAATCCAGAATATGTTTGGCATTAATCATTATGAATGTACAGAAACTATACTGCAGCCAATTTTAATTTTAAATGCTAATTTTTTGAGATTAAGTAAAAAAATATACCAAACTCGAATTTGATTTCAAGTTGCTTGAGGGCTATTTTAATGGAGCATTTAAGAAATATTAGGTCTTCACATATGTGTATCTTGGTATTTTTGATACAGGAGACATTCCACTGCATGTTAATATTCGGGAGACGTGTGATTCAGGACAGCCTGTTGTGATCTCGCAGCCTCAAAGCGATGCCGTAAGTTTGGTGCACTGCACTTAAAACAACAAAAAGCCTTCCTGCAAAAGTGCGTGGACACTGCTTCTCGTTATTACTGTTTGAAAAGCAACGTGTATCTCAATGTAACTTAGGGAAGTTAAGTAGAAGAGGGTGGTATCATCAAGTAACTCAGGCCCTTCATTGTGGAATGGTGGTCATCCATTCTCCTTCTGTGGGTTTGGTTTTGTTTAATTAGTCTGAATCATTCAGAATAGCAAAAATTTGATCCAGGTTCTGGCATGCCAAGAAGAGGAAGGTCAGTGTCAAGCCTCATGAGACCTTGCAGCTAATGTAGGTCCTCTAAAACTGTCAGTTGAGCCTTTGGTGGTTGAGCCTGGAAACTGTCAAAGGGTCCCATCAAAAGATATGTGGAACAAAACCTGTGTATTGTCAGTACCTGGGTTATTTTCAGCAGGAAGTGGAACAATTTACAGACAAGAGGAAATTGATTTTTTTCAGTGCCTTTACCATAACATTTTATTGCCAAAGGAAAACATGAGTTGTTTAGGTGATGGGAGTCAAATATGCAAGTCTGTAAGGAATAGCAGTCGCACATATAAAACTTCATTAACACTGATAGAATAAGATTTTCCTGGCTAGTATTTTCACTTGTGCCTCTGCTGGAGTTTGTCTGCTGGGCTCTGTAGGGCAGGGTGTTGTCTGCCAAATTGTGTTTGCACAGTATATGGCATGATAGAGCCTCACTCTTGATGGCTGCTTAGATGTTAACATAAAAAAAGAGTGATTAATGCTGATAATAGATGGTAGAATCAATTACAGATAAAGTAGAATATACAAATAAGGTAACCTTTCTAGTATCATGATTGCTAGGCACATGCTGAAATATTTTTTTTCCTTTCCACTTTTTTAAAAGGGAAAAAAAAAGGGATAATCCAGTGTTATTAACATACTGCCTGGGATTCTGGAGGAATAGTGACAGTCTTAAAATTGTCATACATCATTTTGTTTTGAACTTGCGGATAAGAGGGCTAGAAACACAGCAAGAGATACAGAACGTGATTAATTGCAGTGGAGTCATTCTTCCACCAAGCAGCAGGCATGTTGATTTCTACTTGAATACAATATTTCTGCTAGACTTGGGCAAGGCCCATGCTGATCCTCTGTGGAATAATGTAGTGATCTCAAGTCTAGATCCTGTGAAAAGGAATCATTATAATCAATACAGTAGTTTCTATCTGGGAAGTTTGATCAGCAGTGCGAAGGTTTGAATAGATGCATGGCTTAGGTCAAAGTTGAAACAAAACAGCTGAGCAAACCAAGATGGAAGGCTCACAGTAGCTGAAATCTGTAATAACCAAGAGTCTGTAGCCTGAAGGATTATCAGTCTAAAAATTCAGACATGTAGGATAGCATTCTGAAAATTAAAAAAGACAAGATAGTCTGTTGTGTTGCCATCTGTTCCTCCTTGGACTATGTTCTTGGTAATGAAAGGAGGGGTTATAAGCACCATTTGTGGCAATTAAGTTAAATAGGAAGAGGAATAAAGATTGACAAATATGTGTGACTCTGGGGAAAACTTTTAATATTCTTCTCTGCCGTTGTGTCTGTGAGATAATCATTCTCCTCAGAAAATGAGGGTTTTTTTATATGTCACTAATATCTACAGAACAAAAAAGAATTTCATTTTATCCCTGGTTTGCTTCTCATTTTAAAGACAGAGAAAATTATAGTTGTTCTCTTATATTTTAAAAGAAAAATTAAAATCTTAGCACATAACTGATGGTGGGAGAGGTCATATAAGGTCAGATTCTAATCTTTAATACATGACACCATCACCATGTTTCTCAAATAAACTAAAATTATGGCTATTCATGCATGAACAATCACAATGTTTCAGATGGAGAACAATGTGTGCAGAGCTGCTGAAATTATCTCTGCTCTTGTCCCTTAATTTTGCAGGGGTTTTGGTTTTTTGTGTTTTTTTTTTTTTTTTTTAACAAAATTCTGTGCTGTTTTTATTAAACACGCTTACAAATCAAATACAGAAGCACAGAACTGGAATAATACCTAGCCAGTTCAAACAGTGAGGAATAAGGATGGTGATTGACTTCTCAGAAACCCAGCATGCTGTCACACCTTCTAAGCTCTGTCAAGGCTAGAATAAAGGGTGTTTCTAAAACATGTTAGTTAATACTTTTTTTTGCTTACACACCTGCCATGGAGTTCAACTTGCCTTGCTAATATATAAAAGTATAGCTCTTACTCCACACTAGAATTTTAAAATGTGTAAGCAAACCTGTCTAAATTTGTTATTTTAAAACTTAGATGTAGTTGGTGGAAAATGGAAGCTTCCTTTTCACAACTGGCAAGGAAATTACTAACAACCAAAACAACCCTTCCAGAAAAAAGAAAATTACTTGTAGAATTGTGCATTTGTGAACTTAGAAAGCTCTTCCTCTGGGAAGACAGAGAATACAGAAGACTTGTCTACTTACGGAAAGGACTGACTATATAGCTAAAGGATGTGAAGGTTTAATGGCCAGGGTTCTCTTCTGGTGAAGCTTGAGACAGTCCGCAAGGAGAAATAAACAGTGCTGGTAAAATGATTTTGCTCCTGGTATAACATTGTCTATGTTAGTGTTTCTGTCAGCTTAGTTGTTTAAATTGTGGCTTTTTTTTTTTAACACTCTTCATTGACAAAACTTTGTTACATGCTGTGCAAATGGAGTGTTGCTGTACTCGCATGTTAGCCTAAGTGGCAGAGGCTAATCTAACAGAAAGAGAGCAGACAGACCACAGCAATTGGGACTGATCTAAGATCCTCTACAAGAAGCTAATAATTTCTTAGTTTAATCAACAGTGAGGACGTACCAGAAACTTTTGGAGTTAACTGAGTGTCTTGGGAGTATTTTCCTCCTCCATTAAGCTGTGGAGGTGGATCGGCTGACTAGGGTTTCCTTTTTTGCTCACCCAAATTTATGAGAGAGTCTCTAGACAGCGAAGGCTAGAAAAGGAAAAGCAGGAACGCTGCTAAAATGGTGGAACAGGGAAAACAGTAGGAAAAAAGCTAGGATAAAATAAATGAGGAATTACTGAAACGGAGTAGAATTGATCATGCTCAGATGTAGAGGAACCTCCTAGGGATCACGAGGAAGAACCAGCAGCAAAACAGGCATTTGAAAGAGGCATCCTGAAACTTGTGGATAAGTGGGCTAGAAACACAGCAAGATATACAGAACGTGATTAATTGCAGTGGAGTCATTCTTCCACCAAATTAGTTTAAATACCTGGTGAACTCTCCATTAACACTGGAGGGAAAGGTAAGTAAAGGTTCCTAAGAGGTCTTCCATCTGAGAGCACAAAACTCAGAGAGGTATGGCACAGTTAGTGGTTATCTTGTAAGGACTTCCTGCTAGAAACTTTTGGGTATATCACAGCCTTGATGGCACAGTATATTTTTTAATACCTTGCTAGAAGAGACAGGCTAGCTGTGACTTTTGAGCACCAAACTCCCATCTATCTCAAGATCAAAGCAGCAGCTTAAGCAAGTACAAAACACATACGCTGTACCAGTGTTTCCCTTCACCTTCTGAAAGCTAGGGAGTCTTGTTGGGATAGACATTTCGGGGAGGAGGCATGCTTCAGACTGAGGCAAGCAATAGACGTTGTGTCTCATGTTCTTGTCTTGGGAATGAGGTGATTAAAAAAGAAGGCAATTGAGGAGAGATGATACACTTCCAAGATTCAGCAGGGATAATGTATTCAAGACACCAGAGAAGTCATGAAAGAATGAAGTTCAGATTTCACCTTCTTCCCCTTCTCCATTATGAAAGAGATAGTGAGCCCTCATGGCAGAAAGTATAAAGAGGATGACTGCTTTTGGAGAAAACCCAATCTCCAGGAAACACATAATGGTCAGTTAGTTCCTTAGTGTTTTATTGCCATGTATTGTTATGGAAAACATTTGGAATCTATTAAGGAAAAATACTTTGAGTTCCCCCTCTTGTTCTGTAAAAATGAAGTGGCGTATATTGGGAAAGCAGGGGAAGATGAAACAGAGCAAACCCAGTGATTCATATATAGCTTAGAGTGTTGGATCCCCAGATCACACAGCCTTTTCTAGGTGTGCACAGACTTACATGCAGTGTGGTGAGGAATTATGACTCGAGTAGAAGAAGAGCCAAACTTGTCCCAGAGCAAGGAAACCAGGACCTGTGGCTGGAAAACATGCTTAATGTTGTCCTATCCAGCTTGTGATAAAGACCAGTGTATGATACAAACCCCACATACTTCCTGGGGGAGGTTCTGTTACTGTCTATTTCACATTTAACAAAGTGAAATGTACTCAGCCCCTTTGCAGATTTCATATACTCATATATATTGGTGAAGGATTTTGAAGCCAGTAAATTGCACACAGACCTAATAAGGGGAGAGAAAAAGCCCAGTCAGGGGGAAGGTAAGGGCACAAGGCGTCAGCACTCTGATGCAACAGAGGAAAGTAAGCCTGGTTAAAAATACCTTTTCAATTAAATTAGAAATGTTACAGGCCTTACTGTGATATTATCCAGAGAGACGGGTGGAATCTATATTCAGAAAGATTTTTTTTGTAGAACTCTGTGAAAGGGTGATGTGTGAGTAGGGTAAAAATGTACAGGCTTTTAAAGCTTGCAAGAAATAGTTGGAGAAAAATTCAAGTTGTGGTAGCAAATAATGTTTGCTGTTGTTTAGCTGTCATGAGTAATTCCATTTAAGAGTGGTTTCTCCAGGGTGTGATGTCTTCAAAAGAAAAGCAAACCCTGAAGAAGGCTGCATGATATGATTTATAATATGCCTTATCATCAAGGCTTCCTTTGAATGATCATGGTAGCATTTGGTATGTGTAGGTTCAAATCCTTCATTCAGGGTGTAGATAGTACAATGCATCATCAGCCCCTCATTTATGCGTCACTCCTGAAGAAAACGCTGAGTGGTAGGGTAGTCTGTTTGAAGGATGTTACTGTAGTGCCTTTGAATTGCACTGTTCTACTTAACCGTGTTGTCTGGGCAGGATGACTCTTTTGATGTACATAATGGCACCTGAGTAATGTACGTGCATAATGGCACTGTGGGGCTAGCAGCGTTTCCCAGCTGAGGCTCCCTCAGAGGACAGCTTGGCTTTTGCAACTGCTGATATACAGGGTTAACAGGAAATTTCCTGTGAGCACTGAGGACTTTTTTTTGAGGTATTAGGTTCAGGAAGCATCCAGTTTACTTACCCATCTCTTCCAGTTCGTGTTGTAATTTATGGATTGACTTTTATCATCTCACAAAGTTCCCTTTCTGGGCTGAGACTTCATTGTAGCTCGGCAGGAGTTGCCAGTACACGCAAAGAAGAATCTTATGGTAGAACTGTCCAGAGGAGGACAGAGTGGGAAAGGCTCTGGGCCTCTTGCAGCCGTCAAGAATTTCTCTGGGTGACGTGAAGCTTTTATCTGAAGGGGAAGTACATTTAAAGCTGTGTTTATCATCATGCTTTTAGTGCCTTCTAAGCTGACCACAGTAAAATACAGACATCGGAGGGCAGCTCCAGGCATGCACTGAAGGTTAGAGTTGTGTCAAAGTAACAAGCAATTTCCATGGAAATTAAAGCTATTTAAAAATCTGATTGAACTGGAAAATGGACTGTGGTTGAGCAAAAGAGAGTGCTAATAAGAACAAAAACTATCGCCTATCATTATTTTCATGCAGATGGTAGCTAAGTCTAGTATTTGTCCTTGTGATCGTGACTATTTGGTTAGTTGCTCATTGCTCATGGTTGCTAATTTCCTTTAGCAATGAATAAATTATAAACCCCTAATAGCTCAGTTGAGCAGATTTAAATACCTCATCCTTCTTTACAAGTATAGTAGCATCCACAGCATTTGATATTGCAGATATTCGGACCTACATAGATTCTCCCTTGTATTTCTGGGCTGGATAACACATCTCAACAGTTGTGGAGTCTTTTAATCACAAGTAGAAGTTGGGAACCGTGTCAGTAGCAGGATTTACACTCTGGTGTATTTGACCTGCAAAGTGATGGGATAGTTTTTTCTGAGTTGCTGGTCTGAAGTTGTTTGTATGCAGTGGTTTGGGCGAAGGCGAATGGGGATATCAGCTCCTACCCATTTTGACTTTTTTGATGGGTAAATTGTATCTGTATTTGTGTGACCATTGCACTAAACACTGGAAGCCACTGTAGTGAGCTGTTTGCAGGCTAAGATCTGCACTTCAGTGAAAGGCAAACTCGCAGGTCAAGCCAGTCCAATCCATGAGAACAGGGCAGTCAGCTCTGACCTGTACGGTCAGTTTGCAGCAATCTAAGCAGTGATACATACTTCCCTCATGGGTAAGATTTTTAGGGAGAATGAAATGCCATAGCTGAAAGGCTCACATTTCTCTAGGATTACTGTAGGGCTTAATTAGATGAGCTAATAAAAAGACTTGCAGTTTAAATCTACCCCACGTGTATTATCCTGTGACAGAGTAATGAATCAGGATGTTCTGATTATTTAGGCCAAGTAGGACTTTTCAGTCCTTTTCCTGATGAACTTCATTACAAGTTCTCCATTTCCTACTCCAGGACCTATACTGTCATTAGTCACTTCATCATCTACTGTGCCCTCTCAGTCCTAAGGAGGTTTGTGATTTAAAGAATGCTGCACTCTTTTTTTGGCAGTGTTTGTACCAGTGTTTGAGAGGTGAACAGTCTTTCACATGGCCATTATCCAGCTCTTTTGACTTTCTGAACATCACCTTCCACCTCTACCTCTGCCCTTCCCACTGCTGCTCTCAGACTCCATCCAGGCAGCATTCATAACAAACAAGACTGGTCTGTTTTTAGGGAATTCTGTCTTCCTGTATACTTTTCCTTCATCCTCTCAAAGCAGGGAGACTGTTTGGCTTCCAGCTAACTGTTATGTTACTGTTAAATACAAAGTTGTCCACCTGCAAAAAATGCATTCAGAAAGACAGTCTATAAACCATTCCTTTAAAGTTTCCAAGCCATAAAGGGAAAAACTGATCTGTAAAGTTCACTTTTATCCTATTAAAATGAAAATGGTTGTGAGTGATGAATAAGAACGCATCCTTTACTTTTTCCTCCTCTGGCTTTCCACCCAAAAAGGAAATAAAAAACCCTCTCCATTTTCAGTTACAACCCATATTCTTTTGCTTAGTAATGATGGAGTAAACAGCTGAACTGAGCTGTGCTCTCCGTCTACAGATACCATATTGAAAAGATCACGAGTACGAGAAAATATTCAATGCATGTAGGGTTGTTTTTATGGAATGAAAGGCGTGTTGACAGTCACCGACATTCCATTTAGACCTTTCACATATGTTGATGTATGTTACTGCTGATAGACAGGTCCTCACTCATAGCTGAATGATTTGTTCAAAGATAGGAGACTAAGGCTTGAAACAGTTGATTTTGTCAGGCAGGTTACTAGTAGAGTTCTCTAAGGACATGTATAAGATACAGTTCTGTTCAACATATAAAACAGCCGTATAGGGAAACAGGAAAAAAAGGATGCTTAGCAGTTAAGACCAATTGCTGATAATATTAGGGCTGGGTAATACTAGCACGCTGGCTACAAAGAGTTGCACCAGGAATCTCCTGTTAAGAAGCGACAGATCAGCTGCTTGTGTGAAATTGTTGCCCAGATACTCATTAACAGTGGGGGTTTTTTGGGAAAAAGAAAATCTAGTTTATTGGGATCTTGACATAGGTTAACACACAAGCAATGAAGTCTCCCAAGCAGGATTGCTGGTTGCTGTCTGTATGATTATGGAAGTGTGTGTTGCAGGGACCTTTGCCAGTGGTGTCTTCAGCTGGATCAAATGACACTCCCTGAACTGCTGTTTAGCTCAGTTTTGACAATGCAGCTAGTCTGTTGGTCCTGTATGACAACTACAGCATATGCATGATCCATTGCTGCTGATTATCTTGATTTATGTACAGAACATCTCCTGTCTTAACTATGTACAAAAACACTATCCTATGTTACTATTTCTGCACCTGCAGGAACAATTTCTACAGTGTATTTTTACTTCTGTGTACAATTTGGTCAACTCTGGAACAGGAACAGCCTGGGCAGTCTCTAGAAGGGGCCATACAGGTTGTTAATTGACTCATTAAAACACATGAATTGATCTGTGCAAAGTGGGAGCTGCCTGTGGGACTCTTCAAGGTAATCCAAAAATCCCAATTAGTCAAATACTCAACTGCAAAGACAGCTTGACTTCAGTCAATCACGTTGTTTCAGGTTGGTCCATTATCTCATCTATGCAGGTGGCTAGCTGGGGAGTAGCTAGATCACCCAGGGAATTAACAGCGAAGTATGGTGGGTGTTGCACATGGGCACAGCTGTGCTACCCAACTGCATTGCAGTTATACCCATAGGACAAGTTTGAATTTCACGCTTGTGACTTAAGGTCTATAGTTTTTGCCACAAAGTCACACATATAGGACAAAACAATTCTAGTTTGGTGTCTGCATTCCTTGCAAACTCAGAAAATTATGTGACTTAAGTTTTAAGGCGATGTGAGCGCTGAGCCTGAGGCGCTGAGGCTGGGAGTGCCAGAAAAGAAAACCCTACAAGCCAGGAGCAAACCCTAGAAGAGAGGAGACATGTTAGGGGTGTCTGGCCCTGCAAAAGGCTGCTGCCTGGTTGAGACGAGTGACATTTGGTGCTAGTGGCCCAAGTGAGAGACTGACGTTCTCTTCTTGCCCCTCAAGCTCTGGCCTCAGGCTTTTGTCAGCTTGTTTGATATTTTAAAGGCTCATCAGGGATACGAGGTCTAACTTGAGGTTAGAGCCATCGAAGAGTGCTGCAGGAGGCAGGAGAAGATCAGTGCGGTAGGGAATATTGTGATTTCTTCTAGGAGAACAGGGAAGGTTGTCAATACGGGTTCCATATGCAGACTTACTTGAGAAGATGAAGTAGCTTGCTTATAATCTAATAGAGTAAAAGCAAGCTGAATAGCAGGGGAGTTTTCTGTTGTACTAGACAAGCACAGAACATAATGTACCAGCTGGAAATTGAAGCATGACAAATTCAAATTATAGATAAGGTACAAATTTTTAACAATGGAAGTAATCAACTTCTAGAACAATGTACAAGATATATATATATACACACACGTACACAAAGATACTCTTTTAGTTGAAAAATCTTTATATCAAGATTGTAGACCTTTCTAAAAGTCATGTTCCATTTTGACTACAAGCTGTTGAGCTTGGTACAGGAATTATTTGGTTTCATTTTGTGGTTTGATCTGTGTTGGACCTTAGGCAGTGTTTTTATACATGTCTCTTGACATTAAATTTATGAATACTTGATGTTAGACTGATCATGGTCCTAGCTGTGTCATGATTTTAGAGATGTTAAAAGAAGTATGCTTATTTGGGTCACTTCCAATAGTCTTACAGTTCTGTGCTCTTCTGCCCTTCAGCTGATGGTATCTGACCAGATGCCACAGGTTGGTGTGAGAGGGAGATTTTGCTGCATGGATTCTAGTGTTGCGGAATTAGTTCTTTCCAATACCCACTTCAATCTTTTGGAAAGATGTCTTTTTTTAAAATACTTTAATTTTTAATGTCTGTATAGGAAGTTTTGTAGTGTAGTCTAGTCTGTAATGAATGAATAATCTAAAAAAAATTTTTTTTTTTGAGGGAATGTTTTTGTTTTCTCTGATTCTCTGTCTCAATCCTGTGCACAGTGCATCTCAGTCTTCAGGGTGAGGGGAGTTTATAAGCAATAGTACTTGTGGGTTTAAAGAGTCTCCTTCCTTCTCAACAGAAGAATATTGATTCTGTTTGCCTTTTAAGACAGATAGTCAAGTTCTATTCTCAGAATAATACCAAGGTTATATTTTATAAACAGTGTTCCCCCCCCAATATTTTAAATAATGCTTGTACTTATTTTATGTATTAATGCATCATTTTTCCTGAACACAAAACTGGCTAAAACGAACCCATTTATTGTAATATTTTTCTTTTTCTTTGAAGGTGTGTGAAAGAGCATATACTGAACAAGGTGTAAAATATTCCTTTTTATAGAAAATGAAAGGTGCTAAATATATGTTTCTGTTTTTACAGGCTAAAGCCTATCTAAAGATAGCAATGGAAATAGTAAGACGACTGCCAGTACCTCCTGCTTGAAGTGTTTAACCCTGAAACTTACCAAAAAAGAGGTCTTTTGGTGCGACCAATGCAGAAGAGTCCTGCTACCTAACTATGTGGATGTCATATTTTAGTTCTTAGAACCTTTTTAGGAGTTAATTTACCAGAGATTAAATTATGATTGTGATATTTACTGTTTTTCAAATCATTTTTTGGCTATGTCCAAATGGATTGAAGTATGCAAAAGGTGACAGATAGACAATATTTAACTGCTGGATTGTAACATCTTCAAGCAAGAAGGGATTAAGTACTTTTTTTTTTTTTTAATGTGTCCTGTTTTAAGGTCAAGAATGAAAAACAGCTACTCCAGACAAGCAGAATGATGAGAGGGATGTGAAGGCATAAGTCCTCCTTAAAAAATTATATTTGCCAAATTTCTGTCAATTTTGGTTCAACTTTTTAATTTGGTAACTACCAAGCTGACCTTAAGTTCTGCAAAATTTTAAGAAGCAAATTGAGTTATGTAACTGCATTACTTCTGTGTGTTCATGTTAAAAGAAAATTAAGAAAACTCCACGTATACTCTGAAGAGTTCTTGTGATGGATCATGAGCAAACTCATTCATTATTAGATAACATTCGATCGTGAGGCAATTAACAGTTTAGAAGAGAACTTATTTCTTGACTGCTTTGCATTATCATGGACCCAGACAGAAGACTAGGTAACCAAGGTCTTCACTGAAAACCAGATGTTGTCCCTGAGCTCAGTTTGCCAGGGAATGCAAATGATCAAGATAAATTAAATTTATGATTGCATATTCCTATTACAGTGCAGCAACTTGGAATTTGAATATAAAGATGTATTTTTGAAGTAAAGAAAAACTTGGTCTTCAAACTGCGTGGCCTTCTGGTTTGTTTTTTCATTGCCTTCTATTTCTGCGATCTTTATTCTTGTGTTGGTGTGTGGACATGGAAGAATATGCCTTCAGGAAACGAGTTTCCATTTACAATTGGATGTCTGAGTTGACATGTAGGCTTTTTCATTTACAGTCAAGGATACGTATCTTAAATATACATCTTAACCATACCATACTGGAAATTTAACCATACTAGAGAGTTCTGCTGTTGACCTCTGTGGGACCAAGATTTTCCCCGTAGTCCAAATAATTATTAATAATTTTGGATATAGTTGGTTTTCTTTACTGAAGTGATAGAACATAAAGAGTTGGTATACATTTACATTAAGGATACTTAAGTAATATGTATCCAGAATTTACATGGGAAAGCTAGACACAAATTGTGGGTTGAATTTCAAGCTTAGGTAATTTTGTAAACATGTAAATTACATAGTCCAAAACTGTTGGTTTTCTGCTTCAGGTCAATCTCTGAATCCCCTCGCCTGCACCTTCCGCCATGAGATCTCATATCAGTATTCAGCTTTTTCAGTAGCATATATTATCCCAGGCCTGTAGAATTAATGCAAATATTCACTTCCTTTCAGTTGTCTAATACATATTAGAAAAATTAAAGCTGGCTTAGTGTTCTACCCTTGCATATTTTATTGATATGTATGTCTATAAGTAATTCTGTGGTTGTTTTGGTATAGTATTGTCATAAATTTCAGTGGAAAAACTGGGATTTCTGACTTTTTTTAGCAAAAGACTGATACTTTCTGAACTTTGGTATTTATTATTTTTCTTCTGTTAGAAAGAATGTCTCTGACACCCAGTTCATGTTGAGGTTGGGTGAACAATCACTATACAGATATAAGGTTGTTTTCCCTTTCTTTTCTTTCTTATTATTTCTTGTGTTAGTGACGGATGAAATTTGCTTTCAAATGTCCTTTTATTTTTACTCCTTTTTATATTTTTTCCCTTTTCATTAAGTACTGCGGTTTTGCTCTGTTGAATCTTTCACCTGTAGAACTGTTTTGAATGCCTTTATCAAGAAACTGCTTATAATAATTAAATATGGTTTCTAAGCCAATCTGAAAATTCATATTTAATTAACATTTTTGTGGAAGGATTGCACAATGTAGTAGGTGAAACCTGATTTAGTGATTAAAAATTGTCAGTCATTTAAAATACGTATATAAATATATATATATAATTTTATAGAGTAGGTAGGACATTTCTGGATTTAAAGATAGCAATGGTCAAACCCAATTTAAAATGAGAACATATTTGCTTTACTTCCCTCATTCTCATGAGTGAAAAGGTATGTTTCCTAGCCCTGCACCTGCGAAGGAACTGAAGGGCATTGATACAGTGTTATTGCTACTTAATGTTATAGAAACACATACTCATATTTTTTTATTATACAGTACACTGTTAAATACATATTAATGCATTCTAGTCAACATACTGGATTTGAAATTGTAGTTTATAAAATCACAGATGGAAGCTTATTGGATTGGGGTGGTTGGATCAGTTCAAGGTTGAGCAGGAGACAGTGGCATTTAACCATAGTTTATAGATGATAGACTTGACACACAGTGTTGTTTGCTTTCTTCAACTCCAGTATTTTTCTTCCATCTCTGTGATATTTCCTTGTGTACTAGTAGGTTTTTTCTAAAAATGTTGATCCTAATAGGACCTTGCTCTCCTAAGAGAGCTCTTTGCTGAGGAGCAGTGGAGACTTACTGCAAAGTCACTGTGATTGTGGGTTACCAGCTCAGAATTAGTGAAGTCGGAAGCACTGTAAGCTGCAGTTACACACTGCAAAATACCACAGAGGAAGAGAAAGAAGGAGGAAGGCTGGGGAGGCGTGGGGCCAGGCTGGCAGGGGTGGGGACAGAGGTGAGTATCAGTCCCAGTTCACCTCCCGTGTATGTTAAGAGCACGATTTCCAGGCCACCTTGCATCACCGTTTGCTTCCTCATTGACGCCGCGGCCCGTTGTATAGTGACCACAGTTGTTGTGTTTGCAAATAATTCATGTTGTTTCTTGGGTGAGGAGCGTATAGGCTGTGTCTTAACACAGTGTATTCCCTGGCTCTCCCAGGTTTTGGTTTTGATGAAAATAAAGCTCAAAGAGGGTATAGAATTGTTTCTGTCAGTGCAGTATTTTGCTAGAAAATTTTTACTGCTATGTTCAGGTCACTGTGAACTGTTTAGCCCTTGAGACTATGGTTTGTGCAATCCTTCAAGTGTTGGATTTCTCCCAACAACAACATTTTTAATTGTTATTTGAAGTTATGAGAGGAAAATTATTTGAAAATCATTTTTTTTTGTCTGCTAACTCAATTTGAGTTTAAACTAAAACCCATTTTAGTTGCTCTGATGGTGGTAATGGTGATGAAATAATGCTATTGCAGAGAAGAAATGGCAGAAGCAGCTTATCTTCAGTGCATTAACAAAAAAACCCTGTAATTCTGGACTTGCTTCAAATTAGACTCACTTGGATCCAATGCAGCAGGTGAATTCCTTAGTAAGTATATGATTTTCACCTGGACCTACTCAAACTCTCTATTGGGTTTTCCCTGCTTGTGATGCTGTTGGTGCCGAGGAGAGCAGGCTTTCATCTGAGGCACGTGCCGCATACTGGTTTGTTGGTAAACTTTGTTCAGGCTATTACTGGGCCCCCTCATGTAAACCAAATGCTGCAATCAAGGGAGAAGAAAAACGGGGTGAAGAAGGGGTGAATCGTATGCCAGTGGGAATATCTCCAGTTTCCCAGAGACCCTGCTGTAATAATATTGGGTTTGCAGGTGTGAGAATAACAGCAGGAGAGCAACAAGAAAGGAAAAACCTTCTGTTGCTTAGGTGAAAGATTAGAGAGCTGAGAGAGGCTCTGTGGGCTACGGAACTGATTTGCAAAAGCTAAGGCACCAAAGACGCTGTGCGACAATACAAAGGGGATTTTGGTACCTGCTCCAGCTGTGCAAAGCTTCTGTTGGAGCATCCCCAGAGCCGAGACTGCACGTGGGCTCTGTACCCGAGTACCCATGTCGCAGGCACTGGTGTGTGTACGATCTCCATGCTTACTTTTCCACAAGGTTTGCGGTATTTGCCCGAGGTGCAAGAAACTTCTTCCACGCCTGGCTTTGCGAAGATTGAAATCCATAGCTCCTAAATTTAGGAGAGGTTCTCAGCCACCTGGCTTAGTCTTTGCTAAGGACCATCAAGGAGCATTCATCACATTTTCTGATAAAGCTGTATTGCTTGTAGAAGAAATAAAGAACATAGTCCTTTATTTTTTAAATATTATCCCTTTATTATCACAGCTAGCTATTTTTTAGCCTAATGACTTGGGCTGGACTTTGATCCTTGCTCCCAGTTTTATTGATGATTTTTACCTAACGAATCTGTGAAGAAAAGAATCAATTCTTAGGATAGATGTTTGGCATTGTAGCTGCTTACAGACTTGAGAAAAGGCTGGGAGGTTCTGCTTTTGGATTTTGATACACCCACGTCATTTTAGTTTCTTATGACCACATCTGGGCTTAGATTGCTGTTGTCATTCTTATTAACAGGAATGCTTCCTAGCAGAGATGGTTAGGGGGAAAGGCTCCTGCTTAAGGACGCTTGACAACAAGATGAATCTGAATTGCTGATTTAATTTCAGAATTGACTTATAATGGCAGGACTTACAATGATGATAATATTTTATTTTGGCAGCATATCAGCCAAGGCATGGTTTGTCAGCCACATTTCACAAAAACAGCAAAAGAAAAAATTCACTGGAAAAGTAGTTTTCAGACTAAATTGAAGACTTATCTTTTTTTACGGGCTCTGTTTTACGTTATAAAGATATTAACTCTGAAGAAAAGGTGTATTCAGAGGTCTGTATTTTTCCATTATCTTCACATATTCAGGGAGGCTTTTTTTTGCTTTTTTCAGCAAGAAGAGTACAGGCACAGCTTGTCATTCCTTATGTACCTATTCCTCTCAGTCTCTCCATTTGTATGAGTCTGGATCTGAATATCCTCGTTAATCAATGCAAATAAATGACTTCTCCTAGGGAGTACGTGAGTCTTCGAACAAGCTAGCGGGGGGGGAAGAACATCTGTTGTCCTTTAACATCGTTTTGAATGCTTACGGATTTATTTGAAGTGTTTTCACTCATACCACTGGGATTTTCTAAAACTTGTGTTATTTCCTGTGGTCCAGAGGTTTTGTCTTTTCTATGAGAGAAAAATGGGCGACTCCTCACACTTGCCTCACCCCATGTATGCTTCCTGTTGCTAAACAAGGTCTATTTTAAGAATCTGAATTTCTGGTTACTTTTTCTGAGTGTTAGTTTATAATGACTTTCTAATGGTACTTAGGAGTACTTCATCCTTTTTACTTTCAGGAATTTTTTTTTTTTCCATATTGATATTGAAGAAATACTGTAATGTAATTTTAAAGCCCAGTTTGGCTGCATATTTGGGAGAGAGAAACAGAGCGAGAAGCTATCTTATAAAGCCAAGCCCATCATCTGTAGATTTAATTTTGGACTGTTCCTCCAGTGTGTAAATGTTGCAAATATTTTTACATCTCATTAAGGGAAACTGTTAAAATGAACAAAAGTTCGGGAGTCTGAGCGCTTCCCTGCTCCGCAGTAAGCATTCTGAGGGTGGCGTGAGATCTGTCTGTAGGCTGGTCAGACAGGCCAGGATGAGTTTATATGTTGTTTTATCTGCTGAATCAGGAAGTTTTTACATGTCTCTTTTCAGAGGAGGAATTTCCATATAAACGGGCTTTTGTCTGTGATACCTTGAGGCCTCTAATTAATTACGTTTCAGATGGAGTCGGGAGGGTTTGGGTTCACACTCCCCACTTCCTCCTGCAGGATAATAGGACCCAGTGGCTACTTTGGAGAGTTACTTTTTAAAACGAGTGTTAAAAGGCTGGGAAAATGTGCCTCATAAGTATCTAGGCTTTGAAAACTTAGTCTAATAAACCCACGTTTATTCATGAGTGCCAGCGCTACTGGCATCCCTTTTGTAATGCCGTGATATCCTAAGCTTTTCGAAAGCCTGTGAATTTGTTGCTTGTTTGCACTTTTTTATAAATGCGACTTCTACAAATGCATTTCTTATTAACACAGACAATGCTACTTCACTTTTGTCTTAATTTCTCTACAGTGCAAATAAAACTCTCTTCGTAAAGCCGTTTTCCTTGACTATTGGTAACGCATCTAGAAAGTTATTCCTCTAGAGAAAGAAATGACAGGGCTGTTGGCTGCTGAATGCCTTCTTCCCTGTTGGGTTAATATAGGAAACTGTAATCGCAGTCTCGGTGAATGTTGTTGGTTTTGTTACTCTGATGGGAAATACGTCTTCACTAATACAAAATGAAACTGCTGATAAAATGCCTTTTAATTATTAAGAGCTTGTAGCTCATGAACATTGAAAACAGTACATGCTAGAGTAATTTACTTTAAATATTCCTGTTTTTGCACTTCTTCAGTATGGTTTTTAAGAAAGTAGTAGTAATGAAGACATTTGGACAAACTCTCTGCTGTTGAAATGGATTGCTTTCCACTGGCTGAAAAGGTCTGCCATTTTCACAAAGAATATGACTCAGACAAGTTAAGTGTTATTATTCACCATAGTGCTTCTGTACAGAAACCTGTATATGAATCTGCAGGAGCAGGTGACAGGAGGGAAGAGGGATGACGTACCAGTATTTGCCTGGAATGACCTCATGCCAGGAAGCAATATGAATTTGTTTGGCACAGCAAAAATACAAGCAGAATTACGTTTTTAGTGAAGGGAGATGGGTCAGGGCAAAGCAGGGGATGTTGTGTTAGTTTGCAAATGTGACTGGTGTGTGAAAGGAAGTAAAACATTTATACTGTCAGAAATAAAATTCTGAATGTACCCGTCCCACTTCTGCCAGAAATGTGCAGTCAGGGAATAGGTGACCTGGGGTGCCTGGTAGCCCGGGGATGTGTTGATCCCCGTGCTTTAGAGATGTGTTGGGACAGAGTCGTCAGATCTCTGCAGATCATCGGGAGTCCTCATTTATGACAAAATTTCTGCATGCTGGCGAAGCTATTGAAAAATGTATTTACAAGTGAATAGTTGAAAACAGTTGCCACAGAATGTTAATTGAAGAACGGGACATCTCGGTTCATGGTCAGTCTGTTTTACGTCCGATAAGGTGCCAGCCCAGGGTGGTGGTTTATCAAAGCATTTTAGCTGTCTTTACCACCGGAGCTGAAGTTAAATACAATAGCGAGATATATAATCACTGCGAAGTACTTTTCCTGACACTTGGGCGATACCAACAACCACGGAGTCATTCTGAATGCCTTACTGAATTACTGTACCAGAGCTTAACATACAGTAGCCTGAAGTTTCATCCTATTACATTCAATTTTTTCTATACACAGTGTTTCACATTTCCTTTTCCAGCATGTTACTACTGTCGGTTGGTCAGATAAAGATAAGATTTATGCACAGGAGCTCCTACAGGGAATTTTGTGCTTTGAAGTGAGATTTTTTTTTTTTCTTTTTTAAACAAAATGATGAACAACGGGGTTGTTCTTTATTTTCTGTTTAGTTTTCAGGAACTACAGTCGTCATAAGATAAAATCCCAGTTGGACATAATTTTGGATAGTCTGATGGAACGCTTCTATCTAGGAGCTAATCGTATCTTGAGAATAAAGACATGCAACCAGTATGAAGCTCTGGGCTTTTTTGTATGTGAATGTCTTTAGTGACCTTATCTTCATAAGCATGGGAACGATAATGAACTGTGGCAGATAAAATGCAAAGAGTGTTTGAGAAGCACATGAGTTAATTGTCACAGTTAAGGATAATGAAAAAGTATCTGTTGAACTCAGACTTCTGGTGCAGCGTGCGCATGCGCTGGAGGAGCCAGCAGCATTCAAAGAGTGCCACCGAAGTTTTCGCCTCCGTAGCTGAACTCCAGACTCATGCTGTGATTTGCTGTTGGGAAAAGTCGCACCCTAAACCGTGTCAGCCTTGAACCTTTGGTCTGTACGTTCGCCTGGCCCTAACGTGGGAGGTGACTCACCAAAATGTTTACTCCTCACACTGCGATCTACTCTCCCCAGGAAATCGGGGTCTGTTTACTCCGTAATGTATCAGTGCTGCTTCCCAGACTGTGCGATATCCCTGCCGGGGCTGGCACCGGTCAGTATTGGTTAGTAGCTGCTACTCTGTAGAAGGGCAGTTGCTGTGTGTAATACTTGGGAACCATGTTCTTAAACTGCACCTGGCTGCACCTGGCAGTTGTTACGGGCTACGGTTGTTGTTTTGATTTACTTTCCATTTGAGTGATGCTGCGTTATTGGTAGGCAGTGCGCGGCCCTGTGATTCTGTAGCGTTGCCGTTCACAAGATAAAATCCTTGACCGAGCGTGACCCTTCAGCAGTGACGCCTTAGCCTTGTAACTCCATCGCGTTGGGACGAGCTCTGCGTGGGCACGGGGAGCGTGTGGCAATGGCAGAGCTGTCCGCTCTCCTCTTTGCCGTGAGGGATTTATTAGGGCCTGCGGGGACACGGGGATAACTGAGGGTCTGTAAAATGGTCTGAGGAAATAAATAGCCTTCCACGTTGTGTTTGAACATGAAACTAGTAAGGAAGGAAGCCTGGAGGAAAGCTGGAACCTCTCTACTGGTTTTGTGGCCTTCTCACAAGGAAAGCCCCTCTTTTGCAGCACTGGAAATTAGCGGTTTTAAGTCACATGGCTTTGATAGAGATAGTAAAAATACAGTTTATTATTGTAATCATAAAAATATAAGTGGGTTTTCTGTGCACATTTCATCCATACCTATGTTGCATATTATACAATTAGATTGAATATGTCCTGATATTTTTTTGTGTCATCATACTCTGCTTGCCTGCTAACACTCTGATCACTGATGATTTTAGTTGTATTAGTTAGTGCATCAATTTGTAATATAGATAATCATTTTTCTCTGTATGTATTATAAAAATGCCCCATGGCACTTTCATGCATGCAGTACCTCTCCTGCTTTCCATTGGAACTCCTAAGAGACGAGGGGGAATGGAAGCAGGTCCCTGCTCGGGGCGGTGAATCTCTTCCTGGCCCCCCTCACCGTCATGGCTGCCCTGACACAACAGCTGTGGGGCTCTGGAACTTGAGGGCCAGGGACATGAGGACCCTGACGAAGGTCCATCCAGGGGGTGCATGGGGCGAGTCAGCCAGCCCCACGCATCAAGACGTCCTCTATTAGGAGAAAAAGGAGGGTAATTGTTGTAGGCGACTCCCTTCTGAGGGAAACAGAGCGCCCAACATGTCGACCGGACCCAACCCAGAGGGAAGGCTGCTGCCTCCCTGGGGCCTGGGCGAGAGATGTCACCAGGAAACTCCCTGGTTCAGCCCACCGATGACTACCCGCTGGTGGTTATGCAGGTTGGCAGCGACGAGGTTGCGCTAAGAAGCCCAAAAGTGATTAAAAGTGACTTCAGAGCTCTGGGGCGACCGGTCGATGGAGCGGGAGCACAGGCAGTGTTTTCATCAATCCCTTCAGTGGCGGGGGGAGCGCTGAATGGAATAGGAAAGCACACCTGGTCAACACACGGCTCAGGGGCTGGTGCTGTAAACTGCCCCATGGTCAAAAAAACCCAGAATTCTGCCGACAGCAGAAGGGGCAGGCAACTCAAGAAGAGTACAGGGAACTTGTTAGGTCGTGCAGAGAGAAAATTAGAAAGGCAAAAGCCCAGCTAGAACTCAATCTGGCCGAGGTCGTAAGGGATAACAAAAAATGTTTTTACAAATATATTAACAACAAAAAGAGAGCCAAGGAGAATCTCCATCCCATACTGGACCTGGGGAGGAACATTGTCACCAAGGATGAGGAAAAAGCTGAGGTACTTAATACCTTCTTTACCTCAGTCTTTAATAGCCAGAGCAGGTATGCTCAGGGTATTCAGCCCCCTGAGCTGGAAGGCAGGGATGTAAAGCAGAATAAACTCCCCATAATCCAGGAGGAAGCAGTTAACGACCTGTTAAGCCACCTGGACACCCACAAGTCTATGGGACCTGATGGGATCCACCCAAGAGTACTGAGGGAGCTGGCAAAGGAGCTTGCCAAGCCACTCTCCATCATTTATCAGCAGTCCCGGTTCACAGGGGAGGTCCCAGAAGACTGGAGGCTTGGCAGTGTGACGCCCGTCTATAAGAAAGGCCGGAAGGAGGATCCCGGGAACTACAGGCCTGTCAGCCTGACCTCGGTACTGGGGAAGATTATGGAGAGGTTCATCCTGAGGGCGCTCACAGGGCATGTGCAGGACAACCAAGGGATGAGGCCCAGCCAGCATGGGTTCATGAAAGGCAGGTCCTGCTTGGCCCACCTGATTTCCTTCTATGACCAGGTGACCCGCCTAGTGGATGAGGGAAAGGCTGTGGATGTTGTCTACCTTAAAGCCTTTGACAGCGTCTCCTACAGCATTGTCCTGGAGAAACTGGTGGCTCATGGCTTAGACAAGTGCACTCTTTGCTGGGTAAAGAACTGGCTGGATGGCCGAGCCCAGAGAGTCGTGGTGAATGGGGTTAAATCCAGCTGGCATCCAGCTGCAAGCGGTGTTCCCCAGGGTTCAGTTTTGGGGTCAGTCTTGTTCAATATCTTTATTGATGATCTGGATGAGGGGATCGAGTGCACCCTCGGTAAGTTTGCAGACGACACCAAGTTGGGTGGGAGTGTTGATCTGCTGGAGGGTAGGAGGGCTCTGCAGAGGGATCTGACAGGCTGGATCGATGGGCAGAGGTCACCTGTATGAGGTTTAATAAGGCCAAGTGCCGGGTCCTGCACTTGGGTCACAACAACCCCATGCAACACTACAGGCTTGGGGAGGAGTGGCTGGAGAGCTGCCCGGCAGAAAAGGACCTGGGGGTGCTGGTTGACAGCCGACTGAATATGAGCCGGCAGTGCGCCCAGGTGGCCAAGAAGACCAACAGAGTCCTGGCCTGTATCAGAAATAGTGTGGCCAGCAGGAGTAGGGAAGTGATTGTGCCCCTGCACTCGGCACTGCTGAGGCCGCAGCTTGAATCCTGTGTTCAGTTTTGGGCCCCTCACTACAAGAAAGACATTGAGTTGCTTGAGCGTGTCCAGAGAAGGGCAACGAAGCTGGTGAGGGGTCTGGAGCACAAGTCTTATGAAGAGCGGCTGGGGGAACTGGGACTGCTTAGTCTGGAGAAGAGGAGGCTGAGGGGGGACCTTATCGCTCTCTACAACTACCTGAAAGGGGGTTGTGGTGAAGTGGGTGTTGGTCTCTTCTCCCAAGTAACTGGCAATAGGACGAGAGGAAATGGCCTCAAATTGTGCCAGGGGAGGTTTAGACTAAATATTAGGAAAAATTTCTTTACTGAGAGGATGATCAAACATTGGAACAGGCTGCCCAGGGAGGTGGTGGAGTCACCATCCCTGGAAGTGTTCAAAAAACGTGTGGATGTGGCACTTCAGGATATGGTTTAGTGAGAATGGTGGTGTTGGGTTGATGGTTGGACTTGATCTTGAAGATCTTTTCCAACCTTAATGGTTCTGTGATTGTGTGACTCAACTGCAGAAATAGAAGAAGAAAATACATGATTGGTTTCTTTTTTAGTAATTATTGTAAGTTTTGATTATTCTAATGTGTGCTAGCAATACGTGCAGCAAAATGCAAAGACATTTCTAACTAATATGCCCTTATTGTTCTCCAGGTTCTTCTCAGAGTGTGTTATTCATAATCTTCAAAAAGATTATGAATTTTTTCAAGAAGTGGCAATGTTTAGTGTGTTCAATTAAGAAAGAAAACTCAGAAAACTGTTTTTGATAGTTTTATAATTTGTCATGGGGCATATGAAATGCATATTTTCTATAACCTGTGTTCTCTAGTTTAGTGCCACTAAAATGTAAAATAGTAGAGCTTGGCATTCATGGAGAAGAGGTGGTCAACATAAAATGCAAAGAGGATGTTTTTTTGTTTGCATCGTAGCATAGAGAAGGTAAGAAACTGCCTGCTGCATCTCAAAGCCAAGCTCTAAGAGTAATGTTCTCAGCAAATTAGAAATACTATGACTTCTAATCCCTAGCTGTAAATAAGAATTCATTTTACTCCTGTGATGTGTTGTGGAGAACCGGATCACTGTCTCTCTTAGGAGGCCAGTTAACTGCTTGACAAGGCTGGCAGCAGTGAAGTCTCCTAGCATGAATGCCATAGTCTTCAAGAGGATTATTGCATTTTGATTAAGATCAATTTATTGGCATTACTGTACGCAAACAATTTGATCCAACCCTTGAAATTGCTGAATGTTGATCTCCAGGGATTTTGTCCTATAAGACATCTGAGACTTTAATTTGGCAGGTGGTCCAAAAATCATTGACTGACCTGCAGTCTGAGGCGCACAGCTCTGCTTATGCATGGGGGAGGCAGGCGTTGCAGAAGTTGCACTGATCCATCATCTCTCCCAGGAAACCTCTGCCTGGCTCACTTCAAGCCTTGCTTCCCCTAAGGGAGTTTTGAGCGTTTGCGCTCTTTTAACGAGCTACACTGGCAGATAGTCTTGTGAAGCAGTGATTCCACAAGAGCAGAAATGCCGTCAAAGCTAATTCATCCTGGAGCTTGTATTAACTGCTCATTACCAGTGTTTGTCATTATGTTTTCTTCAGCTGTTGTTTTGGTGTAAGCAATGTCAAGTGATCTGACAACAGCAGAAAATCACACAGCTTTCAGAGGGTTAGATGCAGTTTAAGTGTATTTCTAGCAGTTAGCAGTCATCTGCAGACTCACATCTCTTGCCGGGGGACACCCGTTCTGCAAACCGACCCAGATCTCAGCCTAAGGGCGCGATTTGCTGTGGCACCAACGCCACTCTTTAGTTGCACGAGGCTGGTGACTTGCTCGGCTTCACGCAAAGCGGGTGCTGGGCTTTGGGGCCCCGGCAGCGTGCCAGCTCATCGCAGTGCGGTGCAGCGGTTCTGAGGGCCGTCCTGCTGGGGGGACGCTCCTACGGACTGCAAAACGTTCCGTAAATGTTGGTGTTGGTAATGCGAAGCAACCCCCTTCCATGCGTTACAGAGGCTCAGAACACTAGCTCCCTCCGGAAAGGGGAAGATCAGCCCCCTTAATTCACTGTGAGGGCTATAAACGGAGGTGCTTTTTCCTAACATTTCTCAGGATCGGAAATTTTCCCAACAAGGTGACTCCTTGGGCGACAGAGTAGGCTGTGGGAACCCCCCGGCCCTGGGGCTCGGTGGCAGGCTGGAGCCCACGATGAGGGCACAGCCCATCCCTGCTGCTTCCTAATGGATTTCACCCTTTAATTCTCTCTAGGTTGTAAATCAAACCCAGGAGTTAGAGACCCCTTTTGCACCCTTGCCCAGCGCTGCCTGAGTCGGGTGCGTGTCGGGTGCGATCCGCTCGGGTGCCACGCCACGGGAGGGGGGAGATGGTGACAGTTTTCATCAAGGGACGAAGCCCTGCATGCCAAGGTGAGCACTGGGGCGTACATGGACATACAGAGAAACACACGAGCCTGCGTGCGTCTGCGAACTAACTGCAGGTTTTGGTGAAAGAGAAATGTCCCGTAGAAGTGTGGTTTTCACTAGGAGGCAAGGAAGAGGGAGAGCAGAAGAGGTAGAGAGTTGTGGTTGCATAGGGAAGCTGTCATATGTGTAGCTAATGCAGTAATTCTCCAGTTCAGAAATTTGATCTAGGTCCTCTCTTCCAAAGAGAAACTTCACTTTCCCCCCCTCCCCTCACAGTCACTGTGAGAATCGCCCTTCCGGCCCTAACTTCCCAAAACAAGGGGATGTTTTTTCTCATAACTTTAATATCGCTATTCCATTCAGAGGTGAAATAACAGCCTTTATTAATCTAAAAGAAAGTAAGTGGCTTACGGGCAGGTTTTTTACCCCTAAGGTTCATTGTGTACTGCAAAGAGCTTGCAGATTACAAATATGTTGAGCTATTGTGTCACATAGGGTCACCTTTTTAATGTCAGAGTAAAAGTCACGGTGCTAAACTCTTCAGCAGCTCTGCACAAACAATTTTGCGGTAGGATGACTACCATTGCCTAGTCCTTGTGCTCCATCAACAAGCTTGTTTCTTTAAGTGGCTGTAGAAGAATGAAACAACACGTAACTTTATTTTATGATTATCTAATTATCTTTGATAGGAATAGGATTAAAAATCAGATTATATTTGTGAGAAAGTTGCTGAACTGCTTCTTTGCAACTCACCACACAAAACATGTAAACTGAATCTGCAGAGAGGCAGATACAAGAAGAATGAACACTTTTTTTCATTAAAAAATTTCCTCTCCAAAAGTCAGTGACTTTCTTTTCATTGACTTTTCCTTTGTCTTTCATTACTTAAAAAAAACCAAACCCACAACCCAAACCTCCTTGGTTCTTTCCTTTTTCTGCTTTCTTTACATGACTCAATTATTCAACAGAGAACATTGAGCTAGTTCTTAGGTGTAAGTTCTAAATAGTGGGAGGCTTTGGAGCCGGCAGCAACATTTGGGTGAAGACTTTCAGAATGCACCCATCCAAGCAGTATAGTCATTTGAGGTGGATTCCATTAATTTATCTCTTTACCAGAGAATACCCGTTTTTCTTGGCTTTATCTTCATGACAGATACCGAGAAACTTATGTTCCTTGATAATTTAATATTTAATGCCTACCCATACAACATGTTAAAAGAAGCTTTTTTCAAGACATTTCTTTATTCTTCTAAAATATATATACATTTTTCTTTACATTTTCAATACAGAATTGGTAAAATTAAGGCTTTGATTTTCAAACCAGGATGAATTGCAACTTATATTCCATAAGGATTTTTATTCCAAATTTTAATATATTGTATACCAGGCCATTGTTAAAATTATTTCTGTAGTTCTTATTATGTGTGTGAATTTGAAATGCTATGACAAAAGTAAATAGGTGTGCAATTGCTTCAGATCTTTTTCTAAATATATGATGATAGGATATATACCACATATAATTGCTTCTAAATCCAACTGATTGATTGTGACTACGTTTCTGTAATGTCCTCTTGTAAAAGCATCCAGTTTATATTTCAGAATATGCTGCAATTTACATTTATAACAACATTATTTTGACCCTGCTTATGCTAATACTGAGATTTCAAAAAAGAAAAGGGAGCAATCCTCCTCCCCCTTTTTAAAGCACAGTTGGTGTGGCTAGATGAAGTACCACAGTATGTGTGGAATAAGAGATCTGCCTTGCAACCTCCGTTCTTCTTGTCCAGTTTTGAGATGGCTTGATCAGATGCCCCTGGAGTCTTCCCCTGAGATCTACCAAACAAATAGATTTGTCACAAATGTTAACAGCAGAGGCAAGGAAACTTGGTAGATGTGTCATCTGAGAAATCCACTCTGCTATATTGCTAAAATAAAATACAAGGAGATGGCATAGATCACAGCTTGGATAGGTAGCTGTCACCAGGAGGAGGAAAACTGGGCTTTAGTCCAATTTTGTGATGTTAAAAATATACACAGAAGGAACGGGATTATCTCAGTCTCTGAATCAACTACCTTAAGTACAGTTCGTACAAAGATACCATTTTCATTTGCATCTTGAGTAAGTGATGCCTACATACCTAGAAGGTATAGTATTTCTGCAGAAAATACCCACGTACTCAGATTTGGCATATGAGAGAATCCCTGCTGCAGGGAACAAACGGGCCTGAGCTAAGTGAATGCCTGTGAAGAGATGTAAACCTGTCTGTAGGAAGGGATGCAACCCACGCTACCAAAACTGTCTGGAAGCTTTTTCAGTCCAGATCCTCTGTGCCTATAATTCCTGCGTACATACAACAGTAAGGCATTTGTGTAGCTACTTTTATATAAGGACACAATACTCGGCACGTTTATTTATGTCTTGTGCCTAGTAATACTCCACCTAAAACCTGTATGCCTTCATATTTACTTTGCCTATAGACCTGACTGTAAGCATCCATGCTGAATGCCTGCGCTTAGGCACTGCTGGTGTCACTGCCTGCGCCCGCGTGCAGTGCAAGTTCCTGCTGTCCCTCACGCTCCTCTCTGGTAACCCTGACTTTGTTTTGGACGAACTTCCGAAAGAGCTGTAACGTGAGGGGACCCCTTCTTCAGCTTTTATGATAAAATATCCAAATGAAGGCCCTACCTCAACATTTTTGAAGCTTTCCATCTTCCCGTTCCTTTAGGTGGGAGCACTTTTCTTTTTCCCTCGCCACCATAACTCTTCTGTTATGCCAGAGATAGTAAAAGAAGAAAAAAAAAATTGTGATTTAATATTGCTTTCACAGAACAATTAAAACACTTTTTCTGTTAAAATGGTATTATTTATATTGATTCAGCTGTCTAGATATGACTCACATAGGGACGGAAAAGCGTTTTTATGGAATAGGGGGCTGCCAAGCAATTGGTTTGGCAAATGTGAGTGGGAATCACTTCTAAAGAGGAAAGGTCATCTTGAGTGTGTATGAACAAATACTGCCAGATATTCTTTAAGAACAATTCGTAACTATCCATCACTTCTATTTCAAAACTTCTTGGTACGGCCTTATTCTAGTCTTTTCCCCATGCAAACAAACATCTAAAAATGTTTCTGCTTTATGCTTATTAGCATAAACACCTTTAACAACACATTAAAAGTGACTTCTGCATCTGGTTGCCTTGTGTTTTATTAATAAGCACATGTTGTTTAAGAAATAATTATTTTTTGTAAAAAGCATTACAAAGTTATGTTTGAGATTTTTTTTTCTTTTTAGAGAAGTGAGAACATAGTTTGCAGTTGGATTTTTTTTTTTCCCCTCTTTGTATCTGCTGTAGATATCTATATTTTCTGTCAAGATACCAGGTAGCACACAAAAGTGGAAACTGCAAAGGTCAAGGAAAACATCTTTTCAGTACAATGAGGCAGTGAAATGCTGAACAGGGAACCCAGCCCTGGAAGGTCACCGTTGACTGTGAATAATTTAAAGAAGCAAAACCACTACTCAGTTTTGCTTTATGATTTTGCATTAGAATGATGGCCTTAGCTTTCAACAGTCCAGTCATCCAGATTTTTTCTGATGGCTGTTACTGATTTCCCTCCGCCTCCGTACTGAGATGCGGTTAGTTAGAGCTTATGGTTTTACCACTTGGATTTGTGTTTCAAGGTTACTTCCTTGTGGCTTGAAGCTTTGATGAGCTAGTTATAACCTCTCTGTTTCTGATATGCGTTTATGCATGATATGCCTCCTTGTATGCATGGCATACCTACTAAAGAAATGATAATTATCAAGCTGGCACAGTCTGTATATGGCCTGTCAGGGCATCTGGACATTTGCTGAGTATTGATTTTTCTGTACAATGTGAATTAATGGAAAATTTCAAATCCTAAAGTCTCTTCTCTGACCTGCTGCTTCAAACAGCATTGCAGAGGGAGCATTATCAAAACAGGAGCTGATCGTGTGAATGCTTGGTGTATATGCACAAGTTGGGACAATTAAAGCTAAGCAAGGCATGAGAAATGGCAGGGAAGTGCAAAACACTGTTTTATCCAAGTTGAAACCAGGTGACTTCAGACACCAAAAGGTTCCTCTCCTGTGGCAGCTTTCAAACAGCCCTCAGACTTCAGCTGGCACCAGCTGATGCTATGTAGACTGAATCCAGTCATTGCTGGCCTTTTCTGGCTTTATTTCCAGGGAAGAAAGAGGTCAGAGTGGCTAAAATAAAGTCAGTATAAGGTGTCCAAAAAGTTTTGTATTTCTTGATGTGACCTCCAGTTCTCAGCAAACAGAAATGAAAGTGAGAACGGGAAGTCAAGAGCTAATATTGACTCAGGGTGATCCCAAGTTCAGTACTGCCAAAACTGAATTTGCAAACCATCAGGCTGCATAAAAATCATGATCTGCTTAGGCAGAAGTGAAAGAAACAGCCAACCAACCAACAAAAATAACCTTTTTATTTGCCTATAGTTTTTGAGACTCTATTTGAGACTATATTCACAGGTTTCTGCAGTTGCGGAGACTAGAACCTTACCATTTTGTGTTAATGGAAGTCAACATAATAAGCTCCCAGAGCTGCAAAAAAATTAGGAGTATTTTAATGGAATTGTGAAAGTGGGCAAAATTGCAGGTTGTGGAGATACAGGGCAAAATCCCATTGCTGTTGAATTATTGCTTAGATACGACAGAAAGGATTAGCTTTCTGTAGCCCTATTTTAGTGCAGCTGCTGTGGCCATTGAATAAATAAGGTTGTAAATAGGGCTAATCAATGAAAGAAGAAATCCTGTGGCAGCAAACAGACAGTGGCTGATACGTGACAAACTATAAATATTAACTGAATGCAGGTCTCAGACAGAATGACTTCTCGAAGGAGCTCACCTATCTCCTGAATTAGATGGACCAGACTGAAAAAATGAGGGACTTGGCTGGATGCAAACGTCCTCATCCCCTCTGACAGCAGGCGAGAACAGAAAATTGCCCTCTGGGGACAGCACCCCTTGCCCCGAGCTGTGCGTTCACTTTCGCAGGAGGCCCGAGCCCGCCCTGCTGGGGGTGGGTGCTGCGGGAGAACCGGGCAGCGGCAGGATGCTGGATGGGTGCTTGGTCTCAGCGCCGCGGCTGACTTCCTACTGGCGCTGGAATGAAATGGCTGGTGAGGATTCCATGCGATAACCTGATTGCTTGGACTTCTGCGCTTTTGTACCAAGCGGATCACCACGTGTAGCACTGAGACTGAAGTAAGTTGTATTCCTGATGCGTAAGACACCAGGTGAGCTGGTTGGGAACTTTTTGGAAAAATAGGGTTTCGTCAATAAGTGGTGACTGAATAAAACAAAGTCTTCACATGTTAATTTCAATTTCTCTTCCCTCTCTCTGGCTCCTGTCCTCCCCTTCTTCCTGCCTTCTCATCCCTTTTGTTCCTCCTGTTACCAGTGCTGCAATCTTCCCGTGCCTATAGCATCTCCTAGTCCAAGTTCTGCTTCTTGCTAGACTGGCATCAGGTGTTCAGAGATCCAGGAAGTAAAACCTACCCTGAGACCTAGGAGTTACTTTACATGGCTTATACACAGCCTCTGTGTCTACCTTTTTTTCTGGTTTTGTCCATGTAATTAAACTTCTTTTTTTTTAATTGAAAATATTTACAAACAGACTCTCTGCCTTTGTTTCCCCAGTCCTGGGCCCTGCTTCTGCTGGGCTGGTAAATATTTTGAATTAAAAAAAATTAAATTTGATTATATATTAATAAATTCTGCTGAGCTTTTTACTTTTTCTTAGAATCCTTCATTTTGACAGCGCTCCTAATGTCCTCAGATTCAGGCATTGTCTCAAATGTGCATAAGCAACCTGTGAGGTGAAGGAGTGACTAATCCATATGAACTTACTTTTTTGACTTTTTTTCAGGGTTTTTCCTCATATGTAATGCTTTCCTATTTGCACTTCCTCTCACCTTCTTCTTCCTTGGTCTGATGAAAGAGTGCTAGCACAAAGAACTCCTCAGTAACAACAGCCTTTGTGTGTGGGGAAGGGCAAAGAGGGGAGATATTCCCATCCAGAACAGCAGGAGAGATGAAAAGAAGGACACACAAGGAAGCATATTCGCAGCATGAGCATTAGTAACTGGTGTCTACTAAACGCGTAAATCTTGGTGTTTCTGGCCAAGTAAAACGTCTTGATCACAGTTGCCAAGGGACTCAGTGTGTTTTCTATATAAATGTAGAGGTATGGCCCAAAACTGCTGCTTGTGGCAAGTGACAGTTCTTAAAGCTCGCCATCAGATTCCTGTGCTGTTCATATGTACGTTGGATGTCCCCTCCACCCTGAGAGCCCAGGCTGGCTGACTGTTCACACAGGCTAGGAAAGCACCAGTTTTTCAAATGTCCAGCCAGTTTCCATTTCCATTAGGCTTTGCTGCTCCTAGTTTTGACCACCCTTGTTACATATCACCAACCCCTGGGTACTTCTCAGCCACGGTATCCCCAGGGTCTCTGGAGATTTTTGTATCTACCTTAATAAATTGTGAGATAATGGGCATTTGAAATACTGATCAGATCAATGAGTAAAAGTTGTGCTGGGAGCTCAGAGAACCACTTGCTCCGTGCCTGTGAGGGGGAGCAGTGCTGCTCCCCTCCTCGGCTCCCTCACAGGTTGCGTCTGGGACAATAAGCCTGTGGTATTTTCAAGCAGCTCCACAGCTGCTAAAAGCAGTGACCCAGACCCACGCAGAGCGAGGAGAAAGAAGGCACCGCTGCAAGGCCTTTGGGGCTGAAGTGGGTGTTGAGACTGGGTCGTCATGCTCCCAGTGGTGGTGGAAAGAGAAGCAGTGCTGGAGAGAATCAGCTCTTCACTCTGGTGTCCTTTAATAAACCATAATCCGCTTTGGAAGCTTATTTCTGTATGCTAATCAAATGGAATTGCGTTTCTGAAAAGTGTCAGTATCAGCACAGTATGCAGGCTTTTACAGTGCAAAAAAACCCCAGAAGTTCATAGCCTCTTCTACTTTAGTAATCGCTGCCGTTAATTAATAAGTCTTTGTTATCTCTGAAGTAAAGTAATACTGTGAGCTACTCCTGCTTGCTGCTTAGCTTTACTTAATCATCCAGACATTTGATTCAGCCCTGACCAACCTGGATGCCAAGTCCATGTGCTAATACGTTCCCCTGCTCTGAGGGGACTGCTAGTTAGTTAAGCTGCCCATTTAATGCTGCGCACGCGGGAGCTGCTCTGTAGTGGGAATATGCTGGCCCAGCAGACTTGTTTCAGTGCCAAAACGCTTCACAATCGGATGTAATTTTTCAGTGTCACATTCCCTTCCAGAGAACTCTCCCGACACGTACAGGCTTTTGTTTTCTTCTCTCTGAACCACCATTAGGTGCTGAGAGGTCCAGGAAGTAAAACCTGCCCTGGGGCTTGGGAGCGCTTTACGTGGCGTGCGCACCGCCTCCCTTCCCTTCCAGTGCCGGGGTGGAAATAGCCATGAAAGCATTTAGTTGCCCCCTTTCCCCCCCTCCCTTTAGCTTCACAGCGGCCTCTGAACCTTTATTTCAGAGGATTATACTAGGAGCTGTAGGACTGAAATATAGGTAAAGTAAGATGAAAAAGAAATGAAGAAAAACCCTAATTCTTTATTTAGGGCAGATGGCATCATTAGGCATGCTAACAGCGCGATGTCGTGCGTACGATACCCTAACGCAAAATACAGCGCCCTACCCCTACGGCCCATAATTCACGGTGGGGTGTAACCAAGGAGTTCCATTCAGCCTGATCAGATACCAACCCGCACATACAGCTGTCTCAGGCTGTAAGTAACAGCAGTGCACTGCGAGGCTGCCTCTGCTTGAGGTCGTGCTTTGTTGCAGTTGTGATAGACCAACGATATAAGCGATGTTAAGTTTGCAGGTGGAGAGAGTATCTTTTAGGTGATCAACTGGGAGAGCTGGAAAAAACTGATCAAGCCCTCTACCCCAAAAGTTTGCCTTTGGGATGGAAACAGAAGCTTCAGTATAAACTCAGTATACTGATGTTGTAGAACCGAAGAAACCCAAAAACTTGTCCAGCCTTTCCAACTCTACCCGTTGGTCTAACAAAAGATGTTGTCTCTACCTTTAAACTTTACAGGCATTGCATTATCCCTTCTCAGAGCTAGACAATGAAAAGTCGTGGGCCAACTTTACTGAAAGAAATGGTACTTCCTAGCATCACTGGTTCACTGGCACAATGGATTGGATCCAGTCTGTCATGTTCCTTTGAAGCCCCTCAGGTGGGAGGACAGAAGCAGCTGTATCTCCCACTAAGGTGTCAGAGAAGCTCAGCATACTAGAAAGACCATATTAATGTATTTTCTAGGCACTTATGTCGGCTGTTTTCCCTCTCAGCACAGCTCAGTCTTCAGGCTGCAGTGGGCAGTTCAAGGGTAACAACAAACTCCCCAGGGTCCTTGGTTATGGTTGGGTAAATCCAGCTCTAGGTCTTAATAAAAAGCAGAGAGTGAACAAATATGGAATAACAAAGTGCAAGTTGAGAACAGGGCATTGGCTGTATTGAATCATACCATTGATCATCACTTTTGCTCTCTTTTGTTTCCTATATTTATGAACGGTATTACTAGCTCAGTATATATATATAGATGTTCCTGTAACATCACACTGACCCATAGCTTTGTTTACCTTTTTGTGGGGCTCTACCACAGTGAAGCTTGCAGGAGCTTTCCTTCTCTTCAGTATTTGTACCCATCTCTATTTTGTTCCTCACTTGCTGAGGACGGAGCAGTACCTGCTGTTGGTGCTGTGCTCTGGTCAGGCAGAATGAGGTCTATCCAAAAAAAAAAAAAAAAAAAAAGAAGGTGAGGGGGCATTTCTTTCCTTCCTGGGGGCTTCAGTAGGGCAGTGAATGGGACTTGGTATTTTACAACTAAGCAGAGTGCATAGTCCTTTCACAGTCTATGGTATCATGGATGATTGCACATTGTGCTCTTAGCAGTTTATTAGTCTGACGTTTCACTTGCTTTCACATTTTTGAATGGAGATTTCTGCATCCCCAACAGGCTAGGGATGCCTCAGAAACAGGCTTAGTATTACATATGGAATGTTGGAAACTTTTGGACAGACCTTTTTCTTTTGAAAAATGCTTATTCATTGAAACTGTGCCGTGCAGGTGACATGTTTTTGTTTTGTTTTGGCTTTTTGCACTTTTTGCTGTAGATTATGCTATTATATGACCCTGATTTTAGTTTGTACCAAATGAAATACAGAACGAAAAAAAGGATGAAAACAAGATGCAATGTTCTGATTTTTAATGGATTTTTAATGCTGTTTTGTGGGAAATTCGAATTTTTCAGTCCACTCTGGAATGAAACAATTTTTGCAACAACAGCAGTTCATGTGAGAGACATTTTGCAATTTGGCCAGCACTGTGTGCTGATCTGCATTGCTCGTCCTCCTCTTTCGTTGGCTGTGCTGTGCAACTTTTGCTGTGGTCTGTGGTGTGACCTGTTAGGAATCATTAGAAAGGTTGTCTCGAAGTACCAGCCTGGAGAAAAGAGCGTGGCAGCAGCGAGCAACTTCTGCTGAGGATGGGCAGAAAGAACGTCTGGCTAAGGGAAGGAAAATGGAGGAGCCTCACTGGCTGCAGTTCTGGGTTTGGAAAGTCTGAGGGCAGAATTTCAGTAACTTTATTTATTATTTGCATGGCAGTGTCCTCTGCAGAAAGGAGACAAAAAGAGTCCCTAGGAAAAGAAAGCACCAGAGGGAAAAGGAAAAGTAAAGAAGGAAAAATGTTGGTCAAATTTTCACAACAAAAAAGTAGCAAAATTACTGAAAACTTTGTAAGAGGAAGAAAAGGGGAAAAAAAAAATCTGAGCAAGTGAAGGTGAAGGAGCAGCAGGTGGCTTTAAGGTGCTGCCTTAAACATGCTGCCAGAAAAGACAGGATGGCTGTGATTGAGATGTTACAGAAACTGAAATTATAGGGGAGCGGGGGGCGGGAAGGAAAGAGGGAAATGAAGTGAGGACAAAACCAAAGAACATGGTGAGATTCCCTTCCTAGTAATTTTGTGGAAACGAACAGTGGTTCTGGGCATGAGATGCTATTTTCTGTGTATTGAGAGAGCGGTAAGTGCCCTGACTTTTGGTACATTTTCGTGTCTTGAGAGGCACAGTATTGGCCTAAAGTCTGATAACAGGAACAGGCTATGCCGTGAAATTCCATCACTTTTAATTTATCTGGCCACCATGGATGTCACAGGGCAGGAGTATCATGCAATTACTCTTTAATTATATGATTAGTTAATAGGGTTTCCTATTAAACACCATGTAACTACGTGGAGATTACCATGTAATTACCTTCAGTAGATCCAAAACTAATTAGCATATAACCTGTATTCTTGCCTTGTGGTTCAGAAGGTATAATCTTGTAATGATATAGTACTCACTCTGTTGTTAGCCTGCCACTACACGCTAATTTCCATGTAGTTAAACACACAGTAGTTTCCATACAAGTGGTATTTGTGCCCAGTTACCAGTTGTCCTATAAACTTGTGCCCCTGTTGGCTTTGACAATAACTTAAACCAATTACATTTTCAAATTGCCTTTGTGAAATGCTTTTGTTATGCCCCTTGCTTGCTGCTACGCTGTAAACTCAGCTGGATGTGAACTGTAAAAACAATCACGAGACAGGCGACTTGATTAGCTTCATGGCACCAAACTGAGTGCAAAATGTACACGCCCATGTTGCTGATTTTCACTGTTCATTTGTGGAAGACAATGAGTTTTGGGTAATAAATGCTGCAGGTAATGCACCAGTTCAATAATCATAATAACATTATGTGCACTTTAAAGATAAGCATCCCTGTCCAAGTTTTAGTGGAGGTAAATTCTTCCTGTGTGGTGTTTCTCTTTCAATATTCTGCTGAAATGTGGGTGAGCAAAGCTGGCTTGCTTGATAAACAGAGGCGAGGTTATATCTTTTAGTAGATGAATAAAAATATATTTAAGATATTCGCTCTATGTTTTTGCATGTATAAGAGCAAATTAACAGTTTTTATTCTGCAGTGCATTCTTTGCTATTCAGTTTCTAATGAAGGGCTCCACCATACCTCTCAGCTGAGATAGGACAGGAAAAATGACTGAAAAATAAATATAGTTGGGTTGATTTTTCTGGGTGTTTGTGATTTTTTTTTTTTCTCTCTTTGTCTTTTTCCGTCGTTTTACCCACTCAGGTTGCCTGTGCCGTGGTTTTCCCTGGCAGAATAGAACTTCAAATCATTTTTCATTGACCAAGAGTTGAGCAAACCTAAATTGTACATAGCAGTACTTGGTCTGCATAAGACACAAAATTTTACACCCCATGGGCTATAAATCTGTGTCACTTTACACAGGAATGGTACAAGCTACAACTCCTTCAGCTTTGAGACTTACCCAGTGATTTGCCATTAAAATGAATAGTGTTTTTCAGGGATTGACTCTTAGCTACAATAATAATTTCTGCACTGATAATTCTTACTGTGCCTAGTGTGTGATTTCAGAATAATGCCAGTTATTAGGATGTCAGTATGTACCTTGTCAGTGTCTTTTTGCAATAGCTCTCCACCCCATCAAGTCTTCCTGACAGGTGCCTATAAAGACTGTTTGGTCAACAACATTTTCATTGGATCATTTAAAATATTAAAAAGAGGAGGAAAATATTCAAACTAGTAATGTGGGGGGTTGTCCTTGCTATTTTTATTTTATGCATTATTTGCAAGCAGGAGTTTGGATGTAATCACAATAAAGCAATGCCTCAAATCCCAAAGGTTCTATATGTATCCACCAGCAGGACTTAGAATCATAGAATAGTTAGAGTTGGAAGGGACCTTTAAAGGTCATCTAGTCCAACCCCTCTGCAATGAGCAGGGACATCTTCAGCTAGGTCAGGTTGCTCAGAGCCCCATTCAGCCTGACCTGGAATGTTTCCAGGGATGGGGCATTTACCGCCTCTCTGGGCAACCTCTGCCAGTGCTTCACCACCCTCATTGTAAAAAATTTCTTCCTTATATCTAGTCTAAATCTGCCCTCTTTCAGTTTAAAACTGTTACTCTTTGGCCTATCACAACAGGCCCTGCTAAAAAGTCTGTCCCCATCTTTCTTAGAAGCCCCCTTTAAGTACTGGCAGGCTGCAATAAGGCCTCCCCGGAGCCTTCTCTCCTCCAGGCTGAACACCCTCAACTCTCTGAGACTGTTCTCACAGGAGAGATGTTCCATCCCTCTGATCATTTTTGTGGCCTCCTCTGGACCCGCTCCAACAGGTCCGTGTCTTTCCTGTCCTGACTCCATGACTCTCAACATAATTTGGCATGAAATTATTCTTGGACAGAGCACATTGGGAGCAGACTGCAACATCAGTGATCAACTTACTCACGAGGGTCTGTGCAGGCATCCCCAGGGCCGTGCAGGCTGATGTCGAGCTGGTGCTGATGGATGGCCCAGCAGGAGCTGTCTGCCATGTCGGGCGCGGCGAAGCGGCATTGAGCCACGATGTCTGTACGCGGGCAACTGGCCTGAGTTTGAGGTATGTGGGTCTTGTGGCCTATCAGTCTCTCGTTGTACCCACGCACGCGCACACACGCGCTCCTAGGCGACCATGTTTGAACCTGTGATCAATGACAAATACAGTGATTTGCTGCCTGCCCCTGCGCCTGGCCTCCCGCCATGCTGCTGTATCTTCTGCCGCTCTTCGCCTCCTGGTCTAGCCCCTCTCCAGCTGAACTCAGACTCTCACCAGGTTCATGTCTACCTTCCCAAAGTCCAGCTACCCAACATCTACGCTCCTGCAATGCTCCCCATGTGGTTTACAGTTTCCCTTGAACCTAGAGAAACCTCAAATGTGTAAATCCAGGCTAAAAAATTGCTCTCTTGTTACCCCCGCTTTGCTCAGAGGGTCTGCGAAGCCCGGGGACAGGAGGACCTTGAAGACAGTGGTGGGAGTGGTGGGTGGTGGTGTGAGCTGTGTTAGCAAGGTGAGCTGGTTGTGGTTTGGGTCTGTTTAACGCTTCCGTCACCCAAATGGGTTGTGTCCTGTTAGAATTCTGTCACCTGCAGGCGCAATAAACACACTTCACGTTCCCATGTTCAGGCTGCCGGCGAAAATATTCAGTAGGAGAGGACCCGAGTGGAGACCTGCAGATGGCTGCAGATCTCCCTACCCAGTCTCTGTGTCCTTCACTTTGACAGGGACGTTCTGTAGGTTTTTTCCCAACCAGTTCTGCACTTCTCTTCCAGTAGTTTCATCTGGACTGAATTTCCCTAGCCTGTTTGTGCTAGGATATATCATGTGAGACAGTGTCAAAAACCTTAATAAGTCAAGATATATGACATGCACTTATTCTTTTTTATCCATCTGCCATGTCTGCCTCTTTGTCAGAGAAGGAAATTACAATAGTTTGACATGACTTGTTCTTGGCAAATCCATTATTGGCTTTTACTCAGTCTCTCTCCCTCTCTCTCTTTTCTTCTAAGTTCTTTAAAATAATTTGTTTATTTGCTCTAATATTTTTCCTGACTACTATAAAAGGGGTTTTGCTCCTAAAACTGTCTCTGATTTTTTTTTTTTAATAAGTTAAATCAGTTAGCTTAATGAAATGCATTACATCTCTCTGTTAACTGTTTCTGGTGTGTATCTCTACACTATCTAAGCTACAAAACTCTGCTGCTGCTACAGTATGTCCACAGACTGGTCTGAAATTTCCTAGCCCCTCCATTCACCTCTCTTATTTAAGAGCACGATATTGCTCTTTTTTCAGTTTCCTGGACCTCATCATGTGCTATCCATGAGCTCTGAGAGATAACTGCTAATGCTCCTGACACTCTTTCACTTGCTTCTTCAAGTAACCCATAATGCAGTAGCCTGGCCAGGTGAACTGAGAACATCCAGCTACTCTCTAATGTCTTTTTCCCTCTTCTAGGCAGAGATATTAACCCATGTGTTGTTGGTACTACTAGTGTTAGCAAACTGACTGCAGCTGGACAAATTCAATGCTTTGACCTCTTACAGATTTTCTAATGACAGCTTTCTTCCTCTACGAGCAGCAAACCAGCTCTTTTTGTGGTCTTTTTACTAATAACCTATTTATAGAAATATACTCTTCTTGCCACGGATGTTTCTTCCTAATTGTATCTCATTCAGTCCTTTTCTGATTTTGCCCCTGCCTTTATTTTATATTCATTCTTCTGTGACCTAGTTTACACTTTTGAGTATGTTTCCTTCTTGTGTTGAGGGCTATAAAGAGCTTATGATACAGACAGATGAGATGAGCACCACCTTGTACTTAGGTATTCTGAATATTTAATAAGTACATGAGATGCATAAATATAAAACCACATAGGAATTCAGATGTGCAAGTGGACACAGGTTCAGCAGAACCAGAGTTAGAGAAAATCTTCCTGAGCTGCATGTGATTGTTACAGTGAAGTGGTTGGTTTCTGCAGCAGTTAATGTCCAGCTTTACTGCATGTTGTTACTTGGGATTGATGATGTGATTTATCATTTCAAAGTAGCTCTAGGAACTGAGATGATGCAGCAACACGGGAGAACAGAAAATTCTCTCGCCTTACAGGAAAGCTGCAGGATAAACTTGGAGGCATCTTTTATCTTTCAGCTTGTTTGTATCAGCTTTCATTTTTCTCTGTCATTTTTCTCTATCTCACATTTCCACTTTTCTCTCCTTATCTATCTTGAGGTGCCAGAAAACTCTGGAAATCCATGTGGAAGCTGGGAAAGCCCAGCATGTCACCGGCAAAGGTAGCAAACGGCAGGGAGTTAGCAGGTGCTCTTGGCTGTGGTACCTGTTAGTGGGCTGAGGACGAGCCAGTACCTGTGAGGTTATTGTGGTAGAACTGGGATCACTGGTGGAACTGGGATTTGTATTACCAGAGGGCTGGCAGCTGCGACGGTGATAAGGGCTGCTGTGAGGTCCTCCTCGACGCTTTGTGTGATATCAGGAGCACAGCAGGACTGCATGTACTGCCTGGATCTGGGATGCCTATACCAATCTTAGGGAAGTAAATGAGGAGACGAGCTTCGGTAATTCAGTCCTGACCTTGTTGCTTCTGTTTATTTGAAATTTTTAAAGGTGACAAATCTGTGGACTCTCTGCCGCCATTGCAAAAAGGATCGGAGTTCCTTTGCCTGTGGATATACTTATACTCTGATATCTACTTTGAAATAAACGATCTGTAATGAAGCTGGTTTCATCTGGGGTGCCTGACAGAAATCTGGTGTCTGATGAGAAGGCGAATACAGCATTGCCCATCTTTGTTTCGTTTCTGGTCTGTGATGTACTAAATAACTTCAGGCACATGTTGTGCAGCTTGTGCTGGCATTGAACCAGAGGAAGCTTTGTGTGTTCGCTAATGAGATCAGTGCTGTTGGGGGCAGGCTTGGTGCTGTCAAGTTTAGTTCGTGACGTTTTGTGCTGTCAGCTTTTGTCCTGTGTGCCAGTAACATGTTTCTGCACTATACAAAATCTGGCTGCCTAGAACCCTTCTCCCCCCCCCACCCCATGTGAACTTCTTTCCTTCTTTGGAGAAATCCTTGTGGTTTGAGTGAAGATGGTACTGGTCCATCATGGGATGATGACAACATGGTTGTCTAGAGTCTTAAATGCAGGAGAGGGACAAATCTGTGGGATATATTCAATACAAATCTGGGAACAGGTGCAGCCTCTTTCTGGGATTGTAATGGGGATATTAAAAGAACAATGTCCTAAAAATGAAAGAAGTTTAGTAACAGTGACAGTAAGAATGGGTGGAGTTCACTTTTCAGCAGAATATGAAGCTGTCAGTGGCATTCAAAGTTTGATTTCTTTGAATTTCCTGTTCTCACAAGATCTCTGGTACTTTTCCCTGTTACAAATGGAGATGGTGAGAACCCCCTGAAAGAGTGACAGCACTCGCATTTTACTCAGGCCTTAAACTACAGCTGTGAAGTGACCTATCAACAACGTACTTGTGATGAAGCTGAAGGGCTATCCTGGGTCTCAGTTCTCCTTCCCTACATAAGAGCAGAGCCATTTGCCATTGTCACTCTTGGAGAGGTTCACGTGATGACAGATACACTGAAGGCAGAATCTGTACGTTGATCTTTGATTAATTCTGCTCCCAGATCTCAGACTTTCATACAGGACCAGGTACCTTGGCTTGCCTCCTTCTGGGTGGGGTGCTGTGAGCCGGATAACATAGCAATGGTGGGTTTTGCATACTGTTTCTGAATTGTCACAAAGAAAAAGGAAAAGTTATTTGATACATATTTTAATTCATTTGGAAATGCTTGTTCATCTCTACTGACCTTTTTCTCTTCTCTCTTTTAAGACATGGATTTTAAGAGTACATTTTTTCCATCTGTCTCCCTGAATCTCAGTTGTGAGCAAAATACCGTATCTATCAGCAGCTGTGCATGAAGAACTTTGCTGAGAAGCCAGTCTGCCATTTTCCAAACATTTTCTTGTGTTCATTCTTTTGCAGTGACTCAGTAGACACAAAATCACCCTGAGCACTGTGGTCTGTTTAAATTCTGTGGTTATTTTGCCACACCTGGAATAAACAAGCATAAATTGTTTAGAAACTTTTATTACCCATGTTTTTAAATAGTTCTCTCCGATAACTCACTTGAAATATTCACCCTGCAGATGCTAAAACTGTGGATGTCAAAATCATCATCTGCTTGTGCTATTCCCTCCAACCCTATTATGAAAGTATTATTAAATTGTGTCATACTTATTTACAAAGCTACATAATTTAAGTGAATATAAATATCAGCTTTTGATAAACCTTTCAACTATAAATCTTTTAATTCTCAAATTAGTATAGAAATAACTTCTGGGGGAAAAAAAAGTGAGTCCTAACAGAGAAAAAAAAAGGCCACATAAATTCCAAACATTCTTACAATGGTACTTGTACTTTTCAAACCAAAATTGGTACAAGACTGTTATGAAATGTACTCTGACTAATGCGTAGATACTCACGGACAGTGTAAAACTTCTGCAACAGAAAATGCACTATTTGCATACTATTCACGTTTTATATTCATATGGCATCAGAATTTACCTCAGTCTGCTATCATACAAAGCTATTGCAGAAACAAATAATCACTAGAACCATTTTTACATTTTCACATATCTGGCACAATGTTTGAAGATGTACAGACATAATATAATGCATTTTTCTAATCTGTGATGGGATGAACATATGTCTTACCAGCCTTTGTCACAGCCTTTTCACAGCCTGGGTATCCTAAAACCATTACAGTGTCTCAAACAGATCCCAAGACAATTATTTCTCTCATTTGAGCAAAATAAATTTAAGTTTTCATTCAACTTGCTAGTTACATGAAAATAGTTACATACCATCATTTCTGTCTCTAGGTTTTTGCTTCTAAATCTTCCAAGGGTCATGTCCTTAGGCTAAGCTCACAGTCATAAAGGCCAACTTAAAGTTCCTCAATGGATTTGAATTAATTTCTGGGTCGTTGCTCTTTCTGTAATGTGCATTTGGTAGAAACTAAGATAGTGCCCTACTGACCATATTAGAGCTTCAATTTCAAGAGGAGACTTAGGCTGTTTCCATTTATGACTCTGCTACGTTGTATAGCAAGATAGGACAAACGTGCTTTGTATTGATGATATCCCTTACATAACAAAGCTAAGAAAACTGGCCAGAATTCTATTCGTGCTGTCCCAAATATCATTAAATGGAAATCATATTTACATAAGAACACAGACAAAGGGGAAAAAAGTGGCAAAATAACAGATCAAAGGAAATACTTTTTCTCGAAGGTGCAATGTGATTTTGGGACTCTTAGCCAAAATAATTTCCAAGTGTAGAGTTTAGCAAAAATTCAAGAAAGGGTTTAAACGTACAAATGAATTTCAATCAGAAAACATTGCTTGAATACAACAATGAGCAACAGACCGTTATGGTAACAGAGCATTATATTAAAAACACAGCATTATGATTAACAGAGCATTATCTATAAAAGCAAATATTTGTGCTTCTGTATTTGGACCAGAGTCTTAACAGCTTGGATGAAAATCATGTCCTTTTTCATTACCTCTCAAAAAGCTGGGTGTTTAATCTAAGCTAATCTTCTAGAAGTTCTGTGTAGTGTCAGGGGAGAAGGAGAGACAAGGAGCTATTTCCTTGGCATTTTAAAGCTCTGGTTCAGCCGCGAGCTCTCTATTTATCTGCACCAGACCAATACTTCATCAGGTCCAGACAGCAGGAGCTCCACTGGTCATGCAGGGCTTGGGGCACTAAGGCCATCAGTGAGTGGGGACAGCTGCGTTCAGTACTGCAGGCCAGGGCAGGTGCAGAATCAAACCACACAAAGCTCCTTCAGGACTGGGACATGAATATGATCTATGGTGATTACTTTTCTAATATCATCTGTGTCTAGACAGATGAGTATGTTCTTGTTAGCTGATGAGTTGTGTTAATGGCATTGGTAGGAATGTGTCTTCAGACAACCATTTACTTTCTCTGAGAACTGCATTTATGATGTTCCACGAAGACTGTACACAATTCAGTAGATGCTGAAAAGCTTCTGAATGTTTTTCATAGTCTCGATGCTTTATTTTAAATAGCTTGTCATTTACAAGACTCCCAAAGACAGATAGCTTCTCCTGCTAGCTTGCAGTCACTCTGCAATTATACGGAACAGACATTGAAATGATGATGGTGGCGTCTCACTGCTACATTTTGCTGCTGCTGTGATCTAATGTATTTCAGCAACAAGCGATTCCCCCTGCATTTTGTATTCATCAGATGTCGACATTAACACGCTGTCACTTCTATCAGCTATGCTCAGGTTTTTTCGAACCTGAAAAATGGTATTCAAGATAGAAAAAGTGCCACTATATCGCTGTAACTGTAAAGGTGGAAGTTGCCCGACACAAAGGTAGAGTGATGCCTTACCCTTTAAAACCTTATCCTGAATGGTAAGATATGTGTATCGGCCTTTATGGAGCTAAGTGTGCTGGGCCAAATTTTGCATGCTGTATGCTTAGCCTGTGTTGTTCTCTGTAAGCACCTGCTTTTGACAAAAACACCCAACTGATGTGCATGCTGACATTTGTAGCTATAGTTTTAGTTTAGTTTATTGATGATGGTTTAAAAACACCTGTTGAAGTTCTGTCCATCCTTGAGCAGAATAAAAAAGGAATGGAAAAAAACCAAACCACACCAGATTTAGTGCACAGATAGCATCACACTAATGCTACTGAAAAATTCCCTGTGAGGTTCCAGCCTTTCCTAAATAAGCTGCACCTCCCTGGGGGACAGGTGCTTGTTTATCTCACAGCGATATCTCCTACCCTTAGAGAAGTTCGCAGCACATTCTGTATCTCCTTTTTTATCTCTGTGATATAAAAGTCTATCAGGTTGGTTTTTATAATGGAACAAAACATGGACTTCTAGAAAACAAAGGAAAGGTATTTGTTTGGTTTTCATCCCCATGGCTGTAAGTCAAGAAATCAAATACTGAAAAACGCGTCATACTAAAATGGTCAGTAGTGAGGATTTTCTAGGGGTGATTTGGATATTAATACATGTGGAGGAACCTGAAAAAATGTGAACATTTTGCTCTACCTATCTATTTATTTCTCTCTAGATATCTGGTTTACAAGCACTGGTAGCTTCATATTACAAAGAAAGTTCTTTTCACACTTCCTGCTGGTTGAAGATTTCATTTCTTGTACATCTCTAAAAATACACAGAAAGATAAAAAAAAAAAATCTGCATGCAGCAATTTACCACCGTGTGGGGACTTCCTCTGCATATGCTCAGCATTTTAAAACTGCATCAGCAATGGAAAACTGTGCATGCAGCATTTATTACTGACCTGCACTAATTCTTCAGTCACCAGGCAAAACTCACCACTGGAATTTTTTCCCTCTGCTAGTTTGTACCAGGGCTGCACCTTTGTGCACTATACACAGCTGAAGAATCTTCAAGATCAAAGCCTCATGCCTGAGCACAATCTTGTTCCTGGCATGTTATGCCAGGCCCTTTTCTCTGTGAGTGCTTTGATGCAGCAGCAGCAGTCAGGAAAAATAACAAACCAAGAACAAACCAAGAGAGGAAGGAGGCAATGCAACGTGTTCTCATGTATCTAGGCTTCTGCAATAAAGCTAATACGTGCAAGCCCTCTGGTTTGGGTAAGTTTCTCTTCATTACCATTGTTTTCCTCAGTTACTGTTTCCATTGGTCATGGAGACTTCATGCTCACATTCTTGAAACTGCAGCAGTGAAAACATAAAGGATTCAGGCTGAGAGCAAGAGACTGTTGCCAGCCATTCCCAGTGTAGGAAGCACGGCACACCCATTGATTCACCCAGGCTTGCACCTGGCCATCAGCAAATGGAAATGTTCTGCATGATATTGTGCAATATCACCAACCTGGGAGGCTTGCAAGAACTGTGAAAGCACTGTGTTTCCCTTCTGTGGAGCTCTTCTTTGCTCAGGAGTGGTCCTTCTCAGTGACAGATGCTCAGCTCTGAGTCTCCTTAAGAGACCCTCATCTTACTCTGTTCTGCCAGAAGAGGCTATAGCACAGGAATGAGAGTGGGCATCACAGATGAGGCAACTCAGAAGAACCTCTAGGACTTGTGAAAAGATAGACATGGTTTCCAAAGAGAAAACTATGGCATGCTCGGAGAAAAAAAAAAAAAAAATTATGTGAATACCACAAAAATTCAATAATGCCAAGAAACATGGGGACAAAACCAGGGCCACCTTTGAAGTCAGTGAGAGGCAATACAGGAGAGTACGATGCAGATAATTTCTATTGCAGGCACAGCTTCTGGAGGGAGCCAGACAAATGCTTTCTCCTTTTCTTCTCCTGGTAGAATAGGACTGCTAACACCCTGGCTAGCAGTTATACTGAAATACCATGTTCCCACCGACATGATCTTTCCACCTAAAAGAGGGTGTCAGTTCTGTGGAGGAAGTCTCCTCAGTTTCCTCTCCGTAGAGAGGACAGAGAAGAACGGTGGCAGCGGAAGGCTTTTCACTAGAGCCAGGTCATGGTCCTTCAGGTCGCTTCTGGGAATCTATTTGTGCAGCTGCAGCCAAAGCACCTGAGGAGGTGCCACAATACAGCAGAAGACATGATCGCCCAGTTTCACAAGGGTACTGCAACTTCTGCTCCCGGGCCCAGCTGCGACCTGGAGTGTTGCGAGGTGTGTGGTGGCAGGCTTTCAGCTGCAGACACCTGAACCCCAGGTAACAGCACAGGAGTTTCATGTCTTTGGCCTGTCAAGCACATTTTTCTATCCAGCTTCTTCAGGTGAATAGGCATTCATGTAAAAACAGAAAAATAGTGGTTTGATATTAAGCAGCTCTGTGATCTCTTTGTGCCTTCAGCCTTTACCTAGGGGAAAATCCTATTAAATTCAGTAAAAATTTGTATAAGTCGAGATTTTAAGAATGAGTAAGAATGTGGATTTGAATTGCTTTTCTGTTTTTATTTATGGCAGCACTGTTTGTGTACTAGGCAAGTTTGAAACACTTAATAGTGAGGAGTTCAGTCTATGAAAACAAACACTGGATTGCATTTAGAGGGACATACAATAAGCTAAACAATTAAAACAACTACTCCACTTCAAAGTTGTCTTCCATACTTGCTTCTCCTGGCCTGCCCGTGCGGATCTGCTAACCGGTGACAGTAGGTTGACAGCCAGTAGGAAATGCTGAGATGTTCTTGCTCACTTGAATTGATGCTTTCTTTACCTTATTGTGAATTACTGCCAATAATTTGGCAGTAATCCAACTGATTTTACCAAGTTTGCCTAGGCTCACAGCTGTCTTACTGTAAATGCATGTTCTTACTGTTTCCTTCATATCTCTTATTTCTTTAGATTGCTTGCTATGATTACTTAAGTTATCTGTTCTTAATTAGCTCCTTATGAGCAGATGTCAGAAGGTGCCTATGAGCAGATTTCACTTTTTCTTGGTTTTTGCATAATCCGGAAACCAGCATGTGACTGGGAGAGTTTCTCTAGCACAGTTGCTTATTTCCATTTTACTACCATCTTCAATTTTATCAGTAAAAATCCTTTTGATTACTCCTTGCCAGATTAGCAGAAACATCCTCTTCTGAGCGAGAGATCATGTTACTGGGTGTGGGCAATGACAAACTTCTACTTTTGCTTTCATTATATTAATAAGACTTTTCCATTGTCATATCGACAGGAATAAGTGTTGATATCAGATAAATAGAGGATGAGTTAAATTCCATAAGTTACTTTAATGTTTGTACTTTTACAGATGTTGGCTGTAGTAATTGCACTTAAACTCCGTAGCTTCAATTATTAGCTGATGTCACCTGTGTTGTAAGGCTGGAATTCACTAAAATTATATGAAATGGATCCGAGTACCCTGCAATTATTGTTCTCTCAACTGAAAAGTTTTTTCCACTTTGACATACCAGTTCTTCAAACACTGACCCAATAGCAGGACTTAGTACCTGCAACAGCATTTAGAAAACAAACAAAAAATCTGAAGGAAACAAAACCCCCTAATGTGTTGCCATTAGACAATCTTAACGAGAAAGCTGCTACACACACTATATTCTCTATGAGCTGTCTGCATCATCAGATTTTTAAATAATTATATTATTTGCAGTGTTAACCATTAGTAGGTCATTGGAAAAGGCTGGCATGCTTCAAGACCATCCATCAACCTAGATGGGTATATGCTGCTGATCAGAAACTGTGCTAATGAATTGACTCAAGCCAACCACATCAGCCCATTTCAAACTTTGGGTGACTTGTGAACAAAGATCTGTCTAACACCCACTCAGTATGGATCATCCTTAAAAGTCTTCATCCTGTGCCATGAAAATTCAGGGGCGTTTTCTCTACTGTCTTTCATGGAAACAGGCTCAAACATGTTATCCTGCCCACAGTGAAGTCAGCATCAAAACTGGCAGACTCCACATTCATTGCAAGAACAAAATTGTCAACAATTTAACATCTGAGGAAACTGGACAGAGAAACACCATCTTCTCCATTGTTAAAAATAAATAAAAAGCCATAAAACAAAATATTTTTTTCCTTAGATTATCAATAAAACAAAAAACCTGTTAAAATATTTTACCTCAGGAGAAACTCCCACAAATATACTTTGGCTGAAGATTAGAAATACGTAGTATAAACAGTTTTTTAAAGGCTGACATATTTGCCCAACATATTCTCATTATTGTTTTACCAATTTGAATCAGGTGTAACTTGTATAAATACGAAATGATTTGTGAAATGAAAACAAGACTTTTTTCCTACAGACAATGATCTTAGATGCCACTGAATAGGTAAGAATTGCATGCCTTTTCTTTTTAAACATCATCCTATTTATAAAAATATTTACATTCTGGTTTAAACTCTTTATGTGTTAAAATAACAATGAACACGTATTAAATGAAAGAACAGTATGTAATAACGTAGTAGTCACAGAGCCAACAGAGACTTTTCTTAATCTTTTTCAAGACCATCTCCTAGATAAAAGCTTGTCATTCAGTTAAGGGCAAAGATAAGGAAGGTAAGGCAAACCTGTAATCCAGACTGCCTCTCAGAACAATGCTTTACATGCCCATTTTTCTTTTTCCATTCTCCTTCTGTTTATAGAAGGCAAGAGAAAGAACAATGTGAAATATTACAGCCTTTGACTAGTAAATATGTGTGCATGGTCTGTGTCCAGTCATGTTTCAATTACAACAGGGATGCAACAGTCTTGGAGCCAAAGTGTTGAATATAAAGATCAGAGGAAAGTTATGTTAACTTGCTAGATCTGAACTGATGAGTTGCATTAATAGTCCAAATTTCTCTACCTCATTTGCATTAGATGTGACGGAGAGAGCAAGAAGTGATGATAAAAAACATTTTTACCTATAAGGGAATGAGGATGTCACCGTATAACTCAGTAGGGTCATTGGGAACTTTGCCTTTCTGGAATTTGAGAATTTTTGGCCATCTGCTTCAGAAATTATCATAATTAAATAAATAACAAAAGTGATAAGCAGCAAAGGCGACGTGCAGAAAATGTCCATTTTCCTCAATGAATTGCTTCAGTCTCACTATCAGCTCTGGAATGCGTTAACTGCACAAGCTGTAATAGAAACAAGAGAAACTTCTTTTTTCAGTGGTGTGCACAGCTGCCAAATTTATTATCACATCACAGACGTTCCCCGTGAGTTGTGTATATTCTGCATGCCTGTGCTTTCTTATCACTGAACATTACAGTCTATATTGCACTACATATTGCCCAGCTGCTTCCCCTTCACAGAGGCTCATTTATCATGTGTTTTGACTTGTGCAAGGATGAGGTTAACGGTCTTCTAGTTGCTGCCTGATTCACTCCTACTTTTCATAACTTCTCAGTATAGTCAGCTGTATTTGTTCTTAATGAGTGTATTAATTATACTTAATCACCCTGTTTAGCTGGGAGAAACACAGGATACCCTGACCATACATCTTTGATCACTGTTCTCCGTGGAAGTCAAACACTATCAGAAAAGGGTCCCCACTCCCCTTCTTCAATGATACTAACCCATTTCTTCTGTCCCATCCCTTCCCAAAGCTGTACATTCTTAAATTTTCCCGAATGTATTTTCCGTATGCATTTAGGCTTTGGTCACTGCTTCCTCAGGCATTGTCCTCTCTCTCTCTCAGCTTCACCTACTGTCCTTCCTTTGTTTTCCTGGAACACCCTAAGTGGTTCAACATAGTTTATCAGACCCACTTCTGCAAACTGTGACAATACTGAAATATGAACATATAGCATATACTCTGTGCACATTTTAAATCCAGGTAGGCAAAAATTAGAACACTGCTCATTCCTCTCATATGTTGGTGAGGAACTGTAAGCTGGGCCAGCAGGGGTAAAACTTCTCTGGAATTGTTACTGGGACTTTGTCCTGAGGTTTTCCTTTTCCCAATGGATTTAAATACTGCACCGCAATTATGTTGCCACGGAACATAATACTTTGCACCAAAGCTGAAGGAGAAATATTCCAAGGCAGAATCCAAGTTTCTCCTTCCTGTGCATGTATGTTGTTTTACCTATTGACACTTCTCTGAGAAAGCAGCCAGGGGATAAAATGAAAAGCATCTTCCTTCAGGGCTGCAAAAAGCCTGTATTTCGGCAATAGAGGTCCGTCTCTTGGCATGCGTTGCCTAGAGCTTTACTTTTCTGGTGAACTTTATTTTGCTTTCTATTCTTACAATCTATCAGGCTTTTTCCTGGAACTAGTGCCTCAAGACCTTTCCCTTCTGGACACTACTCCTACCCTCCCCAACGCTAACTGCATGTCAAACTCTGCCAGCTCCTGTTTTAAGAATGCAGTGTTCTTGGGAGCCGAGAAAACCATAATTTGCAGTGGCGTTTCATCGATGTACCCAGCTTCCCAAGGGTCAGGGTAACAGCCTGCAACAATGTGGCCTGCAAAAAAAAGCCAGTAAGTTGCTTTTCAAAATCAGTAATGCACAAACAGCAAGTCACGCTCCTCCGCCTTGCCTCTACTCTGTCTCCAGAACTTTGAGTTCCCATCTGTCAGTATTTTCTCTGGGACATCTTGTGTTTCAATGTAATCTTCCCTGTCATTTTCTCTGGCAACATTCACCAGAAGTTTCTTAGGCCATTAAGGCAACTTGAGGTGGACAAGATCATCCTTATCATATCTTATTCACACTCTCTGTTCTTCGAAGAAATCGCTGGATGTCTCTTTTCATAAGGGAAAACAGAGGTAGCCGTAAGCGTACTTTAGTCTTGTACATGTTTTTCCTGGGGATCAGATAGTTGACTCAATAAAGCCTGAGATGTGAAGTTCAACATGATTTGAATGCCTAAACCCATTAGGTTTATTTTAAAAGCCTGACCTTCAGTTGCAATATATTTTAACCTTTTAGGCTAATTAATCGCTTTAAAAGACATTAATCTGGAAAACCTAAAGACATTATTCTGTCCATAGGTCTGGGATTAGGGCCATGGCATAGCAAGCCTTTTAACCTCCTCCTCCATCCCCATCATTCTTTGAAAGACACTGCCTGAGCAACACACAATTAAAGGAGGAATCCAAGCCCAGAGCTGTGCTTCTGTTTCAAAACCTTCAGGGCTTACTGTAACGACTGCAGCTACAACTGAGTTGTCCTTGAACTCCCAGCCACTGGTTCTTGACTTTGAGCTGAGGAGCAGTTTGGCTTGACTGGGTTAGTGCTCCTGACCCCTTTCAGTGCCAAGTCAGATTAGGTTAAACCACATTGGTAGTGGTTTAACTTTGCAGTGAAATATATTAAAGAGTTTTCTTGGGTTCATCTTCTGCTTTTCATCACATTGAAACAGCAGGAATTTACTGTCTGGAGCAGCTGTGACATATTTACTTCTTTAAACTGCTACAGCTGTTTCCCAAGCAAACTGAGGAGCTTGGCACTGACACCCCTGTACTTTTCCATTCATAGAGCCTTTGAAGAGGAAGGTCAGACTCTCTTAATAAGCCTCTAGCCCTCTGAGGGCTGAAGGACCTCCTTGCCCGTTGGAGGAAAAGCACCCTGGCCTCAGCAAGTGGGTTTGCTGTGTGTGAACAGGTGTGGTGTGAGGCTCTGGTCTCAGTCCCAGGTCCCAAGTGCTGATGTGCAGTCCAGAGTTGCTTCTGGCTTGAGTCACTTGACATTAGCCCTTCTTGCCCTATCACTATGACAAAGATCACGCAGCTTCTTTGGTAAAACCAGCTCTGGGAAATGGGCACAGGCTGTGCAAGTACCAGGAAAATTATGGAGCTGGCCCCTAAAACAGCTGCAGCCATTGCCGTACCTGACTGGTTGCAGAGGTCTGCTCATAAACCAGTGCAGCAGTCACGAGTGGGTTTACATCACTAGGATCTGAGCCTTATTCCGAAGATCTGTACTCAGCATAGCTCGCACAGGAGATTTTGCTGCACTGGGAAGCCAGTAGCTCCCTGAGAACTCCACAGAAAAGCACAGGGGCTGAGTGGGACAGGGGACGGAGCGATGACAGCCAGACAGGACATTGGTAATATCGGCAGAACGGCTCTGGAAGCGCTACAGAGAAATACTCTGAGACTGCCACTGCCTTTTCACATGAATGATTGATTCTCTCTGTCATCCCTTCTATCCCAGGAGAGGCGAAACAATCCAGAGGAGACTGAATTACTGAGCATTTGTTGAAAGTAAAAGAGTGAAGCTAATAATTACCTCAAGCTCAGCTTAGGAGTAAAATAGCAGTAATCAAATGAGCTGGTGATAGAATCGAGCCCTGTGCCTATAAAAGGACAATATGAAAAGAATAACAGGGGCTTTATACCATCATAATAATCCAGTTGAATGAGTGCACATTAGCCATCACATTGATGTTAATAAGAAGTGAAATCTTTTTTTCTGGATGTAGATTAACTAACAAGTGAATCCTATGCACTAGTAATAGAGGAAATACTTTGCTTAAACCAAAGAAAATCAGAAAGCATAGTTCTTTACCACCCGCCTCATGAAGAAACTCAGCTGCAAAGATTTTTCAGCCAGCATGGAGCAAGGCTGCATGCAGGGCAGATCCCAGCATCGTCCAGCCTTCCAGCAGCATTCGCAGACTGGCGCGGCAGCCGGCTGCCCATCCAGCTCTCCTAAGGCTTGGCAAGACTTCCAGGGGCAATGCAATGCAAAAACCCCCAGCAAGGTGTTCTGCACAGTCACTTGGGAAGCGTGGGTTACGGTAGCAGGGGATGGCAGAGCTCTGCAAGAGAAGCTACAGATATTTCAGCCCACGGGAGTGTAAATCTCTCTCTCGTCGGCGGCTGCTCTAAATGCTTTGGGACAGCAGCCAGCTGGATATTGCAGAGCTGCACTCCTGTCAGGGCCTGGGTGCTAGGCCTCTTTCCAAAGCCTGGCAATTAAACCGGGAAAACATTCAGTTGGGGGATAATTTAAAATCTTAACTGTAGTACTAACCAGAACAGGAAATTCCATCATTTAACAAGATTGGTAATGGTTGTTTGCCCTGCAATGAAGGGAGAAGCACGGAACAATATCTAATGCTGTGAATAAATCTTTGCCCCCTCCTGGTGAATCAAGATTCACCTCTGTAGATATTTTACTGGGTAATTTCAACCTAATCGTAAAGAAATAAACCACACAAATGGCCGCTCATCTGATGAGCGGTTGAAGTATGACTGTCCCCTGCTAGTTATCTGACCAAGGAGATGTGCTGCTTAGAGCAAGGACAGTGAAAGACAGAGGCTACAATTAGAAAAGAATTTCTGTCACGACATGTCATGTGCAGTTGCGATGGGCTGTGTTTGCTGAAGTGAAAAGCACCAAAGAAACTGCCAGTGGCTAAACTGACAGGCTTTCAGTGTAACATTTCAGCACATAAGTAAACTTCAGAATGTCAGTTGATCTGTTCATCAAATTTTTGGTGGTTTCTTTTGGCTTGTGAAGAAGCATGGAGTGATTGTTAAAAGTGTTTATATGTCTGTAGTCCAAGAAAGACCTGTTGAACTTTGCTTTCAGCGTTGGTTTGCCATGTAGAAGTACTGGTATCCCCATTGGAGAAGAGACTGGAGCCCAGGTCTTCCCAGGTTGTGTCCTTGCTAAGGGTATTAGATTGTTCTTTTAAACTCCTTGTTCTAGTGAATATGTAATCATTTTATTCATACTGTTTCATTCAATCTCCTCTAGCAGCAGGAAGTGGTGGTGCTAAATGGCCAGGAAAGGCTTTGAGAAGGAAGGAGATAGTGCAGGTAGCAGTAATGTGAACATGTAGCTGGAAGCTACTCCTAATTTCTCAGAATATTTTTTTTTTCCATCTGCTCTTTTTTCCCACCTCACTCTAATCTTTGGGCAGAGCTTGACAGGAAGAGTATGTGGTAGAGGGAAGTGGGAAAAGCAAGGGAGAGCCCTTGCCCTTGCCCTGGCTTCTCCCCCTGAATTGCTGACTGCCGACCTCAGCTGAGCTGGGCTGCGAAGTGCCACAGGGCCTGCCACACTCTGCGTGGTTTTATGCTCTGTTTTGCGAGACAGGGGTGATGTGACATGGGCACCGATGTCTAGAAGAGGATGTAACTGTGAATCTTCATGGCAGTCTAGAAAATGGCAGCAAAGTCCATGACCACTCAAGCTCCAGCTTTTGTACTAGCGGCTCTTGCTAGAAAGCTGAGGCTGTTGCCTGGTCTGTCAACCAATGTCTGTGAAACCTATTCTTAAGCATCTGTTTCTCTCTATAAAACATGAAACTGTGGGCTCAGGACCAGGACTCACTAGGCAGCAGGATGCTTAAAAGTTATGCCTTAAAATGTTGAACCTAATTCACCTTTAGGAATTAAACCCCTATTTATTTCCTCTATGCAGTATTCTCTGCAATCCAGCAAGGGCAATTAACTCATGTCTCAGTCTCTATAGATAAATAATGCTTTTCATTTGCTTAAATCCCTCTTACAAGGGCTTGCCTGTTTGAGAGCTCATCAATAAGGCTGGCAGGGTGACTGCTGTATGTTTCTAATCCTTTAACCATTTGTTACAACCAACACTTGGGTGTCTATGCTGTGGAAATTAGTCAATAAGAGGAGAATTTAACAAAAGGCACATGAAGGAGGATTCAATTTTAATGGAGTATTTTTCAATTTCTAAGAAAATAAACAGAAATTCCTGTTTTTCAGGAATTTACATCCCTTAGTATTTGCTGCCAGTTCCTTGGCATTCCTCTTTGAGACGCTTGCTCTGGGTTGCTGTCAAAGTCAGAGAGATGGGCTGAGATGAAAATTTCTGTTCCATACTTAGGGATACCTTGAGTGAAATAAACCTCACAAACTTAATTTAACACCACTAATACGATTGTAGTTCTAAAGCACTCAGTTTGCATGGATGGTTTTCATTTGTACACTCTCATTCCTGCACTTCAGGGAGTATGCTTAGTTAAACCTAACCCCATTTTGCAAGGAAAATTGAAGCACAGATCTGTGTCCTTTCTGTTGTACAGCACACATCTGCAAATCTGTACAAAGTCAGGACCCCTGGCATCTAACAGATATTGGACTACACGGTTTGATTTCAGTAGTGTATATATTGTTTTTAAACTTCAATTAAATTCAATTATACCATCATCCATATAGGAGCTCTTCTGTCATATCTTAGAGGTAACTATCAATTTATTATTAAAAATAGGTTAAAGACACATGTACATAAAAATAATCTCATCCTGAAGGAAAATAATACTGGAAGCCATTGATTTTCACAAATGGCTTGATTTTAGTTGATACCATTTTGGAGTACCAACCTTTAATAGCTATGAGCATGGACTTGGTGGAAAGGTGCGTCGTCATGTTTCAAAAGGTGCAGGTTTTAAAAAACCAAAAAAGTACTAACTTGAAAATAATAACCCATAATATTCTGTAGTGGGACTCTGTAAATGTAGTAAGTGTTGCTACATGCTTTTGGGTTATTTTTTCTAGAACGCTGCAGTGTTTTTATAAGATTGTTTAGACAGATGTTCTTCCTTTTTTTGTGTAAGAACTATTTGCTCTTCTGAGGCTCAGAGATATTCCTTCTGATGTTGAACTGACATCTGGTCTCTCTGTGGCAGAATGTCTGCAGGTAGAATTGCTGTGGAAATACATCTGTTAGAAAATTTAAGTACACAAATTTTAGAGTGGTAGCAGACAACAAATTTATAAGCACACAAATCCTGAACTTCTTAAATGTATGTCCTAGTGAGTGTGAGAATTTAGGGACTTTTCAGATCAGATTTTTCTCTTAGATGTTTCTGTTGCATCAGATTAATCTGATCATTAATATGACACTTAGTTCTTGAGAATCTGAACTGTTATACAGCAGTTTGTTCCATGAGAGGCTTGAGGCACAGACAAACGGGAGAACTCCTGAACCAGAGGGAGCAGTATGAGAGATACTGAGACTTACAGTTGCCTGGTTGTGAGACTGCTTGCTTCATGGTTGGTCAGTCAGTTTGTAGGGATGGATGAGCATGGGAGAGGTCACAACAGTGCTTATCCTCACTGCACTGTCCCACTAGGATGACGTAGTGGGATAATGGGATAGACTTTCAGTTCAAAGAACACTTGTATGCGAGTAAGTCAGGATCAACAAATACTGAGCTGGTTATCTTTGGTATCTACTGACTGTAGAACTGTTTTCACTTTTTCTTCTTCAGATATTCAAAGTTTTACACCGCGGAACTTGCCTCTTTCCAAAATGCAGAGAAATCCTTCCGTCCAGGATTTCCACAAGGAAAACATTTGGGTGCATGCACTACGCCATTCATGTACCATATATCCAACTTCTGGATGTGTCAAGCTTGCTGTATATACATTTAGAGTCAGCCTGAGCACGTTTCATTCTTATCTGCTCCAACCAGGATACCAGACATCCAGAAAAATAGCCAAAGTCCTCTTCTTACATCCAGACATGTCCAGAGTAACTCAGACACACAGCAGCCAGAAAAAGAATTAGACTGTGGCTCATTCTGTGAAAGAAACAATGTGGTTTCCTCATGCTTTTTGAACCCCTTCGCAAGGAGTGCCTGCAGTCAGAGAAGAGAAATAACACTATGTTTTTCTGTACAAACTGATGCTACTATCCTTCCCCAACAAACAGGGCTACTGCCCATCCTGTATCCCACATTCCAGCAAGAGGGAATCCCTTGAAGTGCTGTGGAAGGCCTGGCTCCTCTGTGGTCTCAGCCCCCTGGGTCTTGCACTCCTGCTCCAGCCAGGTCAGGTGTGAAGCTGCCTCAGTGCCCTTCAGATGGTTATTTGCATGAAGTCTGTTGCAACCATTCCTTCTTCCCTCTGGCAACTATGAGCTTCTGTTCAAGTTTTGTCATTTTAGGAGCAAGATGGGAATGAACCTTAGCTGCCAGTAGAACAGGAGAAAGGAAACACAGCTTTGAATTATCCAATGCATAATGGCAAATGCTGCCAGAAAAATGAGGTGTGTGTCTCTTGTAACCTAAGAATCTGTCTTGGTCTGGTGCAAGAACAGGATGTTTGATAAGCAGCTCTCTGTTTATGGTTTTGCTGTCCCGGCCTAGGTAAAAGGTTTAATTTGGCTGGGACTACCTTTGATAGGATAGCTCCCTGCAGAATTCCTGTGCTTACTGGGTTTACTGGTGTTTGTAATTCTAAACCTGAATGTATAACTGGGTAGGAGGCCATCTTCCTATTTCAAAACACTGAATGCTAATTAAAGATGAAACTACTCACTAATGAGTTCTGTATTCACTGGACAGTTTTCACTGTGGTACCTCATTATTTCAAGTCATATAATTGTCCTCTAATTGGAATTCTCATACTGAATCTTATTTCCTTCATGTGAATTTCCATAGCTGTGCCATTTTAAGCCACAACTTCAGCTATGAGACATGTCAAATGAAATGCTACTTAAAGCCAGTGCTTCTCAAGGACAGAAAATACTTTTTCAAATCATACCTAGTCAATCAGCTGAAAGTATCACATTTGTCCCAATCTAATAATGGCTCCAAAGAGTTAAATACATTCCTCTGGAGCAATGCCACTGAGACAAATTAGATATTCCAAGCAGAACCAGGTTCATTGTATAGTTTGCACATGTGAGACAGTATTATTCATGGAGGTTTTATCAAGAAAAGATACTGAACTCGTCAGAAAATACTATGTATTGGGCTAAGTTGTGCAATTCTCATTCATGCTTGTGAACATTTGCACAAATAGATCCATTGACTTCCTAATGAAAGTGTTTCATTATGATCATTTCTATTACAGTGATCATTATGTGATTTGAAATAATAAAGCACCACAGCCTCATTGACTTCAGTGACACTACTTGGTCCACCAACATGAGTAAGGGCTGTGCAATGTAGTTAAGAGGATCTTAATAACAAAACCTCTGTTACCAAGTTAAATGTAGCCCCCCCCCCCCCAACCTTGCCATGGAACAGTCACAAAACTGCATGGGCGCAAGCTCTCCCATCCCCGCACACACACACATCCCCCTCCAGTTTTTCTTTGGGAACAAAACCAGCTGTAACTAGAGGCTGAGTTTTACAAACTGAATGGAGCTTGTAGCAAAAAGAACAAAAGTGCTAGTGTGCAGAAGCCACCCTGCAAAGAATGTTGGCAGTAGAGGAAGCCAGACCCTTCCACTGCTGTAACCTTAAACTATCATTTGTTGATGTTGATGTATTTCGAATAAGTGAGGAAATGAGAACATAAGAAAAAGGGAGATGGGGAACTTCAGACCTTTTGGAGACTAGGCTTTTCACATTTTTATGTAGCCTGGCAAGGCAGAAGGAACTCTTTATTGAGTGATAATAGCATACACTGCAAAATTTACTCTTACGCTTATGTGAATGGGAAGTGCCATAATCTGCAGGCTTTTCATTTTACAGAAGTGAAACCAATAAAGAAAAAATGCTCTATTGCTCAAGTCCAAAGTGCAGACAGATATGGGATTGTGGCCCCAGTTTCAGAGAGCTGATGCTTCTTCACTGAGCGAGCTATTTAGCTATCAGATAAAGTGGCGTGATCTGGAGCAAAGCAGTGCGTTACTTCAGTGTGAAAATACTATGAAGTTTGGTCTTTCCATGCACACTAGGAAGGAGTCTCAATTAAAAGAAAACACCGTTTCAGTAGCAGCACGGCTGCCTAGGGAGTTGCAGAGCTTGATGTATGGCTTAGTCTGTAGCCTTGGGCTGAAGGGTTATCTTCATTTGCAGAAGAAAAAAATCTCTTCAGCATCTTCTAGCATGTGAAGAAAACACATGAGTGTCCATAAGCAGTCAGTTTCTACCTGAGGATCTCAGAAACATGCAGTGTCCTTATCCCCATTTGACAAACAAATTGTGACTGACAGAAGTTGTGGCAAAGCCATGACCAGCACCCACATTTGCTGGCTCATTCTCGCTTCCATCAGAACATAACACTAAAAGGAGTTTTCGATGTCAGTTTTACAATAGCCTTTGACTTTGAATGGCTGAGGTGGAAATCACAGCTGCAGTGAAGTCAACAGCAATTTCGTCCCTCACTGCAGTGCCCCAGTTAAGTAGTATATATTGTAATAAAAATATTTCACAGCCGTCAACTCTGTATGAATTACCAGCAGCTGTCAGTTTTTATACTGAAAGATAAAGGCCAATAAAAGACATGGTCTCTTTTTAAGTTATAATGCTGTAAGGATGAAAAATTCAGTCCATTCCAAGGGTTAAACCCAAGCTTCTTCTCTAAAGTTTCTATGGCAACTAGATGCAATCTATAGTGATACTGTAGTTAATGAAATGTTTCTTCCAGACCAACAGGGCAACATGTAGCATTCAGTAATGAGGGATGTCTTTGGGGAGAGAACAGTGGCATCAAAGCTGCCTTCTAGCAAACTATATTGCATGCTAAAAGCCTGGGGTAAAGTATGTCTTGACATCCAAATTCCCTTCTGTTTATTCACAGTGCTTCCTTCATGTCTGCTCTGATGATGAGAAATACTGGTAATAAGAACATTACTTGAGAAGGAAGAGAGTAAGGAAAGAAAGTATATTTGATCACTTCCTTAACTGAATCATAGAAAAGAAAAAAGAAAGCTTGTGAAGAAGACTATTTTGTGCATGCTCAAAAGAGGTTTACTTTTCCTTATAGTTGGAATAGCTAAATGTTGACATTTGACGTCAGCATACTACATCGTATCTATATGTGCCCCTGTGTGAACCATGTGGATACAGATTAAGTCTCTCCATCCTCATCTTGACTTCGCGGAAGCTGAAATCTATGTTAGCCTCAATGCAAAACCCAAACCATGCGTCTTCAGCTCAGATTCACCCCACCAGATAAAAAACAAATCAGATAAAAGATCTGAAACCTGAAATCTGAAAACGCATGTGTATCTGCGAGATGGAGGCAGCAGCTGGGTCACAATGGCACCTGAGAGGTGACACAAGCTCCCCTGGGTGCCCTCTGGTCCCTTATGGCAGGGGATGACAGTGCTCCTGGGAAGCAGTTCCTTCCCTGTGCGTGGGGGCAGAGCTCTTTCCCTGGATGAAGAGGGACGAGACGGGGGTCGGGGCAGGGCTTAGGAGCCGTCTGGTGACCTTCTGCTCTGTGTGAGATGGCCTCTTCCCTCCTCTGCTCCGGGGCAAGGCTTTGCAGGCTGCTTAGTCCCTCGTTCAAAGCTGCAGCTTTGTCCTTGCAGGCCCTCCAAACTTGCAAGAAATCTCACAAACAGGTAAGCGAATGTGACCACACATACCTGACTTTGGGTGTCCAGATTTAAGATGTTGGCTGTTGAATCTCCATAAATACTTTTCCTACACACAGGCCTTGAGGAATGGTATTAATAAACAGTCTATCCAGGCCGAACGGATTCTTCCCGAACTGCCTCCCTTCAGTGCCGCGTGAATGCGAGTGTCAGAGCATGAGGGAAGGTAGGAACATGCTCTCTCTCTAGGCAAAAGATAGAGAAACCTAAAAAAAACATAGAGAAAAGTCAGAAATTTAATTTCATGGGATGAAAATTAGTTGTTCTATATGAATGTGCTATGTTTATGTTTATGTGGTATGCCTACTATGCTGTAGTAATACTGCTGTTGTAGCTATGGTGGCCTAAGGACAATAAAGAAAGCAAACAGGGCCTCCAACACAGAAATCTTTCTTTCAGGGCTTGGAAAATAGCTTAGATGCTAAAATGCTGGCCTGCTGCTTCTAGTGCTGTAAATGGATCCAGTAAGGATAAGCAGACTTTTTCTTCCCACTCACCTGGCCTTGCCTCAGACACATGTGCAGGAAAAGAGAATAAAACAGGTTACATGCAACGCAAATTCTTACCCTGGGAAGAGAAATGGGTGGCTTATTTCAGCAGAAGAGTTTCAGAAACGTACTGAATAAGGACTTCAGAAGTTGGTCTTAGGGCTGTAAGGCGAGGAGCAGGCTTGTGCTCAGCTCGCACGTGCTGGCCGAGGGGCTGTGGGACGCGGTGCCATGGTTTCTTCGCCACAAGGCAGATGCTTCATTAGGCTCTGTTTTTTTTCCAAAGCACTGCTGAACAGCGAGAAGGCTACATCCTTTTAGCTGGACCTGTCAAGGGTCTCCAGCTTTGTAGGAGTGACTCCATCTGGCATTAGATGCTTTCATTTAGACATCTGCATTTGAAGATTTTTATTAAATCTAGTTTTAAATGTATGAACTGTAAAAAAAAAAACCCTCATGGCTGTACCTCTGCCAATGTACTATTAAAATATAGTGGAAAAGACTAAACTCATCACTAGTGGTGTGCTGGATAAAAAGCAGTGTTTCCTTAGGCAAAATTACTGAGAATTTTTTTTACTCTCTGGTTCTTGAAGTGACATTTACAGCCGCAGGAAATAAAGAACAAGGTACCTTAAAACATCCTTGTAAACTTTATACAGCCACTTAAAATGAAGCACGGTAGTAATTTATTTTCAAAAGGTTGAACTTTGTAAAAATTTTTGTCACTCAGTGAAGATTTCCCTCTCCTTAGCCAGGTTACATTAAAATGCATAATGCCTGTTCTCTGAAAGGCCTCGTGCCCTCTCTCTCTGCTCCTGTTGCTCCTATGTTCTCCTTTCTCCGCTTATACCAAATACATTTGGGTTTAAAGCATTGACAGTTAAGGCAGTGTTAGGTCCAGAAAGTTTATCTTCATGGACAGGGATGATATTTGCCATTGTCTTAGCAGCTGCATTAACAAAATGTCCTACAGTATTGAACAGAAGCACTCTGTTTTCAGCTTTCTCCTTATTTTGAAAACTTGTTTGGATCACTACAATAAAAACAAAACTGTGCAGGCAGTAATTTATATGCCTGAGAGAAGGATTTGTTGTTAAAAAATGCATTATGTTAGCAATAGCGGTATTCATTTGAGCTAGATGATATGCAGTGGGAAGAGTTGAACACTTCTAAAACCATATTTTTACAGCCTTCAGTTTTGTCAAAAACAACATCTCACTACAGATCTTTTGCTATTATCTATCTGAGGTTCAGAATAGTATTTCAATTTGAGATTTCACCTCTGTAAAAAACAAAACAATCAACACAATCCATCAGGTTCACAATAAAATCTTGTGTCATCAAAATTCAATGTACAGCTCATGGCCAATCAGAGCCAATCAGAGCATTTTAGTAGGACAGATAATAATTTTGGTGTAAGGGTATTGCACGTGTCAGCATGGCAGCTGCTGTGCTATGAAAAGATCACTGTGCATGGAGCTGAGGCACAAATAAAGCCAGCCTGGAACCACATTAAGTTTGCTATGGCCAAAGAAATTCGGTTCTTCTGCAAAAGTCAGTCAACTTTGAGTTGAGTATGCATTTTGCATTTGTATTGTTTTCATGCAAGCTTCATTAGACAGCTAGCCCATAAATACACTTGATTTTTGAGAACAGTCTCAGAATAATTAACGTGTATGAGCACTGATCAGTTATCTGGTGAATTGTGTATTGCAACATTGTGGTTTAACCCTAGCCGGCCATTAAGCACCACACAGCTGCTCGCCCACTCCCCCCTGGTGGGACCGGGGAGAGAATCAGAATGGTAAAAGTGAGAAAACTCTTGGGTTGAGATAAAGACAGTTTCATAAGTAAAGCAAAAGCCGCGCACACAAGCAAAGCAAAACAAGGAATTCATTCACTACCTCCCATCAGCAGGCGGCTGTTCAGCCATCTCCAGGAAAGTAGGGATCCACCACGTGTAATGGTTACTTGGGAAAACAAACACCATAACTCCGAATGTCCCCCATCTTCCCTCGTCCCCCAGCTTTATATGCTGATCATGACGTCATATGGTGTGGAACATCCCTTTGGCCAGTTGGGGTCAGCTGTCCCAGCTGTGTCCCCTCCCAACTTCTTTTGCACCTGCAGCCTACTCGCTGGTGGGGTGGGGTGAGAAGCAGAAAAGGCCTTGACTCTGTGTAAGCACTGCTCAGCAGTAACAAAAACCATCCCTGTATTATCAACACTGTTTTCAGCAGAAATCCAAAATATAGCCCCGTACTAGCTACTGTGAAGAAAATTAACTCTATTCCAGGCAAAGCCAGCATACAACAGAGAAAATTTTCTTTCAGGTGGATTATGACTTTGCCTCACGAAGTGTTAGGAAACTGAAGATACTGAATATACACATCCAGAACATCTCAGGCTATAGACTGATCTGCTGAGACCCTGTCCTCCTTCCCTGTGTCAGCCCTGGTGCTTATGTGGCTGCACAAGAAGTTGTTTCACAGAAGTAATGAAAACTTATCCTATGAGAAAAGTCATTACTTCTTGGTTAGATCAGCTTTCTGGGCAAGCAAGGCTAGGAACACACAGCCAGGAACAAGGCGGGGAGGCTTAGGTGGACTTAAGTTGCCCTGGAGGCACTCTCTGAGGCTGCTTTTGCATCCCAAAGGTAAAATTCCTGAGAGGGGGGTTGGAGGACCAAACCTTTTGGGTGTCTATTCAGTGAAATTTGTTGCTTTCAGAAGGAAGGGACCTGGAGAGCCATAGTATGAGGATGCTTCTTCACCTTTGCCCACTAGATAGATCCAGGTAAGCAGATCTGCATGCGTAGCTTTTTCTTGCGTTGCTTGCAGTAATTTGGCTGGTATAGAGCTACAAACAATTCCCATGGTGAGTGGAATTAATTCCTTCTTGGATTTCTGCTCTGTACAAATAGAAGGTAGAAAATAGAACGTTCCTTGCTGAATGTCTGCCCTTTCCTGTTCTTCATGAGTCATTTTTGTACCATACCTAAAGAAAGGGTGATCTTACACTACAAAATCAATACGTAACAGTACACACTCAATCCCTGCCCCTTTTATACCATAGCAAAAGCGCTGCATACTGACTGCAGTTTGTGAAGTCCTATCTTTGCTGTCAGAAGTGACCTGTCCTTGCTCTTTCATTATTGATGCATTTCCTCACTGCTCTGAAGGCTTCTTGACTCACAGAGTTTTTCAGCACATGATTCTCATCATGGTGAATCAAACACTGTAATATTGCTAACGCTCTTCATTTATCAAATGGGCACAGGACCGAATTCAGATCAGGTGTAAATGGATATCTAAAGATTATTGTACATGTGGTTTTTCCGGGTGACTCTGATTGTTTTCTGGCAGTATAAAGCTTCATATGAGCTGGGCCAATTGTGGCTGGCACTGCAGCTCTAGCAACATGAGATATTAATGTATGCTGTTTTATCACCGTACCTACAAACTCAGTGTACAGCAGCTTTGATGAATATGATTGTATAAATCCTGAGATGCCTATAAAAGCACTGCAAGCACTACAACGGGGAAGGATTTTCACAAAATACTGGCAGTGAAGCGTGTACAGGGAACTAGGTTTGGGTCCTGGAGTGGTTCCCTAAGCCAGAAGAGCTTGTGTGAGTTTTGCACAGGGACCATGCTTGTCTGTTAGGAAGGACACTGCAGTCTTGGAGGCAGAGGTGTAGGGCAATGAAAACCAAATATAACAATGCTTCTCAGACACAGAGAAGGTTGTCGTGATAAAAGACCAGTTGAGTAAGGAGGCAAAGGTGATTAAAAAGAATACATTGCACTCAGGGAGCGGGCCCCCGCTTCCTCTTTACATACTGCTCAGTCATTGTAGATATGAAGGTCAAGATTCTTCAGTATTGTCCTGTCTGGACTCAGCGCTGTAGCTAACAGCTGTTGTTTTATATGACAAATTCTTTGCTCCCCCAAATAAATTGTCTGTATTAAGTTTGTCTAGTGAAAAGAACATTTCTACAGCTTCTGACTCTACAGGAAGCTCTAAAGCTTTTTTTTTCTTTTTTTTTTCTGTCATACCCATTAAGTAAAAAAAGTAATAAAAGGAATTTAGATAATGCTGCTTTTCTTAATATAAGGAATCAATTACATTATTATTACTATGAAACTATAGGTGTGCTGTCTATTGCTAAGTACTTCTCCTAGAAAGACCACAATGTAATGGCCATCATAAAGCCTAGGGACGAAGGAGAAGCCTCATCTTGTCTTCCAGGATTGTTATTTTATATTAACTGCTTTCTTGTTGGACTGGAGTTGTCTTTTGCTGTCTAATCCTATTCCAGAGCAGGCATTGCACCAGGGCAGGCCCAAATGGGCAAGTCATGAAGTCAATTAACTGTATATGTACTGGATATCCCAGTCATCAGATAAAATACCTCTAGCAGGTACGTGTGCTCTGACGGGCCTGATTCTCAGAAAACCAGGCTGGTGGCACACCAGGTCGCGAGCTGGCATGTGCTATCGCGCACCAAAACAAAAAACCCATGAGAACCTGGAGGCCTTGTACAGCACTGAACAAACACAGAGCTGGCTGAAAAGCTGGGGAATGAAGTGACATGACAGAAGCAGGTATGTCGTTACCGCTCTCTCTGACACACGCTCGCAATTTGTCTCTTTCCTCGCACCAGGTAAAGCGTCCGGAACGGTACAAAGGGGTTTTCAGAGTGCAAATTCCCTGCATGGGCAGCGGGGCGAGGGCTGGCGGACCCCTGCCCGGCCACCAGCAGGGTTGTTGCGTACCAGGCAACCCCAGGTAGCTGTCGGTGGAAGCCTGGCTGTAAAGGAGGAATCCTTCCCTGATGATGCCAAAAGCCATCACCGCCTCGGGGCAGCACATGTGCAATGCTGCCGCACGCCCCGGTGCAGGGCACTGCCTGCCAGCCGGAGGGACCACTGCCCGCAGTAACCACGGCATCCCTCGCTCTGCTCCAGCCAATTATTGTGGCTGTCCTGTCATTTCATTGCATGAAACTATACTACTCAGTGTGTATATCTTATAAAAGATATAAACTTTTATTCTCGAATATTCTTCTACCACCGGTAATGTCACCAGGTGACCTAATTCCTTCATTCACACACATTTATTTTTAGTGAATGTCAGATAAAATAAGAGCATCATTGTGCAGGAAAGAACAAATCAACTATGAACTTCTTTTCTAGAGGTGAAGAGTCTGTGGGGAAATGAATGTCAATTTTTAATTACAACATCACAATAATATTTGACTCCCACTAAAATTTTTGCATTTCTAAAGCAGGGGAAGAACTATAGTCTACTCTTAAATAAATAAATACAAATGTATACAAAACTACACTTGAAATGTGTGATTTAAGTGTAAAATAGCTTAAAATGCAGCTGCTCTTCACCTATAGAAGAGAGAGACGTTAATTAGTATAATTTGGCACTTAATTATCATAAATGTTATTGAAAGATTCTAATCATAATCATGCATTTCTAAGTAAATACCTGGAGCCTATTTAACATTCACAAGCTTCTTTATGCTAATATATTTATATATTCTAATACAATACATATATATTATGTGTGCATATACATATATATATATATTTATACACACACCACATATGTGCTAAGTCCATTAACAGAGAATCGTCTATTGTAGGTTTGCATCCATTGTAGATTGTTCTATAACTAGAAGTCTCCTTTTCTGTTCCCTTCATACCTACGAGGTGTGGTAGACATATGCCTCATTGAAATTGAAAGCTAAAACTTCCAGCCTTAAGTCCAAATCTGTCATTTAAAAATAAAATTCTGTTCAGTCATTTTACATGTAAGACAAAACTTAGTATTTGTATGTGTATGTGCACATACATATTTATGATTACAGTAGTATGGTAAGGCTGAACATCTTTTTGAATGCTGGAGAAAAGACTCCAGCGATGTGAAAAGTAAAAGCTGGCCTCAGATATTCCCTGTATGCAAACCTTTTGCTGGTAGAATTTAATCAGTGTAAACATTTTTCATTTTGAACAGAGCAGAAAGAAAAAGGGTCACTAATAATAGGTAATGAAGTAGAAAGATAAATTACTTGAAATCAAATAATGTATCAGATTAACTAGTGATTAAAATAGATTTTTTTTTTTTATCTGGAATCTAACCATTAGTTCCAGGCAACAATATTCACTGTGTCAGCTCCAGGTTTCTTATAAGTTTGTATCTGTGGAAATCACCGATCAGTGATACGCCGCAAAGATTTTCGAGATATTAAAGGCTAGGCTTTGATTTACGCAGAGAACAGCGTCTGCACTTCAGTTTAACGCCGTGGGTGGGACCTGGGCTCTGTGAGCCTGCTTCCCCCGGAGCCTTGCAGAGCTCACATCCAGGCCTGAACTCCGTGGTGTTGGTCTGTTAGCCTGGGCAGAGCTTTCACTCTCCAAGTGACAACCCCTGGTTCCCTTCATTGTGTTTGCTACGAATTTTCCAGTGACACTAGGAGTTGTCAAGGACAGCAGATTAGCTGCATCAGAGGTTAAGTAGATGCAATGTAAATGATGAGATTAATTTACAGAGAGCTTTGATTTTTGGGGAATGATATTTTGTGCATTGGATTAGCAGTAGAAAAATAGTCTAGCTTACCTAATAGATTTTTGGGGGGCATTATGAAGAATTTCCTGTGCAACACTTAGTCTTGCTCATGAGGAAAACAAAGTCATGTCTGAAAGAGAGCCATGGGTAAAAATGGTCTTAAGAGTACCTGTTTCTTAATGTCCGCTTAGAGTCAATTAACTACAGCAACTTCTGCTTCGTCACTTGCCATCTGCTAGTCCTCAATTAGACCGTCCCCTGGGAACTGAGCTGCACGGCTCTGCCCCAGCTGGGGTGTGCTTTTTCCCATGGTTGGCCCTCGAGACTCCCGTGAAAGTGCTCGATGCTGGAAGGGTTGCCCAGTCCAGCTCTTAGTGGCTCTCCAGAGGGACCGAGCAGACAGACTGTGTTCGAAGGGGTTGGCAGGAACTATTCTCTCAGTGAAGGCAGCACCTGTGCCAGGCACCCTTGGGGGATGATGGAGCAGAGAGGGTGGTTGTCCAGGCCCTGCTAGGTCCGATGGGAGCTGGGGCAGAACCGCATACACTACACTGACTTGCTGCTCCTAAGGGCTTATATGCTATATGGTAGAGCGGATCCTTTTCTGCTTTAATGCCAGGGTCTTATCAGCCTAAAACATGGATGTTATCTTAGTAGCTTCATCTACTGCTCAGCTGGGTGGAATTTGGACACAGAAACGAAGCGAATCCCTTAGCTTTATGAGAGAACATTATCTTAAAGCACTGCTAGAAATATTGTCTAGAAATATTCCTTTGGAAAACCTCTCGGTGCCTGCCCAGTCTCAAGAAGTGCCTTTGCAGGTAGAGAGATGGAAGTGTTGCCATTTGATGAGTGTTGTCCTCCTGGAATTTAGTTGGCTTGGTTCTTCAAATGTTTCCTTTCAAAACCAAACCAGCACTTCAGCAGCGTGCTAGGGATTCCTCATGCTGGAATAATTTCTTAAGCAATAATTTGCAGCTAAAATAACCGAGCAAAGTTTAAAGTCATATGCCTGAATTCTAGGAAGAGGACTGAATTTTTTCTGCCCTTTGGAATAACAGTACAGTTTATTACTGCCTGTAGTCCATATGATTAGGATAACATGAACATGCTCATAGGAAGTAACTGAGGAAGTGGCCATTTATGCTGTTGCTGCCCAAAAGTCTAGAGCATATGGTTATTTATTTATCCTCTGCAACAATTCCTCTGTAAACATGCGGTACATTCTTGGAGAGAAACAAGCCAGTATCTCTCAGCAGGGAAGAGGGAGCCCACTTGTGTGTCCCACCCAGCGAACACGGCCAGCCATTGTTCGGGGCTGCACTCGCGGTTATCACGCGGGGGATCTCAGCCCGTGCTAAACACAGCCCAGAAAGCCACATTCCTATATCAAATGTCATCATCCTCGGAGTCCAGATGAGCAACTTGAAGTGAAGCAGGTGAAGTCATTGACAAGGAAATGTTCCATTTTCATGCTGGTGTCCATGTTAAATAAGAATTGTGGGAAATTAAGCAGAGAAAATGATACTAAAGTAAAATTGTTATTAAAAGGATCCAAATTCCATTAAGCATCAACAGCACTGAGTTCAGTAAATAGAAAGGTCATCTTTCTGCCTCTCCCTCACTCCCAACTGCAGCATGACTCAGAAGAATAAACAATTGAATAGGTTTTGTTAGATGCCTGCATGCAGATTTGTCTGGGTTTTTTATTATTTGAAATTTCATTCAGTTCCCTGTTTGTACCACAAATTAATTCTTAAAAAATGCAACTGTAAAAGCAATAATTTTTTGCATATGTTTAACAATCAAGGGTTCTGATTTCTGGAAGATTTCAGACACAGATCATTTCATTATATGTCCCTGCTTTGATGGAACTGTAGAAATTGAAGACAAGAAAGGGAAGGGAGAAGTGAGAGGAAAAGCTGTTGTAGATTTGTGTATGGATCTAGAGGTCGAAAGTGCATACACAGCAGGTGCCCATGTGCTTTAGGGATAACCATACCAGTAGTAATGGTTGTCATAGTCTGAAGTGAAGAGGAATAAAAGGAGAGCTGGACATCACTGAAACTTCGCTTAAACCATCAGATTTGGGCTGCCTTTTTCTGCAGGGCAGGCTTCTTTCCAAATGTTTTTTGCCCTCTAGGGCAGGCAGAAAAATCTATTCCTTGTGACCTTTTTAAAAAAAATGTGTAAGTAAAGTTTGCAATATGATATTTGTATGCAGGGATTAGCTCTTGGTTTCTTTGCTTGGTACCTTAGGGTATATTTTTAAAGCACTACACAGAATTTCGGTCTCACTCGTCAACTTCTATTGACTTTAAACCTCATGAGTCACTTTGACAATATATCCCAGAGGCTTTCTATCTTACATTGGCTTTTATTTCAATTTCCCTGCTTTTCGGGGGTTATTTCTGAATTTAGGGTTAGCTCACATGGGAGGTTGGCTTTCAGGAGAATTTTCTTAGCTTAGAGATGTTCTGCTTCCAGCTTTTCACCCTATTATTTTCTATTCTGGTTTTCTTCATGGAAAAAAGACATTTTTGTTAGTATCTGCAATTTTTTTGCTTATTTGGTTTACACATGCCTGCAATGGCTGCATTACCTCAACGTCACTATGCACGGCCCCCTTGTGAATGCTATTGTAACTTATGTGTAACTGTAAAAGTATGTGCTCGGTAATACCCATAGTACTATAATGACTAAACACTATAAATAAGACCTAGCAAAACATTTATAAATTATTTTCTTTGCAGAATGGATATTTTCTTCTCTCAATAAAAAATTCCCAGCTGATCTTCCCTATCAAATCTTTCAGTGAATCACATGATGTGATGAAGCTTTAGGAAAGTGATACGCTACTCCATAGCAGCTGGATGCACATTGAATCCTCTGCCTGGTAATCTGTTAAGGTGCCCAGACTGGTGGATTGGCCATTATTTGTGGCTCTCACATAGAACGTATGTCAAGCAGATATTCACAAGGGTGAGAGAGACATTTTGTCTGTCCCTAGAAGGGATTTCTCCCAATTCACTTCATTACTCCTCCAAAATGCTACATAAATAAACAGCGTCAAGAAGGGGAGCTCGGTGAGAGATAGGTCTGTGTTCTGCTAAATACAGTTGGCAGCTACAGTTACCCTTGGTTCCTCTCACCGACTGGTAGCACCAGGTGGGCTAAAAGGCACGGCAAAGAGCCAGCTTCCTTGGTGCTGGGGAAATTTCGGTCAGTGTTAGTCACCTTTGCCAGGCTGTGCCACCATGTACATCTGGGTATAGCATCAAACAAGTGTTGACAAAAGAGTTAAGTATTTCCCCTGAAGCACTTGGCAGAAAATAAACAGCTGGAGCAACTCTCAATAAATCCTTATTTCCTCAATAGCATAACAATGGGAAGAGGAAGGAAAAGCCAAACAAACAGTACATTTGTTATAAATGACACAATAGTCTAATTTCTCCTCTCATGGCTTTACGTGGTCCCATGAAAGTATGCAAACGGTGATAGATACTATCATTACTAAAGGCAACTGATCTCCATCTGGGCATTCAGGTCGCAAGATGGTGAAAATTCAGGCTGAGCATTGTTTTAAAAAATATTTTCTACTTTGCCATGAAATATCAGCTGATCTTCCATTTTTCCAGTGTCTATCTCATCTACTGAAAAAAAGTTCCTCCAGGATTGGTAAGCATATTGAAAACATGAAACAACATCAGTGAAATTCTTATTGCCATAAGAGGAATTACACTCTCAGCCTTTCCTTAGTGCTTGTAAAGGTCTGGGCTATAACTACAGCATATATGATATTGCTGCACATCATTATCAACAGTATTATTTTCATTAAAAGAAACATTTTCCCTAGCGCCACTAACTTTTTGAATCAAATGCTTTACTGAACTCTAATTAGCGTAGGTGTACTGCATTACCTTTGGCTAGAGGCTTGGTTATCTTGGAAAAGGAAGATAAGGTTTTGTTAGTATTTGACTATATTAAGTAAGCTCATGTTATATTCCATTCCATTTTCATTGTGCCTTTAGATCTGATTGTTTTTCCCTTCTAAAACACTTTCTAAAGCTTTGCATCTTTTTTTGGAACAGTCTAATGAACATGCAGTGGCCCCAACCACTCTTCTTTTTCCTTCTCTGTTATTTCACATGTAGCTACTACATATGTGATTTTCTGGTTACTTGGTACCATGCCATTTGAGAAATTTATTGCTAATACTTGGCATCAGACCTGGTATTTTCTGTGGCCCTCCTTTTGAAATTCAGTGAAGGATATGACCTAGCCCTTCACACATGGAGATTCATTTCCAAGTCAAGACAAGTTCCATACCCTTTTTCCAACCTGTCCGTGCTTCATTTTAGAAGCATACTTATATATTCTTTAATAACTATCTCTTTCTTTTGGTATAATGAGCCTAATTTTATCTTTCCCTGCTTTTCAGTTTTATGACTAAAGGGTGTTGTTTTAATTTCCTTTGACTTTTTGAATATATTGACTTTATTCTTACACTTCCTGACTAGTAAGATGTTTGTTTCTTGGCTGACCGGTGTTTTTTGGCCATTCCCTTATTTTCAGTAATGTTTTTGAGACTTTTCCTACAGCCGTTGGCCTTAGTGTATTGGTTCCAGATAGGATCGGCACCTTTGACTTAATGACATCCCTGCTTTCCTGAAGAAAGAGGTTTTTGAGGTTTTTTGCCTGTCTGACTTTACTAGTTCCCTCACTTCCTTAAGGTTTGTCCTTTTAAGTCCGTAGCTTTCACTACGATGTGTACGGCAACTCTCACAGTAGTAATACCGTAGCGTAAACATCCATGGTGGCTTTGAATCAGGTTATTCATGCACTGCTCTAACCATGGCAGTTAGGTTTGCTCAGGCTAACTTACTTACTCTATTTCTTAGGCAGGTTTTGCAGCCTGTCCCGAGCTCCAGGATGCTTTACTTCACCTGCTGCTAGTTCCCATGTTTATTACAGACGGCTGAGTTACAGCCCGTGCTTTTTGTTTGTTCTTCCATTCCATTTAAATGGCATCAGCTTCAGATCATTCAATTCAAGGTTATTTCCTATGACCAAGTCGTTTTATAAATGTCCTCACTACTAACAAAACCAAGCTTAAAATAGAATTCTGTGCAGTTGTTTTAACAATTATTTGATGACAATTTCTGTTGGTTATTGAACCAGGGAATAGTTGGCCTCTGAATTATTAGTGGCACTTCTCTCAATCCTTTTGCTTGGAAAGCTAATGTCACTTACAATTTGTCTCCTTCCAAAGCCACAAGTTTCTCTTAATGTACGCAGAATCTCCTTTAAATAGTTCTTGGTCAAGGGAGAATGGTTTTGAGTAGACCTCATTTTGTCACTTGTTCCTAGGCAATAGTGTCTGCTTTGGCTGCTGCTTTTTCTACCATCTGAATAGTTGGCTGTGTTTGCTCTTAAATATCTTCATTTCTCCTGTGGTGGAAAAGTTACATCACTTGTTCCTGATCCAAAAGAAAACAATAGGTGGCTATTTCTTTGGTGGAACTTCTGCTCCAGTTTGGTACCCTACCATTTTCTCCTTGTATAGCATCAACCCTGACCCTAATGAGCTAATTTCCTTTTGTATCCTTCTAACCAGGTAACAAGTCTTTGCAACACTTCTCTATGTATCTGGCAGAGATGCTAGCTGTTGCAGTGCCTGCTGGTAGTTGAGGAGCAATTGTTATTGACTTCTAGATGAAAGGCTCTTCAGGGACATGCTCTTAGGTATCGCCAAGTTGAAGAGTAACAAAGTAAGTCAGGGAGAGTTCTCTCAAGGTCACAAGAACAAACCCCATGCTTGTTCCTATGCGCTGTTTACCCGCTGACATCCCTTCAATGAAAATCAGATGAAAAACGGGTTTCTGAAGGAAGTAATGGTTTATTTATGGAACTTGGTTTGCTATTTATTTATTTATTTATTTATTTTGTATTCTCAAAATTTTTCTGGAAGGGTGGATAATTGGTGCCTGGAAGCAGAATTGGAGAAAATTCAAAGACAAATTTAGCAGTTTTCCTTGCATATTCATGTAGAATAAATATTCCACATTTTGTCACTGTGTTCAGGATATTTTCTGCCTCAATTCACAGATTGTCTGTGGGTAAGTTTTAGAAAAGGTAGTAGATCACCAGCCATTCTGTTTAAATAAATGTCATAATATTAAAAGGAAACTGAGAATGTTAACTGTACAACACGAGGATTTGTGTTCAATATTAATTTTATTTAAATATCTGTGAGAACAATAGTAATTTTTATCACTCTTTCTGAAACAAGTCAGTAAAAAATGTGTAGGGCAAATGAAATCCACCAGTTAGAAGCTTTCTAAGTAGGATCGCTTGAGGAGGAGGGAAGTGTTTTTGTTCATCTTTCACACTCATGATGTACTTTAACTTGAATGTAAGGCCTCAATTGCTCCACTTAAATTACAATTCAACCTTCATCCTAATGCATTTTCATTTAAAAATGAAGTTTTGATTACAGATATTGATAGAAAAAATAATCCATTCAGAAAATCTAAATCTTCATAAAACTGTTTGGTTTTGAGCAGTGTTCTTCAAAGTTAATACAAGCTATTTACATGCAGGTTGGGCATTACCTATGTACCCATGTTTTTGATTTCTTTTTCGTCTCCCTGTGTATGTGGGGAAAGGCAAAAGAGTAGAGAGGGAGAAAGAAGGAGAGACAAAGTTGAGAAACCTTTGCTTTGATTGCTGAAATAAAAAGTTTTCTGCAGAAGTCACTGGTGTTCAAGGAGGCTGTAGAGAAGTTTAACCACCACCGCCAATAAAATATTTCAATGGTTTACAATCTGAAAGACAAAACCCCTTGCAAATTTGTTGCCTCTTTGTATTACAAAATCTGCAGCTGGCTCTTCAGTGTGCTTTGCTTGATATATTACGTTAATCAGTTCCCTTATTTTCGCTAGGCAGCAACCACTCCTTCAGAAACCCCACCTAATTGAGTGCACTATTTTGGGGTGTTTTGTCTTGCAGCTGGGAAGCCAGACTTTTTGCCAGTAATTTGTAGTCTCTGCTTATGAATGAAACAACTTTGTAGCTTCCTCAAGCTGGGTTTTTGGAAGCTATTTGTCAAAGCATTTTTCATAGTTCAAGGCAGAAGCCTCCACTGTGGAAGTAATGAAAAACATTTGGTAACTAGTGGAATTTGTTGATACTAGTTTTTCTGGTTTTAATCACAGAGGTGGTCTCCTGCTGGGATTTTCTCCCTTTATATAAATCTTCTGTACAGAAGACATTTCATGTCTCTCTCTTGTAAGACATTTTGGATTCTCTAGATTCTTTCTGAAAAGTCTTTCTTTCTTCTGTGACTTGCTTCTTTTCCTTGTTTCTCTCCTTTTCCTGTGAAAACCATACATATTCAAGAATATTTTTAAAAGTTTAAATTATTCTTTCTTGGTTTTTGTCTCCTTCAAGGCTTTAATTTTCTTGGAATTTTACAATCTCTGTTATTAAGGTTTAGTTCTTAGCTTTCCCTGCCATTTCGCCTCTGTAAGAGCAGTCTTCTGGTAACTAGCGTTTCACGGTGCTGGAGAGATGGCAAAAGTATTGATATGCTCCTTTCTCCCTCTGAAGAACTGCCTGAGACAGATTTTTCTCAAGCTTGTTCCATTTCCGATTTAGTCAAGCCACTGGGCTGCATCAGTAACTCTTCCTCAGTTGAGATTGTTTAAAGCAAATACTATATTTTCCTACTAAAGTATCTCCGTATTTCCTTCTAGAGAAGCGCTGCTAGTGGAGATTGCAGGCCTGGCTGCACAGCATTATGAGCTATCAGTTTTTCCCTCACCAGCTGTGAATGAGCCTGATCATGGCCTTCAATTTGAAGGGTGAAGGTTGAAGGTTGGCTGAGGAAATATATAAAGCATGGCTATTTCTGTTCACAGACACTGGTGATAATGGCTAGTACAGTCTTTCTCTGTAAGGAACAGCCATTTCAAGTCTTTTGTTGGTGCTCTCTGCTGCTTTGGCAGATGCCTAGGACTGATGGGTGCAGGGTGGGCAGGTGTGCTCCTGCTTGAGGAATGGGGCCAGAGCACCCAAGGGATCACCTCCACTGCAGAAGCAGTCCCATGTGACAGCTTTGCCACAAATGACTGAAGACAGGAAGCAGAATGCTAATGCCAGAGCCAACACAATCACCAAATATAGCAGCACAGGATTTGGTGCTAAATGAATGTTTAGGAGTTCAGTAGGCTGAAGTCTGGAGAAGGAGAGCTCATAGCAACTCCTGAAAATCTAGAGGTGGTAGAGCTCTAACTAGAGGCGATAAAAGTTTAATTAATTTGTCTTCCTCTTCTCCGAATATCTTCTGTATATCTCATAAAAATTTGAAATTTTAAAAGGAAATATTGACCTCTTCCCACTTTGAGAGCATGATGCTTGCTAGATTGAGGGGGCCACACAAGGCAGGAGTTACCTACTGGGTTGCCTTCTATTTGGATCTTTGCTTACCTCCTACCAATAAATAATGGTCTAAGAAATTACACTTGTGGTACTTGCAGCCTCTTCTGTAGAAATGAAAGGCATCTTTTCTATTAAAAGTGCAAGTGAATGTAGAGCATTCCCAAAGGTTCTTAACTTTGGTAAAAAGACCCTGTACCCAGGAGACAGTCTAATCTTTTAAGCTTCCTTCCCATGAGCCTGTTTTTTAGATAATCCATCTTTGCCTGCTAGCATACTACTCTTGATAATGAGCCTGTCGCCACATCAGGTTAAAATGTATCACTACAATTAATTTCTTTAAAATATATTGTTCAGAGAATAATGAGAACTAAGCCCTATTTTAAAGCTGATCAGGTGGTTCAAGACAAGAATCTAATTCTTTTCATGAAAACTGACAGACTTTTACTTCAAAACCAACTACACTTCATTAAAACTGTGATAAAAGCCTGTGAAGTAAAGCTGAAACATTGCAGCTGTGAGTTCTCCAAAGTTAGAGAAGAATTCTTATATTGTTTCAGTATGACACAATGTGTATGTAATGGATTAACTCTATTTCCAGACACATTTGGACCTGCGGTATTGATTTTCTTCCTTCCTGTTCATATAACTAAAGGAATTTGGAGCCAGACCCAACAAAGGTCTTTTAGGCACCTTAGGTGGAACTTAGATGCCTATATCCAACATTTTAGTGCTGAAAACCTCTGCTTCAATTGCCAGCTGATCTTGAAGATACCAGAATTCTTATCTTTAGATCTAAAGCTTTCCAGGCATTTTTTGCACCAAACTGTCTCATTTCTGTGCTCATATCTAATCAAAATCACAAACTAGAGAGTAGACACTTTTCTTCTTAGGGGCTTGAGGCTGTAGGTATTTCTGGAATGCATTTAATATTGCTGACCCCTCTAAAAATAAATTTGTGATAGCTACCACCTTCTTTTAAGGCACAAGAAGCATGTGTCATTTCTTCTACACTAGGCTAGGGCACTAAGGTAGCCTAAGAGATCCAGGTTTGGTCCGTTTGGTCCCTTCCCTTCCACCATTTGAGGAAATCAAATAGTGTTCTCAGTACATGGCATATTCTGAATGGGAGAAAAGGGAGAACTGAAGAGGAGCAGAAAAGTGATTAAAGATTCTACTGAGGTAAGGAGGAAGAACATAGTAGCGGTAGAACTCTGTGACTAGGAAACTAAGGTAAACCTCATAGGTGGTAGGGAAGTAAATTCTGCTTCCACATGTCTTTTTCAGTGTTTAATGTAAAACACTATTTTATATAATCCAGTAATTTTCTTATGAAATAAACTGATTCAAGGCAAACTGATTTTTAGTATTATGGTGTTATTGTATTATGGTGTTGTGTTCCCATAGAATGGATTTTTTTTTTAAATTAACTTAATGGCAAAAGATCCAATAAAAATACAAACCAATACAGCAAGGTTAAAACAAGCATAGAATGATGTGGTGTATTTATCATGTACTTGTAGATTGCAGCAGTAGTTTGCCAGTTAAACTCTTTAGGAAAAGTAATAGTACCAGAAATACGATGATCACAATACTTGTGATTCAGGTAACAGCTGCAGTCCTTTCTACAAATAAGCAGTGCAAACACATTAAAATTCTAGGTATAAAATTTTTAAGAATAAACCTAGAGTAAGGTTTCTTATTGTTTAAAACATAAAAGTTTCATTTCTTAGCTAGTAATAATTTCCTGTACATGAGAGCAATCATCCTAAGGGATGGCTTCCGCGGCCTGGCAGTGTATGTGGTTAGAGGCTCTGGGTGGACACTCAAGACATGATGTTATGGAAAAAGATGAGTTACTAATAGTTCCATATGTAATTACGGAGATATTCCTATCAACTCACAGTGAAACCAACTTGTCAGACATGGAGGAGGTCACTACAGGGGATGGCATTACGTCTGGGAAGCAAGATGATGTTATATAGCTTTTGTTCATCAGAAATGCAGACAGTGTGGTGATGATGAGGACTTGTCTGCTGGATTCCAAAACGGACTGCTGAGAGACATCTATGGGACAGAATTGCAGTGCCACAGGAAAACACTTTGAAACATTTGTAGGGTTCCCTGTGAAAACAACACAATGAGGCATAGAGAATTTAATTAAATTAGAAAAGCGGTTGAGAGCAAAACAAAAAAGATTACTATAACACTTTGTGGACGCTTTGTGTTCCCACATCTTGACTATTGCATTAAGTCTGATGATTTCATCTCTAAATGAATATAGAAGAATTAGGAAAGAAGAACACAACAGGACGATAAAAACAATCAAATGTTTTGCATAACTTTTGCATGAAGCTAGAGTAGGATGACTTCAGGGGAATGATAGACATCCATAATATCATGAGTGATATGGAAAAAGAAAATGGGAAATAATGAATGTGTCTTACAGTATAAAGGGGAACCTGATGAAATTAGGTTTTAAAGCAAACCAGAGGAAGTTGTGCAATTGTGCGCGTTCAGATGTGGAACTGAAGATGTTCAATACAAAAAGGGGTTGGAATAATCTATGAAAAATAAGGAATCTTCTTAACATGATCATGTAGATCCAACATCTAATTTAGGAAGTCCTCCTAATTCTGACCTAGGGAAGGTTCATTCAGCGTGCTTTTGCTCTGACTCAGTATGGGTTTCTCAGGCAAAGAGAAGACTGGCAACATGAAAATCGTAGTTGTTGGAAGAACCATGCTAACAACTTTCACGAACATAAATACTGAACACAAAATGGCTTAGAGAAAACTGTGAAAATTAAAATAGGGACCCTCTACAATCTTTCTCCCCAGCCCAATCAAAATTTGTGAAAACCTTCCAAGTCCTAAAGTTGAAAAAATGCAGAACTGCCCATTTCCAGAGATGCTATCTGTAGCTGGTTTAAAGTTTCTTATGATTGCCAAGCCTGCTACAATGCTTTAGGAGTGCTGTGAGACAGCCTGCAAATTAAGTAGCTGTGAGCCTCTTCTAGAAAAAGACTAAAGAAGTTGTGGGGAGAGGCGCTTCCTTGCTGGCCTGCAGTGGGAATTTTGATAACAACTTTTCTACCTAATCTTAAAGCCAGAAGGGGTTTTTTTGTACAGTATTGAGAAGAAATGTTGATTTACAGAAATAAATGGCTTCCTTAAAATATTTTAATACTGCAAAACACAAAAGCCATTAGAAATATCACTTCCAGTGATAGAATGTGTCTGTTCCCCCTGAATACAAGCATTTTCATACAGGTCTAATCAGGATTAGGCCACCCTCTGAGGCTATGAATTTAGTGATTGGTTTGTGAAAGGATATTAGAAATCACAGAAAATATTACTGAATTCATTGCCTGATCTGCCAGCATCTGAACAAAAGCATTATTTCCCTTTGTGAATCATGGGTACTATCAATTGTCTTTCCAGTAAATGTGTAAAGCTATAGAAAGAATAATATAACTTGGCCCTGTAAGTCATATTCTGAGTGAATGAGCTTTAGAAGTGGAAGTTTTGGTGATTTAAATTTACAGCATCAGGAGGATGCTTGTTAAAACCGAACCATGACAGAGCCTAGATGGCTTAGCCAGTGCTCTAGGAGTCACGGGATGTACAACTATATTATGATTACTGCTAATAATGAATGGAGCTCCTCTAGCTCTCCTTCAGCAGATCCTTCCTTGAGGCTGAAAACATGCAACTTTCCTACCTTGAAACAAGTGAGAGTTTAGATTACTAGAGCTGGGTGAGAATAAATAAATATGTATATTAACTTTGTACCTGTTTGTACTGGTAAGAAATTTTCTCTTATTCCGTAAGAGCCCAGTGCTGCAAGCTGCTGAGCGCTCTTGATATATGTTTAAGGAGGATGCTCAGCATTTTCTATTAGTTGGTTGGCGTATTTGAGCCCTTTATGATCTTTTGAGCTTTTCGTAATCCCAAGGTGGTGTATGATTAAAAATGTCAATGCACAAAACTTACCTGTCTGTTGTGAAATTGTAGTAATAAAGGGATTCTTGGAAAATATGCTGAATCACTCACCTGGAAAGCAACATCTATTCAGGTTTCACGGCATCTAGTAGGAACTAACCTGTTGACTTCAGTGAAATGGGAAATTATTTCAGATGTAACCCAAGTCATATCACTATAAAACCACATTAATTACTCTGCCTTAACTTTGGAAATGCTTATTTGGGATGACCATTGCACAGTTTGGGTTTTTCAGTTCACTTACATCTATGTATATAATAATGTAATGTAGAAAATCAGCAGAAATCAGGTTAATGAAGCTGTACCACAGCTCTAGCAATGACAGGGAAAAGCACAATTGTATATTTGGTAAGCATAAGAAAGTGGATGGACTAATATACCTGATAGGACACAGCCAATATTTTGAGATGACCCGAGCCTCTACAGACACTTTCTTAAGAATTGGGAGGCATGATAACAATGATGCTTTTTAAAATATTCATGTTGAATTATTCATTGCATTTTAATAGAGAATAATTATATGCAACAGGTGTTTTTCCTCTGGCTTGTTGAATTGCAATATAACTAGCCTCCAGTTATTGGCCTCAGGGAAAGAAGCAGTAGAACAAATCAGCCTTATTTTAAAATAATTACTGAAATCCTACAGTGCCTGTCAGTTGTTATTTTCCTGTTTTATGTCAATCTACAGTACATGTACAAATAGGACTTGGAAACTGGGAGAAAAAAGTGCAACCTATGAAGAAAAATTTGAGAAAATAACTTGTGGATTTAGTAAATATGATGGTAGTAGAAGTGAAGGGCCCATTCTATATGTTATATTAAAATCCTTTGAGCAGATGAATAATGAATTTCTAGCAAAACGGTGTAAGGAATAAGGATTATTACAATTTTGTTCCAAATAATTACTATAAGGGTGTATTTGGGGGCCTCATTTTGTGGCTTTTACATCAGCATTTAAAGAAGATTAATTTAATTTAAGCAGGATTAAGTAAAATTTCAATAGGAATTGAAAGTATGTTTTACCACTCTGGTTCTTCTACATTCCTAAAATACAATGGCAGTTAGTAAGACGTTAGTGCTTGCCTAACTAACCTAAGTGATAATTGCTTACCTGTTCAATTCAACTGATAAAGCACGACCTTCTGATGGCTCCTGGTTATCGACAAAGGGCAAATCCAGCTCATTACCCTCTCCCACCCTTGTGCGCTTGTAACACCGCACAGTTGGCAGGTCAAGGGAAAGCCTGAAAAAGAATCTCGCTGAATTTAGGCCTCTCTAACATCTACAGAAAACTTACATACAGGGTGGGCCATTTTGGAAGAGGGCCTAGTGATCAAAGACGTGCACGTGCGTGTCCACCTCTTCAACTGATGGTTCCTGTTAGATCCCTTCTCCCACACACCACTCAGACTCCAACTCGGAATAATCTCTCTCTGACGCCTGTTCAGGATGGTGCTGTTTGCTGTGATGGAGACTAATATTAGCCCTATTTTTGCAGCACATGTAGATGCATTTACCAGGTGTAGTACTTCGGTGCCCAGATATGACCCTCCTGAAGGTAAGTCAGTCACCCACACCTAACGGCAACCATCCGTGACAGCCTTTGAACAATATGGTGCAGCTCTACACACCCATTTACGTCAGGGAGTTAAGAGACATGGTCTTTTCAGAGGTGATAAATTACTTGGGGAAGGCTTAGGACACGCTACTGAAAAGTTGCTGTATTCCTCATATTTTTTTCAGTTTCTCCCAGGCTAACATATTGGCAGGACTGAGAGCTGTGGACTTCTGGTCAGCTGCAATGCACTGCAAGACGTTGCTCAAGCACGCAGCTTTCCTTCAGCTGGTGCAGTGTGAGGTAGAGTTGTTCGCTGTGGTGGACTCAGAATATGAAAAACTTATTCCGCTGTCCTTAGATCTACCCAGTGGAGTGTAAAGGCAAATAAAAAAATAGTTTAAGTTATTTGAAGTTATTACATTTGAAGTTATTAAGCATAAGTAAATGAGTAGACTGTTAAGAGGACTTTCCCAACCATAAACAATATATAAATGTTTTTGTTACAGTTTATTCTTGTAACCCCAAAGTTGATAATTTTTTAATAATCTCTATCTCTGCAGTGTTAGAAACCCAAGGCAAATTTACTTGTGCTTCTGCATGGGGCTGGGAAGATTTTGTTTCTACTTTAACAATTACAGATGCTCTCATAGCACAGACACGGACATAAATTGTTTATAATTTTCACATTGTCTCCTCACATAAAATGATCTTCAGAGCACATAGTACTATCCAAAAATTGAAAGATGAGATAAAAGCATGTTTTAAGGTTTGGGTAGTAATATGAATAAGAAGATTTGTTGGACAATAGACTAAAAGAAATGCAGCTTTGTACCACAAAAAATGGGTGGGAATAGTACTCATCATAGCTCTTTTCACAATCTATCTGCAGCATTTTCAGTATTGTTTCATAATGTGAAGACTGGACGATATACCAGCATGTAGGCAAATGATAACTAATACAACATACTTATTCTACTTTTTTTTTAATGAATGTAATTTTTTATTTGGTACAGCCTGCACGTTAACATTTTTAAAGAATATATGTATTCTGGTTAGCTTTTTACACACAGAACAGTAAAATAAGAAATAATGTAGTCCTTCCATTTATTCAGAAACAATAAAAATTATGCATTTAAAATGTCAATGAAAGCTGTTGAGTAATTAACAATTTTGTACATTTATTCTTCAAATTATTCACTGGTCTTGTATTAGTGAAATACATAGATAATGAAAAGCAGAAAATAGACTTCACAGTTCAGTTAAAGATAAAACAGAAGACACTTTAAAGGTTTTCCTTTCTATTCTATTTCTATCCTATATCCCTCCCTCTCAATTTCAGAGGGAGGCAAGAAGTCAAGGAGTTTCTGCTGTAATAAAAAGGCACTTTCCACATGTGCATTCTCATTTTTTCCTTCTCAGCTCCACGCAAACATTTATTTCCCGTTCCTTCAGCCACCAAGGAGACACATTGTGGGCCTGATTCTCAATCCAGCGCAACTCTCCATGCCCATCAGTGAAGTTACTGTGCGCTTACTTTGAACTAACTGAATCGTCACTACAGTCAAAATCCAACCTTACATCCTCTGACTGGAGGTGGAACAGCTGAACAGGAGTAGGCATGCAGAAAAGTCCTAACACCCCGCCCTTTTCTTCCTCTTCTCTACCTTTGCTATCTTCACAATTCCTCCTGAAAGCTGGAGCCATGGGATGTGGGAATCCTGCATTTACTCCAACTGAGGATTCAACAGAGGAAAAGAACTACTTTGCAAAAAATTTAAGAGGTAAGCATCTTAGACCTTGATGCCTTGTTTCTTGTGAATTGCATTAATAGGGGCTACAGCGCACAATTTTTCCTGTCAACAAAGATCTGGAGCAGTGTAATTTAAGAATTACAGAAGAGATTTGAATTATTTCAATATTATTTTCTCTTGAATGGGATCAAAAGGATGAAACTTTTCTTACCGTTTAAGTCTGTGTGCTTCTGTCTCTTATTGTTCTAATGGTGAATGATTAAAAATTACTTAGATGAAACATCAGCCTAAGTGAAATTAGTTATGGTGAATCTGCCAGCTGTAACTCAAGATTTGATAGATCTAGACTGCATTTTCATTACACGCTTTAAAATTCCAGGATTCCTTATCTAAGAATGCATATGTGTACAGACTAACGTATCTTCTTTGGAGAGATGGTCTTCAATTTATAGGGATTTATCTCTGTTAGAAACAATACAATTGAGGTCCTTTTGGAAATCTGAACCCTAGTGGGATACTTAAAAATGCTCAACAGGTGTAGATATTTAAAAGCTTAGTAATAGGTGCCTATGTGTATCTTCAGTTATACAAACATGCTTTAAACACCCGAGAACTGGAAATTCAGCTCCGAGTCAATTTTTAATATGAAATTTAGGCTCCTAAAGTAATTTGTATGTCTTCATAAGTATTACTCTGTAGCCATTTTTTCACGGTTTTGATGTATTGCATCTGTCACTTACTAATTAATTTAATGAATATATCGATAGAGAAATTCTTCTAAACTCAAAATATAAGTCCTAAGATACTGTCCCACAAACACTGATTCTTTTCTCATCTGTACATGGTTTCTATTCTCTTTCACAAGGTGCATCTGTAGAAGGAATAAGCACACAAAATGTGCGGTTATTCAGCCAGTAGCTATTTGTGACCGGTATCTCTGATTGATTGTTCTAACAATACTAATTAACCATCAGGGTCCAAAAGGTATGTGCACACTATATTCTGCCTGGATTTTTAGCTTTTTCTTTTTTCTTTTGGGTGCTGGAAGCAGCCAGCAACACAGTATGTGTGCTTCACTGAAGAGGAAGATGCTTGGGATTATTGACTGTCACTATAGTCACTCGCCGTAATTAACGGCACGCTGAGAGCCATAAGCAACCTGGCTTGATTGCATCATGCATCAAGGAGAGGCCAGCTCAAGAATTTGTGAGTCTTTTTAAATAAAAAAAAAGCCTCATGACCAACTAAAGAAATAACTTTAGATGCAGTCCTGTGTTCTCTGTGCTTGATCAAAACTCCTAGATTAACAAAGTAACAAAGGTGATTTGACACTTATAATGACACCATTATAAGTGATAAATTAAATAAAATAAATCAAGTGAATCACTGATAAAATTAATTTACTCATATTTAAACTATGGTTTGATTTGATCACGCGCAGTATTTCTGGTTCATTATGATTATAGGGTCTGATTTCCCAGCTCTTTACTCCTGATTTATGCTAAAGAATGAGGTATATCACTGGTTTCAGACTTTCTGTTTTAACTTAACGCTAAATTAACCTTAAATTATGGGTTTGAGCTCATTACATTTCTGATTCCCAAAATTAAGTGTGTTTGAGAAGCAGAGAGGGAGGCAAGGGCAAGAGAGAGTGCAAGGGAGAGAGAAAGCAAGAGCGCGATGTACTGCCCAGATGTCTCCAGTAGGAACTATCTCTAATGCTGGGAAGCAATACATTACACCGCTGTCCCTCCTTCTCGTTTTCATTTGTGAATGTTTGCCAGAGATTATTATCATCCTGTTTCTCAGCAGAGCTGGAGTTCTGGTTTATCAAAGTGTCAGCATAAGGACTAACACTAGGGCAAATTTGCTGCAATATGGCTTGACTGTGAGCCCCGGTCTGTCTAGAATGACACCTATCTCTGCAACTAAAAAGGTTTTGTAAAAATGATTGTGCAGCAAGGGACAGATTTTACAGGTACTTAAGCCTTATAATAGTTTAGTGTGATGTCTACGATTACAGTTTTCAAAAGCATCTGCATGTCTGGCACTGTTATTTTACTGGGAAGTAGGCATACAGGTATTTTGAAAAATCATAGTGATTTTTGTTTCTTCTGTTCCTGCATGCCTGAAACTACAGAGCATATGCAATTTCTCAGTCACAGGGGTTTCACAGGGCAGGAGCTGCCACACCTCTTAGGAGTCTTCAAACCTTTTCCTTAGTGCCTACTACACTCATAGGCACAAGGAGAACTTCGTCTGGGTTTATGAGAGTCCTCCCCATTCTGTTTTTCAATTGTTCTAATAATCAAGGAATTAATTACAAATATTAGAGATTTTCTAATTATGATGCTTACAGCAAACATGAGCATGCATAGTCACTCTTTTTAGAAATTTAGCTCATTTAACAATAATTGAAAGAAATGCAGAACATCATTGTGCTATTTTGCCCTGTTCCCCTTGACAGTAACTCTGCACCTATAAACTTCGGGTAGCCTTACCCCAAATCTTAATTATATTTGACCTTTAAAATCTCTCAGACTATTTGCAATCTTTTATATGTTTAGTGTATTCATGAATACAGAAATGCAAAGTTCATGGCTCAAACAGAGTAGGGGACAAAAGGGAAGCAATGAGATGAGGGGCTGAAAATAGCCATGGACTGATGTTCACCATTCTATCGGTGGTAGCACATAGCCGCACCGACACCTGCAGTGAACTGTTTGGCACCAAATGAGCACAACGGAAGGCCGCCACAGAAAAAGTTTGTAATGCTTTTTTACAGCCTCCAACTTTCATTTTGCAGCTCCGAATTGCAGTAGCGTTCCCACCTACCTCACCTGGCCTTGCAGAACAAAGCTGAACAGTTTGGGATTGTAATTCCCAAAAGCACCATTAATGCAAGTAAACCCATGGACTTCTCCTGGGACCAAATCTTTCCCAAAGTCATGAACCCTTGCTGTATGCTCTGGTGACTAAGCAAAACTGTACCTATGCCTGTGAATTCATCATTTATGTCAGCAAAGATTTACTATACCCATTTTTTCCTCAACACCTGCGTTTGGTTAGCAGAACTAGAGTAAATATTTCATAGGATGATAGTTGCAAAACCGAATGGCAGACAAACACCTTTACTGATCTTGGACTTGCTGCCTGAACATCATAGTGAAAGACACACTGGAAACTGGTGAATGGATGACTAGACACTGTTCTCTGTGAAGCACTACCTTAGCACTCAAGTCCTGGGCCTGAAGTGCTTATGCAGATAAAACACTGTCCATTGGAAGTCTGGGGGTGTTTTGCCCAGATCAAAGCTGATGGAACGGTCTCAAAGAGCAGTCATCTACAGGGGATCTCACGAGTTGAGGTCACTGATGACTTTCTACAGGAGAGGGACCAAGGACTGTCTGCCAGGAGTGCTTTCCCAAGTCCAGTGACTCAGACTCTGGTATTGTTGACAATCATTGTGGGCAGCAGCTGTGATGAAAAGTTACAAGCCCATCTTTGAAGAGTGTAATTTTTGTGATTTAAAGTTTTCTTTTTTGTTTAGAAATAAAAGACAAACCCGGTATGTTTAAAAGAATTCCTTTTTCCTGCCACTGTAGGGATGTAAACATGAATTTAATTTTTCTGTTTTTTCTTCTATGGCTCTGGCACCTGTGTCATATCTCTTCTGTTACTTATTTTTCTTTTGTTTTAGAAGTATCTCTAAAATATTCAGTGTTCACTGGGTATTTTCTCAAGAACAAAGACTGTTCTGAAGGAGAGCATCAAATGCTAAAATGCTGCATAATCTAAAATTATGTTTTAAAAGAAAAGCATTTCCTCCTCTATGAAAGTTTCTGAATTATTATGAGCTCTTTTCTGTATCTTGCTACTACAAGAACTGTTCTGAATAACCAAAACTTAGAAAAGAAAAAAGCTAGTTATAGAACAAAACTCCCTGAAGAAAAAAAGATGATGCAAAATAGCAACTAAAGACTGTTTTCTGCCAGATCTGTTTTTTAAATTGAACTTACTTTTTTCTCTAGGCTACAACCAGACTTTTATTGCTGAACTGAGGTGTTTTGTCCAAGGGTTGAATAATACGGTAGTATACATTAGACCCAAAAGCATATATTAAGGATCGAATGCTTCCCTATGTAATCAATGCCCCAAAGACAGCAGCATCTTGCACTGTGAGTGCTATGTGTAGGTGATGCCGTGTTGAAAGAAGCTGTACTCCTACATGCCATTTATTGTTGTTTGTTGACATTCATTTTTAAGATGATTCACAGGACTTAGAATGAGGCAAATATATGGTCTGTGTAAGTATATGTTACTATGCAAATTCACTGGTTCGCTCGCTCGGTTGCAATGGACTGTGAAAACTTCAGCTTAGTTGGAAAACGCTGTTTACCAGCTTGCTTATTTATTTGTGTTTCTCTGTAAAAGGCATGTCTACTTGAGCTTTGTCCAAGGGTGAGAATTTGGCTTTAAATACACTTCACTTACTTAATAAAAACCTCTGCTGAATAATCCTGACACTGATTTTACGGCTGTATGAATACATTTCTGTTATTTTTCAACTTAATAGCTTTTCTAAAACTCTGCTATTTCACTCCTAGTCGTTTTGAACTTACATGATTTCATTTTGGGGGGATGAGATTTTGTAGAACTGTGCTTTGAAAACATGCTGTAAATCTGTTGTGCAGTTCACCTAATTGCCCCCTTCAGTGCAGGGTGCAGCTTCATGTTATACACCATTCGGTTTACCTGCAGTCAGGTGCTAAAAATGACAGTCCTGTTTTCTCAGTCTCTCTGTCCCATTATTTCCACTCCATCCCTTATATAAACTCCAGGCTTAATTCAATTCACTGGTCGTGTTCAGTGTTCACACTGACAGTGTTTTAGTCGTTATTTTACATCAGTCTTTTTTTGGGTCTTGCTTTGGATGAGTCAGATATCCGCTCAAGTGGTAAACTGGTCCAGCTCACCCTGCGACCACTGAGTTAGTAGGCTCAATGTAAGCAAAATGAAGGGCAGACCATACAGACAACGTACGACACGAAATAGCAGTCCCAGTGACTGTTCTTTACTCTTGGTATTACTGCTCCATGCCATCAGAGTCAGCTGCATCTACATGGCCAGATTGTAAAGCTGTAGCATCACCCTACAAGGGGCTGGCCAACGCGCGCGGCAGAGGATGGCGTGCTCAGCGTGACTGCAGTGGGTCACCCTCAGCAGCAGGGCAGTGAGCATCCTCATCCTGGGATCCAAGCTCCTGGTGTCTCTCCTGTCTACACTGGAAGTAGTAAGAGAAACAAACTGTGCTAGTTTGTGAAAGAAAATGTGTAATACTGGACTGAAGTAATACATAAAATCTTTCACAGATCTTTATTTTAACTGAGGGATTTCATCCTATGCATATATATTGCATTTAAGTATAATTATGCAAATATACACTTATGTAATTAGAAGCCTGTAGGACCTTTTAATCATTTTATTGTAAAAGTTTTTCCCTAGAATGAAAAAAAATTTACGTGAATAGAATCATCTGAAGTCTCTGGGATAGGTATCACATGTATCTTCTGCATGTAAATTTACATATATTTTGGAATGTAAATATAGTGACAGCCTACTTCATATGGGGGGCATTAGAATCTAATAAAAAACATAATAAAAAGGGTTGATATGAATAATAGAAACTTTGTGTTTATGCAGTAGACAGAATAAGAATTTATATTAAGTTAGGTAACTGGAAATATGCATAATTTTTACCATCACTAAAAAAGTCAGTGAGGGTAGTTGGTTATCATTGTCATTTGTCTGAGTATTAACAAGAGACACAGCTGACCAGAAGTAAAATACAGCAGATATTTTTCAAAGAAAAGAGCAAATCACTGTGCAGTTGCTTCTTTATCATTCATAGCATGGGATGCATATTAGTCATCATAAATGTTATGCTGGGGGAGTAGATGCTTTAAAAGTATTCTTCCTCTTCTGGAAACATCTTGGACGAAGAGCGTAGAAGGAAATCCCTAGAGAAGAATAAACTATCATGTTTATAAGAACATCCTATTGACTGACTAATTGGAAGGATACTAAAAAGTTCCCAGGGGAAATGATCTAGAGCTCTATGACTTTTAGTCAATACTTAGAGCAAATTTTTTTAAGAATGGCAGAGAAATCCATTTAAATTGAAAATACTGTGTGTCAAACTTCCTAATCTGACCATAGATTCAAAACCAACCAGTGACAGTAAAGAAAATGATAAAATTAAGCATGTGGTAGAGAAAAAAATTCCTGTACTGATAGTGTGGCTATAAGTTCAAAGCTGCTTTACTATTATTAGTGAGACTTTATTTCAGTAGAAAAAGAATCAAATACTATATTTGACAAACAAAATGATTGCCTTAGAGGAAAGAAAATGAATGCCTCATACCTACACTGTCCTGTCCAAAGGATTGGCCTCTCCTCTGCATTTCATTTTCACGTCACCTTTTATTACAACAGAAGTACTGCACTGTGGAGCTGCAAATGCAATCAGAGTGATGCCACTAAGGAGGAGTCCGCAAGCAGAAGCTGAGGGGGTTTCTCTCTTTACAACAGGAAAACTCATGAGCCTTTCAGGGAAGGGACAGGGAACAAGCAGAGGAGCAGGTCAGTGAATCCAGTATTTATTTTTCTGGAGGATTCCTGCACCAACGTTTTCCCATTTTTCATTTAATTTCTGATATCTCACCTATTCTGTCTCCCCTCTCTCTCTGTCAAATTTCTTTCTCTCTGGTGGAGCCAACTTCAAGGATATTTCAAGATCATCTTCAAGAGTTTACTGTGTCAATTGCCAGCTATTTAGAGCTATCCTACAAAAAGTACTACTTAGCCTTTGTTATGAAAAGTTTACCTGATTATAGCAATATCTGCAGAAAACAACCCCTATAATTATTGCTAACTGGAATGTGATACAGCTAAGCCATATCAGTTAATTTGAATGTCCAGAAAATTATTCATAGTTTTCCTATTTATGATGAACTGCAGTTTTGGTGAAAATTAATTACGATCAGCTTGAAAAAGATAAAATTTTGTCCCATATTTTTCTTAATTTCAGAGCTGTTTGTAAGACAAGTTACAAGTTTGTTTTCAGTATCTTTACAGTGAAAAAATCCTACACACATATTATGAACTCACAAGCCAGAAAAGAAAAATTCAGTTTATAAATTCAGTAAGCTGTTCCTGTCTGCTGTAAATAAATATAAAAGAATATTCAATTCAGCAATACATTAGATGTACTGCATAGCCTTTGTACTCTTCCCAGGGAGGATATATACACTATGAAAGATTTATATGGATTGGGTTCACATAATATCATGCTTTTTTTGGTATTATGTTTTTTGATAGCTTGTGTACATAACATCAGCGTAGCCTAGAAGTTTGTCTTCATCTGGAGCTCTGCTACAGCTCTGCCTAACATATAAACAAGGAATTAGCATGGCTCTCTCCAAACACAATACACTTATTCTGAAGATCTTTCTAGCTCTGACAGTGATTGAACAGCATATAAGGTCCTGTGCCATTTCACTTCATCCCAACATTTCATTCCCTTTGTCAGTTCTTTCTGGCAAATACGAGTGATTCACACGGTGAGGAACGAGAGAGGAAACGCAAAATAAGCCGTCCTTTCGCAGTGCCCCGCCTGCTCGCTTCCTCCTTCCCCGCTCACACCCAGTGGGTGCTCCCTGGGCTCCCTTCCGAAGGCAACTGGTGCAGGTGGAGGTGCTGCACTCCACGCACGGGGTACTCCCGCGCTCCCTACAAACCGGGCAACGGAACAGTGGATGCAGCCCTCTTGCAAGTCTGCCAAGTCTTGATAGCTCCTTAAATCCCACCGTGCCCTCACACCTCGGACACAATCACCATCCTCAGGTATGTGTTGTAAAAAGCCGCCCAGTGCCAACTATCTGGCACCACAGAAGTAGCACCTAGGAGCAACCTGAGCTCAGAAGAGATTCAGACGCTCATCAGTACAGACATGAGGATTCTTCGCTGCTCTGGCAAGGAGGCTGGCTGACAGGACTGTATTCTGAGCACGCAGAGCTGTCCTGGGCTGGCTGTTCACAGAGCAAGGAAGAGTTATGCCTGAAGTCCAAAGAAGTATCCGCATCTGTGACACTAACCTTTGCAGACAGACAAATGTCCAGAGACCCACCTGTACCTGCCTTCTCCTCCTCTCCTCTTCATAAGGAGCTGAAACCAGGACATGTGGACCAGCTAAACATCTGGAGAGCAGCAGAGTTGTGGTGAGTATGTTTAATATTTTGGGAGTGGGGAGCAAGGATTGTGTAGGTGACTGGAGACTACTCTACTTAGATTCGGGTCACTTGATAATGATGGCCAAGTTCAAGCCAGTCAAAGACAAAGATGAAGGTAGGACATAGTGCTCTCAGGGAGAAAGGGAGCCTTTCAGAAAGAACTCACCCCTTCCCTATCCATCTGCTCTCCCTTTCTCCTGGACAGAGGGGAATTCTGGACAGCTCGTGGATGGAGCCATTCTCTCTGCTGGGGAGAAGCGGTGCTAGGTGTAGCAGGTTGGCTGGCAACTGAACCTGGTAGCAAGCTGTGCCATGGCCAGGTTACTGCTGTGGCTAATTGCAGCGCTAGAAGGCGTTTCTTTCCGGAGGGACATAGACCTTCCCAGTCATCTGCAGGTGACTTGTGCAGATGACCCTCCTTCCCCTTTCTATGTCAGCCTGGGATTAGCTACCATGGCAGCATGTTCAAGTTGTTCTATGCAACTGCTGAATGCAAACACACCATTCAGATTGGTAAACAATTACCTGGCAGGACTCTCCTATGATTACATGGCACGATCTGGTTGTGATCAGACATCGTCAGGCACCTCCCCCTTCTTCTGGCCTTGGCTTGAGTCATGGGCTTGTTGAGGCACAAGCAAGCGTCCTTCACCCTGGGGATTTTCTATGCATGGTTTTGGTTACATTCTGTTGCTTGACCTCCTCATTCCTAGCTCACTAGCCAAACAGGGTATGGCTCTGCACAATATCAAATAACTCCAGGAAGGAGAAAGGGTTTTCCTTGCTGCCCACTGGGACAGTAGGACAAGTTTGTGACTGCTGCTTGCTTTCTGTGGAAGTGATCTCAGGTGAACCCTCAGCAGGGTTATGTGCAAGGTTTGGATAAGGGCCATGTCCCACCACTTGTCTCCTAACTCCCCATGCCACCAGATCCTTGGTGAAGCACCCCATTAGTTCGGCTCACAAATGTGTATCCTCTGAGAATAAGGAAGTTTGGAAAGGCAGTGTTGTTGGTAAATCCCTGTGTGGACCCTGACAAGACTAGTTAGGGCCATGTGATCCACAGCCCAAGGACCGTACCAGGGCAAGTAGGTAACTCGACATCATGTCTCCCTCCCTCAGCTGTCAGGAAGGGAGTGCCACCCTATGTGTGCTGAAAAAGAGATGAATACCTGGACAGGAGAAGGTGAACTTAGTATAACTGGACAAGGCACGTGAGTCACCTGAAGGTGAGAAAACATGGAAGCACCCTTGCAGGCATCCTGTATTGGCTTGTCAGCTTGGCTGTAGGTGTACATTTAAAGTGGTAAAATGTGAAAGCAGGTTCCTCAGTTTTTCTGCACAGAGGAATGTCTAACACTAGATTCCCACCCTTGTCCAGGCACTGCAAGAGCTGACAAAGACTTCTGGCTATGGAAGGTCTGGAGTGCTGTATGGTTGGTGCCAGCTTCTCTTGTCCATGCCTGGCACTCTACAACAGTAAGACTCTTTTGGACTACATCTGAAGCCTGGTTTACAGACAGAGGCAGGCCTGCTCTTCGCCTGTGCATGGGTACGGGTTGGGTGAGGCATGCCAGATCCTCCCCGGTTTGCTTAGCCATCTGATGGAGACAGAATGTGGCCCTCAAGTGGGCTGGCTGCTCCTCAGTTTCAGAATGGAGCCTGAAGGACAGCAAAACATGAGATTTAGACTATGTAGAGCACGCTGGGGTGATCACAGGAGATATCCAAGGCAGGGGAGTTTAATGAACCTTGCATGCTATAAAAGCTTCTGGCTGTAGATTGCAAAGACCTGTGCGATATGTCATGGCGCTCCTTCCAAAGCATGGGATGGACATCCTGGTGGACTTTGCCAAGGCCAGGGCACCAGATTGGGTCTGGCAAATGATATAATGCATCTACGTGCTGTTAACAGAGATAGAATAGGTGCAGCCACAGTAATCCATTTAATTAAATGCTTTGTATCTATAATTTTTCTGATTTTAGAGCATATTAAATCGAAATTAACTTCCAATATATTATTACAGGAACATATTCTGTTTCCTTTATGTCCCATTATAGCTGTGATTAATATATTCAAAAGTATACATTACACTGCCACAATAATGAACAGAGCTAAACAAATATAAATATCTGCAGTAAAATAGAATGAAGTCCTGTGGTGCATTAGTAATGTTAGTCATTTTTGCATGAATAAATGAAGACAGAGTGTGAAATTCCATAACTCTGCTATGAACCAAAGTCTCCAGCTGGCATGGAGCATCCAGTCTTTGCAGGACTAGTCTGTTGTAACTATTTATTGCTACTAATTCAATGCTTAGTCACAAAATAAACCTTTTTATTCTTCTAGGCGATTCCCTATCTCCACTGTGTACCATTTTCATTCTTTTCTGGAAATGAAAGCTTGAGATTTGATTCTGACAGGGTCAATTTTGTATGTAAAAATCAACAGAGAAGAACTTGCTCTAGTTACAGTAAGTGGTGCAGCACTTGTGGCTGATTGCTGAGAATCCTTTGATGAAGAATTTTATTGGCCAGTTTCATTGATTTTTTAAGACCAGAGAACAGTATCATTTGGTCTCGCTCCTTCATAGCACAGACCAAAACTTTAACTGAATTAGAGCATATTTTAAAGAACAATAAAACCTTGTTTGCATAGAAAACTCCACATGCTTTGGTAAGTTACTCTAAAGATTAGATGTTATATTTAAATATCTGCACCTTGTTTCTCTTCCCAACTATCTAGTTAGATCATTTTTGTCCACTGTATCTATTACTTAAGCTGGGCAACTGGTGGAGTTTTTCTTTCAATGGATACAGGATAATAATCCATCCCGTACCCCGTGAATGTGCCAGTAAGTCTGCATAAAATATAGCTGGAAGATCATGTTGGGAAACTATAGATTGGCTTTTATTTTCACAGAGGCAAAAAAAGTAAGAATGCTTTGGGTTAATTAATAATGTCTTTTCTAGAAAGATAATTCATTAATTAATTAAATGATTAATTTATTTATTTCCTGGTTAAATAAACTCTTTTCAGCTTCTTTTCTTTTGAAGCATTTTTCAATTTCTCATTAGAAGTGCTACAGAGGCTTAAACCTTCATTTTAAAAAAGCCTTAATGAAAAAATTGAAGCAATTATGAAAGACATTTAGCAAATGTTGAAATGAAATATTCTCATATCTTAAAAATTCTTCACGTTCCTATTGATCTTTCTTTCTTTTCAGATACATTTGCCACCTTGTACTGAAATTTGTAATTTTCTTGGTTCTTCTAAAATACTACTTCACATCAAAAGAATTGATTACTGAAATAAAAAAGTCAGCATAGTCCACTAGACAAAGGAGTCCTTTATTATCTAAATCTTTTGCAGTGCAAATACACAGAGAACATAAACAACTCAGCTCTTATTCTGTTTCTGACGTACACAGGAGTAGTAAAAAGTACAGTGTGAGACAGGCTTTCCAAACTTCTGCCCAAGTTTGCAACTCTTTTCCAAGGTCTTTCTAATTTAAAATGCAAATTCTGAATGGGTGTATGTATTTTTTAGTACTTTTGTTACTAAACAGGAGTTCAGAAGTAGTAGCAATGTTATTATGCTGATTGATTTTTGTAAAATTAGAGAACTGTGTAGTTTGGAAGGGATCTCCAGACCTTGTCTGGAACAATGTCCTACTCAAAGCAGGGCCAGCTAAAGCAGATAACAGGGTAATCCCCTGCCTGTACAAAGATTACCTTAAACCATTGCACTGGCACTTGTATTCAGATGTTATCTGCCATGAACCTTGATCCTTTTTCTGAGTCACCTCTTGCCAGGTAAGCGAGTGACAGCTAAAGCTAAAAGAAGAATGATTTAGGTCTGTTGACCTTTCGGATTTGATCCCCACTTCGGCCACAACAACCCCATGCAATGCTACAGGCTTGGGGAGGAGTGGCTGGAGAGCTGTCCGGCAGAAAGGGACCTGGGGGTGCTGGTTGGCAGCTGGGTGAACATGAGCCAGCAGTGTGCCCAGGTGGCCAAGAAGGCCAACAGCGTCCTGGCCTGTATCAGAACTAGTGTGGCCAGCAGGAGTAGGGAAGTGATCGTGCCCCTGTACTCGGCACTGGTGAGGCCGCAGCTTGAATCCTGTGTTCAGTTTTGGGCCCCTCACTACAGGAAGGACATTGAGGTGCTTGAGCATGTCCAGAGAAGGGCAACAAAGCTGGTGAGGGGTCTGGAGCACAAGTCTTATGGGGAGTGGCTGAGGGAACTGGGGTTGTTTAGTATGGAGAAGAGGAGGCTGAGGGGAGACCTTATCGCTCTCTACAGCTACCTGAAAGGAGGTTGTGGCGACGAGGGCGCTGGTCTCTTCTCCCAAGTAACTAGTGATAGGACAAGAGGAAATGGCCTCAAGTTGCGCCAGGGGAGGTTTAGATTGGATATTAGGAAAAATTTCTTCACTGAGAGGGTGGTCAGGCATTGGAACAGGTTGCCCAGGGAGGTGGTGGAATCATCATCTCTGGAAGTATTCAAAAAACAAGTGGATGTGGCGCTTCAAGACATGGTTTAGGGAACATGGTGGCGCTGGATTAATGGTTGGACTTGATGATCTTGAAGATCCTTTCCAACCTTAGTGATTCTGTGATTCTGTGATTTTCCTGACAGATCCCCAGTGCATGTTAGAATGGCATAAAGTAACTCCAATGCATTTCTAAAGGTGCTATTAAGGGTACCTCTGGCATGAAGGAGTCCGGAGATGCCCCAAAGACAGATCCATGTCTCTCCTTGCTGTCCCTGCCACAGGGACTTGTCAAGATTAGTTGGGGGATGGAAGAGTAAACAAGGACTGTCATTCCCTCCATGATCAGTGGTTGGTTGCAAGATTTGTAGTTTTTTCTGCTTTTATGGAAGAATTCTAGCTTGTGTTGGGGCTTGATTTGACCTCAGGTATCTTCTGGAAGAATGGGAAGCCATTGGTTGCTGTCTTCCAGCGGTGCCTGGAACAAGGCCAGAGAGTCTCCTTAGCCTAGTCATTTGCAAACCCTTAGATCCCCTTTAATCCAGGCTTAGTAGACTGAAGAATCCAACCTGACAAATACTGCTGTGATGGTAGGTCATGGACAGAGCCCTTCTGCCAGGCTATGGGAGCTGCAAGAAAAAGCCGTTTGAACTTAAAAATACACAGTTGCCCACATCCCAGGTGAAGTGCTCTCAAAAACAGGTACTGAGCATTTTGTACTGCCTGCAGGTTTTAAGAGTTCTTGGATAAAAAACATAAGTAGGAGCAAAAAAGGTCACATTTCTACATCTTGGCTGAAAAGTCCTCATACAAAAGGAATATGCACATTCTTCTAGGAATCTGGAGACAGTAGAAAATGTTTCTTACTATTTATCTTGCTGATCATCAGGAGGAGGTAGTAAGTTCCTGGGCTACTCACTTTTTTGACAAATAAAAGGACATTGTCCTACTTAGAGTTCAAATAAGGTTTTAGTTAAGTGTTTTCCTCTTTTCTGTTAGTGTACTTCTGTGCTTCTGTCTTCAGCAAGTTATGCTTGAGCCAGTTTTTTTTTTCTTTTTGGAGACATTCACTATTTCTATTTTTGAAAATAAAGTTGTGAAAACTATGTCAATGTCAAATACTGGGTAAAAACTGCTAGAGGTGACAGTATCAGAATGTGGTTTTACAGGGTTGTATAATTTTTGAAAGTGATTAAAAAACAAGAATAGAAATTCCTTTCCTGATATGTTAATTCTTTGAAAAAGTAGGTTTTCTTCGTACAGCATAGATCCTTGAAGGTCTTAAGCAATCCCACTAGAAACCTGATTTTATTAGCATTTTAAAATAAATACTTGTGGAAAAAAGTCTTTAAAATTTGTTTGGAGAACTTTGGAACATAGTTTTACTTTATTTAGCCACAGCATTGTGTGATCTTTTAAAATGAGAAGAGAGTTTTGCCAAAATTGGCTAAATGTTATGATAACGATGATTTCATGTGGTCAGTTGCAAGCTGATGGTACTGTTAAAACACTTAAAATACAGCATTAAGTCATTACTCCTCTGTAATACATGGATCTATCTAGGAATTTGTTAATAGTCCTGGTCCTAAATCCTGGATTTGACAATCAGAGGCTTTTGGTCTACGTTAAGACCAGTGAAACTACTGTTTTCATTTTCTGGAAGGTAGGAGTTTAATTTACAGCAAAAGCAGGTTCCTTCACATTACATCATGTTGTGCTGACCTTCCCTAGTACCACTTCTGCACTTTCTACTGACTTTGCCAACATATTAAAGGGCAAGAGTGGCAAGCAGTCACAGGCCCCTCCAGGTATGTGGAGGCACTGAGGAAATCTTTAGGGTCGAGTAGTTCTTCAGGACTGTATTTCTGCTACCTGGTCCATCAATTTATTTTCAAAATGTATCATATAAAAAAAAAACCTTAGTCTTTTCAAAGTATAATGAAAGTGACATCAAGTCACTTAAAAATCTTAATTGTGGGGAGAGGCAAGAGATCTTGAACAGCTGAACTACCTCACTTTAAAACCCCTGTGATTATAATTTCAGCAAGAGGAAATTTTCCCTTAGATGAACGCTTTGCCCTATCTCTGGGTAATTTTCAATGTTACTTGTGCCACTTATCAGAATGGCTTACTCATCAGAATTATGCACCATTTTGCGAGTTTTTGCAGCACTTCCCAGGCAGGCTGTGTGTAGATCTGGGTTTACCCCTTTTAGTGTCAGGCCTGGACCTAATTCTTCAGCCTCGGGACGTATGTATTGGAGGACTTTAATTAGAAAACAGGGAACAGAGTTAAAGAGCTTATGTTTCAGAGAAATAAATTGAAAACTGAGTATCCATATCAAGGTAGCACTCTATCTGTAGTGCGAACAGTCAAGGAATCTGAATGAGAGGAAATGGAGTGAAAATACTCCATTAGATCACAGCATAAAAATAAACAGTCAGTCTGAACTGAATTAAACTACTGACATTTATATTAAAATGTAAAAGGCTATAAGAACAGTATATACGTTATTGAAATGCCCCACAGATTTACCTAATTCCAGAAGATTTATTAAAAATACAGTTTTAAAAGAAGAATAAAGAAGATGACTATGGTACGGTATGGTATGGTATGGTGCGGTATGGTACAGTAGTTTTGAAAACTGCCAGGAGAAACCTTACCTGACACAGGAGAACATATAGCAATCATCTGACAGATTACATTTTTAAAAATTATAGATAAACTAGAATATTACTGATTTAACTTCTCAAGTTACTGTTGAACCTTGTAACTTTGGAAATGAAAACAATTGGTAGTGATTTTCTTATACATTTACTCAGAAGTATGAATGTTATAGTAAGCACATGATTTTTCTAAGATTTATGAAAACTGCAGCACAGCAACTTGTTTTCATAGTATTCTCACCTCAACTACAAGAGCAAATGAAAGGGAATATAGTAACCACTCAGTGAAAAAAACAAAACAAAACAAAACCAAAAAGAATGCTAAGCAATGATGAATTTATTTGCAAAGAAATCAATATTCCTATAATCTCACAAAGACATGCATCTATAAATTCATAGAATCATAGAATAGTTTGGGTTGGAAGGGACCTTTAAAGGCTGTCCTGGTTTCAGCCAGGATAGAGCTGGTTTTCCTCACAGAAGCTAGTGTGAGACTGTGTTTTGGATTTGGGATGAGGAACTGTTGATAATGTGCTGATGTTTTGGGTTGTTGCTGAGCCGTCAAGGACAGTCCAGCTTCTTGTGCTGGCCTGCCAGCGAGCAGGCTGGGGGTGCACGGGAAGCTGGGAGGGGACACAGCCGGGACAGCTGACCCAGACTGGCCAAAGAGATATTCCCTACCATACGACGTCATGCCCAGTACATAAACTGGAGTTGGCCGGGGGGGCGGAAATCGCTGCTCGGGGACGGGCTGTCGATCACGGGGTGGTGAGCAATTTCTGTATTGGGCATCACTTGTTCTTATACATTCCTTTGTTGGTGTTATCATTGTTGTTCCCTTCTTTCTTTCTGTCCTATTAAACCGTGTTTATCTCAACCCACGAGGTTTTTCCTAATTCTCTCCCCCGTCCCGCTGTGGGAGGGAGAGTGAGCGAGCGGCTGCGTGGTGCTTAGTTGCCGGCTGGGGCTAAACCACGACAGTCCTTTTTGGCGCCCAACGTGGGGCCCGAGGCTTGAGATAATAACGGTTGCAGGTCACAATATCAGTTTGATTTGCATCATGCTCTCGTCTTTGCTGTACATGTTAAGGATCGGTGTTGGTTTCTGCGGGCTGCTGTACTCTGCAATGATTAGTAATGTCTCGCCTGTGAATTTTGTTTTTAGAGCACTGACCTTGAGCTTAATGTGGTATCATCTGAGCTCTGTACTAAAGCCGTTACTGTATTTTGGCTACAGTCTTGTGGAGACGATTAGCAATTATACTTCTGCCTCTGAAAGGTTTTTTATGGAGGAAATGCAGAGTGGTACCTTTGATACCCTCTATCATAACATTTCCTCCTTCATCACAATAATTTTTCAGTATTTTGAACACCCTTGGCTGGTTAAAATACCTCTATTGCTACTTCTGGGGAACATGGTTTCAGTTTTGTCTAAGGTTGGCAAGCAATTTAAGAATATCACCCGGAGATCTGCCCCAAGGCTGGATAGTTATGAATGGCAGGGTTGTGTGGAACAGCATGGGCAAATGCCTGGGGCGGTGGGCACCTCCGGTGTTTTGGAGCTTCACTCCCGAACAAGTGCAGAATCCTGATAAACTAGCAGAATATCTGGAAGAAGTATGCTGTCAGCCTGGCAGCTCCAAGGAGACACAAATCATTGCCATGTGCTGGGGCCTGGCCCATGCCTACCGAACCCTATTTAACACTATGCAAAGGGGAGAGAGGCTCTCTGGGTCTGATGGCAATGTGGCAGGCACTGTGACTACTCCAACGTCTGTAGCAGGCACTGTCATTACTCCAACCCCCATGGCGGGCACTGTAGCTACTCAGACTGTTGCAGCTGAACCAGAGAACCAGCCCATCCCGGTATCAGTTGCCCCTGTACAAAAGAAGAAATCTTGGAAGCGGAAGTCAGCTCGTTTAGTAAGGGAGGAGGAAGATCCTGCTAAGAAGGAGCCAGAGGAAGAGAGTGAGGAGGCAGAGTGCTCTGAAGCAGGGCCATCACAAGCACGGAAGAGGGAAGAGAGCGAGTCATCGCTTGAAGAGGAGGAAGAGGAAGAACTTATAAAAGAGACGGTAACTACCCGATCTCTATCCCTGAGTGAATTGCGAGATATGCGAAAGGATTTCAGCCGTCGTCCAGGTGAGCACATTGTCACCTGGCTGCTCCGATGCTGGGATAATGGGGCCAGTAGCCTGGAATTAGAGGGTAGGGAAGCCAAGCAGCTGGGATCCCTTTCTAGGGAAGGGGGCATTGACAAAGCAATTGGAAAAGGTGCACAAGTCCTCAGCCTCTGGAGACGACTCCTATCGGGTGTGAAGGAAAGGTATCCCTTCAAGGAAGATGTTCTATGTCACCCAGGCAAGTGGACCACCATGGAGAAAGGTATCCAGTACCTGAGGGAGCTAGCGGTGCTGGAAGTGATTTATGGTGACTTGGACAATGGACAATCATCCAAAGATCCAGATGAAGTCAATTGCACGCAACCTATGTGGCGGAAGTTTGTACGGAGTGCACCATCATCATATGCCAACTCATTAGCAGTAATGGCCTGGAAGGACGGAGAGAGACCAACGGTGGATGAATTGGCTGGCCAACTCCGGCAATACGAAGAAAGTCTCTCTTCCTCCCTACGGGCCTGCGTCTCTGCTATAGAGAAACTGTCCCGAGAGTTCCGGCAATTCAAAGAGGATATGCCCTACCCTCCACCCATACGGACCAGTGTCTCAGCCATTAGGAGTAAGCGCTCTTCTGTTCAAGAGAGAAGATATAGAGGATACACACCACGAGCCACCCTGTGGTTTCAATTGCGTGACTACGGAGAGGACATGAGGAGGTGGGATGGAAAACCTACCTCGACCCTAGAGGCACGAGTACGCGAGCTGCAAGGAAAAACAATTACAAAAGGGGGTTCAGGTTCCTCGAGGAAAATCGTCGCTCCACTTTCCAGTGGGCAGCTTCCCAGAAAGAATAGAAGAGCTGATCTCACCTCTGATCCTCTTGAAGGGACTTCTGATTCCTATTTACAAGAAGTGGGTAACGAGTACTATGAGCAGGATTAGAGGGGCCCTGCCTCCAGCCAGGCGGAGGAGAGGGACAACCGAGTTTATTGGACTGTGTGGATTAGATGGCCTGGCACGTCAGACCCACAGGAATATAAGGCTTTAGTGGACACCGGTGCACAATGTACCCTGATGCCATCAAGCCATATAGGGGCAGAACCCATCTGTATTTCTAGAGTGACAGGGGGATCCCAACAGCTGACTGTACTGGAGGCTGAAGTGAGCCTAACTGGGAATGAGTGGCAGAAGCACCCCATTGTGACTGGCCCGGAGGCTCCGTGCATCCTGGGCATAGACTACCTCAGCAGAGGGTATTTCAAGGACCCAAAAGGGTACCGGTGGGCTTTTGGTATAGCTGCCTTGGAGACGGAAGAAATTAAACAGCTGTCCACCTTGCCTGGTCTCTCAGAGGACCCTTCTGTGGTGGGGTTGCTCAGGGTCAAAGAACAACAGGTGCCGATCGCTACCACAACAGTGCACCGGCGGCAATATCGCACCAACAGAGACTCCCTGATCCCCATCCATGAGCTGATTCGTCGGCTGGAGAGCCAAGGAGTGATCAGCAAGACTCACTCACCCTTCAACAGCCCCATATGGCCAGTGCGAAAGTCTAATGGAGAGTGGAGACTGACGGTAGACTATCGTGGCCTGAATGAAGTCACGCCGCCACTGAGCGCTGCTGTGCCGGACATGCTAGAACTTCAATATGAACTGGAGTCAAAGGCAGCCAAGTGGTACGCCACCATTGATATTGCTAACGCGTTTTTCTCGATCCCTTTGGCGGCAGAGTGCAGGCCACAGTTTGCTTTCACTTGGAGAGGTGTCCAATACACCTGGAATCGACTTCCCCAGGGGTGGAAACACAGCCCTACCATTTGCCATGGGCTGATACAAACTGCACTGGAACAGGGTGAAGCTCCAGAGCATCTGCAATACATTGATGACATCATCGTATGGGGCAACACAGCAGAAGAAGTTTTCGAGAAAGGGAAGAAAATAATTCAAGTCCTTCTGAAAGCTGGTTTTGCTATAAAGCAAAGTAAAGTCAAGGGACCTGCACAAGAGATCCAGTTTTTAGGAATAAAATGGCAAGATGGACGTCGACAGATCCCAACGGATGTGATCAACAAAATAACAGCTATGTCTCCACCAACTAGCAAAAAAGAAACACAAGCATTTCTGGGTGTTGTGGGTTTCTGGAGAATGCATATTCCAAATTACAGTCTGATTGTAAGCCCTCTTTATCAAGTGACCCGGAAGAAGAACGATTTTAAATGGGGCCCTGAGCAACGACAAGCCTTCGAACAAATCAAACAGGAGATAGTTCATGCCGTAGCCCTCGGGCCAGTACGGGCAGGACAAGATGTTAAAAATGTGCTCTACACGGCAGCCGGGGAGAATGGCCCTACCTGGAGTCTCTGGCAGAAGGCACCAGGAGAGACTCGAGGTCGACCTCTAGGGTTTTGGAGTCGAGGATATAGGGGATCTGAGTCCTGCTATACTCCAACTGAAAAGGAGATATTGGCAGCATATGAAGGAGTTCGAGCTGCCTCAGAAGTGGTTGGTACTGAAGCACAGCTCCTCCTGGCACCCCGACTGCCGGTGCTGGGCTGGATGTTCAAAGGGAGGGTCCCCTCTACGCATCATGCGACTGATGCTACGTGGAGTAAGTGGGTCGCGCTTATTACACAGCGGGCTCGAATAGGAAATCTTAATCGCCCGGGAATCTTGGAAGTGATCATGGACTGGCCAGAAGGCAAAGATTTTGGAATATCACCGGAAGAGGAGGTGGCGCGTGCTGAAGAGGCTCCACCATATAATGAACTGCCAGAGAACGAAAGGCAATATGCCCTGTTTACTGATGGGTCCTGTCGTATTGTAGGCAAACATCGAAGGTGGAAAGCTGCTGTATGGAGCCCTATACGACGAGTTGCAGAAGTGGCTGAAGGACAAGGTGAATCAAGTCAGTTTGCGGAGGTGAAAGCCATCCAGGTGGCTTTAGATATTGCTGAACGAGAAAAATGGCCAGTACTCTATCTTTATACTGACTCATGGATGGTAGCAAATGCTCTATGGGGGTGGCTGCAGCAATGGAAGCAGAGCAACTGGCAACGCAGAGGCAAGCCCATCTGGGCTGCTGAATTGTGGCAAGATATTGCTGCCCGACTAGAGAATCTCATCATAAAAGTACGTCACGTAGATGCTCACGTACCCAAGAGTCGGGCCACCGAAGAACATCAAAACAACCATCAGGTGGATCAGGCTGCTAAGATTGAAGTGGCTCAGGTGGATCTGGACTGGCAACATAAGGGTGAATTATTTATAGCTCGGTGGGCCCATGACACCTCAGGCCATCAGGGAAGAGATGCAACATATAGATGGGCTCGGGATCGAGGGGTGGACCTGACCATGGATGCTATTGCACAGGTTATCCATGAATGTGAAACGTGTGCTGCGATCAAACAAGCCAAGCGGTTAAAGCCTCTCTGGTATGAAGGACGATGGTTGAAATATAAATATGGGGAGGCCTGGCAGATTGACTATATCACACTTCCACAAACTCGCCAAGGCAAGCGCTATGTGCTTACCATGGTGGAAGCAACCACCGGATGGCTGGAAACATACCCTGTGCCCCATGCCACCGCCCGGAACACTATCCTGGGCCTTGAAAAGCAAGTCTTATGGCGACATGGCACCCCCGAAAGAATTGAGTCAGACAATGGGACTCATTTCCGAAACAACCTCATAGACACCTGGGCCAAAGAGCACGGCATTGAGTGGGTGTATCATATCCCCTATCATGCACCAGCTTCCGGAAAAATTGAACGATACAACGGACTGTTAAAGACTACACTGAGAGCAATGGGTGATGGGACATTCAAAAATTGGGATAAACATTTAGCCAAAGCCACCTGGTTAGTCAACACTAGGGGATCTACTAATAGAGCCGGCCCTGCCCAATCAAAACTTCTACGTACTGTAGAAGGGGATAAAGTCCCTGTGGTGCATGTGAGAAACATGCTGGGGAAGACAGTCTGGGTTACTCCTGCATTAGGAAAAGGCAAACCCATTCGTGGGATTGCCTTTGCCCAGGGACCTGGGTGCACTTGGTGGGTAATGCGGAAGGATGGGGAAGTCCGATGTGTACCTCAAGGAGACTTGATTTTGGGTGAAAACGGTCAATGATTTGAATTGTATTATGTTAATTGTTCAGAATGACATTACTACTATGGCTGCTATCTACCATATCAATGGTATTATAGTAAGAATCACCCAGACTGATGAAGAATGAGCTTCACTGAAACCAAGCAACGTGCACCAGTGATGAAACCAGAACTGGCTTCAGCAGCTTGCGCCCAACAAATCCCTCGAGATCGACATCTTCGACCTGCAGATCATGGACATGGACCGTGCCAGATGACAATCCAACACCACATACCATCTCCCCTGCCCTGAGAGACTGCTATGATGGATGAAGCCCAGAGTCATGGACTGACTGAACTTCATAGACATTTTAAGTGATGGCCCATGGACTAAGAGAGTGATATCTGTGTGTATATATTAAAGGACAGGAAGAGTAATAATGAATAATTGGAATGTATTGAAAAGTATAGGACCTGGGCATGACGTAAATGGTATGGAATAAGGGGTGGATACTGTCCTGGTTTCAGCCAGGATAGAGCTGGTTTTCCTCACAGAAGCTAGTGTGAGACTGTGTTTTGGATTTGGGATGAGGAACTGTTGATAATGTGCTGATGTTTTGGGTTGTTGCTGAGCCGTCAAGGACAGTCCAGCTTCTTGTGCTGGCCTGCCAGCGAGCAGGCTGGGGGTGCATGGGGAGCTGGGAGGGGACACAGCCGGGACAGCTGACCCAGACTGGCCAAAGAGATATTCCCTACCATACGACGTCATGCCCAGTACATAAACTGGAGTTGGCCGGGGGGGCGGAAATCGCTGCTCGGGGACGGGCTGTCGATCACGGGGTGGTGAGCAATTTCTGTATTGGGCATCACTTGTTCTTATACATTCCTTTGTTGGTGTTATCATTGTTGTTCCCTTCTTTCTTTCTGTCCTATTAAACCGTGTTTATCTCAACCCACGAGGTTTTTCCTAATTCTCTCCCCCGTCCCGCTGTGGGAGGGAGAGTGAGCGAGCGGCTGCGTGGTGCTTAGTTGCTGGCTGGGGCTAAACCACGACAAAGGCCATCTAGTCCAACCCCACTGCAGTGAGCAGGGACATCTTCAACTAGATCAGGTTGCTCAGAGCCCCGTCCAACCTGACCTTGAATGTTTCCAGGGATGGGGCATCTACTACCTCTCTGGGCAACCTGTGCCGGTGTTTCACCACCCTCACTGTGAAAAATTTCTTCCTTACATCTAGTCTAAATCTGCCCTCTTTCAGCTTAAATCCATTACCCCTTGTCCTATCACAACAGGTAAATCTGTCCTCAATTTTTTTTGCAAATGATTTGCAAATTATTCAGATTGTCCAGTCAGGATTGTTAAAGAAATTTGCAACATAATCTATAGTTTACAGCTATCAAATTGAAATTAAGTCAGATACGGTAGGCATCTTCCTTTTTAGAAAATAGAACCAGAAAGTACAACTTTTTGCATTTTAGGAGTCTCTATGCATTGTTTACTATAGACTTATTGTACAAATGGAAACTCTAGTCATTCTACTATATATGGCATATCTTAGTTAAGCCACTTTATCTACCTATCTGGTCATTAAGTGTCTACCTGGAATTTAAGTGTGTGACAGAAAAATAAAAGCATGGAAAAATAATGATGGCTGTTATATCTTTTAATGTCATTTCCTCTTACCCATCACACGGGGAGAAGCTGTGACCCCATAATCACTGAAATATATGCTTAACTTTACCAACTTCACATGTCAAACTTGGCTGAAAAGAATTACCAACATGTAGAAAGTTAACACATACAGGGATCTTCAGACCTATTATCTTAAAGAAAAATAATGATAGCAAGAGTACTACTGTGCATTTTTCTCATGGTTTTTAGGCTTTTTACAGATTTGCAATTAATGAAGCCTAACAATAACCTGAGAGATGACATTGCAATTTTTTGTGGAAAATCTGAGCTCTAAAAATGAAGAATTAGTTACAGTAAAAGGCAAAAGCACGTATAAATGAGGTGCCACAACTTCTAAGTTTAACGCACCTGGTGCTAAGAATGGGATCCAAAACCAGACTAGATGCTCAGGCTGCCCTTAGCAATCCATGCAGGCTTGCTATTCAAAGCACCATGTGGTGAACAGAGAGTGATGTAAAGATGCCCAAAGGAAGCTGGGGAAGCCACCGTAGAAGATATACAACTACACCTCTTAGTTCAAAGAGTTGAGCAGAGTGGAAAGTCATCTACGGAAACAGAGAAGTATATATGTTCAATCTAATCTTCATCTTTTCTCTTCAGATTGAGAGAATTCAAACTTCCGTCTTTTATTTCCCCTGAAAGATCCAAGCCACAAGAAGAGGCAAGTGTTTCCATTACAGTTTTCTACTGGAGGCCTGCCACTGGGCAGAAAAGAAGGAAAGACTCACATGACTACTAAGAGGGTAAAGAAGAGCTTGACATCGTGGTTAGAACACCAGCTGTAAGGGAGGATGCTGAAATGCTGGTCATCCCATCCATCCTATGTTAGACAATTTCTAGAGAAAAACAAAAGAACCAAAGTCGTTTACAGCGCTGGAACCAGAGTCCAGGATTCCTTACTCCCAAGGGAATGCACTGGGCAATATGACACAGTGATCTGACAGTAGGTTGATAAGGTTTTTCTGGATATGTTTGTGCCTTGGTTTTATATATGTATCATTATTTTTTAAATCTGGCCCTGAGCAATTTGTTGATTCCACACAGCAACTTAATGGCAAAACTAATACACGCTTCCATACTGTGACCAGCAACTGTAACTCCTGTAGACCGCTCTTGAAAGAAATTTTAAAAGCCTAAGGCAGATGTCAGCAATTCATGTGACGTACAAAGGTTTGGAAAATGCCAGAGAATCTTGTTATCTCTTCTGAGGGAGAAAGCTTTTTTTGACAGCTGATGGAAGAGTTGATTTTTTTCATTGTTTGGCCACAATGGGTTGCATATCCCAATGTAACGTGGAGAAACCATATTAAGTATCTGGGCAAGAATTCTTCCTCTATCTGTTTTCTTGACATAGGTTGGCTCATCTCTGCTGGGGATTATTTGCCACTCACTGCTTGCATCTTATTATATTAATGAATCCTACACATGCATGATGGGAGAAATTTGGATCCCAGTGGAGTTATTGGCAAACATCCCACTGACTAAACAGGAGACTTAGTTGAACCCAGTGAAGACTAAGGACATGATGGATTCCTGTGGGGTGTCTCTCAGCAAAAATGACCTGCCCTGCAGCTGGAAAGCCTCTGAAACAAGGCATCCATTAGCTCCCCCATCAACTCTTTAAGTACTCCAGGTAATGCAGTTAACTAGAAATAGAAATGGATTGTTACTTTTATTTTTCAGACAAAGCTAAAATGACACTTTTAGAAAAGTGAAAATAATTGTTCTTTTTTAAAGCAAAGACCAAAATCAACTAGTCAGATTTCCAAATGCAATCCATGTGATTAATGTGTCTTGAAATACAGACATTTCTATAAAATATTAATTACTTCACTTCTGGACTGTATTAAATTATATTTAGCAGTTTTGAGGTTCCTTCCATATATTTTTATGAGTAAATAATATTTATTGAATTTTTTAATCATGGAAACCACTTCCTGTGTAATTTTACTCTTTTTGTTAAAAAAAATTACTTGTATGTCAGGCACAATAGAAGTCCAAGGAGCTTCCTAGGAGAAGAGATGACTTTTGTGAGCAGGAATCTGAGGAATGTCCTTATTTTTGCTTAGAGCTATAGTGTCCAAAATTTCAAACATATGAGCGTTGAAGAGTGACTGATTTGAAAAAAAAAGGCATTATGCTTTTTTAACAAGACAGCATCATTGTAGCTTCTCTAATTTAAATGGTTTACATAGGCAAATCTACATGAAAGTTATGAATATAGCTTGAATGCTTGATTTACCTCAAAATACCTGGAATGACTGAAACGTGTTTAATTTTCTGTTTTACTGAAAATAAAAATTCTCCTAATTGGAAAAGTAATTTGGTGCTGTATTAGTAGTTTGTTGTAGTAGGGTTTATAATGAATAAATACATCTGTCACTTAACAAGATTATAACAAGATTATTTTCTGCTTTTTTTTCAGACTTATTAAGGATGAAACTTTGTAAAGAAGGACTAGATTATAAGATAACAAAATGGTAATAATGATAGCTACTGTTTAATAAAGACCATATTTTCTCTTATTCATGTGTACAAAGATAGAGAGGAGTGCCACACCTCTTTCATGTGCACAACAGATTCACTGAAAGAAGAGGAAGAACTCGGCAGACTCATGAATAATGCTAAAGGAGGAGAGCAGCTGTTTAGGAACAAAACCTTCTTAGCAGAGCCTTTCAGCCAGTTGCTGTACCATTTGACGTGGTACTCGTGTGTGTGTGCGTGCACGTGCGTGTAACTGGAAAGGCAGGAATGGAGAAAAAAAAGACTACAGTGGAAGCACTGATTATCATACTAACTAGGTAAATATGTCACTTTTATAAGAGGAAAGTATTTTATTATTTTAAATATGAAAGAACAACCTGAAAGGAACCTCTCCTCTAGCTCTTTTTAAACTTCTTTTTGTCAGCACAGTGTACCTACACAAGGTACGCTACTCGTCTTTCTGTAACACCCAGTCAAGTAACGCATGGCTTCAGGCAGTCAATGGAAATTTTGCCATTCATACCAACTGGATCAAAATTTTACCCTATGACTTTTCTCAGCTTTACCAATATTAAAAAAATCATGCAGTTGGAATAGACAGTGTAACAATTACCAAGGAGGAAACAATGGGGACTAAAAAGTCACCAGGAAAAAAATACACCTGAAAAAAATGGTAAAGAATGACTTCTGGACACCAAATGAGAAAAATGCCTGTGTTGTTCTTTTTGGGACAGTTTCCACAAATGGATATGCATGTAAGTTGTTCCTACTCAGTAAAGTAGTTCTCTTAACTGCAGTCTGTAAATTCTATATATAGAGATTGGGAAGAATAGGCCTGTTACCCTGAATTCATAGCACTGGGCAAAAGGAGAGAACTGCATATCTGTTCAAGGCAATTAGCATCTATTATGAAAACATGGCTGTTCTGCATTCTTCACACAGGCTCAAGAGCCACAGACACTTTTGGTGAAAAAATAGAACACATGCCCAGGAACAATAAGTTTCTAGAGGATATATTCTATAGTTGTATTTATTTGCTGTTGTTCAGGACTCCAAAACACATTCTTCACACTAAGACTTTAAAGATCCCAAGCTTGCTTTCCGCTCCCCCCCCCCCCCGCCCCGATTTGGGCAGTTATAATTCATGGTAGAAATTACCTTAAAAAAGAGAGATGTACAACATAATGTCAAAAAATCCATTACATTAATAAATTTAATTTGCATTTAAATTTGTTCATATGAATCCATTAACTCATTTTATGAGGACAACAAAAGATCTTTTTCCTGTTTATTGTACGTGTGTAAAAACTTGGGCTTTTATTTGGCAACACCTTTTAAGACCTGTTTGCTCAACTACTTTTGTGCATGTATGTTTTAAGGTGTGATTTGAGTGTAAAGCATTTGGCATAGGCACATACAACCCATTTCAGAGTCACAGCTCAGAATTCAAGTTTTAGGAGTAAATGTTCTTAATATTTTGTTAACTTACTGTGAGCTCAAACGGCCTGAATTTTCCTAACTAGTCTCATCTGACTACGTACTGGATTCATACCACTGGCCAAAGGAACAGAACTGCATATCTCTGTTGAAGGCAATTAGCACCTATTAGGAAAATAATGGCTGTTCTGTGTTCTTCACACTGAAAAAAAGAGCCACATACACTTTTGGTGAAAAAACAGAACACATATGCACAAACAGTAGATTTCCAGAGGAGCTATTTCGTAGCTGTATTTGTTTGTCTTTGCCCACATTTCTGATACGTATACAAAACAAAAGCCTATTCAGCCTCTCCAACCTTTAACGCAAGATCCAACAATCCCTTCCAACATGCTGCTGTCCTAGCTCTCCTTTTAAGTCTAGGGAGGAAGGACACAGGGACGTACAGCCCTGTAGTTGTAATTCGGCTTAAAAGTATTGCAGCCTATAATCAACTTCTTGGTAGCTTTATTTCTTTTAGATTCTTTATTTCTATTAGAATTGCTATTCAAGACAATTTCTAAATAAGTAAAATATCTTTACAAGGATAGTTTCAATAGTAGAAGTCAATGTAATCAATGGTGTGATCATTTTCTAATTGTAATCTGTTGGCAAAATGAATGTGCCCCCCTTGCTCCTTCCCATCGAATTTGTTGCTGTTAAATCTCCTCAGATGTTTGCAATTTGGATGAAACTGCTGCTCTTGTGGTATTAAGAAACTGCAGCCAAAGAAGGAAAGGTGCTTACACTGTAAGGAAGACTGCTTTGAAATACAATACTAAGTACTGTTTCTTTAGAAATTTAATATTTTAGCATGTTTTTCTTGTAACATCTAAACTGTTAGTATCTGATACTACAACAATTTGGTTATTGAAATCACCTTGGTATGTTTGGAATTTGACCAGTAATATTGTAGTCAAATGAAGTGATGTATTATTCATGCTTAGTTAGGTCAGCTGAACACATTTCAGCCTTACCGTGTTTGCAATCATCTTGACTAGTGTCATAATATTTTCCATCACCTCTCCTGAGGCACATTTAGCACCTTTTTTTCCCCCCTTTTTAGAAAAAGAAATTCTCAATTATAGCTGTAAAGCAAACAGGCAACTGAAATCCACCCATTTCCTAAAGCTCTATTATCCCTGAGGCATCTGAAACAAAAACATATCAATACTAATTACTTAGCAGAAAGCAATCGAGAAAATCTTTTTACTCCCAACTCTCTCTTCTCCCCTTACTCCTACAACCAATGTGCCTCTACAGAGAAAAGCCTGAGTTGTCTGAAAGCACACAGGATGACATGATGATAGCAAAAGCAAGCCTCCTTTATGCCGTTGTCCCTAGGAGTCTTTTCTGGTATCTTGTCCTCACAGCCCTCTTCTTGTTCACCTGTGATAAGTGTAATCTCTTCTCAGCAGCTCCCAATGCTTCACTCACTGATTTCAACAAGCAAGCAAGAAACAGAAGAGGTGGTATTCATAAAAATCTATCCTCCTCTCCCTTCATCAGACTGATGCTTGCACTGAAATGAGTTATCATCAGTAAGTCTGTAGGAACTGGTATCCAAACCTGCGTGGGTTACAGCAGGAGCCTCTGGTGGCTGGAGAGGATGCTGTGGGCATGCCTGTTGCAAGCCTCCAGCAAAAGGTGTGGGGTGCTGCGGGTGGCCTGGTCCTCTGCTGAAGCCGAGGCTTCCGTGAGGTTGGGCTAGAGCAGCCAGGAATTTGGATCAGGAGTTAAAACTGGCTTATTGTAAGTAAAATACCAAAATGAAACTATCGGCTACTTTCTCTATGTTGAGCTAGGCAATAGCTCTCTCCTCAGTCTTTAGGTTTCATTAGTATATACACATAAGTACCAAACTTATCCTGAAAGGGTTTTTTTTCTTTTATTTTTCTAAACTGAAACATGTAAGGTGTCTGGCTAATTTTCTTTTCCAGTTAATTTTTAGAAGTAGAACTGGATTCTATGTCTTTGCACACTGCCTCTCTCCTATGCTCTGCTGTATCCTTCTGCACTCCTCTGAGATTTTCCAGTCTCTAGGAGTCATGGGCTCCATATTGGCAGGGTGGAACGTAGCACGGCTTAGAAAAAGGCAGGGAGTCATGGCACAAATTGCTGATTATGTGAATCTGGTAGCTGTCATTCCTGTATTGGAGTGTGATATGGATGTCTTGATCCAACTTAAATCATGGGACAAGTTATTTTGTATGGCAGATTCCAGTTTACTAATCTTTCATGAGCAGAATTTTTGTGCCTTGCTCAGGAGTACAGGGGGACAAGAAAAAGAGCTTTCTTGTACAACAGGCTCCAAGTCCCCTTCAAAAATGCTTTTTTTTTTTTACCCCTAAGAAGTGAATATTTTTCCGGTAGTACATAGAGACATCGTTATGTAGGACCATGCTGGTCCACAGGAGTGATCAGTGATGGCAAGAATGTGATGTGTTCCCACCTATAAGATGACGATAAAAAACCCTGTTAAGTAGCAGTAGAGGTACTAGTTCCCCTTCCTATGATTTGCCTATATGCTGCCTATTAGGCAGTATCAGCTAAAATAATGGATTTTGTGGGGAGAAAAAAAGAAATTAGAAAAAACCCACAACAAAAAAACCTTTGGATGCTACCTCATTTTCTTACAGATGTGGAAAGAATGATGGTTCTGTCACTCACAGTTAACCAAACATAGTGAAGCCATGGAATAAGAAAAAAGCACATCATTTTGTGAGTGTACATAATAATAATCTTGACACAGAAATCATTAAATGAAATTATGATTTTAGGAAACAATGTTGCATATAGTCAACGTGTATAAAGCAGTGCATTGACATATTCAAATATTTATTTACATTTCAGTTTTCGATAGATAAAATAGCATTCTGCTGCACAAAAAGTCAATAAAAATTTAAAGGAAGAAAATCTTCCATAATTTATTTCCAAAATAATTGACTTCTAGAAACCCAAACAGTGATCTATGGCTAACTGATTGTTTATTAATAGCTTTTTCTATTTATGTGAAGAATCCTTAAGAGAAAGAGGAAAATGGTTTGATTTTGCATAAGCCACGTTCAGTGCAATCACTGACCATGCTCCTGGTGTTCCTTTTGAAATGGCAGATCATCCAAATGAATCAAAAATGGGGAAGCAATTTTTTATGATGAGGGTGGTGAAACACAGGCACAGGCTGCCCAGAGAGGTAGTAGATGCCCCAGCCCTGGAAACGTTCCAGGGTTGGACGGGGCTCTGAGCAACCTGATCTAGCTGAAGATGTCCCTGCTCATTGCAGGGGGGCTGGACTAGATGGCCTTCAAAGGTCCCTTCCAACCCAAACCATTCTATGATTCTATGATCAACGTGGTATTAAATTTAAAAATCAAGAAAAGATTTGTTTAAAAAAAACACTACCCCAAAACCCGAACCCCCAAACAAGAACAAGAGTGGAGATTAGGAGATAGGTAAAGAAAGGGGAGTAGTCTACCTGCCATTCATTTTGTCAGGTGTACTGATGATCAGGAAACCAATAATGCTGGTGAGCTTTCCCCTTAACACGATGGAATTATGTAGTGATGTGGGTCTCTTATAAGTGAATTCATTTATCTAAATGAGTCCTATTAGGAACTAAACAGGTTTTCCTCAATAATTTGAAATGAAGGTGTAAGTATTTATGTTTCTATTTTGCCTTTTCTTCCTGTATACAAAAGCTTTTACACACAACGCAATGAATTAACATGAGAGTAAACAGTAGAACAATTTCAAAGTGTGCGAAGATTTTCTCAGAGAGAAGGTGCTATAACACTGATTCTTAAAGTTTATGCAAAACAGTGCCTTTTCCTTGAAGTAAGACAGACCTGGCAGTTCTGCTGTTTAATGAGGGATGTTGGGGAAGAGGTCTGAGAAGCAGCTTGTGGTAAAATAATATGTGCAGATTTCATGTTCTACAACCAACAACAGCGCATTGATTTTTGATTCGGTACACTGGTGAGATTGCTTTCTTTGCACCTCCAAATGGTGTAAAGAAAGCAATGACGAAGAGCGAAGGCAATTATGCTGTACCCACGAGAAGCTGATCTGATTTGTGGTTTGAAATCCCCAATTCCAGAAGCATGGGAAAAGTGAGATACGAACTTTTATCTTGTTTGGCCCTACTTAATGAGAGAGACAGAAAGAGGCTGGGAAAGGGCGGATTGCTGCTGCTGATGTTCTCTATTCCTAGGCCCCTGCTCTCCAAAAGGAGAGGCAGAACCAAACGATCAATTTTTTGCTCACCTTGCACAGGTTTCTAGATACCTAGAAGGTGCTTATTTTATTTGTGTTTACAATCAGCCCCTGCAGCATGAGGGTGATTCTAAGAGGAAATCTGCTACAGTAAAAGGCTCGCGTGACAATAGTAGCTAAAAATAACAAATGTTGCATATCATTAATGACTTTCTTCTGAATTTCTCAAGGTTTACTGAAACTTTTATCTGAAATGCCTTTCTGTATAATTAACGAAACACTAACTTATCTAAATTATTAATCAGATTTAATTATTATACTTCATTTTTTCTCCTTCTCTAAGTTATAATGTTTCCCGTATTATTCTCAGTCCTGGAAAAAATTTTTTTGAAAGATTCCTCTGATGAACATTCACAAATACTTACGAACTATTTAAATAAATTTCCACATTAAAAATACTTTGATTGAGTTGTTTTCATTTATCTTATTGCTTTATTCTGAAATTGTTAAGTAGCTCTATAATGCTCTCATAAGTGCATAAAACTACCTGTATGGCTACTGTTTTCTCCAGGATTTACAATTTTCTCGCCATTTTCCCTGTGAAACTTTATAAACCTTGCATGTCTTCTTAATATGCATCTGCAATGGGCTTTGTGTGTATCTCTACCCAACAGTTAACATTAAACTGCAAAGCTTATAAATTTCATAGAATCTAGGAGAAACACTGTGTCATAAATCTGCTTATAACCCTGCTTGCTGGTTCATTGGCCATAATTCTTGACTTTTTTGTAGCTTTATCCAAAATCAAAGGGTTTAGTAAGTTCTGCAAAATCATAGCAAGCTGCCTACTGTAGCCTGCCAGAACTTTGCATGCTTCCTGGAAGGCAACAAGCAAATGTAGTTTCTGCACATCAGTTTCCTCTTATTATGGTGATCTGAAGTAAGGAAATCTATATGAAAATCACTTTCTGTCTTTACAGTCTTCCTCTATTATATTAATTATTTGGGAAATATTTAGGGTCAGAGGAAGAAGAATTAGCTGACTTAATTCTGCCTGGAAACCTGTTCCTTTCTTTCACTGAGGACTGCTTTTGGAGCTGATGGTGTGTCTACTGGGGACTAACACCACAGGAAGCTGCTTGCGCATGTTGCCTTTTGTGCAATCGCTGTGCATCCTTGTGAAGAGAGTACCTCTACTTACCCTACCCGTAACTAATGGTCTTGTCATCTGCTTCTAACCGAGACGCTCTTCACTGTCCTTGCAGGCTTCGGGGGTGGGTTTGCTGGGAAAGGCTTCCTGCCATTCCCAAGCTCATGTCCCGCTTCATTAAACTTTTCTTTTACACCTATACCTATATAAGCCTACTCACTTTGCTGAGGGTTTTGTTGTTTGTTTTTTTTTTTTTTTAACTCAGATCAGGATCAAAGTGATATAATCAACTCCTACGTGAGAGGTCTTCTACATGAAAGGTGTTCTACATGAATAGAACTTTATGAAAATTAATTAATATTAACTGCTTAAGGTAATTAATACCTGTGCAGAGTTTCAGAAGGATACAGATCTCACTCCTTTAAATTTCTATTTTATTAAGCTAAGAAATCTCAAAAGATTTTTTTTTCATATGAATTGAAGGTTTTAATTCCGGTAATGACTTCTGGGCTTTAACACCCCAAGGTATGTATTTTGAAGAAAATAAATACAAAAAACTCAAATTCAGGCAATTCAAATTCAAATTAAATTCTGATTCTAGGCTTGTTTAGCTTGCCTTTTTTTTTTTTTTCTAGGAGAACTAGGATGTGACTGCAAAAATTCTTGCGTGGATGCTGTGATTACAGTGTCAAATAATTTTTCTTCTCTTTAGTGAAGACCTACCTAAGATCAGTATTTCTAGAAATACTTTCCTGTAAGGCAGTGTCCACAGAAGGCTGTTTGCTCAAATTTAACACAGAAAGTTTTAGCTAGTTAGAATTTTCTCAACAATTTAAGTTCACAAGCGATGTGTCTTGAGAAAGGATCTGAATTTAAATATTTTAATTTCCTAATTTTCAGATGTAAAACTTTAAGATGTGCATGCAATATGTAAAATTGCACAGAATGAAGCATATTGTTATTAAATATTATGGTTACAAGTAAAACACTCAGGACTTGCAATTTGCCAAGATTAAGGTTGCTAGTAAAATATTAATTTGTTCCTTTGTATGTATAAATGGACACAATCTTCACTAATAAATGCTGCACGCAATATGTATTTCTGCATGTGCAGAAAGAAGGCATACGTGCACGATGCCCGCAGGCGCTCTGCTTCCTGCGGCAGCAGGTAGAACAGATTAGCACCTATTTACTAGCTTTTTCGCTGTGTCCTATGCCTCACCTACCACTGCCTGTGGAAACCCAGCTCCGAGGGCAGAAGCACAAATACCCTCACCGGTTGCTTCGCAACACCATGGCCGTGTGAGTACCTCACGGGCCTTAACTACAACCCAGGAGGCCTCAGAAAGTGGGAGAGGGATTTTACCTGCTGTTAGCCACCAGCAAAATGGTGGCATGTGGCGATAACCCTGAAAAGCGTGCGTTACATTTGGGAGCTCAGTCCGACTCGTGAATCATCAAGGCAGCTGCTACCGTTCGCGAAGCAATGTCCTACACCTCCCTCGCAGGTGACGTGCGGGTGTCATCACCTTTAGGCTGCAGAGAGGGTTCTGCTGCGAGGCCTCACTTTTTTAATGCTTAGAAACCAGAAAGAAGTGTTGTGTTACACTGGCTAAACCTGGGAGGTGTTCTGAAAAGTTACAGGCAGCCTGGCAAGAGAGAAGCAGGGACAACAGGGCTGATCAAGGCAGCATTTTGGCATCTTCTCATTCCGCGCCAGCCAACCACCATTTTCCTCCCTTGGAGGCACCGCTGCTGGGGGAGAGCACAGGCTGGGCTCCAGCTGTCTCCGTCCCCTCCGCGGAGCCGGCCGCGCTCGGGAACCAGCCCCGTCGTCGCCTACGCGCCGTGCGGACGGCCACACCTCGGCGCCGCTCGCACGGAAGGGAGCGCCGCGACGGCCCCGGCGTCCCAGGCGGGACTAGAACTCGCGGCCCAACGCCTCCTCGCGCTACCCTTGCGTCCAGCGGGGCACAAGCGAGGCGACCGGCGCGCGTGCCCGCACGAGCGGGGGGAGGGAAATAGGCGGAGCGGCGCGCGTGCGCGCGCAGCTGGCGGCCGGCCGCGCGCACTCTCCCAGGCTTCCCAGGGAATCCAGCGGCAGCAGGAAGAGGCGCTTCCCCGCGCACGCGCAGCTGGCCGGGCGGGCGCGCGCTGAGCCGCGGCGGCGGGAGGGAGGGGGGAGGGGAGGGAAGCTGCTGAGGTAAAGTTAGGGGGAGAGAGAGACTCCGTCAGCGAAGCGAGAGCCGGGGAAGCTCGGCGGCCGCCATTACTGAGCCGAGAGCGCCGGGGAGGGAACGGAGAGGTGGGACGGGGCTGCGGTGGCCAGGAGCTCTCGGGAGCTGCGGGCCGGAGAGCGGAGAGAGCCCCGCGGGGAGGAAAAGCCGCCGGGGGCGCCGGCGTGGAGAGAGCGTCCCGGGAATGCTGCCGCTCCCGCCGCCGCCGAGGAGCCGGATCCCGACGGCGCGAGGTGAGGGGAGGAATCCGGTCCCGTGGGAGCTGGCCCGGCCCGGCGGTGCGGCGCGGAGCGGGGCGGCCGGCCCGGCAGGCGGAAGGGGAGCGGGGGGAGGAGGCGGCTGTAGCCCGGCGAGCTGGTGCGGCGGCCGCTGGCTGCAACCAGTTCAAAGGGCTGGGGCTGGCGTGGGGAGAGGGGAGCCGGCCCCCCTCCTCCCTGCCCGCTCGGCACCTCCGCGCGAGGGAGTGGAGGCAGGAAGGGCAGGGAGCGGAGTGCCTGGTCCCAGACAGGTGATGAAGGCCTGAGCAATGGGAGGGTCTGAGCTTGCTGTACGAGGCTGCCAGCTGGTCACGGCTCTCCAGGGAGGGAGGAAGGCAGGAAGGGGACCTTCCCTGCTCCTCTCTTCTTCCTTCCTCATTCCCTTCTTCCCCTACTCCTTTAGCTTCCTCCCTTCTTCCATTCCCACTGCCTCCCCCCCTCTTCTGTTCTCCTTCCTCTGTACTTCTTTCCCTCATCGCCCCCTTCTACTCATTCTCGTCTTCTCTGCTCTTTTCCTTCTCTACTAAATTTGAACAGTTGTCAATTACTCTCCTCCTTCCTTTCACCTTCAAATATGGCTCGATATTAAATTTCAGAAAACTTCACTCTCGTAATGATGTGTGCATTTCTGCTTTTCCACCAGGTGGATTTTCAGGCTTTGAAATAGGGTAGCCAGTTGCAGTGTTGCAGCTTTCAAGCATTTTGAATGCCTTCAACCAGCATAACCTTTAGACTCTCTCCACCCAAGGAAAGCACCAGAGATATACAGATATAATGCCAGGGTGTTGTAAATATAGGACAGAAGGTGTATAAAACACTGTTTTAATTAAAAATAGAAGAAAGACCATTTACTTATAAGAGGAAGACATACTTGTCACCTTCCCCCCAGAATCCACCCCACCCTTCCCCTGGTACCCCCCTTTTGCCCTCTCCTGTATCGCTTCTGATAGCAGCGTGGAATATTTCCTTAATAAGTAGGAGGGAAACGTTTTTAATCTAGACCAAAATAGGCCTGTGGGGGTATGTGTGTATTCTTTAGTTTAGTGTCATGCAGATAACTGGAGGATTTTTTAATTTCTTAATAAAGATCCTTGACAGAAATTTTAAAACTCTACACTGCAGAGTGAAAGCAGTAAAGGGGGAACAGCATTTGCTGGTCAATTGGAAGTCCTTTTTAAACCTGTGCATTGAAGCTAGTTACAGCACTGCTACTTATATACTTATTTTGTAAATGAATGAGGAATTAATAGGTAGCGTTTTTTTCTGTTGTGCTGTCTTAACTTCCTAAGGTTCTTCAGTATGACAGCTATTTTCAGCAGTGACATCAGTGACCGGAGTTAAGTGCTTTCTCAAAAAAAACATAGATATTTTAAAATTACAGCACATGTCTAAAAGGAGTGTATTACAAATATTCATCCAGGTGCATTTTTATAAGGGTTTATTTTCCTTTGTGCTTCTTTGAAAATTATTTTAAAGAAGTGTTAAAATTCTTACAATTCTGTTTATAGTACTCTGCTGAAACTCAGTGCTATTAGAGCTTAGGCAGTATGATGTAAATAAGGTAGTTTTTTAAGAGAGTCTGTAGTACTTAAAGTACCAGAAATTGTTTAAGCATTTGTTACTTTATCACTAGCTTTTTTTAGTATAACAAGTTGCTTTTAAGCTTGGAACATACTGAGCTTAAATAGTATGCATTTTTTTGAAAGTATCTCTGTATAAAGCAGCTGCCGGCATTGCAAAAATGTAAATAATTGCAACCAAATGCCTACCACTCCCTGGTATTGGACTTTATTGTAGCTAAGGTGTTGCATGTGTAACATAATCCAATTAAATACTTTAGGCTCAGACTAAATTGTTTTAAAAGGCTATATTTAGCACTGACAATCAAATGCTGCACATCTTTTTGAGGTTAAAGATAAAATGCGCTTTCCTAAAGCTGTAGGTGTTTTTCCATGCGCAAACTTTGTAGGAAAGAAAAGCATTGATCGTAATAGTAGATTGTTCCGTGTAAGTTTCCCCTTTGGGACTTGTTATTTGAGTAGACGGTGCAAAAATAATCCTCTTCTGTTTAATAAAGATACTAAAAGGATGCTGACGGTATCTTAAGACTTCCAAAAGTACTTTCTTAACAGAAGGTAAATCCCATGTACTGGCATCCTTCAGGAATATTTTGCACGAAACTTGAAAGCACTCCGCATCACTACTTTTGGTAGACTAACGTGCGGTGTGTTCTCACGACGACACGTACGAGGCGCCCTTCAGGGCTGATACTTCCTGACCTTTACTGAGAAAAAGGCCAAAAATTCAGCATTAAATTCTGCTGGCACGGTTATGTCGGTGAGCAGACGGAACGGAGGCGCGTTTATCGACCTGGGGGTAAAGCCCGTGACGCGTTCTGGCTGTATGATCGCGACAGGGCGCCGTTGAAAGGAGCTCGCGCTCACCGTGCTGGCGGCAACTCCTGGTGGCGCTGGCGCGGTGCCGCGCCGCCGCTAGGGGGCTTTGTAAGCGTCGCGTGCCCGCCGCGCGGCCCAGGCCGACTTCATCCCTCCCTCTTCACTAGGGGCTTAACGTAAATAGCGCTGGGTTTGGCCTAAGCTTCCCCTTGTTTTTGAAGTGCCGCACTCGGAACTGTAAGAAAAAGTTTAGTTTCAGGTAAGCCCAGTAACACTGGGAATTCTCTATTAGGACTGTCAAGATTTTGTTGTTTGTTTGTTTTTTCCTGTATCTGTGTTATTTCTAACTTGATGGGTGCACAATACCCTAATCGTTTGTTGTTTTTTTTTTTTTCTTTTTTCCCCTGAGAATTTTTACCTTAAAGGTCAGTGTAAGTGAGCTGGAGTGTTCTTGGCTTTTTCCATCAGTTTTAAAAAGTACTTTTAAGGGTGTTACATTTTGCAGACTATTGTTTGAACTCTCTCATTGCTTCCTTATATATATGGATTTTAATGAACTATTTCAAGAAAAATGTGTTCAAGATTCCTCATGGGAAGATCTGAAGCAATTGAAGTTATTTTGAATTTGAGTATTAACTGTGCTTTTCTAGTCACTAACACCTATTGGAAGCAGAAATAATTAATCTGTGGCTAGTTCTGCGCATAATGTTTTGTGGTACATTAGAGTTGTTTCTTTGGCTTTGAGTTAAAATTCCCACGCATTTTTGCAGTTCTGCATCAGTTGACATACAAGCACAACAGAAGAATGTTTGCATTTTAAAAAGTAAAACCAATACCTGCATGCACAATTTTGGAAATATGTATATGGTTGGATCTTGGCATTAATTTAGTTTAGTTGGCCAATTATTTTGCAGAATATTTTGAATCAGAATATTTTGAATCAGAATTATTTTGCTGCTTACATATGGCTTTTCACTTGCTCATTTCATAATTTAAAAAAGAAGTGGATAACTGGTGTTCTCATTTTACACAGGTAAAAATGACACCTGTGGCTTGTACAAGGTCAAACAACAAACTGCTGTTTGAATTAAGTCTCAGAACTTACGATATTGTGTCCTGGATTCTGTACTGCAGTTCCTCATCAAGCAAAATAACATGAAATGATCCATATATGTGGATCAGTGAAATTTGTTGAAGTAGCTGCTGCCGGGCTGTAAATTTTTCTTTTTGCAGGAAATGCATTTTAGCCCCTTTTCGGTCTTTCCTTTGATCCCTCTTTCCTCATCTGCTTCTTTTTCTTTCTTCTACTTTTGTCAGATCTTTCTTGGATCTCCTTTGTAAAATTACTGAAGAGGTAGACTTGCACTAAGAAGCTTCTCTGAGCAGTATGTATTTCTTTAGTAGGAGCTTCTCCTCTGCAAAAAAAGTTAAGAATTTGTTTTTCCTCTAAACTTGCACTGTTTCCTTCGCTGTTAAAATATAGGCTTTGAACCTATATTGAATGCTCTCAGATTTTCAGAAATTAGTAGATAAGTAACTTGAGAGGCCCAAGCTCAGACTAGTGCAGTGCTGATAATTTGAACCTTTGCAGCTTACCTGTTTATTGTACCTTGATCTAATTTGTGTAGGTTGTTTTTTGTTTGGTTGTTTTTTTGTGAATAGCAATGATGATAATAGTCGCCACCTGGAATGTTAGATTTCAGCTAAAGAATGATGTTTTGTTTTGAATTTAGAAATAAAGTTTAGGCCTTGATTTAATTTTGGGTAATAAATACACTGGAGGTCTTCAGAGAATTGTTGTAAATAATATATTAATGTTGTTATAAAAGGAGAAATTTAGTAAACTTAGCAAGAACTAAGAGCTTTGAAGTTCGGTTTTTAAACAGAGTTTTGCATTGATTTCTAACATGAAATTGGGCAGACATTTTTTTTCTCTTTTTATAAATTGATTACTTTGCTTTTGTATGCACAGAATTATCTAGGCTACATGACTCCTTTAGGGATGGTAGTTGGCCATCATACTAACTGAATGTGAAATGAACAGCGGTTGGGGTAATCCATTCTCATCCTTCATTTACCTAGCATGACCAATCACCATACTGCTTACTGTGATTCAAAGGGAATACAGTTTAACACTGTGGAAGACATTTCAAGGCTTTGTCCTCTTCTGTCTTGTTATTGCTTGATTGAGCTTCTTTCCTGATGAGCAATCTGAATCTTTTTTTTTCCTAGTGTTGGCTGGTACTTGCAGAATTTTACCCGGGAGCATTGTATTTATCCTTATTTATAAATAAGATTTCAAGTACGGTTACTTGATTAAGATTACCAGCATTTGTAAAGGCAAGAATATTGGCATGTTAGTAAAGAAGGAGAGGACACATTAAGTGGCTGGGACCTCAACAGACTTTGGTGAACTGAAATTGATATAGGTGACATTGGTATGCTCCGTATCTGATTTAGTTTTTAGAAAGGATTTTGATTTGAAGAGAAGATTTCTTATACTTGTTTGAGTGAAAGAGATACCTCTTGGGAAATACTGAATGAGAAGTAACAACATTACCTTAAGCTATATCAACATAAGTGGGGGTTTTTTGTGTGGTGTGGTTTTTTTTTTTTTTTACTGGTTCTTGAAGTGAAAATGGTTGAATTGTTATTCTGGTATGTTTTGAGTAGAGCTGTAATTACTGATGTGCTGATACATCTTGGAATTCAGATACCTTACTAAATATTTTCCAATGCTAAGTTTTGGTTCTCAAAAAGTTTGAAGTGAGGGATGACTTGATATAAAAACTTACTGTCAGCAGTAACCTGAATCCAGAGCTGTAACTTCCTTGGAATCATGGTCTTTGATATTTGAAAGTGCTATGCATTCCAAAGTTGTCCTACAAACCATTTCACTGATACAAAATGTATTTGAATTTACTTTGTGATCTGCTGTAGAGGTCACAGTAATTTTCGGTTTGTGTATTCATATACCCTGCAAAGCAGACTAGACTGTCATGGCCCTTTTCTTGTGTGCTTTTCTTTCTTGGCCACCTAATTTAAAAACACTATCACAAGACCATGGTAACTGAAACTAGCCCTGAAAAGTACTGGTCCATAAACTGTTGCATCTAGACAGCATTACAGAGTGAGTAAAGGACTGTGGGAAAACACTCCTTATTCTCCCTGTTGGCATTGTTTGCAGCTGCTTAAATTGTTGTGGTCGTGCGCAATTTTGTAGTCTTTCAGACAACATTTCTGCTTCAGCCTTGTTAGATCTGCAGATGGTAAACATTTTTAGGTTCAGAAAGCAGTTTCAGAAGGTGTTCAGAAATACTCAGAGTATTTATCTATAAGTGATTTTCTTGGCTAGGGACCCATCTACAAGTTCCTGTGCAGCCACAGTTACTAAATAATTATAGGTGATTAACTATTTTAGTATTTATTAGTTGCTAATAATATAGCATTCTATGCTAATGTTTAGAATTCAGCTTGGAAGACTTTGAGACATGTATTTGAAAATAGGGCCTTCTCTGGCCTCTTAGTGCTGATGGCTGATCTTGTGGGGCTCTGCCTGTGAGCTTTCTTTTCCGTCAGTGTGCATTGCAAAATGGCTGGTGTCCCCTGCCCCCAAGCCCCAGATGCAGTCTTGCAGGCAGAGACAATTTTCTCTCAGTTTGAAGAAGAGGATGTGGAAGAGCAGTCACATAGCCTGTTTCCTCGCTTGCAACTATATGCTCTGCTTACCTAGCTGTGGACATAGAGCAGTGCCACAGCTAGGAGGTAGGGGCAGGGAGCGTGACTTATCTCCTTTCTTCTCTTTCAAGGAATAGAGTTTAGCTTTGCATCTGGGCCAGCCTGCTGCCTAATGATTTTGGTGGTGTTTGGTGCCACAAGTTGAGAATTGCAGTATTATTGTGGTACTGGTAGTATTGATATATTGCTTATCACTATTGCTGAACGTTTTTTGTCCAAAAGAAAGTTTACTAAAGCTTAGACTTTTTCAATTAGCTATACTATTCCCAAAGCAAAGTGGGATTACTGAGAATATAATCATAAGTAACAAAACAAGAAAAAGCTCTGCCATACCTTCTTCATGTTATGTTTAGCACATGTACAGCATAGTGCTGCATCTTGCTTAAAAATGATACCTTTCCTTAGTTAAAAGTGGCTTACATCATAATCCAGTGCAGGTGCCTCAAGTTGCCTTCCTTTTCTGCATCTTAATATATGTATCACTGTCCTGACCTTCAAAGTCTATGTTTTGTGTGGCTGCAAACTGAAGAAGTTCTGTGGAAGAGCGTTCCATTTTTCATTACTTTCTAGCATCATTCCTGCTATAAAATCAACACTTATCAAGATTTTACTAAAAATTTCTATCCTACTTGAGAATTCACAATTGTCAAATATAGTTATGCTTTCAATTTCTGATTTGTCACAGTTTGTGAGACCTTTTAATATAGAAGTATTGTACTACAAATAAAAGGGTTTTGAGGTAGACTGTATTGTTTTTTTGTAGTAATAAAATGTATATACATGTATTTAGACATACATTCATTTTATATATTTTGTTCTTACTGACTATACGGACTTCATCTTACAAAACCATGTTCTAGATATTTTAGAATTTTAAAATCTTCAACGAATGATTAGCAATTTTTGTATCTCGCACTTCATGTGTTATCTGAGACACTATATTAATTTTTATTTTCAGAAGAGGCTTCTGCAGCCTAGGTATTGTTAAAATACCAAGTTGAACTTATGAAATCACAATCACTTAAGAAGAATTATGCCCTCTCTGTCCCAAGTATTAATAGCTGTGCTTACAGGATTTAAACCCTCTAAGTTCAGAGGAAGACCAGCCTGAGCTCCGAGTTCTGTTTGTGGGTTTAAAAAGAGGAAAACAATCCTCATGCATAGGTGAACTGTTGTACCTTCTCTGATTGCTACTTCTCCTTTCATAATTTTGAAATTATTAACAGATCTTACTTTTTGTTTTCAGATCCCTCAGGGAAGGACTTACTGAAGGACACCGTTTAAATGTGTGACATTACTGCAGGAAGATCACAGCAGGGTAATCTTCTTGCTCTGCACCTTGTTATCCTAAGGGTAAGTTTGGGCTTTAGGTCTTCATAATCTTGTGTTTAAGGGGGGAGGTGGGTGAATAAGTAGAAGATAATATACCTTGTTTTCTTCATACCTGCTGGCAATCTGAAAGCCTGTGGAGACAAGGTCCTATAGTGCAACTGTAGAAGGTCAGAGATTCTTCCTGCAGTGATGTCATATACCTCGTGTCTTCTGTAGTTCTTCATAATTTTTCTTTTTGAACACAGAAACACTCCATTATTTTCAATCTGAAGACTGAAATTAGTTGGGGATATCAAACAACCCCTCCTTTGAATTTGTAACAAAGACAAAAGTGGGGGGGGGGGTGAATTGGATTGTTTTCAGTTTGTTATAACAGTATTAGGCATATTGAAGTAAGATAATTGAACTAATTTACCATGAATTTGCAGCGTGTATATTTTAAAACTGTACAAAACTATAAAATGCCTTTAAATTAGTGTTCTACTGAAAAGAAAAATCTTCCATTTTGGGAGCAATTTAATAATGATTACGTATTAAATGTGAAGCCATTATGATGTCAGGTTTTTATCATGTTTATTACTAAATTAACACAGATGTCATTCTGGGACTTTGCTTTGTACAATCAGTGCAGAGTAGAAACTACAAAAAACAAAAAGAAAACCACACTGGTTTTCACTATCTTTAGTGCTTCAACTCGCACTGTGGTGAGAATCTTTCATGACGGAAATTTTGTGAGACGCTTTGTTTTCCCTTTGCCAGTGTCCCATTTCACCTTACGCTTTGTATTTACTCACTTAAAAATGTATTGATTGGACAAAATATTGCTGGAGGAAGAAGAACCTTTGCTACGTGAGGATGTAGAGTTTCTGCAAGTATTGATTGTTTCTTGTGAACTAGTTGCAGATTGAGAGCATTTTCGTGATTAAATGAAATAATCCCCTGGATGAATATTTTTGTGTTCTGGTTTAGTCCTGTATTGTGCTGTGGTAAACAGAGAACATTTTAGAGTGGAAGTGCTGACTAAACTTCTCATTCTAATAGTTTGAATGATGCTACTATGATAAGCTTTGCTTTAGAAAGAAATACTGGGTTTATTTGTAATGATATAAACACTGCTTATGAAGGTTTTACTTTTGCTAAGTATTTTCACTCCCAGAGCCATTTTCTGTTATCTCTAAAGCCTGTGTTTTAAGAATATAAAGAACACAGTGGGAACGGTAAAAAGCAAAAATTAAAATACAAGTTCTCTGAGTAAACTGATTAAACAAAAAAAGAAAAATAATTCCTAAATCATGGCATAAAAATTTCAGTTCTTGCAATATAAAAACTCTCAAGTATAAAAATTAGACTGAGTTTACTTTCCTCATCATTTTGTAATGAAATTGATACTTTGTTATAAAAAAGATACTTTCCTTGACTGTGATTTCTGTAACTGAGAGCTGGTTTTATATATCTGTGTTTTATTTTATGTTTTGGCCAATGAATTTCTTTACAAATGTTGTTACATAAATAGTGTGTTTCTGATCAGAATGTCAGTTTTCTATTTCTAGGTGTTAATAAGTCGGAGAGCTCTGTTGGCCAGGCATTGCTTTTGTATAAGATATTAAAGGCTTCAATATCTTTATCTTCATCTTCGGTTGCAACTTTTATACAAATACTTCTCTTACTGAGATATGTTTTAGCAGTCATGAAGTAGTTTTACAAGTATTAAAGCAGATTTTGAGAGCTTTTTGGGTGACAGATTCTACACTTACTTTTTTTTTAACTAAAGTACTACAGTACCATTCTCAACAAATTGTTGCTAAGAATGACAAAATACGTAACAAATAAAGCTGAGGTATTGAGACTTCAGTATTGATGCTTACAATTTTCCTTCATATAAGGGCTATTTACAGGTTTGTTTACATACATATATGTTGTTATTTTGCACTCCACAAATGTAAACCCAAGTGTATTAAGTACAGTAGTCTGTACCTTTCATTTATGGTGCCATGTGATAGCTTACTTTTCTCATTTTCTTAATAAAAAGAATTTTTATCAAAATATTTTCACAAAATTATAGAGCAGTGTAGGGGGTACCTCTGGATGACCTCTGGAGTTCATCTTGTCCAGTCTCTCTGGTCAAGCAGGGTCACCTAGAGCAGGTTGCCCAGGACCATGTCCAGGCACCTTTTGAATATCTCCAATGAGGGAGCCTTCACAACCTCTCTGGGCACCCTGTACTGGTGCTCAGTCACCCTCACAATAAAAAAGTGTTTCCTCATGTTTGTATGGCACCTTCTGTGTTTCAGTCTGTGCCTGTTGTGTCTTGTCCTGTCACTGGACGCCACTGGAAAGAGTCTGGCTCTGCCTTCTTTGCACCCTTCCTCAAATATTTGTACATATTGATGAGATCCCCCTGAGCCCGCTCTTCTCCAAACAGTCCCAGCCCTACCAGCCTTTCCTTATATGACAGATGCTTTAGTCCCTTAATCAGCTTACTGGCCCTTTGCTGGACTGTCTCCAGTAGCTCTATCTTCCTTCTACTGTAGCAGAACTGGACACAGTGCATCAGGTGCAGCCACACCAGTGCTACATAGAGAGGGAGGATCACCTACCTTGACCTGCTGGCAGTACTTTGTCTAATGCTGCACAGGACACCGTTAGCCTTGTTTACCGCAAGTGTGCATTGCTGGCTTATGTTCAGCTTGCTGTCCACTGGGATCCCCAGGTCCTTTTCTGCAAAGCTACTTTCCAGCCAGTTGGCTCCCAGCGTATACAGGTACATGGGGTTATTCTTCCCTGGATGCAGCACTTTGCAGGGCACAAGGTTCCTGTCAGCCCATGTCTTTAGCCTGTCGAGGTCTCCCTGAATGGTAGCACATCCCTCTGGTGTATCAGCAACCAGCAACTCCTCCCAATTTTGTCATCAGCAAACTTGCGGAGGGTACACTCTGCCCCATCATTTCAAGTCATTAATGAAGATGCTGAACAGTATTGGATGCAGTATTGGCCCCTGGAGTACATGGCTAGTTACTGGCCCCCAACTAGATTTCATGCCATCGATCACAACCTGCTGGGTGCAGTCATTTAGCCACTCAATTTTTTATGTTTTCCTCATAATATAATTGTTTCTAAAACAGTAAATAGCTTGCCATTTGCAGTATATATGTAAGCAAAGTCTTCTGATTAACTGACATTTAGTGGTAATCATTGTACTTGATGACTGTTTCAATAAAGCCACTGGAAACTTGTAATAGTTCTGTGGAAGTTTGAGTGTAGATATAGTAGTTTTTGTTTATAGTTATTAAAAGTTTTTGGGTTTTTTCCTAGAGACTGAAGGTATGATACTACATTGTAATCTTAAAATTCAGACATAAGTCTTATTTTTCTGTACCTAGTATCTGTAGGACAATGTTTGTATTTTTCTGTAGAGTTCAGGTTAGAAACATCTCCTTAAAAGCAGTTTACTTTTAGTATACAAATAAAGTAGTTTACTTTTGCAAATAGGTAGTGACTGAGCCACATTGCCAACTTCCTGGTTTTACAGCTTCTTATTTTGAAAGTTTCATTACTGAAACCTAAAGCCAAACCTACAAATGCACACAAAAGCAGTGTTATTCAGGCAGGTAAGCATGCTATCTAGTGGAACTATGAGCGTGAGTAGAAATATGTGTATGGGAATATTGGGTTGGTTTTAGAGTTTCTGTGTTGTATTTGTCGTAGTGGAAGATGCTTTCGAGAGCTTAGGTGCCCATAAGTTCTGAAGGAAGACAGTAACTTGGGTTTTTGTGTGTAGTGTTTTTTGTTTTGTTTTTTTAGAAGTATGCTGATCACCTATCAAACTAAGTGTTGAGCTATTATTGAACTGTACCTGAAGCCTGTTTGTTTTAAAATTTATAATACCAGTAGCATTAACATGAAAGAATTGAGTTTAAGAACTTATTTAAAGTAGTGATGAAAATTTTGTGTACATAGAAAACAATTTCAGGGTGAGCAAGCAAAAATGCTTTTTAAAATCTCTTCTTTCATGAGTATTAGAAAGAAATACCTGCAATCTGTAAATTTTTTTTTTTTCCTGCTTTGTTTTCTTTAGGAAGATGGTGCTCGTCATCCTAGTTATCTGAGGTTCTCTCAATGACAAGCTAAAGCAAGAGCAACTGAAAGCTATTTCTGGAACCCTGGATATACAACTTAAATTTGTAGGAACCTTTCCAGAATGAAAACCATGTACAGTTACCTTGATAATTGCAAAAGGATGAGAGGAAAGTTATGATGGCAAAAAACAAAGAGCCACGTCCCCCATCTTATGCTGTTAGTGTTGTTGGACTGTCTGGAACTGAAAAGGATAAAGGTAATTGTGGAGTTGGAAAGTCGTGTTTGTGCAATAGATTCGTTCGTTCAAAAGCAGATGAATATTATCCTGAGCATACCTCTGTGCTTAGCACAATTGACTTTGGAGGAAGAGTTGTTAACAATGATCACTTTTTGTACTGGGGTGACGTAACACAAAGTGGTGAGGATGGAATTGAGTGCAGAATTCATGTGATTGAACAGACTGAGTTCATTGATGATCAGACTTTCTTGCCTCATCGGAGTACGAATTTACAACCATATATAAAACGTGCAGCTGCCTCCAAACTGCAGTCAGCAGAAAAATTAATGTACATTTGCACAGATCAGCTAGGCTTGGAGCAAGACTTTGAGCAAAAACAAATGCCTGAAGGGAAATTAAGCATAGATGGTTTTTTATTGTGCATTGACGTGAGCCAAGGATGCAATAGGAAGTTTGATGATCAGCTTAAATTTGTGAATAATCTCTATATCCAGCTCTCAAAATCTAAAAAACCCATAATAATAGCAGCAACGAAATGTGATGAATGTGTGGATCATTATCTGCGAGAGGTTCAGGCGTTTGCTTCAAATAAGAAGAACCTTGTGGTAGTGGAAACATCGGCAAGATTCAATGTCAATATTGAAACATGTTTTACTGCACTGGTACAAATGATGGATAAAACTCGTGGTAAACCTAAAATAATCCCCTATCTGGATGCCTATAAAACTCAAAGACAATTAGTTGTTACAGCAACAGATAAGTTTGAAAAACTCGTCCAAACTGTGAGAGACTATCATGCAACTTGGAAGACTGTTAGTAATAAACTGAAAAACCACCCTGATTACGAAGAGTATATAAATTTGGAAGGAACAAAAAAGGCCAAAAATACGTTTTCAAAACACATAGAGCAGCTTAAACAGGAACATATTAGAAAAAGAAAAGAAGAATACATTAATGCATTGCCAAGAGCTCTTAATAGTCTTCTGTCAAATCTTGATGAGATTGAACACTTGAGCTGGTCAGAAGCCTTGAAGTTAATGGAGAAAAGGCCTGACTTCCAGTCTTGTTTTGTAGTGCTTGAAAAAACACCCTGGGATGAAACTGACCATATAGATAAAGTGAATGACAGGAGGATTCCATTTGACCTTCTCACCACGCTAGAGGCAGAAAAAGTTTATCAAAACCATGTGCAGCATCTTATATCTGAAAAAAGGAGGGTTGAAATGAAGGAGAAATTCAAAAAAACTCTTGAGAAAATCCATTTCATTTCACCCGGACAGCCATGGGAAGAAGTTTTATGTTTTGTAGTGGAGGATGAAGCATTCAAATACATCACTGATGCAGACAGTAAGGAAGTGTATGGTAGGCATCAGAGGGAGATTGTTGAAAAAGCCAAAGAGGAGTTTCAGGAAATGCTTTTTGAACATTCAGAGCTGTTTTATGACCTGGATCTTAATGCAACACCAAGTTCGGATAAAATGAGTGAAATTCATGCAGTTCTGAGTGAAGAACCTAGATACAAAGCTTTACAGAAACTTGCACCTGATAGAGAATCTCTTCTGCTTAAACACATAGGATTTGTTTATCACCCAACTAAAGAAACTTGTCTCAGTGGCCAAAATTGCACGGACATTAAAGTAGAGCAGTTACTTGCCAGCAGTCTTCTGCAACTAGACCATGGCCGCTCAAATTTATACCATGATAGTGCCAACATTGATAAAGTCAATCTTTTCATTTTGGGCAAAGATGGCCTTGCACAAGAATTGGCAAATGAAATTCGGACACAATCCACTGATGATGAATATGCATTAGATGGAAAAATATATGAACTAGATCTTAGGCCAGTTGATGCAAAATCACCATACCTGTTGACTCAGTTGTGGACCTCAACCTTCAAACCACATGGGTGTTTCTGTGTGTTTAACTCTATTGAATCACTGAATTTTATTGGGGAGTGCATTGCAAAAATAAGGGCTGAAGCATCTCAAATAAGGAGAGATAAGTATATGGCCAATCTTCCATTTACATTAATACTGGCTAACCAGAGGGACAGTGTTAGCAAGAATCTACCTATTCTGAGACATCAGGGACAGCAATTGGCCAACAAATTACAATGTCCTTTTGTAGATGTGCCTGCTGGTACATATCCACGCAAATTTAATGAGACCCAAATAAAACAAGCTCTGAGGGGAGTACTGGAAGCAGTTAAACACAATTTTGATGTTGTAAGTCCAGTTCCCACCATTAAAGATCTGTCAGAAGCTGACTTAAGGATCGTCATGTGTGCCATGTGTGGTGATCCGTTTAGCGTGGATCTTATTCTTTCACCCTTCCTTGACTCTCACTCCTGTAGTGCTGCTCAGGCTGGCCAGAATAATTCTTTGATGCTTGATAAAATCATAGGTGAAAAGAGGCGTCGAATACAGATAACTATATTATCATATCATTCTTCAATTGGTGTAAGGAAAGATGAACTTGTTCATGGATATATACTAGTCTATTCTGCGAAGCGAAAGGCATCCATGGGAATGCTTCGGGCATTTCTTTCTGAAGTTCAGGATACGATTCCTGTCCAGTTAGTGGCTGTTACTGATAGCCAGGCAGACTTCTTTGAGAATGAAGCTATCAAGGAACTCATGACTGAAGGAGAACACATAGCAACAGAGATTACTGCTAAGTTTACAGCTTTATATTCATTATCTCAATATCATCGTCAAACTGAGGTTTTCACATTGTTCTTCAGTGACGTATTAGAGAAGAAAAACATGATTGAAAGTTCTTATATGTCAGACAGCACAAGGGAAACGACACATGCAAGCGAAGACGTTTTTCCAAGATCTCCCAGAGGAAGTTCCCTTGACTATAATTATCCAGATTCAGAGGATGATACTGAAGGACCGCCACCTTACAGTCCGATTGGTGATGATGTACGATTACTTCCAGCACCTAGTGACCGTTCAAAGTACCGATTGGACTTGGAAGGGAATGAGTATCCTATTCACAGTACACCACTCAATTGTCATGACCATGAACGCAACCATAAAGTGCCTCCTCCAATAAAACCGAAACCACTTGTTCCAAGAACAAATGTGAAAAAACTGGATCCTAACCTCCTGAAAACAATTGAGGCAGGTATTGGCAAAAACCCCAGGAAACAACCTTGTCGAGTGCCTGTGGCACCACCAGAAGATATAGACCAATCTGACAATTACGCTGAGCCTGTTGACACTATTTTCAAACATAAAGGCTTTGCAGATGATATCTATGCGGTTCCAGATGATAGCCAGAATCGTATTATTAAAGTTCGAAATTCAATTGTTTTAAATACCCAAGGTGAGGAAGAAAATGGGTTTTCTGATAGAATATCCAAAAGTCACGGGGAAAGAAGACCTTCAAAATACAAGTATAAGTCTAAGACTCTGTTCAGCAAGGCTAAGTCTTACTATAGGAGAACACATTCAGATGCGAGTGATGATGAGGCTTTCACCACCTCTAAAACTAAAAGAAAAGGAAGACATCGTGGAAGTGAAGAAGACCCACTTCTTTCACCTGTCGAAACATGGAAGGGTGGCATAGATAACCCTGCTATTACATCGGATCAAGAATTGGATGATAAAAAAATGAAAAAGAAAACCCACAAAGTAAAAGAAGACAAGAAGGTAGGTCAATTGATTTAAATTTTATTTACAACTTCTGGCCCATTGTAAGAAGGGAAGAGTCAAAATATGCAAGAGTTGCACCCTATTTTGGAACAGGTGCTTTAAAATTTCGGTGTAGCATTGTTTGATTTTTGCCCAGGTTTCTGCTTAACTTGCTCTGAACTGGCAAACCTGAGGGAGTGAGATGGTTTGCCTACCTAATCAGCTGTTCAATAAGTTTCAGTTTGTTTCACCTCTGTATGTACATATTCAGTCTCTCTTCCATATGATTAAGTGAAGGAAGAATTTGGTCCACAGATCCTTCTTTGTTAATCATAACTTTTTTTTTTTTTTAAAAAAAAAAAAAAAGCTGCTTTATGACTTCTTGGGTAGAACTGGTTCTTGCAGTTCTTGCAGTTCTGGCTGTTGGAATGAAGTTTAGGGCTGGTGAATGAAAGGGGTGGTTTCTTTTTAATTCTCAGTTGTCTACCTGGAACGCAGGTTCCAGAACAAGAGCACGAAAAGGAAACTTTTTATAGTGGTTTTACTGACTGCTGCATTTTCCTAGTGTGGGCAAGCAAGTAATCAAGTTGAAAGCTGTGCTACCTGTACAATTTTCTAGTCAAACAAAATAAAGGGAACAAAATGCCTGCCCAGTGTGGGTTTCCAAATAATAATGTGACATTCTACTTGAAAAATGTCTGTACTTTATTTTGATCTTTATGCTTCGAAGTTACTTATTTTTGACTTACTGTTTTAAAAATTATTATATCAAAGTAGTGTTGTGGTATAGGTCCTGGATGTATGCTCTTTATAGTTTAGATTTTAATTTTAGGCTAGCAATCATTGTCTTGCATATGGCTTTTGTTTAACATTAAATCAGGAGTGTTCCTGGTCAGTTAGATATTACCTTTCTTGTCTCAAAATAGTCAACCTTTTTGATATTGTCTTTTGTTGAACTTAGCTTTATTGTCTTTTTAGCTTAAATCTGAGAGTACTTGAATAGCATTTAAAAATGTTTTGTTCAAGTAGCCCATAGTTACATTTTACTAATGGATTAAATTCTGAATTGCACTTCCTAGTATGCAGCTGTGATTTGAATTACACATGACTGATTTAAAGGGCACTAAATTTTCTTAAGGCTTACTCATAAGCGTAGATAGTGATGTCTTGTGGGTATAAAATCATGTGGTTAATACTTTGAAGTTATTCTTTTAGGGAAACTTAAATGTTTTTGAAAACAATAATGTTTATACTTTTGACTGAAATAATCTGCTACATAGAAATTGAAATGTAGTATTCATAATCCTTCTACTGTGTCAGCTCTGTTGAGTTGACAGAAGTTCCTCTGAGTTGGATATTTATGTTTAAACTGTGTAGACCTAGTATAGTGGTGTCTTCTCTTCTGACACTGTGTCGGGAAACCCCCGGTATCTTTACCAAATCCTCCGCTTTTGGCTTTGGCCTATTGAGAGGCAGAAGTTTCAGGCTGTTCTGTTCTAAATTTTTGTAGTGGTTAATTCTCTTGAAGAGTACAAGAGCTGTTTCAGGCTTTCTTTAATGTATCTCTTTGGGTTTTAAGGTCTTGGGTGGTTTTTTTTTTTTTTTTAGTTTGCAAGTTGTGGTCAAGGGTTGATACTTCCAAATTAGTCGGAGAAGGCTTTTAATAGTAGAAGTACAAATTATTGTAATGATGGAGAAGGCGAATTTAACTTGATAGCTAATATGTTTGCAAGCATTCAAAATATCTAAGGATGTTGAGTGCTTAGTGCTTTTGCTAAGTAGTGACTTTGTGTGTTGACTTGCATTATGTTGAAGTGAGAGTAGTTCCAGTTCATGTGATGAGTCATTCTATTTTGTATTATACTCCTTTGTTTTTTTTAACTCTTGCTTTTTTTTTGCGAGAGAGATGTAGGTTTTTTAGTTTTGGAACATACTATGTTTTCCTGTGTTGTTTTAGATGAGCAGCTATCAGTATTTAATTATAAAAACTCAAAAATTATTCAAATGGTATTTTCCTTGTTGAGTGTTATTTGATCTATGTAGGGGATGTTAGTCACCATTATTTACAGATTACTTGTGGGGTTTTTTGTGATAATTTTGAACATGAAAGGGATAAATTAAACTTTTGTACTCCTTTCTGAATATTTCTTAAAACTCTTACTGATACTTTTTCTAAATTGTTTAGCTGTACATAAAGGGAACCCAAGATACACATGGAACTATTCTTGCTATAATTATAGTGATTCTGAAATACAGAAATCTTACGAACAAAATGAATTTGGAAAAACTCAACCTTGGAAGTCTGAGGTCCTCATTGTCACTGCCAAAGATTACAACTTGATCTTTTTTTTAAAAAATTTATTGTCATATTAAATCAGGTTTGTAGTATGCTGTTGCTTTTTAAAGCCCAAATAGGATGTAACATTCTTGATACACTTCTCACCTTTGTTGGTTTGAGGAGTTTGCTATGTGGTACTTCTGGGTGGGTTTCTTGTATGGTGTTGCAGAAAGCTCCTATGCACTGTCATTTGTGGTTTATGCACTTCAGTTTTCAGTTACGCAAAGCAGGTTTCATCTAGAGACAGAATATGCCTATGCAGAATTTTACATTTAGAATTTTTTAAAAAACTACATTGGGGGGGGGCATTGTTTTTGGGTTTGTCTTGTTATTTAAAGATAATGTGTTTCAAGAAAGAGACATCACCTTGCTTGAAGGATGCTCATTCTGTCCTGATGCTTTCAGACCCCAGTCTCCCTACTTGCAGGATGAAATCATATAAAGGTATGGGCACTAGGACAGTTATAGGGTGGCAGGGGATGGGTGTAGGGTGATTGTAGGATTCAGGTAAAAAATTGAAGGGAAGAAGGTAAGAACTGGATGGGTAGGAAGGAGGAGGGGAGTTTTGGCAAACAATAGAATAGGAAAAACAACAATTCCTTTTTACAACCCTGAAGTTAACAGCTGTAGTTTGATCTGTTAACACACGTGTAGCAAACTTTTTAAAAATTCAATTGTGAACACATGTTATTAAAGGCAGAAGTAAATACTCAGAATTGTTCTACTTGTTGCTATTTGGAAGCATAAATTAAAATGTTTTACCGTGGGCAGCATAGCAATGACAAATCTGTGGCAAGCAGGTAGTGTTACTTGCAAGGTCCTCTAACATTTCTTACTGCCAAAGGAAATTAAACAGTTTAAAATGGAGACCAGTTCAGTAAGTGTGCTTTGGTCTGAATTACTTGCCCATTGTTGTTGTCCCTAGTGCCCTGTTTGTGTTCTCAGATCTTATTTCTATATACTGGTAGTCAGAACTGGAAGAACCATCCTTGAGCTCGGTTTCCAATTATCAAAGAAATAATTCCTCTGAAAACTTCTATCCCCTCATTCTCACTATTCTGTAAAACTCCTCCAGAACTTCTGTTTCTTCTATATTGCTGAGGAATCGTTTTAATGTAAAATTTCCAGTTTTTACCTTTCCTGTGGTAACCTTTCTCCTGAAATGTTCTTTCCTTTTGTGATGTCTGTCACCTCCAAACGAGTGAACAGAATATGGCTGCTTCTTGACCTGAGTTTTATAATTCCCTCTAAATATAAGCTTTTGAATGAGGATGACTGAAACAATGTATAATATTGCAAAGAATGTTGTAGCAGCACAGCATAGAATCTTAATATTTGTTGATCTGTACTAGAAATGACTACCTGACACAATTGTGTGATCGCATCCAACTTTTTCTTAGCTGCAGTTATTGTCACTTTAGGAACCTTTGGCCTATTCTTGTCCACGGTAATTTCCAGCTAATGACTTCCTACTGTATAGTACAGATGGTTTATAGTATGTGCACATTATAGTATGTACACACACGTGTAGTACATACACACAGTACATGTACATGCTACATGCACATTCCAGTGCATGATTTTTCCATTAGTCTATGACTTTGCCCTTTTTGTTGTTGAATATCATCCTGTTTCTGTTACTACAGTTGTCACCGTAGTTTCCTATATGCTGCCATCAAACACCTTACTAAAGCCCAGACTCGTAAAACCAACTGATCTTGAAAGCTTTGAAATGCCTGTGGTCTGCCAATATTTGTTAAGCTATGATGTGCTTCCCCCCCACCCCCGGAGGTTTCTCTGTAAAAGTTTCTCATATGAAGAAGCGCCTAGTCCTTTCTGCTGTTATTATGCGAAGTATCTCTCAAGATTAAATGCATTTTCCGTAGTGAATTCTCCCCTATATCAACATGCTTTCTATGTTTGATTATTTGTTTCCTTACCAGTGTTGATGAACTTGGAGGAACTAAGCACAGAGTACAGTGTTCATATGCAACTCTGCCTCAGCTGTTACAGCTTTGCCAATTTAGACCTCTCCAGCTGAGATGTGCGCTCATTTATCTCCATGTCTCTCTCAAAAATTGCAAGTGGCAAATACAACTAGATGCTTATCTTAATTAGAATCTTTAACGCTGTAATACTAAGGTCTAGTATAGAACATTATTGTGTGTTGTTACATACCAGTCTCTTTAAAGCAGCAGCCTTGCAGGCCGTATAATAAATTCATTTTGTCTTCAGTTAAACTTGATTATTTTGGAGATACGGAGCAACAGAGAGACAATGCAGAAAATTTCAGGGCATGAAAGGGCAGTGAACATTCCTAGAGGATAAGGATCTTGCTGGAGGAAGCTCTCTTAACATCTCAGACAGGAGGGTTCTCTCCATGTGTGTGCAGTAACCCTAAAGTTGCAAGAGTCATGCAGTTTATGCATTGGTATGTAAGGCCCGAACCACAGTGCTCCTTAGCATTTCATTGTTCTCACCATGTTCTCCTGTGTAAACAAGCTTGGCTGAAATATTTTTGAAGTTATTTATCAATTATTAGTGATTTATCTATTATTATTACTACTTTAAATAATTGCAAGTTATTTTTGACCCTTGTCTTAATTTAGTAATTCCCTGTACAGCAGGAAGCCTGCCCTGATTTGGAAACTTGTAGCTGTTCCATGTAGTTACAATTAATACCCTTATTATTTATCTCTACTGTGGAATTGATGAGTACTACAAATTTACCCATCTAATTTAGAGCTCTTACCTTTGTGAACACTTTGAGATATGTTGAGTGTCTAATTTAGGCTGTATTTTTTTCCCCCCTTATAAAGTATGGTTGTACCAGGCTTTATCCTCCCCAGCATATCAAGAACAGGAAACATCCTGAGTGAATTTCTGCAAAGGGAAAGGCAGTCTCATTTTGAAATAAATTCTGCAGGCTTCTTGCCTTGTTGTGGAAGAATTATTTTGTTAATACATTTGTGAAAGTAGGAATAAGATTTATATGAATATCTTTTTTTCTTTGTATGGAAGAAGTTATTTGAAGTACTTTTTAAAAAAAAATCCGAACTACAGAGATGTTGTAAACAACATAGTAAATTAACTGACGAGTGGTAATTTTTTGACATGCCATTGTTGAAAGTTATTAAATTTGAAAAAGTTTCACTATTTTTGTTCTTTGACCAATACTCAATAGTTTTAGGTCTGATTTTATTTTTTTTTTTTTGTGACTGGAGTTTCCAACTGTGGAGTTAAATCACATCTGAAAAACAGCACTTTAAAACATTATACCCTGTAACCTTGTGTGCAAACAACATTTGTTGTTTCCAAAGAAGATTGTGAATTACATTCTTTCTGTTTTCCTTTATATCAAGATGATTGTCAGATGCCTTTTAATTTAATCTGAAGTATTTTTATTTAATCTCAGTATTTCGGCAAGAAAAATCCACTAGTACCTAGATGAATTCTCACATACCTTACTCTGACTTGTTTTAGAACATGATGTAAGTAGTCCAGGTTTGACATCTATTCTATGTTTAAACTTGTTTGTGCTCATTACAATTTCAAAACTCCATGAAATTTTGTGTTGAAACTATTACTGAAATAATGTCATGGAACTGTATAGCCCATGTGTGTTGATCTCAGTTTTAATAAGACTGTGGTAAACATGTGACAAGTGGGAAATCAGCTTACATTTTTCGTTCAGCTTTCTTGTGTAAATTCAACGGTTGACTTAGCAAAGTACTGTCTAGTTCAGACTGGAATCAGACTGGAATGTGCAATGGTTTGTTTCTTTTTTTTTTCCTGAGGACTATAGGAAATACTGAAATCTGTACTTTCAGTTTTAATCTGTTCAAATTTATCACTCTTAAAATGCATATTTGGAGCCATATGCCTTCTTGAGCCTTTGTAGTTTAAAACTTAGTGTAACAAGCTGGAACTCTAAAAATGGCAGAAGGCATGAGGGGAAGAAAGAGAGCATTTTAGGGACCATCATCTGCATTATTCATATGTCATATAGTTTCTGACAAGCTAGCCATGAATTAGCGATTACAAATACTTTATTAAGCCTATAAAATGAAGGCTGTTCATGGTGCGTGATTTTATGAAGTCTTTTAATATTCCCCAAAATACTGACTTTGCCCTCAATGACCCTAGTGCTGACTGCACAGGAAGCAGGCAGAAAATTTTCTTTGCATTAAAAGTAGTAGTGAAGTTTGTGAGAGGTAGAGAAGTGGCTGAATCTCCCCTTTGATAAATAAATTATGATGGTAGTTCTTGGTGGGATGGAAGTGAGAGAAGAAAAAAGGGGAGCCCCTCTTGAACAGAAAGGACTTGCTAGACTAAGCAGCCCATCCATATAGGGGTTCGAGAGAGAGGTTTGGGAAGTTTATTAGTTTTCTAAGTTAATTTTAAAAGGTTGTATTTAAGTGTCTTGTACGCTCAAGATGCATTGGCCTAGTTTCTCTCTAGAAGATGAGTGCTGCGTAGCTGCTTCCCTGGTACCTACAGCCAAGAGGGTTAATCTTGAGTATACTTCAAATCTACATTTTCATGGTTTTATGCTTTTTATAATAATATTTCTGGTTTTGAAACCAAGAAGTGGATACTGTGCTGCACTAGAATACATGTTTTCATGTTTACATTGTCTTTTATTAAGAGGACTTCAGCTAATCTTTTGCAACACACATTTCGGTGATTAAACTGCTGTAACTAAAGCAATATTTACAGAATCACAGAATCATTAAGGTCGGAAAAGACCTTTAATATCATCAAGTCCAACCATCAACCCAACACCATCATGCCCACTAAACCATATCCTGAAGTGCCACATCCACATATTTTTTTGAATACTTCCAGTGATGGTGACTCCACCACCTCCCTGGGCAGCCTGTTCCAATGTTTGACCACTCTCTCAGTAAAGAAATTTTTCCTAATATCTAGTCTAAACTACCCCTTGCGCAACATGAGGCCATTTCCTCTCGTCCTATTGCTAGTTACTTGGGAGAAGAGACCAACACCCTCGTCGCCACAACCCCCTTTCAGGTAGTTGTAGAGAGCGATGGGGTCTCCCCTCAGCCTCCTCTTCTCCAGACTACACAACCCCAGTTCCCTGAGTCGCCCCTTATAAGACTTGTGTTCCAGACTCCTCACCAGCTTTGTTGACTTTCTTTGGACACACTCCAGCAAGCTCAGTGTCCTTCTTGTAGTGAGGGGCCCAAAACTGAACACAGTATTTGAGATGCAAGGTAAATGTTGCAGGTAAATGTTTTTCGTATCAGCAACGCAAGGCAAGTTTGGGATTCTCAGAGTTAAAATGCTTTCCTGCCCAAATACATACGGATTAGCTGGAGGTTTGGCATTGATGTCTGTTAGGGTATGAGGAGAAGTTGTCTTTGGCAAGAAGCAAATGGTGAAACCCATGTTGGAAAGCTCAACATTAGTGCAGCAACCAATCATATATTAAAAAAAAAATTGTATGAAGACTAAGCATTTCGGCATTTATGATGTCGGGCTTGAAAATATGAAACAGTGGTATGTGAAGCAGTGAGCTTTTTGCTAGGATAAACAAAGCTTTTGTGCTGATTCTTGTCATCTTCAACATAGTGCCTATTAGTCCTTTATTATGGTGTAGAAGCAGCATACAAAATTGTTTTTGTGCCTGGATTAGTGCTCGCTGTATGCAGTATTAGGTGACTGCTGTATTTTGAGGATTAGGTGTATTGGGCAGAGTTGTTGAACTAAAAATATCTGTGGCAAAAATCATACTCTCTCCACCAAGATCTAGGAATTTAGAAATGATTCACCTTTTTCAGGTGCTGTTTAACTAAATGAATAATGTTATGTTTAACAGTGTTTTTGTTTAAATATTGTTTCATTAGAGAACTTGAAAAACTTAATTTTACACAGATAAATTTATGATAGTCATTATCTTTACTAGCAGATTTAAAAGTTCTGTGACTGACAGATCAGAAAAGCTATTATTTTCTCAGAGTGGGGAACGGGGATTAAAAAAATGCTTTCACTAAAGCTTATTTTTGTTAGAAATAAGACCTGTATTTTTTTTCTTAAGTCAGTTGATCTTTTGACAAAGATCAGGTCTTTTGCACAGTAACAAGCCTTTTCGTTCAGAGCAAGTTCTCTGCTTAAGAAGTCTAGACATGAGACTTGAGGAAAGAATGGAAGTCTCAAATCAGGAAATAACATGGTACATTTTTAATACCTTCAAGATTTGTTGTTAATTTGCAGAATTTTTTTTTTTTTTTTTGAAGATCATGCAGATAGTGTTCTTCTTCCAGGAAGATTGGAGAGTTTACCCACTCACATGTCCCAAAAGAAAGAGAAATCATAAAAGAGATATTTTAATAAATATTGGACAGGAGGGAGACAAAATACATAATGATACATAATGGAAAATAGCTGATAAAATTATTGTTGTAACTGTCAGCCTTGTGAAATCCTAATTCTATGTCTATGGAATAGTGCTGCAATGATCATCTCTTCTCCTGTTCTGTACTTCTAGATCAGTTTGAAAAGGGCTTCAGGATTGTTTTCTTTTCTTATTCTTGTATTCTTTTATTATTCTTTAAATTCTTTAGACAAATTCTCATGTTCCAAACTGGAGATTAAACTGATTGTTTCAGGTAGACATTTCACCTAAGAAACGTTTCTGCTTTTTTGAGTATATAATGTCATACTTGATATCTCAATCTCTTACAACCCTTCTTCTAAATGCAGGACAATTATTAGAGAAACACATTCTTTATTCTGGCTTTGCAGGCATATTTGATATTTCATACTGTTTCCAAGTATTCTACACAGACAATAATATTAATTACTACTATAACTGTAATTAAAAATTCTGTCAAGTCCTAGTTTATCATTCCTCTAGTTTGGCTACTTTCCACTCACACCAACAAAATTTGTTTATATTTTATTATGCTTTGCTAATACTATGTCTTAATCAGAGACGTACACAGTCTTTTTCTAATCTGCTGAGTCTGAAATACACAGTCTGAGTGTCACTCCATTAATTCTAAGGTGGTGGGGATATGCACTGAACATATTTTTTTTTCTTGGGGAAAAAATTAAATTTGTTTTTGCTTTTTTCAGTTTGTTAATGTATGTATCCCTAAAATGATCTTTCATTCAACATTTGACAAAGATGTTTTCACTGAGTTTTACCTGTTCTTGAGCTTCAGCATGTCCCCTCCAGCTGCCTTTCATCAGAACTGGATACATTTGTTGCCTAAATAAATAAGATTTTGCTACTAAAGAGAAAATGGCCAATGAACTAGTTTGAATACTTGCAGACTTCAAAGCAGGGGACTGTTGCAGTGAGGATGAAAAACCTGTTTCTAATCTGAAGGCACATACTGGTTGAACCATCAGTATCTTATCCAACATGAATAAAAGTTATGCAAACAGTTGACAGTTGAAAAGAATGCTTTCAGATATTGTTTGCTTTAGTCATGAAAGTTTATCCTAAGCTTTTTTCTAAACTTCTTATAAAATTTGGGGAGAAATTAATTGCTGGAGAGCAATTTCTTTCTAATGTTTTGAAGAACTCTCTAATAAATGTTCCTTCCTTCTAAATTGTAAGTGCTGAACCTTTTATAGAAATCCCAAACTTGAAAGATAAGCCTAATTTTTTGTTAGCCTTCTCGTTACCATGGTCAGTCATGGGTGACTGATTTCAAGAAACACAAGCTGTCTTACAAAGAGACATCCCTCATAAAAAGCCTTACTTTTTTAATTAGGTTATTGAAAAGCTTTGATTAACGGTTGTGTGGTTTTTTTTTTAATCAAGTATTGGAGGAGTTCCACAGACACTGTAGGGTGATGGTTGGAGAAATGTTCTTCAGGCTGTAGTTTCGACTTCCCCCCATAGAGTTTAACTTCCGCTCTAATTCTCAGTGGGCAAGTCAATCACAAATATATACCTTTCTAACTTGAAATTCTAGGCAGTCTGTAAGGACTTATTAAGTAAATTTGATGGTACAAAAGTCTAGAAATTAACCCATTTTTTTACACAAAAGAGGTCAAAATTAAAGACTTTTCTAGACGTGAAGCGTAGAAATGAGACGTGTTTTGTCTTAATAGTTAATTGAGATGTCGTGTTATTATAAATTATAAAATTCTAGAAACCTTGATATTAAATTTAAATATGGATGTTGTGTTTTTTGTTTTATTTTGTACTATTAGTTGCTGGCTGAAGAGCTTTTTATGAAAATGTAACTGCTTTTAACTAACTTCTTACGTATATAAACTTAAAGATAAAATGCTGGATTTTAATGGTGATATTCATTCAGTTTCCGCATTCAGTTGCCACTGTACAGCCAATTGATTGACCACTTTATATGGCCATCTCTGAATACTTTCGTCAACATTCAGAGATGAAACATGGTATCTGATCCAATACAGTTCTTGTAATCATCCAAAGGTGATTTATCAGTTGAACTGACAAAAGTCCCTCTCAGTGGAGGAAAAAAAAAATCAAAACAAGCAAGAAAACTCCATATGAAACTCATCGTCTTACTAGATTTCGTTGTGTGTAAACCTCCTTTTGGCTAAAATCCTGTGCCTGTAACAAAACAGTCATGCTTAATAGGAGTGCCTCAAACTCTAACCCGGAGATTGATTGCTATACATTCTGCATCATCATGTTTCTAGCATAGTTGCAATATATAGAATACACTAAATTTTTTTTGTGATGTGATGCTTCACAGTCTTATCCTTAAAAATTCTATAGAGGTGTGGTTCAAATGTGATTCATGTAGAATCCTTCGAGTCGTGCTGAAAGTTAGTGTGTAAAGACTTGCAATAGCACTCTAATCAAGTGGCGTGTTTATTTTTGTTCCTAGAGTATCTCAATTACTGGTGCATTGGGTCATCCTGGTCCTAATGTGATACAAAAATGATGAAATCTATTGGAAGTTATTGGAGTGCTTTGTATCTAATGTGTGCTATCTTAACAGTAAACTTATTTTTATTCAGTTTCCCATAGAGGAATTTTAATGTCTGATAGGTGTGTGATCTGTTTGTTTTTACGAAATGGTTGCAATATGAGTTAGTTAAAATATTACTTGAATATTACTTAAATAACTCTGTTTTGTTGTAGCCGAAAAAGAAAACTAAGACATTCAATCCTCCAATCCGTAGAAACTGGGAAAGTAATTACTTTGGGATGCCCCTACAGGATCTGGTTACAACTGAGAAACCGATACCTCTGTTTGTTGAAAAATGTGTGCAATTCATTGAAGATACAGGTAAGATAGGAGGAAAGACTTTCCCACTTTGCATAATGAGTAAAGCCTCTCATTTCCTCTTTTAAAGTACTTTTAGAGTTTTATCCTAGAAATAAATAATTATGGGAAAAGCACATTTTACAAGTAGAATATGTTCTCTAAATTGTATGCTTAATATGTGATGGTCTTTTGTCTTTATTTACACAAATGTTTAATTTCTTTTTGACAAAATATTTGAAATTTAACATTTGTTTCCTATATTTTAAAAAACTGATATCACTTTCTAATGCCAAATGACTTGTAACCCAATGGCACTCCAGTCTTACGTATCTCACTGTTGCCACTGTATTTTACTTTATATATAAAAAAGCTCTGAAATCCATTTTTTCCAGTTGCAGAAAACAGGTACTTGGTACGGCTTAATTAGTCAGCTTGCTTGCTTTATTCTGGTAAATCTAGTTTTGCATTTTAACTTGTTACAGATGGTAATATTTTCTAAATACTGTGTGATTCTATGTGAAAAATGTTAAGCAATTTGTTTAACTTGCAGATTTCAGTTTACTGTAAAATATTAACATATATGTGTTTGCACTAGGGCAAAATTTCACAGTATGGTTTTTGATCTCTCCTTTCTTCCTGGCTTCCTGATTGTGTGTTTTGTCTCGTACTGCTTTCAGCCTGTTTACTGTGTGACCATGAGGCAAGTAGGACGATCTTGCTGGTCCAACAGAAGACTACATTTGGGAGGGGGGAGTTGTTTTGAGGTTTGGGAATGACCTGTACCTGGGGTTTGTTTGGGTTTTTTTCTTTTTTGTTTTTAAAGATGGCAAGCACCAGTTTTCTGCTAGTGTGTAGATCTTGCTTGCTCTGAAGTTGCTGTATTGCTATATTTGAACCAAATGAAAGTATGAGACTGACTGGAGATGAAACATGAGCAGGACCATATTTTGATGGGTGTCTGCAGTTTGATATTGCTTACCATAAAGTAAAACAGCACCTTTTTTCAACATTTTCTTAGTTCTGTAGTAAAATTTTGGCTGTAAGATGACAGTACCGTTTTCGCAAGAGGAAAACTGAAGGGTTTTCTTTCTTAAACTAAAATTCCGGTTTACTGCCATCTGTAAGAGTAGTGTTTCCAGAAGAACTACTACAGATGGTGAGCCTAATAGCTGTTTTTGAAGACTTATATGCTGCATTATTACAATCAGAAAAATTAGGTGAAACCTCAGGCACTGATTTTTCTGGAGTCAGAGATGTAAATATAAATCTGTGTTTAACCTTCATCTCCTATTGATTCCTTGCCTAAAGGTAAGAGCTGTATTTTCCTCGCTTTTGCTTTTCCCACCTCACGTGGGAAAAAATGGAGGAGGAAGAAGGGCAAGGATTAACAGGGTGGTATAGACAGTTTAATACCCATTTTGTGTTTGCGATTGTATGTAGCAAAAAACCCCAAAAACCAAAAATAAACAAAACACCCCCAACAAAAACCGCAAAAAACAAAACACCATAGTTTTATGGGTGAATCACTGTCTGAATTTGTGTTCTTTAAAAATGTCTACATACAGCTACTATATATAGCTATATAAAACATTCACTAGTAATGAAGACCAAATGACTTTTTGAAGAACGTAGAATCTAGAAGTAATATCTTAAATTTGAGCATGTTTATCTTTGTAAGAATACTTTCAAACACCAAAATTATGAATCCAGATCTAAAGAACATTGTATTTGCTTAAAAGTAATGTTGCCTGCTGTCTGTTTACCTCAAAAGAAAGTCTAGTGTTTCTCCCAAAAGATTTTCACCATCCTGTGGGGTGAGAGAGAGAACTATAATAGTGCGGGAACATGATTTTTTGTCTTTTTTTCCTCATAGTCATCAAATAATTTAGGTACACAAAAGATTTAATACTTTTATTCTCCTCTAATGGCCTGTCTTTGAAGGATAAGATGTTTAGTTAAGCTGCTGATGTGCTCAAAATGTGAGGGCCTCCTCAAAAGTGGTGACTTGGGAGGTACTACTTTTCCTTTAGGTGGTTCAGTATATGTTGGTTCATCCTGGGACACTGCTGTGCAGCTATCGAAGGCTGGAGAATTTTGATTCTGGCCATACATGTAAGCTGGACAAACATTGTGCCATCTGCACACTTTGTGGCTGTGAAGACAGTAGTTGCCTGCTGTTTCTGTTAAGCACTTGGTAAAGATGGAACAAAACCTCTACTTTTGATCTGTATTACAATTTTCTTTTTCCTACTCTGGATCCTGTGTAAGTAGCTTTAGTTGTTCTTTTCAACTTCCATATTTGGCTGTGGGAGTTTTATTGTTTGTGTGTATTATTTTTATATTGGGCTAATATTCTGTAGGCATTTGAGTTTCAAGCAGTGTTCTGATAGAACATATTTTTTGCCTTTGAGAGGAAGATGTTCACTAGCATTGCCTTCAAATCCTGTACTGAGATAGATTCACATCACTGACTTTGAGACTGTCTGAGAGAAAATTCCACAAATAAAGTTTTGGATATGATCAGTCTGCAGAATGCAGTCGTTTCCAACTCTTCTTGAACGAGGCTGATCAGTATATTTCTCTTACAGTGGATATATTTGTTTAACTTTTCCCTTTAAGGTATATTCATGGAGTTCAGTTCCTTCCCTTTGTATTACCACATGTAATTTGCCTTTGGCTGAATTGCATTTTTTTGTGAAGATATGATTAATCACAAATTGAAGGGGTAATCTTAATTTTTAATGTTCCCTATCTCTGCCTCATGAAATTATACAAGGCTGTGCTTCATACCCACTCATCTAAATTGTGACCGAGGTTAGAAAGTATGCGGTGTGAAAACCAGTTTTCTCTGCTTTGTTTTGGATGCTTATATGAGAAGAGAATGTCAGAAAGTGTCTTTGAAGATTCTTGCTGCACCATAAACCTTAAAAGAATTGAGCCCATGCAGAAAATACCATAAGATTTTTGTTACCATACTGTTCTGGAATATCCTTATTAAAAAAAAAAAAAAGAAAAAAAGGTGTGCATCAGTAGATGAGGGACAGTTTAGAAAAAATAAAGTAAATCCAGGAGCTGAAAAGTTCAGCAAAATTTTCTTTTGAAGGAACCATATGGAACCCGTCAGGGTAAAGGGAGATCTGGTAGAGAGAAGGGATCCTAAGTCAGGGCCTACAGAGGTAGGTATTTTCGGTGTGTTCCTGTTAAGTTCGATATTTTCCAAGAAGAAGTTTTATTCTGAACTGCTTTAGCTTTATGCAATCAACTAATTTCTTTTTTTGAAAGATAATGTAGGGCTTGAATCCCTTTGGAATCTTTTTGATAGTACTGGAAGCAGAAACTGAGGGAGCAAAGTGGTTAATACTTGAGCAGATCTAAACCTAGTAAGTAGTATCAGAACCTCCGTTTCAGCAGCAGTGTGTACTGTTGCTGATACTAATAGTACAAAGCAGTAATAGCACATAATACTTTGTCTTGTTGGAACCTATTGATTAGAAAAGTTTTGTACAATACCATGTAAGATTACCTTAAATTTAATAACTCTGTGACTTCTGGATAAGGAATGTGGAAAGCTTGGCTAAATAACCTAAACAAACTTTGCTTGTGTATTCACACACTGTCCATGATTATAGGAAAACCTTTTCTTTATCCAACCCTTTCATTTTTTAATTCGTTGTAATTATAGCAGGATGAGTAATCTTTTTGTTGGTTGTCAGAGCTCTTTCTTGTTAGTTCATTGAACAAGATGATCAAAAGAATTTTTATCTCTCAGGTAAGTAACTTGATAATGGTGAATTATCAAGTTTTCCATTAAACGTCTTGGTATAAATGTATAATGTTTTCAGGAAAACCTATTTTCTGGTAATGATATTGTGATCTTATCTGTAACCTTTTACAGACTATATGAACACTTTTCTATAATTAATGACATAGCATAATGTATAAACTGCTGATGTTTGTATGCTTTTACCTCTGTCGCATTCTTTGCAAATCATGTAACTTGCTCTTGAGGGCAGCTACTTAAATTGACTTTTTGACATTGGTAGTTATTTTCAGTTTGGGGCTTCCAAAAGAGTTTGATGAAACAGTTGTTCTGGTGTATTTTGTTGCTTTCTCCTGATGGACCGAATAGAAGGTCATTTTGTTACATCACTTGAAATGAATTTAAGTGTATTAGTTTTCTGCAAACTAGATTTATGGAAATGTATTTAGTAGGGAAACTAGAGTTCAGTGTTGATTTTTAAGAAAACTGTAGTGGCTGTTTTTGTATAGAAGTAATGGTGCTATGATAAGACCTACTAGAAAAAAAATTAACTACTAATTAAAAAAAAAAAAAATCTATCCAACATAGACCAGTACTTTTTTCAGTACAACTCATTTTTTTCTAAATGTAGGCAGCAGAATTGAGATAATTTTTGAAGCTAAACTGTTAGGTGTATTGATGTCATGAATTCTGTGTTTCTCTAAGAATTATCATGTAGAGAGTAAGGAGGATATTCTGTTACTCTGATAGTTTTTTTGGAGAGAGAGGAATACAGATTTCTCAAGGCTAATTTAATGCTTCAACAAAATGTTGGTATGATTTGAATTTTATACTGCAATACTGTGTAAAAATATCTGTTGAATGACTAATTTTTTCTTTGTAAAAAGTTTGCATGTTTATGGCAAGTTTGTAGCTCAAGTGTTTTATTACTAACATTTTTATGCTGTTTCACATGCTACCAATTTAATTTCAAGTACTGTTTGTGTGCTATTCAACATGTACTATTGTTGATTATTTCTAACTTTCCCAAACTTACAATAATTTGGGCAAAAATTACTCATGCTAACTAATAGTATTAGCATATGAGTTTTTTTTTTTTATAGTTCAGTATTCTGTTAATTGGTGTTCTGGATTTACTTTTTGTATGCATTAGTGAAGAGTTTGGTATAAATTACATTTCATTCTGTTTACCAAGGAAGGAGGCATCTAATTAATGTTATGAATACTAGCACAGCTTTGCCATTTAATAAATTTAGCTCTTGACTATAATCAACTCCAATAATAATAATGTTATTTCTTATGTTTTCAAATATTTTTTTTTAAGTCTTTGTAGAGTATTGATATCCATGTGCTTCATTGACAGATTGACAAGATTAGAAATTTTAGATTCCATATTTCATAGAAAACTGATAGCATTAATAGTGTTAATTCTGCATGAAATAATTGAGGGAAAAGATGCTTATTAGAATAATATGTATTTTAATAAAATAGTTACTCAATTTATGTGAGACAAGGAATGGAATACAGAAGGAAGAATGAATTGCAGAGCTATATCTCATTTAATGTCTCACATGGTCACTCTGGAGACCTATAGGTGAAATGAAAAATTGCATACTCAGTATATGTACAATAATTACTGCTTTTGATATTTATACCTTTTTGTAATGCTGTTAAATTAACAATTTCAGTGGTGATTCAAGTAAAAGAATACTGCCTTCTGTGAATTTCCCTCCCACCTAAGTTATACCCAGGTCTTTCACACTGAATCTGCCACGAGGCCAGATTTTGACATTGAAAGTATAGATAACGCGAAGTTTATCTCCAGAAAATGAGGATTGGGTAGAAATAGGCAAAGGAATCTGCAGAGCCACTTGAGGTGAAAAGGCTGGTAAATCATTGAAATGTACTCATGGTGGCTGTAAATTCCAGAAATTCAAGGTGGATTATCTCCCCTTTTATTCAAAGGACTTGGGAGAGCTACAGGCTTTTAGGAGTCTGTTCTGTTGAACAGAGAGAACAGAATGGGACAAGAGTGGCCATACCCCCCTGGCCTGGTGTATGAGACCTGGCATTCTGAGAGTAGTATGATGAGAAACAGTGTAACAGCCAGTAACATCCTCTCCTGCTGTATGGTTCTGCCAGTTTTCATTTTGGGCACTTGTCAGACATGTCTGAATCAGTGGAGTTCATGGTCTTAAAAAGCTACATCAGAAAAAATGGACAAGGTCCTGCTGTTTAGTATTACAGCTGGTAAGTTAAGAGTGAAATATGTGTCAAACAAGTGCAAGGCAGGGAGCAGGACTTGTGCAGCTAGGAGCAAGGGAAGGACAGAAAGAGTGATGGATGAAGCAGGGAGTTAGACCATCTGTTTCAGTCACAATGATGAGTTAAGTTGACTCAACTGTCCATGAAGCTATACATTTACGAAAAAAGTGCATAGGCCACGATTCTTTTACTCGTGATTCTGGATAGATATATAGAACAGAGTTAAATAGCCTTACAGTATGTTTTGTACATGCATCAAATTTGTGAGTGATACGAGAGTGGGTGGTGTAGTTAGTATATATTCAAGGCCAGGACTTCTCTTCAGGGGAACGTAGACAAGCTGGGAGGAATGGGAGAACAGGAACTTGATGGAATTCAGCGAGGTCAAATGCCAAGTCCTGCAACTAGAATTGCAAGGACTAAACCCCTGCAGTGGTATGTGCTGAGGACTTGGCTGGATGGGTAGCAACGCTGCTGAAAAGAGTCAGAGGGTCATGCTGGAGAATAGGCTACGCATGAGTCAGTAGTGCATCCTGCTAACGATGCCGTCTGCATTGGAGTGTCCCAGCAGAAGATTAGGTGCTACAGCAACAGAAGTGATTATTCGTTTTTACTTGGCACTTGTTAGACCTCATCTGAAATGCTGCAAGAAAGGTGTTGACAAACTTGATTGAGCCTAGCAGATGAGGGTCAGGGGCTGGAGCTCCTGACCTGTGGGTTTGTTCCGCTTGGAGAGGGAAGGGCTGAGGAGATACCCGAAAATGGCTTCCTGTAGCTATGAGGAGGTTACTGAGAAGGTGCAGCAAGGCTAAAATACTGAAGTAAATGGCAGGAGGATTAGAGGGAATGATAATTAAAATATGAGATTCCAACTGGAAAGAAAGGAAAAACTCTTGCTCCGGGGATTATTTAAGCACTGGTTCAGGTTGTCCAAAGAGACTGTGGGCTTTCTGTCCTTGGAGATATTCAAGATCAGATTTAGATAAGCAACCCAATCTGAATTCAGTATTGACCCATGTTTGGGCAGAAGGTTGGACTAGACCTCCTGAGGATCCCTTCTGTGATCACTTCAAAATTGGCATAGAACAGGTTTCAGTATTTAGGAGACTGTACACCAGTGTGCGTTTTGCAACTTTGGAATTAATCAACAGGGAGGAAACCCTGTCCAAATTCGAGAGGAGGGGGAAATGGGCATCAGTTATTTCTCCTAATGGAAGACTGACTACCAGACGGGTGGAGGAGGAGCACATGCGTTATTAATGTGTGAGAATCATTGAAAACTGTAAACAAATATGTTTTTAAATATTCATAAACACATGTTGTGCACTTGAGCTGTATTGCTAATTAAGGTAACTCTTCACAGGAAGCGTCATGGGAATTATGTAAAGAATTCCTAAACAATGCAGATAGGACCAAGATATCAGTATCTTTTGCAGAGGACTTAATGGTACTTTTGCTGCTCCTCTTATTCCCCTAGCTTTCTCTAGGCCCAAAGTGACCAAAGAGCTAATATGCCCAGAAAATTAGAGTATCTTCAGATGTCACTGGTTTTTAATGAAGTAAAGAATGCACTTACCTTTTCCTAGGCATGTTTTGTCAAGTCATATTAATTGAAGTCTTTTATTCTTTATTTGAAATGAACAGGCCATGAAATATGTGATTGAGTGACACTTCATAAAATGATTGAGAGCTTGTTTAATAACTGGTTAATGTAAATTATAGAAATGTTAATTCAGCATTGGATGAGAGCTTTCCTTTTTTTTTAGTCTTTCTCAGAATACGGCTTATTTTCTTACACTGCCTACTCTTTATTGAACATTTCAATATTCTACAAATTATTTTATTACAAGAAGCAGTAAGACATTTTTGGTTCTGGTTTTCAGTGTGTGGATTGAATGTCAGGGATATTTAAATGACAGTGTTGATATGCACAGATAAGAACATATTAAATGTAGAATTTTAAATTTATTTCATGTAAGTAGATGTAGTGCTAGACTCTTACTTGTTAAGAGTTTGGATTCTTTACTCTGTAATTACATCTGTTCTAGGTGTACGTAGAAATTACCATTCTGGGTCAGTAAGGTGGTGGTTCCTTTGTGAACTCTGGGTAGCATAGGATTTGAGAAGAGGTACACCAGTTCAATCTGTGGAATAAAATTACAGAATGTTATAGATTACAAAATTTTCAAAAGTAAGAGTGTGAATGATAATCTCGGCTGTTGTAGTGGAGAGTGATTCCTGAAAAGTTCAACTGCTTAATGTAGGGGAAGGAATTAAACTGGGGAGAGACAGACTTGCTGTGATTAGGTGGCTTGTATTCAGAAATGTAAACAGAACAGTGATAGTGGAACCTGGCTACGGACGTCAAGTTGGCAGATACTGTGTGACTTTTCAGCAGGCTAAATATTAGTATAGCTGTTGTCACTCAGGAACAGGCTTTCAAATCTTCATAGACAGCTGTCTGAAAACTTCAACTCTTAGTACTTGCTATCAAGCAAGCAAAAAGAATTAAAAGAATTACGAGTGAGTGATATGGGGAAAAATCATGCTATTACGTCATTCCATGGTGTGCACGCAGTTTGAATACTGGTTACAATTTGGGTCAGTCTGTCCTAGAGTAGAAAAGAATTGGAAAAGATACTGCATATGACAGTAATAGTAACTTTTGGATAAAGAGGGACTGAATTGATTAGCTTAGAAAATTTCTGAGGAAGGGAAATAATATAAATTTTAAAAACTGGTGCTGATAAAGAGTAGAGAAGTTACTGCTTCTTGCTAATCAAGAAAAAAAGATTTCATGAAGACTTCAGGTACTGAGCATAAACCCCATGTGCTTTCATGATGTACATTCCTGAATTACAAAGCTGCATTTGCTGTGGGTTGTTGTGAAGACCACAAGTAAATGACTTAAGGGGGGTTTGGACGAATTAGTGGAGGATAAATCCCCAAGTGGCCATTACAACACCTTATGCAAAAGCTTATATAAGCCACCATCTGCAGGAAGCTGGGAGTATATACCACAGAAGAATACATGTTGTTTTGTTTTTTTATCCCCTTCTACTCTTCCTACCTCTCTCCTCAGGCATATAATACTTACTGATGTGGAAGCTGGATATTGTACCAGGTAGACTTTGGTCTGCCATTGTGCTGAAGTTCCTGTGTTCTATGGAGGAACTAAGAGTTCTGAAATATGTTGGTGCCTAAGAATGGAAGTGTCCTATAAACTGAGTATGCATGTAGGTGCAGATCCACTATGTTGACTTTCTTTGAAATGCTTTGAACCCCATGTGAGGTTCCAGTTAATTGGGATGGAACCCCGATTACAATCAGCAGCACAAAAGAAAGCGCAAGAAGAGAATTTATTAGGCACTAGGAGGTACTTTGAGAAAGGAATAGTCTAGACCAAGATGAGCTCTGTCTTGAAGTAAATATAGGCTATCGTGACTTGAAATAAGGAGGATCTAATTCTTTAAACCTAAAGGTGTATTGAAGCTAGCAGGACAGAGGAGCAAATAAATCAGATGATTCTGATATATAATATTACAACAGCCATTGTGTCCAGTAAGGATATCTTGAAAATTACAGCTGGACCAGAAGGGAAGCAGGATAAGAGCATAGATAAGAATTCTGAAAAAAAATCAATGGGCTTGCAGATGAAGGAACTGAATTTTTAAAAAGCTGGCAAGAAAAAAAAAATGTTGTGTGCTTTCTCTCTATCTCAATATGGATATGCATTATAGATACACAAGAAGTTTAAAAGGTAAAGCTGGTGAACTAGAGCATCTTATACTTGGTGAAGGTCCTGATGTTAGAAGCATTGCAGAGACCTGATTGAATAATAAAAAAGCAACAGAGAGAATTGAAGCTTTACTTAAAAATTATACTTTCAGACTTCTAGCTGTGTGTAGGCACAAAAACAGATTAAACCCATCTCCTTGTGTGCCTTAGAGAAACAGTATAATGACAGTTGACCAACCATTTCATGAAGTGTTACTTTCTAGAATATACAAGCAAGAAAAATTATCTTTGCTTGAGAAATTTAAAAGACGAATTTAGCTTAATCCAGAATTACAGTACTTAGCTATTTTTGGAAGATGTCTAAATTCAGTAGGCATCTCCTTATTTAAACCTGAAAATTTTCTGAAGTACTGTATGTTGTCTTTCTGCGTTTCTCAGAGCTGTACCGGTCAGAGCAAAGAGGTGTCTACTACATGATCAAATAGTAAAAAAAGATTAAAAAAAGCCCAGATACTGCAATAGAGCATTGCTGTCTACAGAGCAGCCCAGTTCAAGTATTCAAGGTTTAAATACTCCTGCTAAACAGTGGCTGGATCAGACTTCTCAGAAAATGCTGTTGCAGCACATTCAATTCCTTTTGTGCCGAAAGAAATTGAATAGTAGTTGGATAAAACACAGAATACCCTGGGGCTGTAGGATCTCCAGCTGAGAATTCTCCCATATTAAACAAAGAGAACCGTGATCCTAGCTTGTTCTTATCTACCAGTGATTTTTTGTGTGTATTTATTTACAACATCTGGAAGACGAATGCAAAGTGTTTCTGTCTGTGATAGCATGTAGCACATTCAGGGCATTCTTTTGAAGACAGATTTGAAACCCCTTCCAGCTGTGGAAATCATTGCATCATTGAAACCACTTTTTCCCCTGTGCCACCAAATTATACCTCCTGGTGCATTTTGAGGATGTCAATGAATGAGGCTCAATTTTTTTGAAAAGACTGTTTAAGTATATATTTACGAGAGAAAACTCTTGGCTATGGATTTGGGAAGCTAAATGGTAGGTATAAAATTTTATTGAAGAAAAGCTTACTAAAAAAGCCTTGATGCAGCCAGTAAAGAGACATGTGATTGTTGAGGCATTAAGAAGGAAAAATTGAGTTAGAGTAGTTGATACCAAATTAATTAGTATAAATTTCCCAGCAGTATGAAGCAGTTCAGTGCTTGCTGTACTTTGAGCACTGTAACAGGATTCCTAGTATTTCTTGGTAACTTAAAAGGCCCAGTTGATGACTGTGGTGTGATGGAGGAGTTACATCTTGCTCTGATAATCTAAAATGCATTCAGTTACTGGGCCATGATGGTAAAAAGCCAAGAGATGTCATAAAGCTCTAAAATGTGTGAATTTTTAAATAGAACCATGTATTGTTACAGAGATCTAGCATGTAGATAATTTTGTGCCCATAAAGGTAACTTGGAGAATTATGGAACTATGAACTGCTTGTATTCCTTAATGGGTTCTAAATTAACAAAGAAAAACATCTTGTGTAATGGAGTGATTAGCACGATGGACGCTTTCATTCCGTGAGTAGCTGTGGGCAAAAAAGTTAGCAATGTGATAGGAAGCATAATCACTGGAGTGGAGTGAGCAAGTGTGTCTGTGGTGTGTGTGCGCATAAGGTGTATTTTTTAATGTTGATTACCTAGGATGGCTGCTGTAATTATGACGACTCCATAACAAAGTAAAATGAAGTAATAACAAGAAGCCTGGAGAACCTCTGCTTCCTAATAGCCTTCTCCCTCTCCCTTCTTCCCTTGCCCCTTAAAGACTTATAAATGATGTGATAATTTAACTTAGGAAAAAAGTGAGGGGAAATGGATGCAAAGATTATAAAATATAAATGGTAAAAGGGAAATTATGTTAGAAGATTAAGTCCTTGTCTCATACAGGAGTGTGTAACATCACGAAATTAAGAAATCTGGAATAAATTACAAATGCTTGATTTTTCTGCATAATATTTTATTAATGTGTTATTGCTTGCCACAGTAAGTTGTTAAGCCCAAATTGTGAAGACAGTTTTTAAAAATGTAAACTCTGTGGGTACCAAACCCTAAAATTGAGATTTTGATTATTTAAAAAAAAAAAAGATGCAAATAACAGCAGTCTCGGAGATCAGGAAGAGAATCATTTTGGGTAAATGATTCCCAAATTGGGGAATAATAACAAGAACCTGCAGTTAGGTTCTTGTTATCCTACAGTGTGGTCTCCTGTGACTCATTAAATGGAATAGTGGACTCAGTAGACAACTGGTATAACTGGTATTTTGTATTTTGGTAGTCCTGTATCACTATAATGGTTAATGTGCTACTGTTTAGGCACTTAAGATTTCTATTCCTACTTTTGGTTTCTGAATTGGTAATTATGACTTCCTCTGTTTTGCTCTATAGTATATACACTTGTCTTTGAACATTTTTTTTCTCCCTTTCTAAGGATTATGTACTGAAGGCCTGTACCGTGTTAGTGGGAATAAAACAGACCAAGACAACATTCAGAAACAGTTTGATCAAGGTAATGACAGATTTTATTATTTAAAGCCAAAACAGAACTTGACTTCTCCATGGATTTATCATAGTGCAATATAAAAGAGTTGCACTTCTGAACTAACTTCCATAGCCCTGAGTACTTAATGCTCTGGTACGTTGTATTGGTGTAGGCCAGGTTATTACCAATGAAGCTGTGTATAAACCAAAGATGGGTTAGAATCTTGTTACAGCTGGTTTTAAGTGCTGTTAAAATAATTTGTAGGTGGTATTCTAGGTTTAAAAGTGTTTAAATGCAGTCCTAGCTGCTCCTTGTGTTAATAGTTCATCAGTCCTAGGCATTAAGCCATTCACTTCCCTCCCTTATCCCCCCAAAAAATAGTACTACTTGATACTTATTTTATTAAAAGCTCTCTTGAATAATATGGATTAACAGTTAAATCTTGATAATAAATTTCGAACACAACATTCCTCATGCTAGAATAAACTGTAATATGATTGGTAGGTTATGCTGTTCATTTTGATGTGTTAAGAGAGGGTCAGCATTATTTTTTTCCTTCTGTTTTCTCATTTAATTTATGATCTCAGTTGGTATTTCAAAATGAAAACAGCTCTTAAAAGTTCTTGGATATTAATCATGAAGCTGAGCCTGTGAAAAATAGTAAAATTCCTCCTAGATGATAAGGAAAATAAATGTACTAGTTTTTTTATGCCTTACTATGCTGTTTCAGATAATCTTGAGTATAATACTAGATTTGTCCATGTGTGGTCACTGGTAGGTTTTATTGTCCTTTTTAAAAAGGTTTCATATAGTCACATGAACATAATTACATGAATCCTGCAAATTGATGTACCAGTTTTAAAAAAAAAAAAAATTGGGAAATACAGTTTGAAACTTATTATTGGGCAAAATTAATTAATTACAAGCCAGGTAATGGCAAACAGAAAAGCTTTTAAGTTTGCATGGAGAATTAGGCAACTTTTATTTTCTCGTCTTATACTGTCAGATTTTCTTATATTTGATTTCATGTGGGTCAAAGTGATGGCACCTTATTCATAGGTTCAACTTCTAGTGCATGTTTTAACAAATGTTTGGCAACACTTTCATTTTCAGTGTTTTGAATACATTCTCATTTTCATAAAATGCTGTGAGGAATGAGAACTGCAGGTTTTACTTAAACTGCTCTTTTAACTTTGTTTTACAGATCATAATATCAATCTAGAGTCTATGGGAGTAACAGTAAATGCAGTGGCTGGGGCTCTTAAAGCTTTTTTTGCAGATCTGCCAGATCCATTAATTCCTTACTCTTTGCATCAAGAGTTGTTAGAAACATCAAGTAAGTAATAAACAATCTTGTCTTGATCTAATTATGTTAAATTGATTGCCCTTATTGCAATTTTTACTTCATTGTATGTTGAAAGAAGTAGCTGTACTGAAATATTTTAAAAAATTTTAGACAAGTACTTTTAAAATATTCTTTAACAGAACTGTGTGATGAAATAAACATAATAAATTATTTTTTTCTAATAAGTTGTAGCTTGTTATTTCCCCTTTTCCTAGAAAAATTAATTGGAGAAATCTACTTTTTTTCCATTCTGTATTAGTGCTGCATATGATGAAAACTCTTGGAACTGTATTGCAGTTGTTAACAGGGGAAAAAAAAACAACTTTATGAATTCAAAGTTTCACATTCAAAGTAGGCTTTAGAAATCAGACACATCTATGGAATATTATGGTAATTCTCTTTCAGAGTTTTTTCACATTCTTTTTGAAATCCTTATAAGATGAAATGCTTAATTTTGTTTGCCTTACAAACATTTTGCAGACACTTCCAAGTGAAATTACTAAATTGTTCCCTTGTTTTTAAAGAGTATCTCTCTCATATTGGCAGCAAACTGTTTCAGAAAAAGACTGCTATGCATTTTTGCAGGATACAACTGTGACATACAGTATTCTTAATGCTTTCTTGTTCAAAACACAAAAATAGTAGCGTAAACCTAAGGCTTGGGCCTAGACTTGATTAATATATAGTCCATTAGAAATTTTGTATTTTTGAATGATATCTGTAGATACCTATTTGTGGTATTTCTGCTGTACTTTTCAGGAAAATCGCTTGTTTAATGTAATTAGTTAGGTTTTATATTTTCTTGAAAGTATATTAGTTAAATTTCAGTCAAAATATTCAGTAGCTTAGACTATAAGTGCAATCACTGTTTTAAAATGCCATTAATACTGCTTTAAATTTCTATTTGGGGTATATTGGAGCATATTTGATGTTATTTCTACAGTGCTAGGATACACCAAATTTCTTTATAGCAATGCAGTCACGTAATAGAGATGAGCTTGTATTCCATTTTGTTATGAATTACCATGGAATAGAAATATATTCTGCAGAATGTATGGTTCTATAACACTTCAGTGGTATTTTCTGCAAGTGTTTTAGCAGCAGCATTAGTTAGTTTTTTTAAAAAATACTATTTTATTCCATAGTCCTTTCTTACATGTTGCTTGCTTCCTCTTGGCCCTCTGAAAATCCCTGTTCTCCTTTAAAGAGTATATTTACAGTAGTTGTACCAGGCTTATTCATAATTTTTTTAAATTATTTGAATAACTGATGAGCTTAAGATGTTCTAAGTCCATGTGAATGTCTTCCTTCCCCCAAATCTTTATGTAACTTCAGGCCAAATAAATCTTACAGATTTTATTTAAGTCATAACATTTTGCAAGCAAAGGAAGATCTAACAAGCAAGGACCCTGTCACATTGTGAGTTACCATTCTACAAACCAACGAGCTAATCATGTGGTTCTTTGCTGTTAAACACAGATAAATGATTCTGTTTAAATACAGATAAATATTTTTGTGTTTAGATAGTTACCTCTATGATAAAGAAGTTATTCTATGCAATAGTATATGCAGATAGGAATTTTGTCAAATATCTTCTCACTTGTTATTTCTCTGTGGGTATCTTATCTGTACCTTTATACTAGGAAGAAGACTTAGCAACATTTTAGTATGTCTTTCTAGGTGTATCACAATGTGTCACTTATTTCTATAGAAATCCTGGATAAGACAGAACGGCTACATGAATTAAAAGAAATCGTGAAGAAATTCCACCCAGTGAACTATGATGTCTTCAAATATGTAATAACACATCTGAACAGGTTTAGTATTTTTCTACTAAAATTTTGTTTACGTTGTAACAACTGCAAAAAAGATTGTGTTAGTAGCAATGAATTGTCTACTAGAATTGACAATTTCATGCTGCATTGCTCTTCTGTTAGTATGAATGTGGAAAATTAAACTAGGAGTTGGAAGTTGATTAGAAAATGTTTGTATATTCTATTCTCAGATTTTATTGACGTACAAATATCTGGCATCATAGCTACTCTAAAGTTATATGATGATTGGTGTACATAACAAAAAAGCTTGAAGGAATAACTATGCACCACAGTTACAGATCTTTTATTTTTTCTTTTTCTTCTGTTTTTTTTTTCCCCTCTTTCTCTCTTTCCCTCAGGAAGTAGCTGTTAAAATTATGAACTAATACAGGTTTTTGAGGGACCGGAAAGTCATTTGGCCTAAACCCACTCCTCCCCCCACCCCTTAAAGCAGGGCTCGCTTCAGTCAGAATCTAAAATCTAGCACCCAAAAACTCTGCTGAATAAGTAAAATGTAGAACAAAGCTATAAGTAACAGTAAACTGGTTACAGTTGCTTCCTACATCTTGCCTCTTGCATGGAAATTTAATGGTTTTCTCGTAAAAAAAATTTACTACAATAATCTGATATTAGTAGACATGTACTACCTCATAATCTGACCCTTTATGCGCACAAGTGTACAATATTAGGTCATAAAAAAAAGGAAGAAAAAGACTGCCTTACTCATGTTTCTTTTTCAGCTGAAATGGGATTATTCTCTGAAATCCACTGAATCAGATTAACTACATTATTAAATAATGGAATAAACATTGCCAAAGATAAAATAACCTTTTACATTGAGGCTTGCTAGTATCAGAATAAACTTACCTTAAGTAAGAAAGGCTATCATTTTTTGGTCTCATTTGCTGTGTCAGGTAGTTTTGTTTCATTCAACTAGCAAACTGCTTGAGCATAAGCAATTGCATATATATAGAGGTAGGCATAAGTGGATACGGGATCTTAAAAGGAACTTGTAACTAAATTCTTTAGAGTCTATTTTTAAGAGATTAATTAAAATGGAAATGTTCATCAAATGAATTGTTCATTAAATGACATAAAACACTCTTTTACGTGACAGAAGAGTTCTCACCTCATCACAAACTGATCTTTTAAATGCTTAGTTTTTATATCATATTGTCATTAGAGTAAGGAATGTGGTATCGTATTGTTAATAGTGGTTCATGATGGATATTATTTTGGTGTGTCCATAAGCATAGGACTTGGTTTTTGAAACAAAAAATACAAGTATTATCCAGATTGGTTTGCTATTGAAATATGAGGGACCAGTAACCATGAGAATATTCTAAATGGCAACAGTGAGATGAATTTTTCTTCAGTGTGATCAGCACCTTTCAGAGCACACTAGCTGTCCAATTGTGGTTAACAAAAGTGAGTTTTAAAGATGGAGGTGAAGCAGGACAGTGTTGGATTGACATTGTCTTCTTTGATACTCAGTTGTGTTTTATGTTTGTTTTGATAATGACTCCCTTTATACATAAGGGCTAATATAGCATAATGTGCTTCTGAAGTCTGGTGAAAACATGGGTGGACATCTTTTAAAGTCTGATCACAGAGCAGGTTTACAGCCTGAAGTTCCTGAAGAGTTTGCAGTTGAGGGAAGTGGCAGCATCAAGAGAAACTGACTATTTTTCATTTTGAATGAACATAAAAGGTCAATAGACATTTGCTAGGCACTTACAAGAAGTTTCTGATGTAGTTTGGGAAAGTTTGGTAGGAGATGGCATACAGGTGGGTAGGTTTTTGTTTACCCTTGGGAAGGACAGAGGTAAAGTTTAAACACTGGAGAGAATAAAATTGATTGATTGGTATGTTTAATCTTGTTACAAGCTACAGCCAGGAAAGCGGTGCAATGCTCTTCCCCTTTTTTCACTCCTAGACAGAGATTCCCACTGCTTCATTTGTTGGACCTAATGATTATTCAGCTGCAGAATGTCCTAAAGGAAAATAGAAATAAAGGAAGCCCAATTTTCTGTAGAATATACTAGCTGATCTCAGAGACCCTGTGGCCACCCTGTGGTCTGATGCCAGAAAGTTGGTGGAGAGGGAGAAGAGGGGAAGAACAAAATTTCACCTGTTGTCCACAGCAGCAGCAGTCTACAACTAGATCAGATTAGATTTAGAGAAATAATATGAGAGAGCAAGCAGTGAACTCATGGCAGGGCAGGGGAAAAAGATGCATGAGAAGACCAAGCACAAAATCGAATCCTAGAGGTGCTTAAGGATGTCAGAGGGTATATGTTTTAGCCTATGCAACTGAAGAAGCCCCTTGAAAGATGTTAAATTCAGAACAAAAATGACAGGAAAAAAGCAGTCTGCAAAATAGATGATCTGGCTTTTATTTCAGTTTTCATTTACATAGCAGGTGCTATTTTTTCCCCAGTTTTATAACTTACCTTATTTGTTCTCTAATGAAACACCATTATAGAGTTTGAAATCCCTTTTGGTGTTTTTCATTGTACTCATTTTAGGCAAAAGATATAGGCAGTTCTGATTCAAAACTGACAGATTCATTGTCCTATCGCAATGTCTTACACTTAGATTTTATTTAATTCTTGGTAACAGTCTAACTCATTATTCTATCTCTAGAGTATAGTTTAGAAGGAATTTATATGCAGAAGAATTAAGTATAGGAAAAAAACCTCTTGTAATAAAAATTGTAAGCAAAATGTAAGCATACATTCATATTTTCTGGGGTTTTTTTTAATCCTTAAATTAAGTTAAAACGTAATTCTTTTAGGAAAGAGAATATGAATATTACTGTCACTCAGAAATAGTGTCCAAATATCCTTTGGACAAAACCTATTCAAAACAGATTGAGAGGCAATATTTGTGTACCCTCACAGTATTTGAAATAAGTAATGCGCATGCTAAAATGGAGATCTACCCTTTATAGTTACCACTATACATGCTTTGTAAGTGAGTGAAAATATTTTCTGATAGCGTTAATTCTGGTGTTTACTATGGTTTTCACAGCTTTAGAATCTATGGAGTACAGCCAGCTGTCAGAAATTCCTGCAGTCTGCTCTTGTTAATCATCAAAACTGTAACTGACAGTTGCTGAAGTTTTGTTTTCTGTCTGTTTCTGCAGGACAACTGTAGCTCAGTTACCTGTGTGCTATCTCCTGTAATACAGGAATTGCATGTTCCCAGCTGAATATCTTAGGTGTTTGTCAGATTTATTAACATGCGATTTTTCATGTGTCTCTCTCTAATTACTTCTAGATAAAATTGTGATGTTACTTTAAAATGCAGAGTATTTTTGGAAAACAAAATATCCTGGCTCTTTCTAGCCTATGCAAAGCAGTGCATAGTTTTTCAGAGGAGACATTTGATTGTAGATGACAAGTTTGGTAACAGGATTCTTCGTTGCTTTTTATGTGGTGTGGTTTTTTTTTCCCCCCCTTGTAGTAGTATTGTAATAATGAATTTAGGTCATGAGTGAAGAACCTGTTTCAGCCCCTGCTTAAAAGCAGGAGACTCCTAGGAGGAGAAACCCACTGGGAAACCTTTATATTACACATTGAAAAATAAAACAAAATTAATGTGTGTTGATACTACTGAAATTTCCACTGATTATGTTCTTTACAGCTTGGCCAAATTCTGTTGCTGGCCAGTATGAAAAACAACTGCAAAGGCGTGCTTTAATCAACACTTGATTTTTTTAGTTTTGTGTTTATTTTTAACATGTGATCTAATATGATGCCTTTTTCTTTGAGTGCCATAGATGTTAGTTAATACTTGACTATCCTGCAATAAGAAGCCATTTCTGTCATTTTTCTTCTAGACATTTGAGTGGACGAAGTTGTAGTTTTACAAAATTCTGTACGTGGTTGAGAAATTTAAAGTTTGCTTATTATTGTCACTTCAAAATGTTGGTGGATCTTTCTCGATTAAAAGCTTAATCAGATCTATATTTGCTAGCTATTCAAATTGAGTCATGGTTTCTAAATTTGCTTCTGCAAAATTGCTTAAGAAAACCAAAAGCAATTGTTTTAATAGAGAGCTGGAGGAAAGTAACAAAAATCTTGAGATTGTTTAATAATAATGCTTTTACAGTTGGAGAGCTATGAAAATGTTTTTAGCTGGTTGCATACCAGTCTTAATTCATTCTGTGCATGTCATTCTTATTTCAGGGTTAGTCTGCAATATAAAACCAACTTTATGACGGCTGATAACTTATCCATTTGTTTCTGGCCTACTTTGATGAGACCTGATTTTGAAAACAGAGAGTTTCTTTCTACCACCAAAATCCACCAGTCGGTTATAGAGACCTTCATTCAACAGTGTCAATTTTTCTTTTACAACGGGGAGATCGTAGAAGCACCTAACCCAGTGGCATGTCAGCCACCGCCTTCCAATGCAGTGCAGATGGTGGAACCAATGGTACCTCTTCAGTTACCACCACCACTGCAGCCTCAGCTGATACAGTCACAATTACCAGCAGACCCTCTTGGTATTATATAAATAGAAGATGATTGCAGGCAGCCTGGCACTGGACAGTAAAGACAAGCTATAGACATGCATGTTTCAGGATACAGTAATGTACTTCATATTTATGAAAAATAATTCCCATCCGGCTGATTGGACATCTTTTTGTTATATCCCGTACTGTGTTTCTCATTTGTACACACTGCAGATAAAAACTATGTGATAAGCATGACTGGAGAGGTTTAATTTTTAAAAGCAAAAATAGCTATAAAGTACAAAGCTGCTGCTGCATGATACCTTATTGCAATCACTATATCATTCCTGTGACAGTTTGTCACAATATATTGTGAATAAAATTTTTCTATAGAAATTTAATGATTTAAAAAAATACATTTATGAAACATTCAATGCTTACAGCCTGCTTTATGGCTGGTTTTGTTATTTAACACGCTATTTTTGGCAATTTTATTCACATTCAAGCATTCTGTGTAAACAACTAAAGCCCAGCTATAGTTTATTTTGTAATCTCCTGGCTACTTATGTGATGGTATGCTTAGGATGGTTTGTGGAAGGATGCAGAATGCACTGTTGAGAATTTTACAATCCCTCACCATCCATCTTTACTTGTAAGTAAACCTGTGGACAGTTTGTTAAGGGTGGGTGAACTTGCTTATTATTTCTTACAGCACAATACCAAGGACATGCTTGTTGTAAAAGTGAGTTTCAAATATTGTACAAAAATTTTGATGTTGCCTACTTATTTCTTTATGTTCCATTACTGAACTAAACATTTTGTAAAACTGTTAATTCTGTAAACAGCTGCATGTTTAAAAGATCATTGATGGTCTTGTAAACTTAATCTAATATATTTTAGATATTTTAATTTTTCCCACTTGGGAATACATGTAGTGTTTAGAAAATAGTTCATGACATTTTCATATAAGGTTATATAACTTTTCATACATAAACATGAATTTTGTTGTAGTAAAATTCTCTAAACCAAACAATGTTTTAATCTAGGACTTCAATTAATCTATTCTTTAAATCTATTTTTATGTGACCCTTTAAAGATATACAAAAATGCATTGCTAATACATAGCAATAAATACTTTGGGTACTGACAATTAACCTCTTTGGAGTGTGTATATATAAAATCACATAAACTTGTATTCATATTTTTTCCTGTGGTATGTTGTACTAAAAATTCAGATGACTGATTTTTATTTTTTCCACTTTTTTTAAATTATCTCTTTTTTCATTTATTTTCCTTTTACATTGGTACCAATTTTGCTGTAAAAGAATGCTGCTTAATTTAAACAAATCTTTTGGTTAAATATTTTGTTAGTGGTAAAAAATTTAGAAGGTTACAAATTGTAGCAAAGGGGAGACCATAGATAAACACTACCTGTGAGACTTTTCATAGCAGCTTTTTTTCTTTCATGCTCAAAATATACCTTTTCAGGTCTGCTAAGAAGAAAACAGTTTTGGCTCATTCAGCTGCTAGAATGTTTTGTGTAGTTTAAAAAAAAAAAAAAAAAAGCTTTATGATGGTCACTGTTGTAATCTTCACTTATAACAAGATTTAAGATCGTCTTGTATGTATTATAGTAAATAGATGATTTTGAGAATTAAGGCTTTTAAGAGTTTGATTTGCTTCATTTTCCCAAAATAAAAATTGCCTTTCCCACTTATGTCCTAGGTATTGTACTTCTAATTATGACTTGGATTATCATTCTGGATGACTATGATACCATAAACCCGGCTGCTGTTTGAAGTACATGTATATTATAAATTATCTTGATATTGTGTTATATTCTTGCAAGTAATTATCTTTTATAAGAAAACATGAACAAAAAAGAAAACTCAACCCTATTCCTATTGCAAAGCACACAGGAATTAATAGTACAATAAAGTCTGTCCTGTAAATTGTAGTATTCTTAACTTGTTCTACTTTACCTGTTGTCTATATAGCTTTTTATTTATAGCTGTCAGTCTAATCTTGGCATGTTTAGCAAAGAAAATGAAACTTCAAGAGTTTTATAAACTATTTCTAGGTTGCTAAAGAATTTATTTTTCTACTGTATATGGTATAGACAAAGCATCACCTGTACAGGAAACAAGACTATTTCTAATAGAAGTAAGCTTAAAAATAAATGCCAGTCATATCCATATTTAAAAGTTCTATCTATAAAGTATCTCCAGTCTTTGTAATGTGAATTACATTTTAAACTTTCTACAAATTCAGAGTTGTTTGCCATAATATTTAACTAATCTTTGAATACTAATTTTTAGAATACTTTACATTCCATTTCATGATGAGCTTTCATGTTGAACTTGTGATCAGAAATTTTTGCAGTGTCATTTATTTCTTGTGTATGATATTATGGCTAAATCACTTCATGATTTTTTTCAAGAAACACTTACATTTGGCCAAATATGAAAGTGTTACTACATTTGCTGGATAAAATGCAAAAGAGAAATGATAAGAACGCATGGCATGTGGCGCTTGATTGTCACATGGAGGAGTCCCTGCATATACTGCTTGCATTCTAGAAGTGTTATATGCAGGAATGTGGATGTGTGTGTGTCTAATATATACACTTTGATACTTTTTATGTGTTTGTGTGTTTATGTACACAAGCACATGTGCACAAACTTGCATGCACATACACCCAGATAGTAAAGTTTTTAAAAGACACTAGGAAATTATACCCTCGTTATTAAAGATTTATAATAGAGGCTTCTCTATTATTATTTTTATTAGTGCTATAAAATGAGGAAGCATGTCATTATATACAAATTCCTCATACTTTGGCTCATGTAGTCCCTTCTAATTTTAATGAAAATCCAAACAATAATAACTATATTTTTAATGTGAACATTTTTACAGTAATATCTATCTTGATACAAATGTATATTATTTTTGGTTGAGCATCTCAGTGACACTTGGAGTAGTTTTGTCTTTTTTTTTAATGTAATATTGGTATAGACAATATAATATACTGCAGTGTATTGTCTTTCAATCTTTTAGCAATTTTTGAAATCCCAGACCTGAGTTACAAAAGTGCCATTTTAAGCAATGCTTGACAGGTTATTTCAAAATTCCTTACCCTCCATAATCTTGTGGAATTTTAACATATATAGTGTAAATAGATTGCAGATGTGGACTTCAGTGAAAAGAAACTTTTTTGTTGTTGTATGTTTTCTCCATTATCTGAATCCTGGTTGCTAGGAAATTTTAGATATGTTCAATTTTAGTTGCTGGAGTTTAGCTTCCAATATTTATGATAAATGTAGAAAAACTATCAATTGGAGATAAAAAAATTGGCCTTAGCTTACCTGTTTTTTTCAGTAATTGTGATTCTGTTTGTCAACTGAAAAAAATACATATAAAAAAATTAAAGTAAAAATTTTGTTCTTTGTTTATAATGTAATCTTTTGTTGCTACATCAGCAGAATACTGCAGTGAATTAAATATCAGTGAAGCTTATTCTGTATAAAAGATGCAATGAATAAAATACTAAGATGCTTACTGTGTATAATGTTCGGTTTAGTTGCCTAGTAAACTTTTCAAGGCAAAAGCACCCTATCTTTCACATACACAGATGAAATTTAGGAGTAAATCTTACTAAACTCGGTGCACCAAGTGTTGAAGAGATTCTTGGGGGGGGTGTGGTGTGGTGTTATCTCTTTTGCATCTGATACATCTTTTAAACCGCTGAATTTTGGAAGTGATTGTCGCAGTGGTGAAAATTCTTCTGTAGGTCATGCGCCCTTACCGAGATGGATGTGTGCATAGGCGAGGGAACAGACCCCCAAAGTGACAGAACGTAAGGTGTTCTGTTTAACTGTGCAGTGCATGTGAAATTCTGTGGCTCATGTGACCTCTTCCATTTTTCACCCGATTGAGCTGCTCAGCAAGAAAGGCTGTGATGATGGAAATGACGTTTTCAGGTTTCTACCGTGCTAAAGGAAAGGGTCTCTTAAAATGATTTTTTTTTTTCCTACAGAATTTTTAATCCTGAAATAAAAACTGTGGGTTTTGAGGTCAGCTTTACATTTTCAGAGTTGTACATTTTTGGTCATATTCCACTAACTGTATGGGATAAATCCAACTTTGATAACAGTACTGCTTTTAGGTCTTGTGCATGCAACATCTGTACCTGGTTTGTTTCTTCAGAGCATCTCGAGTAACATGGCCGATGCAGAAACAACTGCAAAAATTTCCTGACAGCCTTCAAATCTGAGCCCTGCTTAGGTGTTATTCTATATCTTAATACTTTCAGATACTGGAACATTGTAATCTCCAACAGGTTGCATCTTACCTATAAGTTACTAAGTGTACCAATCTCAGTTTTTTAGATTGCTGAATCTGAAGTGTGATGCGGTGTTCAGGCTCTACAGCAGACCACAAGCTGTCTTAGAGGACCAGAGTGTAACATTAGTGTTCACTTGTGTCAGATTTGTTCCTTCAACTAATTAATAGTTTCCATGGAATCGGAAGGGATGAATTTAATCTATCATCATGGTTAGTGAAAGCGAACACTTCCTTCCTTTTCTTATTGACAAGTTCTTTCCCAAGTGTGTAGAAGGTGCGTGTTACAGCTGTTGCCCATGTGTTTCTCATCTTCCTTATAAGATGTGATGAATGTGTGTTTAGACCTGGTATTTTTGTCGCTGAATTGAGTGTCATTGATGCCTAGCCAACATTCTGGTGCTTTTATATTACAGAACAGGGTTTAATATACCTGATGACATTAATAATAATTTGTCTGTTACTGGTTTTCATTTGGTGTGATTTAAAAAATACGGAGAATTAAAGAATATCACTGTACGCCTACAGTGCAGTAACTTTGGTTTTTCAGTCTTAGAGTGTGATAATAGTGAATGGCCGTTGTTACTTACAAGCTGCTTGAGTTAAGAGAAGATGGGAAGGGAATCTCGTGGTGGTACTTCCAGCCATGACTGTGTGCCAGTGCTCCAGATACACTGACTTGAAGATTACCTCTGGCTGCTTATGTGACTGACTGATTTAAATAGTGTAGCTGTAGCTTATATTTTCCCCAGAATTACGCTACTGCAATCTATCTGTTCTTGCAGTCTATCTTGCTCTTTTCTGCTTAACAACTGAAGAAGTGAAGGGAAAGCAAACTAGTTGTTCTCATCTTTTCATGCAGTTCTCTCAGCTTTGCCACTGATGAGACTTATCAGGGACTCCTAAATTGCTCTTGCGGGGTTTTACTGAACTAAATGTAGAAAACATACAGAGTGGCAAGTTATGAGTTGAAGTTATTTGGTGAACTGACACTGAGTGCAACGAACTGGTGAAGCATCTGGAAGAAAACAAGTTGTGCTATTACATTACAGGTGGTGTGGTCTCCTCTTGAAGGTTCCACCCTCGGTGCTTGGCAGTGCGACCCGAGTTTCTGCAGTGACTGCCCTTAGGTTGTCATATTGACCCCATGCAAGAGTTGGGAATGAAGAAGAGATCAAGGAACCTACCTCAAAAAAATCATGTACTTTTAACAGCTGCCTCTTAAAACACTTAAGTGAAATCATTATGTAGCAAAAAAACAATTATGGAGAATTAAATGCCTGTGGTTCATTATTGAAAAATGTATGTATAGACACATATGCTTTTTTTAACTTGTAAAGAAATAGATGTCGATACAGTGGTTCTAATGTGGAAACAGGTGGCCAGCCTGCTCCAGGTAATGATTGCTTACAATTCAGATGTTAAGTTTTGGAAACAATGTAAACAGATGTATCTGATTTCGATACCCTGTGAGTTGTCTACCCGTAACATTAGTTTAATTTTGTTATCCTATGTGGTCACACAAATGAGCCTGATTTTATGTCCTTTATTTATATTAGTTGAGAAGTTTCTTTATCTCTTCACAGATGACTGCTTTCTTTATTCTTTCTTCTCTTGGTATTTCTTTTTGACTTACTTAGTCTTAAAGTCAAAACTTACCACTTATAACATGATCATAATACTTGTCTCCTGTAAAACATACTGAGTCCCACATAAAGTTTATAAAAGTCGATCAATACTCGTTTGTCCCCTTTTGTCTGCACTAGTCTGTGTGCACTCATCTGCTGTTTTGGGTATGCAGGACCTGGGGCAATGTGGCACTTCTCCATGTCTGGAGGTTCTGATTGCCAGGAAGCAGATGTCAGGGTGATCTTTTTTTCCCTATCCTAACCTGCTTCTAAGAGCAAGTGCTGGAAAGAGCAGCTAGGAGATGGTTTAAAAATGGTGCAGGATAAATGTTATGAGTTCTCAATATATCAGTGAGGTGAAGATGCTCACCTCAACTGGGCTTCATTTCTGTGCTGGAAGTTTGTGTGTAGAGAGCTTTCAAGCCTTCCACTGATAGTGTAAAGGTAGGAGGAGGTGGGGAAGCCCTTCCCTGTACCCTTCTCCTTAACCTCAAGGGCCAGTGTTCTGGCAGAGTTTGGGACACCAAGTCCTCTATGTCTGATGTGAAGTTTTGGCCCCACAGAAAGAGGATCAGGGATTAGCACGTGGCCTTCAGCCAGAATTGGTACAGCTAAACGGTGGGGACACACGTACCAACCTTAAATTGTTCCTCGGCATCCCAGTTTCTGAAGCGTGCTGTCCTGAGAGTCTGTTGTTTTTAAATATAAAATAGTTTTGAGTGATACTACCACTACAATCTGCAGTTCTAAGTCATCTTTACATCTACTCATAGCTGGCCAGATTTATTTACCAGGATACAAAGCTTCCCTGACCTGAAATACTTCTGAGGAAGTAGAAATCAAGCTGCGTTCTCCTTGGGCTTGTAAAACAGTGCTATCAAGTATTACTTTGTTTTCTTTCTTCTTTTCAAAGAAGGTAGTTTTTAAGAAAAATGAGAGGGCTGAACTGTTTATCTGTCAGAGGTGTGTTTTTGTAACACCGTGAAGTAAATGCCCAGGTCATTGAATGAAGACATGGAAGTAATGTTTGAAGACGTGAATCCTGCTGGAATCGTTTGGAAGACTGTCTGTGGCAGAGTAAGTGAATTGCGGAACAAATTATCCTCTCAATCATGGATATAGTTCCTCTTTGAAGGAAACCTAATACTTTTCCTTTCTCCAGAAGGGAGGTGAACTGGCGTGCATGTAATGCGATTGTCAAAGCTGAGCTCTGACCCAGTTGGGAAATGAGCAAATAATTTGACAACAGAAACACCCTAAAAGACTCTGCAGACATCTATGTCCAATCCTAGTATGCAAAGTATTGGGAGGAACTGGATGCTTCTGTTTATCTCCAAGACCATGGGCTCCTTGTAAGCTGCGGGGCAGGATCTCAAAGCTCCCTTTGGATTTTGGCCACTGCCCCACATCCAGTATTCTACTTAAAACATTGGCTGTAATAAATATGTTTTTTAAACTACTGATCTCTAAATAGGTTGAGTCTGATTTCCCAAAATGTTACCTTTCTCCCCCCACCCCTTTTTTTCTTTAATTTTTTTTTCTCTTCTCCCTTTACCCACCCTGGAAACAGCAGAGCTGCTCAGCTAGAGTTCCCTCAATGTGAAGAAGAGATTCTGCTGCAGGGCATTCTTTTTTGGGAGTATTTGGCTTTAGATGTCACCTCTCCTCCTTTGCGCTACAAGAATGTAGGTTTTAACTCCTGGGCTTGCTACAAAACCTATTTTTCCTCCCTCCCTAAAGTTGCTGAGGAAGAGCGGGCTGAAGCAAATGTCTACAGGCAGTTATTTATCTTTGTGCAGTAATTTATGGGATGGGTGCCCAGAGCCCTAGGATGGCAAAATTTCTTCAGAAATGTAAAGGAAAAAATAGCTTACAACTTCTATGAGTCTCCTTCCTTCTGATGTACTAGTTAAGGAAACCTGTTCTTGCACTGAACAGTAGTAAAAAGTATGTTCTGAACTAATTTTGGTGATAAATGTCTCTATATTCTGAATAATACGCAATTGCCTTCTTGCAGGTAAGTGTTGCACGTACAGCTGAAGTGAAGAGCTACTAGAAAGCGTGCTAAATATGAGCAAATGGGACATGCGACTGCTTTAGCTCATCAGGAGGAAGCTAAGACAGAGTGGGAATTTTTAGAGCTTAGAAATTTTAAACTGAATCAAAGGTAACATTTATGGAAAGTATTTTTTCCCTCTGGTGTTTTCAGTGGCTGTTTGCATTTTTGTAATATGAGGGGATGTTCCAACACACACCGTTCCCAGTGCTGCAGTGGTCTTAACAGCCATCCGGCCGTGTGCTTGATGAGGAGGCTGTTGAGGAGGTGCTGAAGAAATTCTCATCAGCCTTTTCCCTTTCAGGGTAAACAGAGAGCTTTTAAAAAAAAAAAAAAAAAAGCAAGCCTGCTTACAGGAGGTCTTTTCTGGCTTCCTCTAAGATAAGAGACTTTCCACCCTGACAAAGTTCTCAGGAATATACGCAGTTGGCCAAAACCACAATCTCAACAGTTTCTGTGTGTGTGTGTTTTCCTTTATTATAAAAAGGAGGGCAAGAAAAGCTAAGATGCATTTTTATTGTTGAATTGGAAACAACATTTTTTGGGGGAGGGTGTGGAATTTACTATTCAAAGAAAATATTAGAATGGGCTAAGTAACCCTCTGGAAATACTGGTGAAGTATTCACATTGAAGAGAATAACCTTTTGTTGTTAGTTTTTCCCAGTGGCATCACAATTTCCTGACTAGCAAACCAGATTCTTTCTTTCAGCTTTGTCTAAGTATATTTTATTTGCAGGTATGTTAATGCCATTTTTAAACTACTACAATTGCATTCAGTAGTTAAAAAAAAAAAAAAAAAAAATCTTGTGTGGAGGTATCTGCTTGTCAGAAGCCCTGGATTATTCTTCACTCTGATAGTGAGTAAAAGGGATCCAGATTTCGTACTGAGAATATAAAATGGAGACAGCTGACATTCTCCCTTATTAAAGAACATCTAGGGTGACCTTTTTTTTGCCTGAACTGGTGGAAGTTTGGTTTCAGCTGCAGCTGGCACTACTGCAGCGTCTGGAGCACCCATGTACAAAGGAAAGAGAGCCTGTTCTGTGCACGCAACTTTCCAAGGACAGAAGCAATAGGTAAAGCAGATGTCTTCATTTTCCCCTACTGGAAATGTGACTACAAGAGTGACTGTCATAGCCCGTTTTATAGTCTTATCCCGTAATCTGAGTATAAATGCCAGATTTATATTTCAAAAATACTTAGCAGACCTGTGTTCCTACATTCATTGTATTCTCATTTCTGACCTGCACCCAGTTTCTTTTTAGAAGAGAATTTGTCTACACGTGTGCAAAATCATATTAACTCAATGGCAGCATTTGCTCAGTTTAGAAGGTTTAGTGAATGTTGTCAGAAAACAGTCTTTGGTTAGAGTTTATCTGATAAAGTTAGACCAACTCCTGTGTTACTGTTAAAATGCTTCTCTCCTTCACCTTAACAGTGAAGCAGAAGCTAACCTGGGATGGAAATGTTGCACCGCCTGCTTTGGTGAAGCTTCAATTAGCAAGGAAGGAATTACAGTTTTCGTTTCCTTGTGAAGTGCCCAGCAGGCACTCGGTCGGTGGAAGTCTCACGTACCTGCATGTGCGCATGGAGAGTTATGAAAATGGCTCTCCTAAACTGTTCTTTTCTCTACTCATTAATCTATTATTTCTGTGTCCCCGAATGTCTCAGATTCAGCTAAGTATAGCCCAACATGTTGGGTTTTCCGCCTTGTGTTGGAAACTGAAACTCAAATTTGCTGTAAGTGCATGAATATTTAGTCTCTGTCTGCTTCCTGAAGAGCATCCATGTTTTATCCATACATTTGGTATTCAAGAAACAGGAGAGAAATGAAAGGCGAGTGATTTTTACCTCTATGAATTTCAGAAGAATCTGGGAGTTCCTGTACTGGGTTGGCCCCTGTTCCGTGTCTGTGGAAGAGATCCAGCGGCACCATTCCCCCACGTGTGCGGTGGGTAGCTGGTCCCTTCTGTCTTGTTTCTAGGCAGGGTGGAGGCTCAAAGGTTGGCCGTTGAGTGCAGCGTATCCCTGTGGCCTGGTGTCAGCTGGGATAAAGTTAATTTTCTTCGTAGTAGCTGGTATAGTGCTGTGTTTCGGATTTGGGACGAAAATAACGTTGGTGACATACTGATGTTTTAGTTGTTGCTAAGTAGTCAAGGACTGTCCAGCTTCTCACTCTGGCCTGCCACGGGCGCACGGGGAGCTGGGAGGGGGCACAGCCAGGACAGCTGGCCCAAACTGGCCCAAGGGATATTCCATACCATATGATATCACACCCAGTATAGAAAGTGGGGGAGTTGGCCGGGGAGGGCCGCTGCCTGGGGCCGGGCCAGGCACTGGTCGGCGGGTGGTGAGCAATTGCATTGTGCATCACCTGTTTCGTGTATCTTTTTATCATTATTTTTTTCCTTCCTTTTCTGTCCTATTAAACTGTCTTTTTATCTCAACCCATGGATTTTACTTTTTGTTCCCAATTCTCTCCCCCATCCTGCCAGGGAGGGGGGAGTGAGCGAAGGGCTGTGTGGTGTGTAGCTGCCTGCCAGGTTAAACCTCAATACCCTGAAAACCCAGGTGTGGTACGCTGCCGTGTACCACCCTCTTTAAATAGCACGAGGGAAAGCTCTCCCCCTCCGCTTTTGAAAATCAGTTTGGAAAACTCTCCTCTTGTTTCACATCAGCAACGTGAGTATTTGCCCTTTTCCTCAAGAGGCTGACAGGAATCTGCCTCTTCCTGAACTGAAAACTTTCCTTGATCTTTCCGATTTCAATTGCTGTAGAAGTTAAAGCATTCTGGAAACGAGTTTTCAGAATAACTGAATGACAAAATGGAAGAAAGAAGTTAAAATATGTGCATGATATCTTCATGTGCACATACTCACTGAGCAGAAAATAAAGTCGTCCCTTTCCCTTTTGGCTCTGAGAAACAGTTGTTTGAAAGACGCACATAAAAATGCACGGGCACGAGTACAGTGGTCTTCTCAAATCTAGGGATCCGATCTCACCCTTTGGTTTGTTACAAGAACTGCAAATGATATTCGTAGCAAACTTACTGCTAAAAATTCTTCAGCCCTCCCTGCTCCCCCAGATGAAACACGCAGCGAAGAGCAAGGAATGACCTTTCCTGACTCGCGTCACCCGCTGTTACGCCCCGTGTCACGTTGCCCATTTGTTATAGCCAGCTGTTGGCTCTTGCTTTATACTTAAATCACAAGTTTTTGGAACATGCGATGTGAGTATATGGCACCTTCTTGGCGGTGTGTCTTGGGGCCACACCAGTACAATAAAAAAAAAAAAACCCCAAGCTGGCCAATACACTTACAGTAGTTGGGATTATGCTGATTTTTGTAAATCATATTGGTGACATTTCGTTGGATACAATACCGATAGCACTGTCATAACTTTGTGTACCACTATCATACATATAATTCTTTCTATATTTTCCAGAAAGAACAAGCATACAATAGTAACTGCATTTAGAATTGAGAAGTCTTCTAATGATTCTATCTTTACTCATTACCCCCTTTTTTTGCTGATACTTTGAAAGTGCTTTCACTATTTTCCTTATGTGACTACCCACTTTCTTTCTATGTTTTTCCTTGCTAGGTGGTAAACCTCTATGGCTGCATGGTATTTTCTGCTAACAAGTTGCTGGAAGTTGTGGAGACGGCACAGACTGGTTAAAAAGCGGGGGAGAAAATAAAAATTTACATAACATTGAAAATAATTTTTAAAAGCCCTAAAATAGGGAACCAAATATGGAAATGGATAAGAACTAGGGTGAAGGCAAAGGTCTTCAAAGGGGAAAGAGCTTACTTTTTAAATAAAGTGAAGTTCCACTTCAAGATGCCAAAGTAAGCTACTTCAAACAGAGGGGAATGGCTGCAGGTGTTAACATAAGGGCTCTAGCACAAGGTATGCAAGTGGGTTTATTTGACCGCTTCTCTGTATTTAAATTGTTGTGCTGGTGTAATCATAACAAATACTCATTAGGTTTTAAAATTTGCACAGATATTGAAATACAACAACTCTTGACCCACAAGAGCTATTCTAAAAAATAACTATTACCTGGAATATACAAGTGTAGGTCTTGATCATTCTTGTACCTCTCTCTCTACTTTTCTTCCAAACCTGTGAAATAGATTCCACACCTTTCCCCGTGTCTTATTTCAGTGATTCAGTATCCTTATGAGAAGAAAGATTCTCCTGGTAGCCAAGCTAAATCTTTTTTACTGCAAGATAAACCGACGACTTCTAGTTCTGTTGCAAATGGACGTAGTGAATATTTATCACTGTCACCTTTATAGTGATCTTTAGATGCTGAAAGACTGTGATGTCCCATTTCTCCCTCACTTTTCCAGGGCTGTCTTTGTCCTAGTAACGCATTCCTTTAAGCTTTTTTTATAGTTTGTGTTTATAAACCTTGTAGTATTTTCATCGCTTTTCTTTTAAGTCTGTCAGTGATCCAAACTGGGCACAGTCCTGACCACTGTACTAACATAAAGTACACCAGTATAATATCTCTTTTATCTTGTAAATAATGTGTAAGGCTGATTGGCTCCTAAGCCAATATACTGTAAGCCCCAAATTTTATTACCACTCATTACCAATTTTATATGTACTTTTAAAATGGTACCATTCAAACAGGGGGGCCGGTTTTAGCTGAAGCTCACGAGACCCAAGTTTTCTTCTATTAGACTTTTTGGTGCGTGTTTCCACGCGAGGAACTGAAGTGGGGTGAACTCGTGGGTTACCGGCGCCGCCTCAGCAAGCACGAGAGCGTGTGACGGGGAGAAGATGCGGGACGAGGCGTTCTGCAATTCTGCCCTTCGAAGAAGTTGAGGGGCACGTGTTTTTATTATTAGTCACTCCTGAGATACTAGCTATTGAATCATGCTGCAACTCTGTGATCCTTCGTTGAGAAGGATGATAGAGAAAACATAAAAGACATGGTGAACCTCGGATAAAAGCAAAGGCGGCCTTTCAAAATGGTTACTGAATTAAGCGGTGAGGAATAGATGATGTGTCTCTTCTTAAAGCGTATATACTTAATGCAGATGTGCTGTTTTCCTCAATTATCATGGCTGGCTTGCTCTAAAAAAATATTAAAATTGCTTAATTCAGTGAGGATTCTAGAATTAATGTTTGTTCTTTAGTGGATGCTTCTAACATTGGGGAGAGAAATACAGTGAGGTGACGTAAGTTAGATGTCGTCACTTCCGAATTACTTTGACGTATCTAAAATGTTCAAATACTTCCCATTTCTGAGTACCTAATTGACATTTTATAACTCCTTATTCTAAAACTTAAAGAAATGAGGATTTTCTTGCGGCGTTTTTAGCTTTGTCTGCAAAGATATATGTGATGTTGCATAAACAATGCAAATATCTTTGGCACTGAATCCCATAATAAAGATCTCAGTTTGTACACACTAATTTAAGATTTAATGTCATGTTTCCATAAGGTTTGTTGACTATTAAATTTATGACTCCCTTCATCAGTTCTAGGGCTAGATAAAAGCAAGAAAAAAACCAACAAAAAAACCCCGCTTTAATTTGTGAAATAAATACCGCTGTCTGAAAGCCTGTGATTTGGCTTTTTAAACATGTAGCTGTCCTCCTCTCATTCTTCTCACTCTCTTTACATTCATGGGAAGGTAAATCCATAGCACTGCAGTGTGAGTCCTCGTTACAACGGAGGCCATTAATCAAGTTATGCTGGTTTTGGAGTGCGATATCAATATCGCTTCCTTCCGCCGTTAGTGTTGACAGTGCCTTCCAAAATATTGAAGCAGCAGTTTCTTAAATGACAAAACAAACAACTTACAGTACGCCAGTAAAAGGTAATAACATGAAAGGATTGCTTTAAGAAAAATATCCTATTAGGAAGCATATTTCTCTAATGTTTTTGTTGATATATTTATAGATACAGCTATGCGCGCATTGTATGGGATGGAATGCACTGTGTATTGTTCTAGAAATGCCGTTGTGGTGTGAATGTGAAGGTTTTATTGACAAAAGCGTGGGATAACATAGGACCAACTGATTGCAAAGCTACTGCAGAAAGCACTAGTACTTATACAATAAAGAATATATAAATAGATTTATTTTTTGCAACCTAGCACATCTGCGTATTGTTAAGATATTAACACAAGATGAATTTGTTTTCTTTCTACCCCAATTGTGCCATCAGTATTCAACTGGAACTTTAAGGTATGTCTGGGAACCAAGAGGGGCTTTACCCATCTTGTTATCGAAGACCATGTGTCTTTGAGTTTGGAGTAGAAGATCATCAACGCACTCAGGCTATTTACTTACGTCATGCTGCTTTGGATAGGCACCAAAATAATACATATCACAGCGCCGCATGAGTCCTTTTGGCTAGCAAAGGCCGTGCTGCGACTGTGCTTCCTTCATCATCGTTTCAATGGTTTGGGGGACCTGATGACTGGCTAGCAAGCGGTTCTTTGATTCTGAGCAGCAGCTCACCGCTGGGCCTCAGCAGGGAGGTTGCTCCGGGCTGGCACGTGTTGACGTGCTCTCTCTGAAGGCGGGGTAAGCCGCCATGGGGCTGAGGCTTCCGGCCGCAGAGCCGGGACTGCCTACGGACCGCAAGGAAGCTGCCTTCAGCTGAGGTTCACAGCTTCAGAGCTCGGTGAAATGAGTTTCTTTTTAATAATGAAGCAGGCAAAAACCAATGGCCAAAACTTTCCTGTTGAAAGATAGGAAATGATTTCTCTTTTCTTTTAGCTTTCTCTTCTCTATGAAATACCATGACCCTTTCTGGGAAGCGGGAAGTTTTGTGAAATATTGCACTACACATGCTTTTAGTAATAATGTTTTAAAGGTAAAAATGTTAACTTATTTAAAAATGCATACTTAATTTCTTGATCCGTGAGATTTTACTCCTTTTAAAATTAATTTGTCACTCTACAAACTTCATATCTGCTTGAACGATTCCAAAAAATCTCTTACTCTCATGTTTGCTTTAAATACTTTGGCAAGTTTTCATGTTCCTTCTCTTAACCGGATTTGCACATCTTGATGTTCATCACTGAAAGGATTTGCTGCCAACAGCTTCAGGTCTCCTCAGGCTGAATTAGATGTAGGAGTGATCCTCGTGTTACCTTTTCAGTCTGAATACCTTTCTCTCCTTCCCTTTTTTTTTTTTTTTTTTTTTTTTTTTTTTTTTTTTTTGAAGGGATCAAGTGCCAGGTGGTGGTTCTGCTCAGCAATGCTGATCAGCGACTCGGACAGCAAGTCAAGCAGAACTGTTGCAGACCTTTTGCACAAAGAAGTTGTTGAGCAACATCATACAAGTTCCTTCTCTCTCTGGCACTCAGCTGTCACTCTTTTGAGGTGCTGGTTTGTATTGGCTGCAGGCCTCCAGCCGCAAAATATTTGCTAGGCGACAGGATACACCTGAGTCAATGGTCCAGGAGGAAGACGTGCAGTAAGACAGGAGACAAGGTCATTATAGACAGCTAAATGCCAGGAGGTCACGTAGCCCCGAGTGCGTATGTTGTGTAGGAGGGAGGGCAGGATGCCTTCCCTCGGAGGTTCGATATCACCCCTCAGAGCTCCAGGTGAACATCTGGGAGCTGGCGTGCTGCCAGCCCCTGTGAGCAAAGCGCCCGCGCGCGGCGAGCGCGCCTCCGGAGAACCGACCCCCACAGAGTTCACGCACCTCTCTTCCTTTCTTCATTTTCTCTCAGATCGCTCGTGGTCGCAGCGCTCCACTGAATGTTTGCTCATATTTTATCTCTGTGTTTCAGTTTCTTTCCTCACAGGTGTATTAGCCTGTATTTTTCCTGGCTAAAAATCTCTGCTCCGCCAATACTGAAAACTTCCTGAATCTCTTGCCTTGGTTACGGTGATGTTTATGAGGCATATTATTGACTAAGAATTTGACCAACATGCTGCTCTCTTCTTGGCATACTCCTTTCAATTAATCAATGTAGCCATTAAACAGAATGTGGCTAATGCAAGTGATAAAAGCTTCAGCTTGACATGATGTCATTTACTGTTATCCTTTGTGTATGACACTACGTTTTTCATTTATGTGACTTGCACAGCTGGACTGGCCCTCAATTAAAGACTCCGGTATAACTGTATTGAATGTTTTATTAATATTTCATCTGAGGTTTTCTCATCATCTATGATGTTCATTTGTACAAAAAAAAAGTTACGCATGGCATCATCTATTGATCAGCTCTGTCTCCTAGTGTGCAGTCTAGTGTGCAGGGTCATGTCATTTCCCCTTCTACCAGCAGCAAACCCAAACCAACACTGGATAATATGTCATTATTACATGGAAATTTATGAATTGTTTGGGGGGGGGGGTTCACCTCTTTGATTCTCATATTTAATTGGCTTTCAGTATAGTTTAATTTTTTTAAAGGAGGTTTTAATGCTCTTGTGAGGTTCCATCTAGCTATTCTAGACTGTCTAGAATTTGGAGTTAACTCATTTGGTTTTATGGAAGGTAGAGTAATAGTCTTGCTCACTCTGAAATAACTTTTTGTTTCCATTAACACAACTGGGCGACGTGTAATCCCTCAGGCAAAGTGGATAGGGCTGTTCATTCAGCTCTGTGTGGTATCCTTTATACCTTTTTCCTGTCACTATGCATGGAACTTTGTCCAGATTTATTATCTCCCGTTTTGTCTTGTTGTTTGCCTTAAAAGCACAAGTATGACTCAACCTGAGATTTCTCCTAAGCGTTATTTCTGAATGCAAGGAAAACCAGTGAATTAAGTGTTCCTATTTCTAAATGAATTCGTCCTCTTTGTCATCTGAAAAAAATCTTTGCTTGAGCCTGTTCATGGTCAGAAAATGAGCATATGTAGTCGTTGGAACATAAAACAGAACTCATGGCATTCATACATATTTTTGTGTTGGCTGTTATCTCAAAGCTGTTACTGTGCCTATAGTTCTTCAAGTCTGCACTGTAAAGAAAGCAGCTTTTCTCTTTCTTTATCTGCAAGAGAGTCATTACTGCCACTTTAAATAATTATCTTTATGAAAACAAATGTCAACTTACCATTGCTACTGTTACTTTGTTTTGTCAGCAATGCGACTGAGGCAAATACTTCACTAGAATATCTGTCTTGAGTAATGACCCTGCTGTAAACACTTTCCCTGCTTCATAGAATACTTAAGAAATAATAATCTTCACTGTGGGTTAGTTTTAATTTTTTTTCCCCCTGTGTTTCTTACAGTAGGTTTGACCTCTAAGCTAAAAAAAAAAAAAAAGGGCTGCAAGACCTCCATTCAGGTTCACCACCAAACCTTAGAACACAGCCAATATATAGGAACAGGAGAAATAAAGACTTAATGCATCAGGCCTGCGTGATGGACAGACCCTCTCTGCACTTTACATCTCTTTTAACCAGATGTGAATTGTATTCTAGCTGGAGTAATGGTTATGTGTGCTAGAGGCTAATCTCTTGAATCAGAAAGCCATTTGTTTTATTATTCTTAAGGCTCTTATATTGCAGGAACCTGCTGTGATTCAAAAGTGTGAGTAGACAGGCTGATGCTGATGAAAGTAAATATTGCAAAAAACTGTTTATAGAAAAGCATAAACTGGTGTGTCTGAGCATGTTATTTCCATTTAGAAGATATCCAGTGTTGCATCAGTGCAAGTCACCACAGATAATTGAAAGTAATATTATTGGGTTTTGTTTTGTTGGTGCAGACTTTGTTACTGTGGCTTTGTGTCTACACCTACGCGTTTACCACATGTTGAAATGATTTGAATATTTTGACTCGCAGCAGGTTAAAATAATTAACATTTTAAAAATTACCAAGTCACTGCTGCTTTCCTTTCTGTCCGTGCTCTACTGAATGTATGTAAATGTTAACTGAAGCAAAGACTCAAAGCACAGTTTTTAAAAAAGAAGTTAAAGCAGCTCACACGGTCACTGGAGGTAGGATAAAAAATTTCAAAATGTCTCAAGAGGAAAGTGGATCCGGACACAACTCTTCTGTGTCTCAGATGAACGTCGCAGCCATTTAACCGTAGGATGAAACTGAAAAACCACCGCTCGGTCTCCTGGTTTTATGAGCAACGGCTGTTGGAGACACCATATTCCAGGAGCAGGCTCAAGACCATGATTTCCATGCAGACATGACCCCTCAGGTCGCTCCATATTCCTTCTGCCAAGACTGTTTTTTGTAGATCCACTTCTAGTTATGAAATCTTTCCACGTGCCATAGCGCAAGTCTGAGTCCCAGTGAGAGGCTGTGTGTTGTACCAGACCGTGAAGCGACGGAAGATGGGTGCTCTGAAAGCCAGCTGCGGATCCGGCCCGATTAACGAAGGGTATTCTCCGGCCTCTGAAAATAAGCAGGGAAGGCTTAGGCTGGGACGACTTTCACATTAAATTTGGAGTAACTTCTCCGAATTCCCTGCCCCTAGTCTGTCTGTGTCCAAGTTGTTTATGATTCAGGGGCTTATGTTTTAGGTTAAAATGTAACGTTTTACAGAGAACCATCGCTCCTTTCCCTGTGCTTTAAAACCGCACTGTAATGCAGCCCTTTGGGAGCTGTTTCACAAGCACGTTTGAAAATCCACGCAGTGGAGACAGAGAGATGGAAGCTTGTCATGTGTCCCAAGGGAACACCTTCTGCATGGTCAACCAAATCCTTCGGTTAAAGCGGGGGCTGGCGCGACTGACTTCTTTTGTGTCCTTGGAGCATATTTGGAAAATTGGTGCTTAAAAGACTTAAGAGGTTGTTAAAAGATACTCCTCTGAGGGAGGACGGCTTGCTTTGATGCAAACTAGTTGGCTAACCAAGCAGCCAGCTCGGGTCTGTTTACAGCGTCAGGAGGGGTGGACTGCAGGGAGGCTTCTTTCGACTGTCTGTTTGGTTTTCATCTGGAAAAAGCGGTTTATATACGCTGGCGTTTCAGTATGATGTTGCGGTATGTATCCGATATTTCTTCAGAAGTTACTTTCATTGCTTTTGTCCTGGTTTTGTAACAGGAAAGGGGCAGGAAGCAGGAGATAAAGGCAGAGCCTGAGAGACAGCAGCGCTTGTTTAGCTGCCTTCCTCACTACATGCTGATACGGTCGCCTTTAATTCTCATTGAGATTTGTACACTGGATTTACATTTATTTATGCTTTTTTACTTTGTTCACCTTTTATTTGGTTCTCTTTTTCAGGCAGTTACTCTGCTTTATTGTTCTTGTGTGCACAATTCCACTGCAGTTATATTTGTGAAAGAGAGTTTAGCCAAACCAACCAGCTTAGCCTATGCTCCGCAGGGATCCATTAAAGTTCCTGCTATTCCTACTATTCATGTTAATGCCTTGAATTTTAATTACTTTCACATGCAGATAAATAGTACATGTTCTTTATACTTGTAAAGCAGGTTCTATGAATTCTATAAAATCGCTTCTGTTTCATCTAGCATTTGTTTTATAAGATTTTCAAAAAGAGCAAATTCCATAGAGTTTGCTGGGTTAAAATTCACACTAAAGTCTTTAGTGATTTTTTTTATCCGTGCTATATTTAACTTTTTATAGTGTTTTGTACATAATTGCAAGCTTTTACCATATGCGCATATCAGGTCCGTGTTAAGCTGTATCGCCGCGCTTTTAGAAAGCGAATGTCACCCGTGATCCTTTTTTGAATTTTAAGCGCGCGCGCGCACGTGTGAAGATCTTGAGCAACGGCAGAGCAGACCGAACGCACATTGAGGCGGTGCACAGGACACAAATAATATCGCAGGAGTTGAAACCTAGGTAAGACCTTGCTGAGCCCCAGAACGAGCGAAGACGGTTTCTAATGGAGTTCGCAGCGTGGTGCGGCGGCGGCGGCGTGGGAGGAGCTGCGCTGCCCAAATAGCCTTAGGAAACGTCGCCATTAGCAGTGGCTGGTTGAGAGGCAGATGCGTTCTTTGGAACTTTCTGAAAGCCAGTTCCTTCCATAGACAACGTGGCTAAGGGCTGCCACTTTGTATTTATTAAAAAAAAAATAATTTTATATATATGTATATCTGCCACAATTTGTATTGCACAGCTAACTCAAGCTCAGGAATGACATTAAACCTGGCTAACTCCGTAAGACCCACGACAGCAGAGTATGTTATGGGTTGCAGTATTTTTCCAAGGGAAAAGAATGTTTCTCGACACCTAAGATAGTGCTAAGAAACCGTACAGCAATTTCTTACTATCGTAAGGAATTTGGTTGTTAAGTAAATGATTCCACATGTAGAATGAACCACAAAACATTTAGTCCCTGAGTTCTGTTGTTTGAAATGCCTCTATAGCTATGGATTAGGTTGGGGCTTTAAAAGACTTAGAAGGTAAAATCCCATAGAAGGAATTCAAACAGGAGTACTTTTTCTTTTTTTGTTTTGGTTTTCCCCTTAGAGAGAACATTTCTACCTCTGACAAAGGTTTTGAAAAATTTAATGGTGTTTGTCCTTTGCACTTTGATAGACAAAATGGTGTATATTCTTCTCTCCCCCAACACATTTATTTCAGATTGTATCTGGTGTGATGTTCAAGGGGAAAAAATAAATAACATAGATCACGGGGCTGCTGTTGCAAACCATGTTGTCCTTAAAGTAATGAAATTTATATCAGCTTCCAAATTAATTTGTGCAGATATTTACTTCCCTGGAGTATTTACAAGAAAAAGAACCCCTTAACTCCCTAATGATATAAAAAACAAACAAAAAAAAGCTACATTTTGATGCAGTCTTCTAAATCAGCAGTTGAACCAAGACCTTTTAACTTCATTATAGTGTTAAAATGAAATTTTTAACTCAAATCTTTTTTGCAAGAAAGAAAGAAAACAAAACAAAAAACACCAGGAAAAACAATGCTTAGTTTTCATCGGAGAGTAGTATCCATTTTACTTAGGTTTACAATGGACTGGTGGTGCTCAGATGAACAGTTACTACATCATAACGCTTGTAACAAGGCTAACAGGAGTTCAAGCATTTGTCATATTAAAACCTCTAGAGACAGGAAGGCAGCTTATGTACTTTAATATTCTCTGGCTCAGTGCCCCAATTTAAAATATTCCTATAACATCTTTTACATGTACTTTGGATTGGCTGTGTTCGAAGTAATGGTATGCAAGTTGTGGTAGTGAACAATGACTTAGACTATATGTAGTGTTTTCCATCCAAGGATCCCAGAGCAGTTCAGCACATAATTTCCCTATAACTTTTCTGAAAACACAGCTTAGATTTTAAATCTATATCAAGATATATTATAACTGTTACTAGAGAGGGTTACTGGTATTTTTTATTCTTTCTTTACTCTCTGTTATGCATTTGGTTTATCTGCTTTGGAGATGGAATGCTACAGAGCCAAGCAGAATTACAGCCGGGGTGAATTTGGCTGGGTACTGGCAAGCACTGCGTGTGTTATTTAAATTATTTATATGCTCCATTGGGAGACTTTCTTCACTTCTGTCAATCATTAAAAAAAAAAACAAAACACCCAAAAAACAGACAATGAATACCATGTGATTTGACAAAAGGTACACAGAAATCTTCAGGTATTTCTTTCTCTTGGTATCTCTGACTTCCTAGAAATGTTCGTGATCAGTAACTGAGCAATTTTGCATGCGGATTAATTTTTCAGCTACTAGGTGGGGAGATTCAATATCCTCAGGTTTATTTACGAGGGTCTCCACACAAATGCTGTGTACAGAAGAAAGCAAAAAGACAGTTACTAGAGCTGAAAGAAGTAAGTGCTAGGGCAAAGCTGATTTCATTATTGCAAAGCTTGGCTAGTTTAGGCCAGATTTTTCCGCTTAACAACTGGGAGCTGTGGGTCGTTTTTGGGGTTTGTAGGGGAACGAAGTTTACTAAAACCATCCCTAGTTTTTCCCTACAGGAAGAGTGGCCTGCACTTCCCGCAGTCAGGGCTTACGCTCTGACCTGTCTCCTCCATCAGGAGGCGCCGGTCTGTCCCCGGCTCCGTCGCCCTTGGAGCCCCGGCCGCGGGCAGCGCTGCCCTACGGACCCCGGGTAGCTCTGTCCCACTGGCCTGGCGCGCCGCTTGTCCCCCCGCGGGCCGCGGGCTGACCTGACCCTCGCGGCCCTTTTTACCTGGACTGCTTTTGGTTGCTGCTCGCGTGCGTGTTTGGGGGGGGGGGTGGTGGTGTTTTCCTTACAGCGGCATTATTCATAACTAAAACTCTCTTTTCTTCTGACTCTTGACCCTAAGCAGTGCTGGCTGTGATTTAATGCTTTCTCCCTCTCTGGCAGTCCCTGCAGTTGGCTCCTGCTACAAGGCTGTGGCAGGACTTGGACTCCAGCAGCCTTAGTGCGGATTCTAGCTCCTTCTCATTTGGACTAAGAGGTATCCTACTTCCAGCTTGCTTTTCCTGTAATGTGTTTCATTATTCCTTCCACATCATGAGGAAAAAATAATATTCAGAGTATTTTTTTGCACGGACAGGTGGTGAATAACTGATCCTAATGAGGGGAATAAGTTGGATCATGGTGGCAGTGTCAAAGAGAAGATTACTAGAAGCCTGTCTAGTACAAGCTGAGAATGCAACAAAGATAAATTGTAATCAAAGTATATTGCTGTGCAGTTTTCTTATTTAATTTGTTGCCTCTTGGCCAACATTTTTGCAACTGTCCTTGTTACTGAAAGGTAAATCAGTGCCGTTCACCTGTAGGTACGTGTCCTTGTCAAAAAATAGCTTTGAAATCTTGCTTTTGTGATATATGCGTTTTCCTAGATCTGTCCATACACATCTTTCAATATTTCCCTTCCCAGGTCACAGATTTTCCCTTCCTTTTTCTCCAAAGTGATAGGAGTTGAATCAAATCTTTTATTTTTTTTGTTATTCATATTGTATGCAGAAAATGCTTGGCAAGCCTTGCTGTGCCTGAGGATTGCTCTGACTGATTGGTGAACTGAGAACACTTAATTGCACTTCGCTGTTGCTGTCTGTTCTTGGGAGATTATGGTTGTGCATGTGTCCCCAAGCCTGGCAGTTGGCCTAATTTAGGTTTAGGACCCATTGTATCTAGAGGTATTCAAGGCTGGCATTTGGCCAGGCCTATTTTAATTGCAGCTTCTCTCAGGCTCCTTCCCGGAGTTTTGCTTTTCTCTCTCCTCTCCTCTTCAGTTGTGTGGCTGGAGGGGGCGTAGAAGAGCAAAGGGTTCACAAAGACTTGAATCTTGGAAGGCATGCACAGGCAAAGTCCTTTGCTGCGGACTAGCCACCCATGAACTCTTGTCATCCAACTGGGTAAAGCCTTTGGCACTCAGTGGATCCAGGTTTTTGGTTTTGGTTTTTTGTTTTTGTTTTTGTTTGTTTGTTTGGGATTTTTTTGGTTTTGTTTTTTTTTTTACTATAGATGGTGACAGGAGTGAGTTAAAAAAAAACTCGAGAAGGAAGATATAGTTTTCACCTCATCTATCTCATAAACAAGTGATCCTTGCCTGTAAAAAAGATTTTTGTTTGCAAAATTATGGCCTGTGTTCAGGCTTAGGTTCCTGAGTGGGTTGTTTAAATCAGGCTGTGCCTTCTACTTACACTTTTCTCTGTCAGAGCATGAATTTTGAGACAGAGCCCACTTACTGCTGTTTTTTGATTTGCAGTATGCAAATGTTTCAGCAGACAACTGAAATTTAGGGAAAGAAATATTATTATGTGTGTCTAATGTCTTAAGTGTTTGGAAGAAAAGGAAGAGTCTTGGTTATGAGTTATTTCTTCACTTTCATGTTATCCTTCATAACTCACTTGCCATCTAACTAATTTTTCTTCTGTTTGCCTTTTAGAGCAAGAGGGAAAGGAAACCTTCATGTAACTGAGCTGTAGCCTTGAAGATAGGTTATCTGCTTCACTGCTGGTGTATGGGGTGATGTGGGAGCATTAGGTTCAGTAGGAAATTGGACCGCCTTTGTCCCCTATCTTTTACTTCAGCTATAAAACTAATTTTTGTTGTGTCCAAATCTGGTGGTACTACTCATGCATTCTTGCTAACACACTTTTTCATCCATTTAAAATTGGAATGCAAAGTCATGAAGCTTAAAATGTCACGTAAAAAAGTTGTTCAATACAGGGATTTGAATTAAGTGAGTTTCAGAGGAAGCTGGTGAATCCTCCTTAATATATATTTTAAAAAAATAGGCAGAAAACTTGGGACCGTGTTTTAGAAAGAACATCTGCAGTAGGCTGAATGTCCCAACATTTCCCTCTTTACTGGAAAAGATTTAGAAAATGACCTCAAAACAATCAATCTTGCACCCTATTGCTGCTTTATTTGCAAGATTGGTTGCACATCTGGAACAAGGCTGGGAAGAGGTTTGTTTCCAAAAGGAAACAACTATTAGAGGAACGGCTCATTTTTCACCACCTTTTTATTCCTTCCTATCTGATCTGTTCTGCAGCATAACACAGGTGTTCCCAAGCACCTCTTCCTAATGTAAGCATTGACTAGTATTTCCAGCAATAGAAAGTGTTCTTAGAAAAAGATCTTTGGTTGATGGGTAATGATAGGGGATAGAAGCTGGGGAACAATTTGTGCCTATAATAAAAATTGCAATCGGGTCTCCTGCCAGTGAGAATAAAATTCACTTATCCATTGAAGTCAACAAGATTTTTTGCAGAAAATTTGCTCAGGGAGAATAATGTTGGGAGAATGTGGCTCACAGCATCCTCGGCGATGATGCTGAAAAGTCTGGTTAGAAAGACTAGCTAATATGGATGACTGACTTTCCCGATCACAAGTCTGATTTGTGGTGATCAAATTCAACTGCATCTTATGTTGCTGCTGAAAGATCTGAAAAAGTTAAACACCGAAAAATACAAGAACAAAGCCCATGAACCTTAATGATTGCATCTGATTCTGCCAGAAGAAGCTGCTGTGATCAATCCGTAAGAGAACCTTTCTTCTTGAAAGCTCGCAGACCTTGCGTAGTCTGCCAGTCTTTCGTAAGCAGTCCCTGTTCTCCAGAAAACACAAGCTTTAAGGCAGATTCACCCTTCTCTGAATTTTTATTCTAAACACCATCCATAGTGTGTCGGTTCATTACACCAGAATGCAGAGAAGATCCTTGCGTTTCTGCACAGGACGTTGCAGCTGAGCTTCCTAAGGCAGGTGGAAGTGCTAATGAACGGAGCCTCCGAGGCTCACCTCGCCTGACAGCTACTGCGACGCACAGGGTTTCACAAACGAAGGCCCGTGGCCTTTACATGAAGGGCAATACTTCGTGGAAATAGAAGAAGGATTCAAGTATCCTGTCCTTCTCTCTTGAATATGCAGGTGCTCACTTATTTCTTCCTTCTCTTCTCCTATCTCACAAAACTAAGAAGAATATGGAGCTTTACGCCTTTTTGACTCCATGGTTTGCTTGGTTCTTTTTTTCCTAGTGGAGGAATTTAATTTCACCTTTCTCTTGCCAAAAATAGTCAACATTTTAAAAATTCTTGTTCTTTGAGGTCTATCTCCAACACTCTCCTTTTCTTAAATTTTTCTTCTCTGGTAGAAATATATTTCACACATGAAATTTCTGTCAACTTGATCCTGCATCAGCTACAATATTTTCCTGCCCTCTTAACTTTTTTGTTTGGAAAACGTTTTAAATCTTCGGATTAATTTGTTCTGAACCAGACAGGACTGTTTCAGGGTCTTGCTAAAATCAATAAGCAATAATAAAAATAATTTTAAAATGTTTTCCTTTTCACTTATTTTGAAAAGAAAACTAAACTAAATTTCTGAGAAGTCTGATGCTTCTATTTTTCAAAAGGAAGAACTAAAGTTGCTCTACTGCAGGAGAGTATTTTCTCACTCCTTTTTCTATTTTCTGGCTTTACAAGGGCTTTTTAAGGTGAAAATCTTTGTACTAATCAGGGGAGCAATCATGTACTATGCAGGAAATGTCGTCTTGACCTTCTTGAGCCCTGGAAGTGGTTATCCTGAAACATGAGGATTAATATTTCCTGCATTTTTGTAGTGTGTTTTACAACTTGTTATATTACAGGATCTCAACAGACATTTGAAATATCAGTATTACTTATCCAGCAGCTGTGAGTACAGATAATACTTTAGAGCAATAACAACTGAAAAAAGAGAAGTTGTTAAGGGAATGCTATTAGTTACCTCTGGTAAAAAAGAGTATTCTCTTAACTTCTTTTCTGTATGTGTATGATTGCATTATCTCTTTTGCAAGGTTTTCAGAAGTACAATACTCTTCCTCTAAATTTCTCTTCATATCAAAGCACTATCCTCTCTGTTCTTTTTTTCTTGTCTTTTTTTTTGTACTAAATTTTTTCAAAGAGATGTCATAACTGAATTCTTTATCTTTTCAACATCAGTTTATATTTCAAAACTTGTAATAGTTTTACCTGAATTGTTAAAGTGCTCATTAATTCCAGCTGGTCAAGTTTAGCATTTATTTAGACAGAGATCAGTTAGGATAAGGAAAAAGTCAGAGAGGAAATGGTGTGTCATAAGGGAAAGGATAACAGGGGTATTTTTGCAGACGTCATTTGGTTAGTATCATACAGATTATTCACTCTCCTTACCTGTTTGTCAGTGGCCTTGGAGTCTGGCTGTGAAATCCACAGAAATCCATAAAGAAATGCATTTTCCCTTGCGTGAGAAGAGACTGTCCTTCTCCTCTATAGCTGCAGTTCGGGAAGATGGGAAAGTCATCATTGGCCGTGTACTGGAATTAATCTGGGAATTAACTCCAATCATTGCAAATTCACACCGGGTGCCAGGTGGACATCCTTCATTCTTACTACCAAATACCCAGAGAGATCATTTCGGTAAATAGGGCTTAACCGGTCCTTGTTTATTTGTCTGCTTTCCTAGATCCGGTGTGCAACGAGATATTCATACCAGAGTTCTCCAAAATTCAAACACAGGATTATTCACTTCAGACAATGAAAGGAGGTCCTCTTTGGCCAGAACCCTACCTTCCAAGGACCTTTAAAGCAGACTGTCTATAGCATATGTGAGCTAAATAGCCCTCAGCTGCCTAAAAGGGAAAATCAGGGAGAGATGAGCAAACACCTCCTTTTTCTCTTTAAAGAAAAATAGCCACCGAGAAACACAGCTGTCTCAACCAGGGAAGGGGAAGGGAGGGATGCTTTAGCTGGTAATGAAGTTTACTGAAGAGAAGTGTTGTTTAGTTAACTGACAGGTCTTCACAAAAACCACTTGTATGATAGGAAGGTAAGCCTTATTATTAACACATATATAGAGTGGGGTAGTGTGGCAGAGGGGCTAAATAACAAACTGGATTCAGGGCCTAAAGCAGAAGCAGAGTGGGCCAGAGAAGGAAAATCCATCCCATGAAAAAAATCTCACCGGGAGGCCCTTCCCAGGCAAAAACTCAATTTGAAGCTCCCTGAAAATGGATGTTTGCCTCCAGATAACTTGCTGGCAAGAATCCCATCAATTTTGCTCCCTGAGCTATACAGAGAAGATATTGGAGACTGACAGCTTGGCCTTCATTTTTCCCAGGCCTCTCTTTCCTTTCCAGCCTAGCAATAGTTGCTGTTTATGTAGCTGGGTCTGGTATGTTAATCCCGTAAGAGATTTATCTTTCCTTGACTCATATACAACATATGGGAAACATGCCCATCTGATGTAAAGAAATTCCACACATCACCTTTATTTAAGTCCATAAAATTCTTGTACAATACATTTAATTAAGTATATCAAATGTGCACCCTACAGAAACAGAAAATTTCAAACACTAGTATCTCTTGACTGACGTTCTTATATATATAAAATAATTGAATATATATTCATATACTTATATTCAGTGTATTGAATAAACTCACGGTTTTTCAATTCAAGATCAGTTCTTCTTTTCTTTGCTCTTACTGAAAGAAAGTGACTATTTGGTTATAAAGTCTATAAAAACCACTGTCTCATCGAGAAGTACACAGCTCTTTAGTACTGTTATTACAAGGGTTTTTTAATAATCTTTGTCAATGATGAGACAACCCTAGTAATTATGCCTGTGAATGAATTTCAGTGCTGTTTATTCACCTCTGTACTTATACTGCGGTCTCCCTTTCTTCTCTCTCTTGCATCTATCATGCCATTAATGGAGAACGCTGTCAAACACCTTTATCTTTTCCTGCTATCCGGGACAGCATTTCAAATATCTGTGCTCCATTCAGGATTATTGTACCACTGTATTTCTGCTTTACGGATGGTATCCTACTTTGTGATCCTTAATAATACATCAATTTCTCCTAACGTGCTTCTCAGGATCTCATCATTAAGGATGCTTTGTTTTTTTACTGACCACACTTAGTTCTTTGGTCCAGTTAAACATGGTCCTTTCACTGAACATAGTGTCTATCTGAGTACATTACTCTTCATAATTAGATATCCTTTCCCAAGGTCAAGTTCTTCCCATCAGCTGTGCCAATCTCAGGGCCAAAGGCTGTTTCCCCAGATTCTCGTGTAATATCTGCCCTTCAGAATAAGTGTTTTTATGCAAATTTTCCCCTTGAAATTTTTTTATATATGTATAAAATATACATATATGTGTGTGTATATATATAAAAAAAATCTTGGATGCAGTAATCCTTGAGCCTTCTCTTCATCTGCATTGTTTGTCATTGCAGTTTCCTTGTCAGAAACTCTAAAATTTTTACATAACTGAACATGCTCTGTGAGGAAATTTTGTTTTTTGGGAAAAGGTCCCTTGTCACTACTTACCCCACTGCAACTACTTCCACTCTAAAATCTGTCTACATGCACTAGAGTCCAATTAGAGTCCAATTATTGGCAATCAGTGTAGAATTTGTTTTCAAGCAAGTGTTGCATGATTCATCTTTCTTAGACCAGCTTCTAGGACTTTCTTTATAACCCTTGATTAGTCTTTGCCTGTTAATATTAATTAGATGCTTAAACATCCTGTACCATCAAGGATTATCATGCTTCATTAGTATTGTTGTTTGAACTGAATGCCAAGAAAGTGTTTGGTCACAATGAATTGTAATATCTGTATTTTTAGAAACATTTGAATTTGCTGCCTCGCTTAGTAAAGGATCCAGACTGTATCTCATTAAGACACGGCTAAAGTTCAAGTTATTAACAGATGTCAGATGTTTTTTCTGTGAAGGATGAGACTGTAAGGTTTGAGTTAGGACATTTTTTTGAATAATATATTTAGTTTCTTATGGTGTCTGTAGATGCCAGTGAATTAGCACATATATGGTATCAGCTGTCAGTAAGCAATATACATTATCTGCTGCGTGTGCTAGGAAATTAGAACACATTTGGCAACTATTTATTAACATTTCAAACTCTAATTACTGTGATAACTAGCGATTATTAATAAGGCTAGGAATCCTTATATACACTGTTGTTTAGTGACAGAGAGGATGGACATACTACATGTATGGATCTGCTTGTTTCCCGAAATAACGATGACCAAATTTCCTTATGAAAATGGCAGCTTTGCATGTTCTGAAGCACTTTTCTGAAAGGCAATTCTTTAATGGCTATGCATTATTTCAATTTCCTCCGCATTTGAAGCAAGTAGGAAACAAAGTTAGAGCAGTCTTGAAAAACATCACCAGGCTTTCAGCTGTGAACAGTTTGGGGTTTTTTTTCTGGAACAATACCTATGGAAATGTGGGCAGAGGCTGAATTTCCATGTGGCAGACTTGCTGCTGTCAAAGAGGCACTGTCTGTGGCAAGTCCTGGAGTGCCATCACTCGTGTGTGGCAGGTAAATGGTGAACCTATCATAATCTGTGCCTCCAGCTGGTTCGCTGAGGACATCTGATTTCCAAGAGCTGCCCAATGATGCCAGTGATCCAGAGTTGCTCTGACTGCTACCTTCGTTATTTTGTACTTCCATTTTTAAAAGGTTGCCTGAAGCAGAAGTCAGTAATGTACAGAACAACTATGGTGTCATCTTAGTAGCATGTGTTTTGTTTTTTTTTTTATTGTTCACCAGCTGTGTCCTAATGTAAAGGATCCCTTGTGGTAGTTCCACATCTTCCTTCTTCGGTCTTTGGTATAACTTCTCAAACAGCTGGTCAGGAATCCTGTTCCAAAGGTGTGGCTGGGGAATGAAACTGAGTTGAACTGGACTGGTGTGTTAAAGGTATGGACAGTTACAGTGGACCAGCAAATTCATAGTAACACTTTGTGTATGTGCTCTTAACCAGACAAACTGTTAGGTAATTAGTTTTAGCCCATTTTCACTGAAATTCATCAGTACAAGCTGCTATATAGACTAATTAGCCCTGCTTATTAGTCAGACTAATACTGCACTGATGTGTCTGTCTTGTTTCTGGTACTTGAATTAATGCTTTTGGAGGCAGCTCAGGTAGCTCACCTCAGGTTTGATTTGTGTGTTGTGGACATACCCCTGTTACAGCATTTAACAGAGCTGTGCCAGGCCACCCCAGCACATGGAGCAAGAGTAGGCAGTTGCTCCTCTTCCACGTGTGCTAGAGGTCAGGTTAAAGTTGATCCAAATCATCCCTAGCAAACAGCTAGTTATACTACAAAGGTAGTATGTTACTTGGGGGTATCCAGGGTGCAGTTAAAATAGGTTGTAAGACTTCTTTTTCTTTGCTAAACAAAATAAATTTTTTTTTCAGCTGAGACGTATATGCAGTTGTCTCTTCACTTTACTAAAAGTTGCCTTCAGCAAAATGGCTTAAAATCTTGAAAACACATTAAAGACATTAGGTAGTGGGCAGTGTGTTTTCTTCTTTTATAGGTATATCTTTTGGTCAGTGCTTTAATGCAATGATTGATGAAAATGTTGTCTATGGCTGACATCTGGGATTATTAATGGATGTAGAATCAAATTTCTTTGGCATTAGAGGAAAAGGGTGATCTGTGTCTCACTAGATAAAATGTTCAAATGGGAATGGACTTTCAGTTTAATTTTAGGTATTATATTTTAAACCTGTCAGCCTAATAAATGATGCTTATTGCTCCTGTTGCTTAGGTCTGTGTTACTTATGAAAATGTGTAACTTGGTAATGGATAAGAACGAGAGCTTTGAATTCTGTGTCTAAAATCTGAAGCTTTGGTATGTGCAAAATTGTAATCGAAGCCAAAAGGACATCAAGTAAAAAGCAAATAGGCAAGTTGAGAAGGTGGCACTTTGCTCTGTAATTGTTACGTTTTACAGCATTCCGTGACTTAAAAGTAGAGCACTGCACAAGGCTGCTATTGTGAGAAGCCAACTCAAGGATTTTTAATGCTGTAAGACAAAGGGTTCCCTTAGCTAAAAATAATCTTTTCTTTCCTCCTGCTCCTAAGCTTTTTCCTCCAGGGAGCAGATTCATTATGCTGTGTGTACGCATTCAGTGCATTGCGGGACTTGCTGAGATTTATGACGTCATGGCTCTAAGCCTTCCTCTTTTGCCACAAGGTCTGCACGCGTAGATGTTGTCCTTTGTGTCTCACTAAAACGCCCCTTTGATGTATTAATGTGCTTTTTACCTCTGTGGAAGAAGGGAATTCGCCATTCTAGGTCAGTAAATTTGCAAAGGGAAAGCATGGATAAAGAAAGCGGGCTTTTTTTTTTGTTGTTAGACAAAGCTTTCCCTCGATTTTAGGGCTTGCTAATCAAACAAAACAAAACACACACCTCATCAAGATTTTACATGGTTCACTTGTCAGGCAGAAGTGTGCCTGGAATCCATTTCCAGCAGAGGTCAAAGATCAGAACTGCTACGGCAGCCAAGGGAATGATTCCCCTGTGACACTTTTGCTGTGTTTTGATGAAAGTGAAAGCCATGTGGTACACGGATGAAAAAGCAAACAGACTTTTTTTTTTTTTTTCCTGTGGCTGAATGTTGAAGCTAAGAACAGCAGGTAGGAAGAGTCTAATATTTGAAAAGCACTGGTACAAGCGCTCAAGACACCAAAGCACTTATCTCTGTCTTTTTAACCCCTTGCTACGTTTCTTACATAATTCTGTGTTTTTACGATTCACAGTACAGTCATTTTTTTTCTCTCGTAAGAGCCCAGGTGTTTCTCTTAATTAATCCCACACTGGGAGTGGGAGAATTGTGTATGTAGTGCATGAGAGGTCATGATGTGGCAGATGATATGTACAATATCTTACTAGAAGTATACTTCCCCAATGTAGGGATGGCCATGTTAACTTCAATATGTGAGTGATATATGTTGGAGTATTACCTAAGGATGTGACTAAAAGCCAAGGTTATAATTCATTTGCTATAACTTTTTGACTATGCCAGAAAGAATGTCTTGTTCATATATTTGGTTTTGCAGTTCTATTTTCCTGGCAGAATATTTCCTTTCAGTGGGTAGCAAGCCTCTTACTTTCAACCCCTTTGGCTGGTATATAGTGTTGATTCCATTGTATTGTCACATTTTGAGGGTCATTTAATGCAAATGCTTCCATCTCTTATACATGCAGCTTTTTATTATGCATTTTTCTGAAGCTTGATGAACATGCAATTTTTATAAGATAATAAATAACAATACTGCAAAAGCCACCTAGAAAAAAATTATCAAGGGATTTTTTGACTCAGGGGATCAGTAATGGAATACAGAGTTTTTCACCTCTAGGGCACTGATTCAAATATAACCTAGGTCATTAGTGAGCAAAAATCATTACCAGCAGCTGTTCAGTGACCTACAGAATGTGAAATGAGTTTGTGGTCTCAATGCAGTTTCTATTACATGTGTATACAGATAACAGAAAAATCACAGTCAGCGTTGGCCTCCTTGTTGGCCGCTCACTGGAGAAACTAAAATCCAAACAGATGCATAGAGGGACTAAATGGCTCTCACATTTGTGAGTATGAAAAGCATTTGACTGATATAAGGAAGGAGAGAAATCCCATTGACAGCATGTTTAAGAAAATGTACAGCTGACAGTTATTGATTGAAAATCCTCTCTCCTCTAATAAGGATAGATTCCCTTTCAAGTGACTGCTGCTGTGGACAACTGAAGGTCTTGAATTAGGCTTGTAGTGATTTCATTGTTGTTAACATATTATGCTGCCGACGAAGCAAAGAATCGTGGGTTGAAATAACAAAGCATTAGGACTGCCAAGAGATGAATTTCAGTTTCTTAAAGTTTAGGTGGGGATTGTGCAGCAGCACAAACAATGTGGGTGGAAAAATGTTGTGGGTGGTGGGAGGGATTTCATGGCAGCTCTTTCCACATGACTGAATTAGTTATTGCCTTATCTTCTAAACCAGTTATGTGTTCTCGCCTCAGCTGATGGATGTAGGAAGAAGATATATATTTTTTCTTGGCCTTTTTGCTGAGAACAAATGTATCCTCAGCTTACTATCTGATACATCTTCTGTGACAGCCCTTGCAGTGACATAAATTTGATGAGCTCTGTAAGTCATTTCCATCTTAAACTAAAGTGCAATTAGAGCTTAACTGACTAAGGATTTGACAGTGAGCAAATTTTCTTCCTGTGTGATTTTTATAGAATTTGCAAAATTCCTGGTTGCATTAATTTCTTCCTTTTTCTTCTAGTATTCCCAGCAAATGAGTATACAGTGTTATAACTGCTTTCATATTTTTAGACAATCAGATTTGTCACATTTTATGACAGGGTTGGGACTTTAAAGAATTGCAAACTTGATTGCACTTCAGATCATGTTTACGAGAATAAGAAAGATGTAGCCATGCTGCCTCTGCCACACTTGGTTAAACAGGTTAATTTGAGATAAATCATCTGTGAAAATGCAATGGGAAAAAAAAAAATCCGCAAGGGCTGTTCTGGACTGCATTGCTTTTAGGACTTTATACTATTTAGCTAGGTACGACACTAAATGATAGCTGCTGGGTAAAGGATATGGAGTGCATAGAGCTATCCTCAGTTTTACAGGGAGTGGGCAAGGCAGTTACGGCTGCATGAACGTGATCAGTAATGGCTGTATCAGATCTGTGGTGTTTTAGCTTGGCAGAAAAGTGCCTTCCTTCTGCCTAGTGCTCCAGTAACTTACCTTCATTTTACCTAACCCCGTTTGGTCGTAATTTTCTCTGTACCACCCCGATACCAACTATAACAAGTAGTTTTACAAAGTAGATTATCCCTTATATAGTGAACTGCCCCTTGTTGAAAGCTGGGAACCATTTGCAGGGTTTCCTCTGGCTCATTTTTTTGGGGAGGGAGCAGGCTGTTCTTAGTGAGTAATTCAAGTATTTAGTACCGAAACCAGGTGGCTTTAGAACACTGCAAGATCTCAGCAAAAGGACATAAAAGCCAGTGTCCTGCTTCATTTCCTTCATTCCTGCATGCACCATGTTCTGGCAGTGTGAAAGCTTAAAAGTTGTCAGCCAGAGCCAGCATTCGCCTGGTGTATAGCATGAGGGGGCTTATCAAGGGGAGAATTTGCAATATAGACTGGGGAAATCAGTACTGACCCTGTCTGGTCTGGCTAGACGTGAAAATACAGATCCAGCGTACTCTGGAGATGGCTTCTTCATGGAGGGAGTACCTTTGGCCTACTCTGATACTCTTCCTTCTCAGCTGACAGAAGATTTCTTGGGGGTCAGGGCAAAAGCAGAAGAGCAGAAGCTGCAGGGCCTGCCGTGCTCTTATTTCCTCTCCTCCCTGTGGAGCTGTGAATAGTTTAGCGTAAGCACGGAGGGGCATTTTGTTGATGTTTACCTTATTAGTCGTCTTCTGTTAAGAAAAAGCAAGCCCTCAGCTGTTGTTCCTGTCCTAAAAAGAAGACGATTTAAGTAGATCAGAAAGGCACAGATGAAGCAGATGTGACACACTGTCTCCATCATTTCCCAGGTGAGAGCAGAGACACGACTCACCTCAGGCCATGCAGAGAACCTGTGAACAATCAGGGTGACAAATCCCCATCTCCTGATTTTTCAGCTGCAAAATCACCTTTTTTCCAGCTTGTCATGAATACGTTTCATCTTTTTTTTTCCATACATGAAATAGAAATAGTTGAAACGTGTTTTCTCTTTCTGTGAGGAGAATCTTGTTAAATGCCCTGGCTTCTCTCAGATGTAGGGCAATATCTCTGCAGATGCACAGTCCCACCGGTATGTGGGAAGCTATTCTTAAACTCCACTAAATTACCTTGGAGACTTTAGTTGCTTTAAACTGAAAATCCAAAAATCCAATAAAGGATACTCTGAAGTTTGCTTGTGGTTTCCCAGACATGTTAATGTATTTCAGTGAATTAATTTTTTTGAACTTGGGTCTGGCGCGCTGGCTTGTGGAAGAGGGGGAAAGGCAGAGAAGTCCCACTTCTTAGGTCAGACGGGACAAAGATGAAACTGAAGGTACCTCTGCACTGGGTTTGCACAGAAAAGGCCAACTTCTTACAAACCTGTTTCTCCAGCCTCTAGGGGGAAGGATGGGAGGGATGACACCGCTGAGGCTGCAGTCACTGTGGCATGGTGGTGGACGTTGATGCTATCGCATAGCGCAGACCAAATTCTTGTAGCTGTTCGGTTTGCGTGTGGGCAACACATTCGGTCAGATGATGTACTTCCTCTCTGACAAGGAAAAGTGATTTAAAAATCCCTTTTTTTTACACTTCACAAAACTCTTAATCACTTTAAGTTGATTTTTAAATATTTTCTAAATTAGATTTTCTGGCTTCAACAGACTTTGGAATAATTTTTCAACAAAAAAAGTGGACATTTTCACAAGTTGAAGAGGGTGTTTGTCATTGAGACAAGGACATGTCAGGCCTTCTCAGCACGAGCGTGTTTACTGTCACCAGCGCTGCATACTGGGCTTTAACGCTTCTATCTGTTTTAACTGGCTTTTGCCCTGACCTTTGGTTATCTTTTGCTTCTTATTTTATTCTGAAATAACGACAACAGTTGGTTCCATTAAAAGATATTTTATAAATTGTTATTATTTAAGCCTCTTAAAAGGCCAGTTACTCATATGGTATGCCTGGGCTGGAGGCCTTTCTGGAGGGCGTGAAGATTATTCCTACTGCAGATCCTCAAGAGGGAAATTGCAGTTTATTCATTGGAGGCATAGATGAATCTGAGAGGATCTGGTATAGACGTAGAGAGGGATTCTTATGTACATGCAGCACATCTCTGCTGTAAAAAAACAGGGTCAGTCAGACGCTGAGCGAGATACTTTGGGGGGAGCGATCAAAAAATACCGTGTTGGGCAAGAATTGCTTCCCTTCTGAATCGCAGTGATCAGTTATAGCCAGTTTAGGCAAATCTAGGAGAGGAACAGAAATGTAATCTCTAGTCCAGAGAAGTGACTTACCTTTGTGGAAAGAGAGAGCCCGTGGTGCACCGCCGGGCCCTGGCCGGGCAGCGGGGCTTTGGGCTCGGCCCCAGGCTCATCCCCTCTGCGGCACAGGAGGTCACCCCAGCCCACCAGGCACGGAGGTGAGCCCACGAGTTGCTCCAGGCTGCAGAGCCTGTTACCATGATCCCAGGTCTCATGCTTCATGCTGAATTCGTGTCTTGCTCCTGCCCCTGCCTTGATTCCTGGATTTCAAGTCCTGCCGGAAGGCGCTCGCTGCCAGCCGGACAGGCAGCCTTCGCTTTGCCTGCCTGCCTCCCTCCGCACCCGCCATCCTCCTCCCAGGCTAACCCCGCTCCCCGAGAGCTGACTGCCCGTGCCACGCGCCGGCTCGACAGACGCGTGAGTGTCACCCCATGTCGTGGCCAGAGGCACAGCCCTGTGTGATCTGAGGCTGCGGGGGTCTTCCCCACGCGTGCCCGGTGACCTCATTACCCATCTTGAAACCTACCTTTTAAAAGCCACTTTGTCTTGAGCTTCTTTTTCTGAAGCTTTATTATCTGAAAACTCATCCAACGTGAGGTCATTGCCCTCCAGGCTGGTTTCATTTATATTAAAAGATGATCTTCTTTCTTATCCAAATTGCTTCCATATCCATTTCCATTCAGATAACCAGGGTATCACCGGACGGCATTTGTGCGAAGCCTCCATTTGCATAATAATGTTTGAGTAGGTCATGATGACTAAGCAGTTTAATCTCTTCTATTTGTGATCTTCTTCCTTAAACCTCTGTTATATCATATGGATATATCGCACTGTTCCAATTAACATAGGATTAATTGTTTAAGGATTTATTTTGCTAGGGTGGCAGGGCGTTTAAAGTGGTAAAATTCTGTGACAAGATAGAGGTTGGTTAGAACCATTATTGGTCAACTGTGTGGTCTTTCTGCCACCTTGTGGAGAAGAATCACTAAACTGTTGAGATGAAACCGAAGAAAGAGCATGGTTGTTAAAATCCATACTTTTCATAAATGGGTCTAGGAACTGCCGTAACAGAGCAAAAAAATGTTACTCTTTCCAAAAGTGTTTTAAATTTTTTAATTTTATTTATTTATTTATTTATTTATTTAAAAAAGTGTTGAGATCACCCCAGACCACTAAAACCTAAGCCACTTGCAACTGTACTAAACTATTAGCACATGTATTAGTTCTCAGCATCCTGGCCTGTATCAGAAATAGTGTGGCCAGCAGGAGCAGGGAAGTGATTGTGCCCCTGTACTCGGCACTGGTGAAGCTGCACCTCGAATCCTGTGTTCAGTTTTGGGCCCCTCACTACAAGAAGGATGCTGAGGTGCTTGAGCGTGTCTAGAGAAGGGCAACGAAGCTGGTGAGGGGTCTGGAGCACAAGTCTTATGAGGAGCGGCTGAGGGAACTGGGCTTGTTCAGTCTGGAGAAGAGGAGGCTGAGGGGAGACCTCATCGCTCTCTACAACTACCTGAAAGGGGGTTGTGGTGAGGTGGGTCTTGGTCTCTTCTCCCAAGTAACTAGCGATAGCACAAGAGGAAATGGCCTCAAGTTGCGCCAGGGGAGGTTTAAATTGGATATGAGGAAAAATTTCTTCACCGAGAGAGTGGTCAAGCATTGGAACAGGCTGCCCAGGGAGGTGGTGGAGTCACCGTCACTGGAAGTGTTCAAAAAACGTGTGGATCACAGAATCACAGAATCACTAAGATGTCTTGAAGCGCCACATCCACTCGTTTTTTGAACACTTCTAGTCATGGTTTAAGGGACATGGTGGTGTTGGGTTAATGGTTGGACTTGATGATCTTGAAGGTCCTTTCCAACCTTAGTGATTCTGTGATCTGTGATTTTGTGATTTCTGCATGGCATACCCATACCTTTGTACCAGCAGTTCTCGCTTGCTCACCCATTTTCAGCGATATGCGTTGATACGATTGTCCTCACTTGGACCTGCAATTCAGACCTTGCAAGGGTTACCAGGCCTATTCTTTAATTCAGTCACAGCACATGTAATTAGCCTAAGAGATGCACCAGCCTCTGTTCATTGGCTGTGAGTGTTAGTGAGCACCAGACATTATTCCTTTCTGTCTTCTAGTTCCTGGCTGAGCCCCTAACATCCAACCTGTATGTAGACAACGAAATTATGCTGTTACCAAATGGGGAAATTTCTGCCAAGGGTAACCAGGTTATTTACAGATGAATTTCATCTGGAAGCATGATTTGTTTCACCCAGACATGTCAGAAGCTGTTAAGCGACTATGTTTAGCGCTCTATTTCTCATATGCAAAACTTTTAAATTCTTTGCTATACACTGTACAGAGAAAGTTCAGATCGTTGCCGCTCTGTGCATTGCAGATCTTCTATGAACCAGGAGGTAAACTCTTCTTTAAAGATTCCTGGCATTTCACAGTCAAGAAGTGTCCTGCATTTTCCTTCTTCCCTTCCTTCTCTGCTGTGTGAAGGACAGAGAATCCAGCTTCTCCTCTTCCCTGTGTTGAGACTTCAAGGAAATGGAAAAGATCCAGTTTTTTCACTCCCACTTCCATTTTGCATGATCATTGATTTTGTGAGTGCTTTAAACTAGATATGAAAAGGAAAAGCCTCTCCGATTTAGAGTGTTTTTCGAAGATGGACTATTCAAACAGAAGGTTTTTCTCAGCCTACTCATGCTACTGTTAGAATGACATATGCCAACCAAATTTGGGTTCCTTTTGTGCTAGGTACTCTACAGGTGTACACTGAGAGGTCACCAAGACATATCCTGATCTGATCAAGACAAAGGGTGCGGAAACAGAGATATATAAGGAGAAAAGTGCCATTAGCCCATTTTATGCTTAGTGATCTGAATCGTATGGAATGAATGACTGATGCTGCTGATAGATAGGTTTGTGAATAATTTAACCTATGTGAAAAGAATGTGAAAAAAAGGGGCTATTGGCGTGAGTAAGATTCCTCATCTGCATGAGAATATGTATGATTGCCTCTCAAACATCCCAAGATCACACAGATAGTGTGCATCAAAGCCTTGCAATAAACTCAGATTTCTTTTATTCTAGTCAACCCCCATAAACATTTATACTCTTCAGTACGAATGCTTCTATGGATTAAAACATGGAACATATCTATTTAAGAGAATTTATATGGTTGCATATCTATATCCATTATTACAGTTTCTGAATTATTTCAAGTTTAGACATACAATTTCTATTTTTAAACGACAGCATTGCGCTTTTCGTAGATGACAATAGCAATTATTCTTTTGCTAGCTTGGCTTTCTTTGCTTCTATGGCTCTGCAGAGAAAGAGCTTGTGCATTAGTTAATCCTTGTTTTCTTTGTTGCTTTTTTTGCCTGGTGAGAACAAATGATACAACATAGATGTTGGTGGTAGGAGTATCTGTATCTTATTTTTGATTAGCTGCGTAATTCCAGTCTCTGTAAAGGGATCTTTCCTAGTCCCACTGTGCCAATGCCCTGACTCCTCATTGCTCTGGGTGACAGAAATCTACTGGTATTTCCTCCAAGGTCTGTAGCAAATGACCAACATTTTGTGGAATGCTTTTGGGGAACACGTTTTTGGTCTGGCATTTCTTCTTTCAGTTCATTTGGCTTTCTTCTTATATTTCACTGCCAGATGTAGCAAAGAACACAGTCCCTAGCTCTTGCTTGTATTTTAACATGTAGTTAAATACAGGTTGTGAACATAAGGATATCAGAGAATAGAAATAAAGTTGGTTAGCATGCTGTATCTTACGGTATTTTTGACTCAATGTAGGCCAAAGCAGTACAGCAGAGGAAAGAACAATATAGATCGGAGTGAGAACGCTGCGTGTCGCCTCCTTCTCTGTTTTACAGAAGAGAGGAGGCAGATTTTCTGTGTTGCAAGTTGTTGTGTTAAATCTGTCAGTGTCATGTTGGCTATCTTGGTACTCAGTCAGGAGAAATCAACTGGATTTTCCTTTCTGCTGAGAATGAATATCACAACATGAAATTGCTTTAATTGCTGTGACTGTTAATTATCATACCTCTCTATTCCACTGCACTGTTGAAGATTAATTCTGAGGTAAGTACCTGGATGCTATCTCATTGTTAGCTGAGCCCTGGCAAGTTTAATTGCAAAGAGATTTGGAGGGGGTTGTATGAGGGAAGCAGACACAAAAGCTGGAGAAGGGAATTCCCACTCCCCCAGAGGGGCTGGCTTTATGTAACAACTTTTATCATCTCTGAAATCTGTCCTTCCCTTGAGGTATAAATATAAATGCTGAGACTCAGGTTAGTTCTGCATGGACAATAATTTTGGGGCAGATACCTGTGTTTAAGAAAGAAAGAAAAAAAAAAAACCTGTTTTTCACTCCTTGAATCTATATTAAAAATTCTGTGGAGGCCCTGCCCAGGTGCTTCAGGCTGAGCTCATTTTACAAAGAAGAAAGGCTGCCTGAACAGAGGTAGCAGCCCCTTCCTTGGTGCCTGTGTCACCAGGAGAGAAATTCTGTCTTGTCTGTGTAAATAAATGCAGAATATCATGGAAGAGAATGGGCTCTAGGCTCTTCTGAGACAGTAAAGTTGAGCCTTAATTCAGTACTGTGCAGAACTGGGCCTAATACTTAAGTAAGTACTTAGCAAATTCACAACAGGCAAGTTATTCTCCATTTTGCCTGTTTACTCCTCCTTCCTGTTATGTTGTTATGAAAAACCCCAAGTTTACACTGGAATGTGTCCAGATCACTGAAAGCGCCAAGCTCATCTAAAACTCTGAGCGGAGTATTTTGATTAGAGAAGTTAAATTTCTGGAAAGTGCCACGATGCAGTACCACAGCGGTTACATTTGCTGGCTCTCCTTTGTGCTGGTGTAGGCAGCTGGGTGGGCTACAGCCTGTGTGTTTTATACACTGAAAACATTTGCCTGGTGAATGAGCAATTCAAGTGGTAAGGGAATGATTTCTCCAGATATTTTCACATACAGGATTTGAACTACTTTATGTAAGAACCTGCTGAATTATCCTTGCTCAGACTAGAAATTCTGGATGCTTAAAAGGTTTTTACATTATTATCTTTTTATTTAAGGAATTTGCCTTAGAACATGTGACCTTTTAATGCGAAAAATAAACTCTTTGTTACATTTAAACACCTACAGAGGAAAAAAAAAAAGAAAATAGAATTCAATTCATTCAAAATTCACACTTGAGATAATTAAAGTAATTTATTGCTCTCATATGACATATGATATGTAAAATCTGAGAATTTTAATATATAGCATATGTAGAACAATCTAGGCAAGGTAGAAAAATGTTTTAGTCTCTTGTATCACCTTCACTTTTTTATTTTCCAGAGGGCTAGACATCCTTCCTTGAGGGAATGTGCTGGGGGTTTGGGTTTCATTGTTTTCCCTATGTAGTTTTTATATAAAGAGGTCAAATACCAGAGTGTGATTGGGCCTGGAGGGCAGTGGCTGAACCAAATGAAGTAGTAGCTACTGAATAAAACCTTTTGACAAGTGTGTAAATATAAAACCTGTTTCATAGTACAACTTAGAAGTGCTATTTTGAAGAGTGAGATAGTGGTAGCTGAAGCTTCATGTAACAATTTTGGTAGAATCTCTGCTAGGTCCTAATTTCTGCTTTCCAAAATAAAAGCTCAAGTATAAATAATGTTCAATGACATTTAGGATTCTAAATGGTCAAATGAATCTGCAGTGTAGGACTTTGGAGCTTAATTTTTTTTTTGCAGATCAATTTCATCCCAATGACTGTCATGTTCCATTGCATAATGGTAAGCTGCAGGTGAGTTGTCCTATCTGTGTAGGTTAAAATCTAGGCTCAGGCTGTCTCATAGACTCATTCAATGTGGCAATAAGAGGAAAAAATAATCTTTCAATTGAAGTGAGGTGGTTTTATTACAACTATTTCAGTCTAATGCCTTTAGTAAGCTTTAGCAGGTTTCACATCCCGTGGTGACTGTTTGTGTCTCTCACACGTCTATGTAGAAGCTTAAAGCAGACCAAAGCTGTGTTGAGATATGCAATCTGTGGCTGACCAGTTCCATCTTGTCCACTGTTAGTAGCATCCAGCCTCTTGCAAATGAAGATAAGAAAAGTCTTTTACAGACAACAGGATTTTCCCTACTTCCCCTGCAAAATCTGTGTAGAGGGGAATGCCCATACGTTTCCCTGTCTTTGAGCCGCGTCATGAGATGATGTTCGTAGTCTCATTATCTCAGAGGTTCCACACAATGATATGATTCATGAAATGATGGAATGTCTTTTGAAAGCTCTGGAAAAAGGCTGACACCTCCCATTAAAACTGTCAGAACATAGCTGCTTGCTCTCTCTGAACCAGGAAACACAGGGCTGGAGGCAGCATGATTCAGGCTGATGCGCCTGGGTCCAAGGCTCAGGGAGCAGTATCTGGGGAGACTTGATTGTCAGACTGGTTTCATATCTAGAAAAGAAAAGAGCAGTGACTAAATATTTGAAATAATAGTGAATTTAGACACACACTTTTCCCCATTGCATTCTCATTCTGCCGAAGATTCAAGCCGTTAAATGTGCCTCTTTCTAAGTCCTCAATCAATGAAGACTTTGAATTTCACTTTAGAGCACCGATGCTCAACCACTGTAGCCTAAATCTGACCTCAGCTGCTTGAGGTATTTCAGCCCAAGCTCTGTGTGCCCCAGTGTAGCACAGGGGGTCCAGAACTGGGATGTATCCTGTCATCTGCAATTTGTAACCCTACGTGGTTAGGGCAGGCTGTTTTCAAGAATAATGAGTGGTGGGATGTGTAACAAAGGGGAATGTTCTGTTGTTTTTTACAGGAGCAGCTTTGCAAGGAGGCCAGAAGGGAAATTTCACTCCTTCCTCTCTCTGTTAGGTACCATGTTCCTTCTCTCTGTTCCATCGTGGCACCGGTACTTCATATGCTCTTTGCTGTTCTAAGTTGCCGCTGCTGTTTCCTAGTTCACCTGAAGTCAGAGACACTGACTTCACTGGAGTCAGAGAATTTATGACACTGCCATTAGGATATGCAGCATATATAATGTCAGATTTTTTTATGGTGTCCCATCATTTTTCTACTTTCCACTCCCACCTAGAAAAAACACCTCAAAACAAAACAGCTTCTTCACTGGGAAGGTAGAGTAGCACTGGAGCAGGTTACACAGAGAGTCTGTGGAAGCTCCATTCTTTGAGGTTTTCCAGACTTGTCCCAGACAAGGCTGTGGCTGATCTGATCTAGTGCTGGCAATAGTCCAACATTGTTCAAGTCATAGGTTGGACCAAACACCTCCAGCGGTTCCTTCCAACCAACATTTCTATGATTTATCCCTCCTCTGCAGCCATGAGCTATAAAACCTTGGAGGGGCATGACCCAGTGTAAGGGATGGATTCAGTTCTTTCATGGTGGAGCTGTGCCTGCTGCTTGTGTAACATGCATGTCTATTCTTGCCTTGCAGTAAGATTACTCAAGTACATCTGCTGCTATGAATATTTTTTATACATTTTGGTCACTTCATAAAATAGGGCAAAGGAGGGAGAGAAGAACATTTGTCTTATTACTTTGAGAGACTGAGCAGCTACGGAAAAGATGGACAGAGTGGAAACCCATGCTACATCAGAACATTTTGCAGATTCAAAGCGTACATGCTCCTACGCATATCTGTTGCTTTTGTGCAAATTTGGATGGTGGCTAAGTGTAGCTTACCGTGCATATTGCCAAGAAGAGCTGACGTATTGAAATAGGCACATATTTTCATTTTCCTGGCAAGACCTGGTTAAACCTACCACATCACTCATCACACTGGGAGAGAGCATACTTCCTTAATTAACCTGGAAATAACATCAGCGATGTGCCCAAAGGCATATCTGTGAGATCTCTCCCAAAATTCTGACATAAAATTTATGGGAGGATTCCTGGGATAATTCTCCCTTCTCTTTCAGAGTTGCCAAGAATGCCCTGTGGATAATGTTCAGTTATTTCTATATCTTACAAAAATACATCTGGAAAACCCATTTTTGAAAGTTAGAAAGCTTAATATTTTCATGAATTGCCCTAGGGTATGGAACCTATGAATTTCTATCTCTTTTCATTTTACCAAAATTTTACTCTCATGCACTATGCAATAAATGTATAACCCTCTACCTATGTTCCAGAGCAACTATAAAGTTTTGTAAGGAAGTCTAGCTTATTAGAGGATTGTTCATTAAATTATGCTGCTTTATTGATGCTGAAGTTAGCTCTTTGCATTATTACTGAACACGTTTAAAGCTTACTGCACCAAAAAAATAACTGCCTTCAGGTAGGGAAATATAATCTTTGTTCCCTTTGCCATCTTCTCTGTGGCTGTATACATCTTGAGAAGTTACAAGAGTTGACGAGGCAAACATTTTGGTAGTCTCATGTTACACTACTGATTCTATTAGAGATTTGAAATAGTGTCTTGTAAAATGCAGAGTTTTGAAGAAAAATTTCACCAAATATCTGAGAAGTCAAACATTCTTGCAATCTTACTAATACCAGTAAGCAATTAGTATTTAGGAAAAGGTAGATGACAGCCATTTAAGCATACTATACCTTTATTCCCAATTGCACTAGTATGATTGATACATTTTTTAAAATAGCCTAATAGGCAGAGTTTCTAAACCTTGAGCATATTTTGTAATGTCTGTTTAACTTTACTGCAGAAAATGACAGGCCACTCATTTCTAGCTGCTGGAAAGCCAGCACAGGATCTTCAGTGCGCTGCCAACAAAGTTATTCCCTCAGCAGGTTACAAACAGGATGGCTGGTAGAGTATTTGAGCACTTTCAGGGAGAACCACTGGCAAAGATTAGACTTGTATGAGGAGATTATATGTCTTTCCTGCTTGTGGACCACAGGGGAAAAGTGACCAGAATTCCCGTGCCGAGGAGGAGAGACAGATGGGCTTGCTTCTAGCAGGGGAGACACTGACTTGGGCTTAAATATCTTTATTACAGTAGGATAAGCACTTGCTTGTGCTAGTCCATCAGGAAATAAGTGTTTGATTTGCTTTTTTGATTTCTACAACACTGAGCTCAGGTTTGCATGGAATTATTTATGAAGTCCACAAGATCTCATTCCTAACTCATAATGGGCACCTCATCAGCCACCACTGTATTTGCAAAATTAGGGTAATTTTTCTTAGGTACATTACTTCACACTAATGTCTACTGAATTTTATCTGCCATTTTAATGCATAGTCACTTAGTCTTATGAGCTCTTCCTGCGTTTCTTCAGAGACAGCCCTCATCTGTTATTTGGACCAAATAACTTAGAATTACCAACACACCATGCCACCTCACCTACTGGCAGAAATCCCCTGGTGACCTCCCTCTACTGTAAAAACTGTTTTCTCCTACCCTCTCTTTTCAGTATTTCATCTCAGAATTCCTATTTGTTTCCAGGCTGCTTAATATTCTTGAGAGCCTCTGGTGAGAAACTTTATAGAGTACCTTTTGGAAATCCATGTGGATAGTATCACCTGGAACTTTTTTGGTCATATACATGCTGACACCCTCAAAGATCTCCATAGGTCTCTGAGGTGCATGCTCCTTTATTAAAATGTGTGGTGACTCTTCCTCACTCTATTGTTTTGTTTCTGTGCTTGTACAAGATTTTCTCCTCAAAAATTTTTGGGTTTTGGTTCTACTTATCACACTTGAACTGCCATAGTTTATAGTCTTTTATACATTCCTCATTTGGACATAACTTTTGCTGTTTGAATGATGTCTTCCTGCTGCTAAAATCTTCTTTACCCTGCTGTTCAGTGGCTTTTTGCCCTTCCATAGCCTTCTTTGAAAGATGGTATGTTTTTTCTGTGCCTGTAAAGTGGTGTCTTTAAGTAGTCAATCTTCAGCCTGCCTGCAAGGATTTAACTCTTAGGTTCCTCCTTTAGCTTCTTTTTAAGAAGCTGTCTATGTAGTATCTTTCTGAAGTTGATCCAGTTATGGTGGAATGTTTCTCCTCTAAGGACACAATATTTGTACTTTACAGCATTACAGTTGACGTTACAGATACAGAACAGCTTCTGACTGTGACTTTTTGAAACATGTGCTACTCCAAAGTTATATTAGTTTGACGTTATATTTTTATTCCACTCCGACAGCTATTCCCTCTTATCCCATATATGATATTTTATCCACTTTTCTCTTTTCTGTTAGAGAGAATCACTGTATCACATCTCCTCTCTCCACCACTTTTTTACCAGCTCCATTTTCTCTCACATATTGAACTAAGTTTTTTTGAAAGCATTTAGTCTCAGCTTGTGCATATCTTTGAAATTGCTTGCTTATGTTTGCAAAGAAGGACTAACGTTTAATTTTCCAGCTTTGTGAGTTGGTCTAATGAAAAAAATGTCCTTTTCCAACTTCACATCTAGTACTGATCAGTTTGATGGGCTTGCTGGTTCCTTGATACCTCTGCCTTATGACCTGCACAACGCCTAGAATAAATAAAGGAATTTTAAGAAGAGATTTCTCTGAAATTGAGAAGAAAGTTCTTCAGATGCTTGTGAGGAGCTTTGCCAAAAAAAGGAATGCTAGTAAGCAAGCCGCTCTGGAGGATTTTTAAGGGTGATGAAGATTTGCACCTTAAACTGATTTGGAGACAGAAATGGAAAGAGACTGGTGTGGTGGTGATGGGTTAGGAAAGGAATTGAAGCAAACAATTCGCACTTCTGAGAAAGCAGAGTGCAATACAGGAAAAGTGACAGTCAACAAAAAGGTGGTTTTAGTTTCAATCTAAACCTATCAAGGTCAGATGCCAAAAGGTGGCAGTAACTGAGTCATGAAATGAAGACTGAGTGGATTAAATCTGTAGCTGTGCCTATGGATAGACAAGAAGGGCTGTGTCTTAAAGTCATAAGGCAAAAAGACTCCATAGGGTATAAAGCCCGTAGTCATTTTGCTGACTGTTGAAGGGGGATACAGGCACTTATTTTCCTTTGTTAACGTGAACTCCAGATTTTGGAGCAATAAAGCTATTTTACTTATATGATGCCTTGTTGCTGACACCACTGGGACACCCACAGCATGCTGGGGAGCCAGTTGCTCACTGCAGGTGCCCTCAGCTCCCCGTGAAAATCCCATGCAAGGGACCACGCTGCACTGCAGCCTTGTCTGCTTGTCCTGCTGTCAGAGAGGGACTCGCACACTAGCACTGTTCAGAGCAGAAGGTATTAAAAAATTAGAACATTTTGCACAGTGTACAAAAGTAAAACGTCACTTTCATTTTTTTTAGATCATTTGTGTCACTTTTAGTTTTTAGATCATTATCATGAAGAGACAGATGTGTAGACATTGTGGCTGGGCTATCATGTTCCTATAATATTTTCGAAGCTAAGCACTCACGTACTTTCTTCTTTCTTGCATGCTGCTTTTTTTTTTTTGACTTCTCAAGTATTCCTATATTGTAAAAAGCCATGTGTATAACTGATTTCTATTATTTTATGTCTCAATATATGAAGTATATATTCTTATTAACTAGAAACCTAATTTGTACAGAGAATATTAAGTAACTTAATTAAGCCATACAATATACCTGTTTATTTGATGGAAATATCCAGGAGGCACGTAAGATCCAGATTTTGATTTAATCAAAAGCTGATAATTATCTTCATGTCTGGGAAATGTACATTCAGAACTGAAAGCTCTAAGTAGAAACACAAACTCTGCATAGCTTTATAATTTTCAAGGTACTAGGATAACTGGCTGTATAGTAACTAAATTCGCATGAGAAAAATGATAAATTGTTCTTTTTGTCTGCTAGCAGCCAGTAGCTCTATACATTTGTCACCTAATATCCTTCATATGAAAATGTATTCTAATTTATTATGTATTAATAGTCCAAAGATTACTAAGGAAAAGTCACTTATATCGTATGTCAATCACCTGCCTATTTCACAGCATTAGAGTTTAGCTTCACTTGATGGCTAGACAGTATCTGGGTCTGCTCTTTGGCCTTGGCTTGTACCTCCTATGCATGTACCCGTGTCCAACTGACATTTTGCTACCTGCATTGTACATAACATAGAGTTTTTATTTTAGGATAAATCAGAGATATGGGTCTACCCCATGTAGGATCAAATACACAAAATTACACGTACTGTTTGAAAAACCTGTTCTATAGGTCACTGTTAGGATTTGGCTGCTTGACTTGGCTAAGGTAAACACCACTACAATTTAGCATTCAACATTTAACTGACCCTCTTGCGTAAGTGCTTTCTAATATAGCCTGTAATTATAAAGCTCATCTATTATTTCCTCCCCTCAAAACGCCTGCATGGGGAAGGATCTGTGATAAATGATGAAAAGAAAAAAAGGGCAGGAGAAGATTTCAATCCTCTGTGGTGGAAGTTGAAAGCCTGCAGCAAGGGAGTACAGGAAGGTTTTAAAAAAAGCTTGTAATGTAGGCCGTTGAGTTCAGAATGGCTTTTGCCTGTGCTTCTGCCTCTACTGCAGAGCTTCTGTACAACGTTGGCCAATTGATTTAAACGAAACTTCTGTCACATCGATACTCGTTTCCTTGTTTTCCTCAGCCTTGACTTGAAACCTTGGGAACTGGTTTGCTGAGCACTCAGAGCTGAAACTGAAATCAATGGCAGCTGTGTTTTGCATAGAAAACATGCCATAGGAAGTCATGTGCTCTTGAAAAGTCAAATCTTAGATCAGACACACTAAATTAATGATACTTTTATTTTTAATCTTTGCGTGCCTTTGTTTATCTTTCTTATAGCAGGATGAAAACCTCTCCCATTATAGCGATTTTGTGAGCGTGAAGGAGCTTGGTTTTGTGAAGCTTTCAGGTACCTCAGTGAGGGGTAACACAGAAAAGTTCACAAGGAAATTTAATCATTCTACCTCTTGAATTCATACAATAAATGGCAGCCTACGGCTGTCCATTGAATGAGAATAAAACAGGATGGAGGAGCAGCATGCTAAATAAAGTTGACCTGCCTTATATAGGGAATGAGATGGCATCCTCTAGATTACCAAAAACATGGCCTCTCGGAGCTGCACAAATACCTCGCCGTTCATATACCATAGTGGGGGATAGGCAAGTATTCCACAAAATGCACAAAAAAGGTAAAGCCAATTGTGATGGGCTGACCCTGGCTGGACGCCAGGTGCCCACCAAAGCCGCTCTATCATCCCCTCCTCAGCTGGACAGGGGAGAGAAAATATAACAAAGGGCTCCTGGGTCGAGATAAGGACAGGGAGAGATCGTTCAGCAATTACAGTCACAGGCAAAACAGACTTGACTTGGGGAAAATTACTTTAATTTATTAACTATCAAATTGGAGGAGAATAATAAAAAATAAAACCAAATCTTAAAATACCTTCCCCCCCCGCCCCTTCCTTCTTCCCGGGCTCAGCTTCACTCCCGATTTTCTCTACCTCCTCCTCCCTGAGCGGCACAGGGGGACAGGGAATGGGGTTTGTGGTCAGTTTATTGCACATTGTCTCTGCTTCTCCTTCTTCCTCAGGGGGAGGACTTCTCATGCTCTTCCCCTGCTCCAGCGTGGGGTCCCTCCCATGGAGACAGTCCTCCATGAACTTCTCCAACATGAGTCCTTCCCACAGACTGCAGTTCTTCACAAACTGCTCCAGCCTGGGTCCCTTCCATGGGGTGCCATCCTTCAGGAACAGACTGCTCCAGCGTGGGTCCCCCGTGGGGTCACAAGTCCTGCCAGCAAACCTGCTCCAGCCTGGGCTCCTTTCTCCGTGGGTCCTGCAATGAATCTGTTCCAGCATGGGCTTCCCAGGGGGTCACAGTCTCCTTTGGGCATCCAGCTTCTCCAGTGTGGGGTCCTCCCTGGGCTGCAGGGGCACAGCCTGCCTCACCATGTTCTTCATCACAGGCTGCAGGGCAATCTGTGCTCCAGTGCCTGGAGCAGCAATTCCCCCTCCTTCTTCACTGACCCTGGTGTCTGCAGAGCTGTGTCCCTCACATATTTTCACTCCTCTCTTCAGCTGCTATTGCACAGGGTTTTTTTCTCCCTTCTTAACTATGTTATCCCAGAGGCGCTGACTGGTTCAGCCTTGGCCAGCGCTGGGTCCGTCTTGGAGCCGGCTGGCACTGGCTTTATCAGACATAGGGGAAGCTTCTAGCAGCTTCTCACAGAAGCCACCCCTGTAGCCCCCCTGCTACCAAAACGTTGCCATGCAAACCCAATGCACCAATATAAGCACAACATGAAAAGGAGGACACGGAAATGTATGCTCTGATGATGTTTGATCAATTGGAGGTGTAAGCAGCACAGGTGCTGGGGGAGGACAAGCACGTAAGAGGACCAACACATACAGGCGTTGCGTAACTGCGTGAAGTAAGCGTCAGGCTGTCTCCTGTCATCGCCAGCCCTGATCCAGCCTCAAGCACTCTCTGAGGTATGAACCCTTCCCCACCAAGCCCAGAAACAGTATGTCAGATAAATATGCAGTTTGGAGAGCGAGGTGAAACCGTCTATCGGCTTACCTCTCCTAAAAGTGGGAGTGGCACAGAGTCAACTTTTTATCCTCAGTCAGTCAATTTATTTTACTAATTTAGCAGGAAATAAACCCAGCAAAAAATTGGATCATTTTCTGCTGAACAAGTGAGTTAAATGGGCTGATGAAATTATCTGACAAGTCTCATTAGTATGAGGGAAGGGGTGGAACTGCACTGCTGGAAAGTTAAGAAGGGACTAGCAAGGAAGGGTTAAGATTTATCTTTTTTTGGTGGAAAGTGAACAACTGGATCAGCTCAGCTTCATTTGATGAACTTTATATGAAAAACTGTGGAATCTAGTCTTGTAATAGTAAGATCCCTTTTCCATTTACCACGCAAAGCACAGATGCCTGTTGCTTCTCAGTGGCAGGCAAAGGCTGGACTACACACCCCTATGGGCTATGAATGCATGCGGCAGTGCCAGTCTCGCTATACCAAGGGCTGTGGAGGTTCAGCTGAGAATGCAGTCTTCAGAGACCGTGGCTGGTAACATCTGAAAAGTTCTACCAACACACGTGAATTAAGGTTTTGAGAGATTTCAAAGACTGAGATTTCAAAGACTAAGACATGAAGATTGAGCAGTACAGGTAATTTTTTAGGGGAGGGTGCAAGTGAAGGAAAGGGGTGGTGAGATGGGCTGTGGCAAAGGGAGAGCCTGGAGGAGGAGGAAGAGGGTGGGGAGAAGATGTGGTTTTGTTGTAAGAGGCAATGATGCAGAGCCAGATCAGGTCTCCTGGGACTTACTACACGAGATGCTGTGCTGTGTGAATGCAGCTGTATTGTCTTCAGGGAGAAGCCAGATTTTGAGGCTATGCAGTCTCTTTAATGCAGCACAGAGCTAATAATGGTGGCTCAGAGCCAGCTGTTCCTGTAGCTATGAACTGAGAAGGTGCATTGCAGGGACGCCACAGGGTCGGCCTGGTCTCATAGCCCTGCTTCAGTGGAAGTGCCCACCCAAACGAGCTCTGTCTCTTAGTGAGAGCACAGCTGTGGAGCAAAACAGCTGGCAGCATTGCAGGAAGTTTCACTGCAGACTAGACCATGTCTAGTTCCCAGGATTAAACACTTCATTGTAGGTGGAGTGCATCGGGTATGCTCATGGAGTTCATCTTCTGGTTTAACTTTGTGAGAAAGGAATGCAGTTCATGTCCTTGGAGACTGCTCAGTGATTTGAACCCCAGTACAATAAATGTGGGTGACTGGGAGAGTTGCTTTAAAAACATGCTCCTGCTTTGAACCAGAAACCTAATCTAAGCACACACATGAGGATCAACCGATCTGGATCTAGTTTGTGCTTTGAAAGGCACCTGGGTGGCTTGACATGGCCTTGGCCACTCTGGGTCCATGGGGACCATTGCGTTCAATATGTCACGGGGACAATGCTGTCTCTCGGTGTTTTGGCCCTGGTTGTCTCGAGGGACCACAGTGCCGTGGCAGGATGGAGTGTTGCTGCTGAACGTTGCTGATATGCGCGGCCCTGGGAAGAGGGGTCTTCCCTGAGTGACAGCAGGCACGCTGCACCCAGATTTTCTGATTTCAACCCTGTCAGCTCAGGGCTATGTTTTACCTCCCTGGGCCTAAGAGGATGAAAACTAATTCTTGCACCTGCTCTTCCCGCAGCAGCTCCCTCAGTTTGTTTTGCACACATATTCATTGGCCAACAGGCCATACGAAAGGGCAGATAAATCTGCTTTGCGGCTGAGGTTTGATGTAAGTAAGTTGTTTCACATCGTCCTGTGAGCACGTTAAAAAATCAGCCAGCCATTCGGCACCTGTGCCCTGGCATGGCTTTGGCCTTTTCTTCTTGAACAGAATCACAGAATCACAGAATCACCAAGGTTGGAAAGGACCTTCAAGATCATCAAGTCCAACCATTAATCCAGCGCCACCATGTTCCCTAAACCATGTCTTGAAGCGCCACATCCACGCGTTTTTTGAACACTTGCAGAGATGGCGACTCCACCACTTTCCTGGGCAGCCTGTTCCAATGCCTGACCACCCTCTCGGTGAAGAAATTTTTCCTAATATCCAATCTAAACCTCTCCTGGCGCAACTTCTTCAACAGCTTCACCATTTTGAAGGAAATTCTGGGAAAACACAGGTAAAGCCCTCCCAGAACATTCCCCGTAGGTCATTGCGGACACTCTCTAGCAGGAAATCTACTCAACCTGTACTCCAGGGTCAAATTAGATTTTGGGCTTTGATGGAGTTGCCAGGGCTGCAAAAGGCCCTTTCCTCCAGCACTGCCTTGACGACCTGATTCAGCACCTGGGAGCCCCAGAGTCAGCCCCACGCGAGGGGTGGAAGCTGAGGGGCAGGGAAGGCCCCGCAGATGAGATCACTAGGCCCTGATGAGCCTAGGCTTCGGCTATTTCAGAGGGCAGCAGCCGGCATGGGGCATGCTTGTGGTGACAGGTCAGTAAGGGGTTTTTGTCTTTGGTGTGCTGAGGGGAGGGGGGATAGCTGGTGATAATTTTGCTTTTTCTGCTGGAGAAAAAAAAGCTGTTTCTGTCCTGTTTTGTTGTTTTTTTTTTTTTAAATATATAGATATTGATTTCATATAGGCAGGGAAAGGAGGGGCGAGCCTGAGGCTCAAATGTGCTGTTTCCATTGAGAGAACTCATTTTCAGAACAGTGCTATCTGTAGTAGGTCTAGACTTGCTGGGACTTTAAATCTACGCTGTGCTGCAGTCTGGGTGGTAATGTTACACTTGCTCCCCTGTTTTTATTGTCTCTGAAGCCCAAAATGTTTGTATAGACTGTAAGTGTAGCCAGAGCCACCTCTTGGATGTAGAGAGGCAGGTAGCGATACAAATAGTACCTCAACTCTGATGGGCAAAGGGTATTTGTCCAAGGCTCAAAAGATAGCTAATGCCTATTCTGATGTGAGGTGGTTTGTAGTATAAAATCCAATGTGAAAATAGTAGAAAACAGTGATTATATTTTCAATATATGAAATAAAGTATTTAAAGGTATACATGCATCCCCACGTGGTAGGGGTTCTGAATAAGCAAGTTGGTAACAAGATATTCTAGCCATAATAATAAAGTAACTAAGTGTGTTTGTCCTTGGATAGTAAATGTAGGAAGCTGTTGTTTATAGCACAGAGCGAGTAAACTTGTGAAATTTGATGAGGTCACTTCTATAGCATGTATGTACACTGCTAGTAAGACCTTGCACAGACCTCCCAAAGAGCTGTAGCTGTGCGTCCTGAGGACCGTGTGTACAGCTCTACTCCAGGCACAGGCGTGTAGCTTGTAGCCTGTTTGCTTGTTAGTAGATGACATGGGTTGTTGTCTGATGCCAAGGTAAAGAAAAATAAGCAGCCACAGGTTTTTAAAAAAATTTGTTAATTATTTTTTCTAAGGTAATTGTTTGTCCCTTGCATACAAATAAACAGATTTACTGTCTCCCAGCATCTGGGTCATTTCAGCAAATGGGTCAATGACTGGAATGTGAAATTTTTTATTCTGCTTATAAAAGTGCCTGCTACACAAACTAGTTGATATGAGGTGGTAATATGCCAAGTAGGGCTTGTAATGTGCTCATGGACCTATTTTGCATTTTATTCTCAAAAGTTGTCTTTCTTGAGGGCTATCAAACTGGTATATAACATCAAGTTCTTAGATATATGATGAGTTCTTTTCTCCCAGTGTTAATTACTTCTGCTGTATAGTGGGGTTTAGTACCTTGCAGCAACCTATGATCACCAGAAGTTATCTGATATTGCAGTGTTCTTCCTGATGTGTTTTTTCTTTTCTTTTTTCTTTTTTTTTTTTTTAAACTCACAACTCTGTATTCCATTACACTAGTAGCCAGACTTTTTTGCCATCCTCTTGTGTTTCAATACTAACTTGGACTCCACTGAACGTAGGACTATGTTTTTAAAAAGAGAATATGAGAGATTAAAGCAGCTCTGTTGTAAATAGGTGCTCTTAAAAGCATTGGCTCTCTTAAAATAACAATAATAATTTTAAAAATTTGTTGTTACATGAATGTAGCCTTCAGATTCTAAAAATAGATCCCTGCTTTAATTAGTATGGGGTACCATGCTGTGTTTTAGCCTCTGTGGATATAAGTACAGTAGGTGATAGCTTTAGACTAAACTAAAAATTTAGCCTAATAGTGGAATGCCTGAACTAACTTTAAACTAGCTGGTTTCAGAGCAAATAGCTGTAAATCCAGCAGCATGAAGCCAAAATATCACTCAGCTTTTCCTGTGGATTTTTCAGTCTCTTGTGTGTACTATATTTACATCATTTGCTTGTTGTTCCTAAAATGCAATACATAGTGAATGTGTGAAACAGGTGGGGAGGAGCATGACAGATTGACTGGAGGGGGCTGAGGTGGAGGAAGGAAAATAAAATGTTTTAGAACATGTTGGTCAAGTATAATATAGAAGTAAATCAGTGATGGTAGCCAGCTTGTTGTTTTCCTATTTGTTTACAGATAGGGTTAGAGCTGTGCAAAACAATGTTAGTAGAACTTCACTAAAGATGAACATTATTCCTGAGATGTTGTTGGTAAATACCCTGAATGGAAAGGGGCAAAATTGATCTTTGGTGGTTGGAGAGGAGGATTTTGCAGTTTTCGAGACATGAAGTGATCAGGTCTCAAACCTGAACCTTGAAGTTCAGAAAATGTGGAAAGGTGCACACAATGAGGTATATTAGTCAACAGATATGTCACAGAATAAAACCAAGACTGTGACCTCTGGTGCTGTCTGTTTTGGTAAATGATGAAGTAGGCAGAAAAGTTCAGAGGCAAGGTTTCCCAAATCAAGTTGTAGATCTTAAGTTTTATTACTAGAAGTGACTGGTCTTTATATTGCAGATAGATTGTATTTAATAACATAAGGAGAAAAATCTCAAGCTAATTTTTCACTTATTTTTTCGTATGAATGTTACTTTAATAAGTTGACGTCCTTCTAGGGCATTTTCTTATTGTGTTAATAATACACTTCTTGAGTGGTTGAAGGCATGAGACCAAAGGAAAACAAATACACTAACATCACAATGTTATATGCCCTGGAATGTTCTAACAATGTAATATTTGCTCCAGAGCTCAACCAAGCCACCTGGAGTTTATGTGTTCCTCCATGTGAGGACCATCAGCTCATTAGTGGCTGGCAGAAGTGTCCCATTGCTTATGTCCCTGCTGTAACCTTTCAGTGTGTTGGGAATGAGGATGCTGTCTTGCTTCCTGACACAATGCATTGAGTCATGACTAAATAAGGTTTATGCTGGAATGGAAAGATTTTATTCTACCATATGGATGTAGAAAAGGAGTGACTGAAATTTTTCAGGTTGTAGAGTTACTGCTGGTTTTGTTTATTATACTTTCTTGACTGTTCTGGGGTTTTTTTATAATTTGTGAAGCTATTTCTGAATAGATTGAATATTGGATGTTTGTATTAGATGCATTCAGGTTATAGGGAAAGAAGAAACAAATGCACCATCAGTTACAAACTTATTAACAAGGTGGTCCCACTTAGGGTAGCAGAGTTTTCAGATTTTTAATCTCATGACCTTTCTTGAGACCCATGTGCAGATAGGAAACTAGTCACCCTGTTCCCCTTCAAGCTGTAGTAACAAGTGTGAATGTGTTCATCATGTAAATAGGGACTTCTCCGTGTAATGAGTTAGTATGGATGAGGGGCTCCAAAATTCAAGAGAAACTGGTGTATGGTTCTGGCCAGAGTGTTTGAGTTGTGTAGTTGTGGCAGCGCTGCTACTTCTCCTACTTCATACGAGGTGCAACTTTGCACCAGAACAGCAGTTCCCACACCTAGTCCCCCTTAATGTAGGAAGAGTCTTAAATGATCTTGATGACAGAAAATCAGCCCACTGCAAGGGATACCTTGACTAGATGCCAGGTGCCCACCATAGCCACTCTATCACTTGCCCTCCTCAGCTGGACAGAGGAGAGAAAATAGAACAAGAAGCTTGTGGGTTGGGATAAGGACAGGGAGAGATCAGTCAGCAGTAACTGTCATGGGCAAAACAGACTTGACTTGGGGAAATTAGTTTAATTTATTGCCAATCAAAATCAGAGTAGGATAATGAGAAATAAGAGCAAATCTTAAAACAGCTTCTTTCCACCCCTCCTTTCTTCTCAGGCTCAACTTTGCTTATGATTTTCTCTACCTCCTCTTCCCTGAGCGGCACAGGGGGACAGGGAATGGGGTTTGTGGTCAGTTTATTGCACATTGTCTCTGCTTCTCCTTCTTCCTCAGGGGGAGGACTTCTCATGCTCTTCCCCTGCTCCAGCGTGGGGTCCCTCCCATGGAGACAGTCCTCCATGAACTTCTCCAACATGAGTCCTTCCCACGGACTGCAGTTCTTCACAAACTGCTCCAGCCTGGGTCCCTTCCATGGGGTGCCATCCTTCAGGAACAGACTGCTCCAGCGTGGGTCCCCTGTGGGGTCACAAGTCCTGCCAGCAAACCTGCTCCAGCCTGGGCTCCTTTCTCTGTGGGTCCTGCAATGAATCTGCTCCAGCACGGGCTTCCCAGGGCGTCACAGTCTCCTTTGGGCATCCAGCTTCTCCAGTGTGGGGTCCTCCCTGGGCTGCAGGGGCACAGCCTGCCTCACCATGTTCTTCATCACAGGCTGCAGGGCAATCTCTGCTCCAGTGCCTGGAGCAGCAATTCCCCCTCCTTCTTCACTGACCCTGGTGTCTGCAGTGTTGTTTCCCTCACAAATTCTCACTCCTCTCTCTGCCCAAATGCCAAGTGCTTTTTTTTTTTTTTTCCTTTTCTTAACTACGTTATCCCAAAGGTGCTACCGCTGTCCCTGATGGACTTGGCCTTGGCCAGCAGTAGGCCTGTCTTGGAGGCAGCTGGCACTGGCTTTATCAGACACAGGGGAAGCTTCGAGCAACTTCTTGCAGAAACCACCCCTGCAACCCCTCCGCTATCAAAACCTTGCCACGCAAACCCAATATAATCCCCTAGCTACAATGTAGGTCAATGTAGGTGTTTAACGAGATTAGTCAAGGCAGACTAAAAAAGTTCTCTGAGCTTTGCAATACAATGTTCCATTGATGGATTCAATAAGACCTTGATTTATATACCTTTCCTTATTGAGTTATTATCAATGTGTATGACCTAGCCTTTCCTTCTGACAGAGTCAACGGTCTGATATATAGCCATTTTGTTAAAGGCACTCCATGCAAAATCTAGGAGATAGGTTCTTGAGCTGGCTTGAATGTGAATCATGGCGTCCTTTGTTGAGTGTCGTTACACATTGATGATCTGTTGTGCATCAGCATTAAGTAATTATGATTTTGCTTTTTATGCTTTTTATTTTTAATTTAAAGCCTGTTTCTGGTTTTTCTGACAGGTAATTCAGAATATGTAATTCCCATTTCCTTTGGTCCTTCAGTGTACTTCCCCCTTTCTCTCTTGGCTATTTGGGTAGGGTAGCTGGCAAGTGGTAAGCAACTGCTTTCCTTCATTTGGAGGGGGAAACAACACAAAAGGAAACATCTGGATTTTGTGGAGAAAAGGTCTGCAATGGCATTTTACTTTAACTGTGTTTGTGAGTTGGCTCCTAACTCATTTTCTTGAATGTAGTTAAATGGAAAGTAAATAATGTCAGGGTTTGCCCCTGGCTTATTACTGGTCTTAGTGAGGGGAAATGGGACTTTTTAAAATTAAGGCAGTGCCTACTTATATGGCAAAGGCTTGTTTATTGAAAACCTCTGTGGATTCTGCAAATGTTAGTTATCCACATAAACTGGTTGTAAGGGAAAACAATGGCAGTAAGTATATGAAACATTTCTTCCTTTCAGATGAACATCAATAAAATTTGTTCCCTTCAAAACAATTTGGGGGGGATCACAATGCAGGGAAAGGGAAAGACATTACAGCTTGTGAAGAATGAGATTAAAGTAAGAATTTAGAATGAGAAGTTTATGCCCAGCATTGACCTGCATTGTTATGACTGAAAGTAGGATAAAATATTTCTATTTTGATGGAAAAAGTTATAGGCAAAGCCCTGTGCTTTTGGCTTGGAAACCTACTGGTGATACTTCAAAATTATCAAGGTGTTCATGTGGTGCTAGGATGGGCTGGGCTTTCTCTCCATCTCCTGTTCCAGTGAACTGGAAGGAATGCGAGTGGAAAGCAATTTTAAAGCTTAGATTTAAAAGATATGTCAGTCCTGGGTTGGGTGAATAACTGCAGCTGTCTTAAAGGCTTTTTTTTTAAAAAAAAAGAAAGTATCTGGGGCAGCGAGGTCCAGATCTCTTCCTCTAGGTCTGCAGTTTTAATTAAGAGGTTGCAAAGCTTGTGAGTGCTACGTTTTGCATTCATAAGGTAGAAATTCCTTTTGGCATCTAGTGGTTGCAGTCCTCCATGTGAAGTCACTATAGTACCATTCATAACACCTATGCGACAAGCCCTTGGACTACTCTCTGCGTGGGACATTCCTGGTGTAGCTGTCTTGCGCACAGTCTGACGTGTGCCCTGGCTCATGATAAACATTTCTGAGGAAAAATAAAAGACTGATATTTAAAAAATATCACACACTCAAAAATTAGGAAAATCGCTATAATTTTGTCTCCATTTACTTATCATTTGCATATGTGAACATGCAGGCTCATACAGTCTGTAGTTAACAGTAAACAGGCAGAATTCTTTGTAAAAATAGCCTGATATTTGCCCTGCTCCTGCCTGACCTCCCTCCCCTGCCCATACTCTGCGCCCATGTTAGTTATGCTTCTACCTTCCCCCGGCAAGAGGAGCTTACGTGGAGGTCACGCAGCCAGAAGTGCTCTGGAGGGCCTGAAGCGGGATGCCTGGTGGGGATGGCTACTGCACTATGGTGGTGCTAGCCCAGGGTGTGCTTCCCCAATGTGCCCATCCCACCAGTTGCACTTCCCCAGCGTTCAGGAACAAAGGCCAAGCTGGCGGGTATGGGGCAGAGCACTCGTATCAACTACATTATGACTCCTGGCTTGCAATAATGATGATCCTAAATCTTGTAATTTTCCTAAGAAAAACAAAAGTACGCTGCCTTTGTTCAACTCCATTCCCATAGCAATGAAGGTAGTAAAAATTATATCAAATAGTAATTAGCAAAAGATAAATAGTTTCTTTAATTAAAACTTTCAGAAACTCATGTCATTTGAACAGTATGGTATTCAGCATACTGCAATCTTTGCTAAGTTCCAATGACATTCTTTAACTTTCATGCCAGTCCAGCCTAAGTCATATTTCAATCATGTTGTCCTCTGCTGAATTGTGAATTATATCCTCATTATAACCACGAGCGGCTGCGTGGTGCTTAGTTGCCGGCTGGGGCTAAACCACGACAGTCACCTAAGAAAGTTTTAAATGTTTAAAAATCTAGAGCTATAGCTCTTTCATGAGTAAAACTTTATTATGCGTCACTAGACTGGATTTGATATTGAGTCAGTTCGAGAGCTTTATTTGGCTGTTTGGAATGACATAGGTTTAATGTTAGAAGAGAGAAACTGTCAAAAATGAGAACATACAGGGTCAAGACAGCACTAATTAGAAAAGCTATGACATTTCCTAGATTCATGGAAAGGATTTGTATTTAATCCATTAATCAAAAGGTATGAATATCTCTCTCTTTTTAAAAATAATTTATTTTCTTTCAAAGGTGGGTTATGGGGAAGAGGGTATAATTATTTCCTATAGCTTCCTCTGAAAGCAAAGATCAAAATTTTTACTTACAGGCTGACAATTAATGGAACGAAGAGCTTCAGACAGTGGCACCCATATTTATTGGACATCTTCAGGGCATTGAGCCTTCTCGGTTCCAGTTGGCCTTTTTGTTTTACTCTGGGCTTCAGCATATCAAGTGTATAGGGTTCAGACGTTTTGTACTTTTTTTTTTTTTTTCTTTTTTTGTCTCCCCTACCATGTAGAAAGGGATTTTCATGGCTAGGGAAAGCAGTTTTTGCCGGAAACTTTTCTCATCCAAATAGAACTGGCGAGTGGCCAAAAAATGTGCTGGTTCTTCTTTGGTTGTGAATTTTAATTTCCAGACAGCTCCTTTCAGTACTTGTTCACATAGCCTTTGCTTCTCTCATCACTACTGTGAACAGATGATGTGAGCAGGTTCCCAGTGCCAAAGGTAACATCAACAGGCTCAGCTTCTGATCACAGCCCCTCAGGTAGGTTACATGGAGGCCCCTCCCCGTTGCTGGCCTTCTCGTCCCACCTGGGAGGTGGAGGCTAGCGGCAGCATGGCCCACTGGGCACGCAGCTGGGCACGCAGCTTTGCCCACAGCTTTCAAAGTCCTTGCTCATCTGTCTGCCTCATGGGCAGATGAAAGCCAGGCTACTCAGCATGCAGATGGTAGTGCAGGTTGCCCTACAGTTGAAAAATGATAAAGAGATTTTTACTTGGTTGGCTAGAAACTTCTTTACCCTCTTGTGAATAATATATTTTTTTAAACTCGTCATTCATTCAACAATGTGAAATCTGCTCATTTTGAAGTATCAAGTGTTTTTCCCTAGCAACAAGATTTTTCCTGTAAATGACAGATTGGATGTAGGAACAGGGTGGGGCAGGGTGAAAATACATATTTCTTAAAATACTGTTCAATAATTATTGTCTTTACAGTCCTAATGTTAAAATCATACTACTGACTATTTTCATACTACTTACTATTTTAAGTAAGATTCCCTTACATGGTAAGCAAATCTGACTTATAGAATTTGTTCTTAAATTGTCATATATGATAGGAAGTTTTAAATATAAAAATAATTTATAGATCACATCTCAATTCTGTATCACCATGCAGGAATAATTTGTGTAAAATGTTCCTTAATAAAAGGCGTGTACTTGAACATGGGCTCTCAAATCCACGGCACAGTACTTTAAAAGCCTGTTTGCATTTTGTCTGTTTCTTTAAAGGGCTTCCGTATTGTCTCGGGCTCCCCTGGAAATGCAGTAAGGATTCGTATCACATCTCGGTTGCCATGGCAACAGCAGTCTTTCCCATAATGAGCTGCATCATCTGAACTGATGTCACAGCATCATGCAGCAGGTCATACAAGGCACCTCCTAGTATTGCATCTTACAGATGTGCCGTAAACATCAAAAGAGGATGATTTGAGCAGGACATGGTAAGTGCAAAATGTTGTGCTGTTTTTAATTGGACCATTATTTTTTCCTGTTTTATGAGTTTTTCCCAATATAAGAATGTGTGGGTTTTGCCTTGTGAAAATCATTTTGAAGAAAGATGCTGCATGCCTAAATATTATTTTTCAGGCAGACAGGCTAAGACAAAGGCCTACAGAAAACACGTTCAGTCTGAATGTTTAGACTTGTCTTTGCATTTGTGATAATACCCTGAACATTTGAAGAGAACATATTTAAAATTCACAAACCAATTAAAGTTGCTACAGTCTGATTTGCTTAAATGGAAAGAATTTAATTTTTTCAATTTTAATGCCATAAACATAGCTTGTTCCTTTCCCTGTCTATTTGTTTAAGCATTCCTAGGCTGTGTAGCTCTTCTTTTAACCTATTTTTTCCTGACAGCTTGAATATAACTTATTTACTTTCATTGGCCTTCCATAACATGATACTACAGAAAATACTTTGCAAACCGGTGCTGAATAAGCAACTGGAACGGTATTGATTTTAAACGTGGATCAGTACTGTCCTATTTCTGTTGGTATTCTTAAAAAAGCAAAACATTTATGATTGTCAAACAATAACCAGATAATTTGAAAGTACAGTAGCTTTTAGCTTTTCTACTGTCTGACTTTTTTCAATCTGTTTTTTAAATAGTACTATGAATTTAGTGAATTTTAGATCTATCTTTTACTGGAAGGAAAACGTGGGGGTTTTTTTTCCTACTGCAACTGCAGTAAAAGGTGTAGCTAAAGATTCAGGCAGTCTGAGGGGTTTTGCTATGAATAAAATAATAATAGGAATAATTATAAAGGCTTCCACTGCTACCATGGGAAGAAAAATACATTTCTTCTATATTTAGCAAGCTGGTTAAAATCACAGCTATAATATTTAGCAATTCTTTACAATGCTCAGTGTTTGTTTATTTTATATTAAGGACTTGCTTCTGGAGGCCAGGCTAATTTTGCTTAACTTCAAGTTAATCTTGGTGGCTGGTATACAACAACATCAATTGTTTGATTTTGCATGTTTAAAAGCTTCAGTCTTTCAGCTGCTTGCTATTAGAAGAAAAGAAAAGACCAGACACATGTCATTTTAATTGATCAATATGTCCACTAGGAATTAGGGAGTGGTCTCTGGCTCTGTTCTCTCTGTGTAGTTTATATTTCAGAAGTGCGGCAAGAAAAAGTAGCAACCAATAATCTTGTAGTGATATCTGTATTTATCATGTTTTTTAATCCCTTATACTTGATAAAGTATGGAGTAGTAAATATAATGAGATCTGACTGCTCTTCTTGGGGATGTGATGGTCTTGTCTGGTACAAGCTGGAATGGAGCTCCTATATCTTAATTAGACAGTCTATACTGCACCTTATATGCTTTTTTCAGCGTAGTCTGGGTACATTTGTTGGGATGTTTTTCCTACTGTGAAACACAAAGCAGATGACTGTAAAGGAACATTAGGATGATGCTGCTTTATTTGTGATGCATTTTACAGTGTGAAAGTAGCGGTATCCTGCGCTTGCTGCGCTCTCATGAGGCAAACTCGGAAGGTATGAGTTAGCAAGAGGAAGGGAAGGAGGGCGGGACAGCTGATGTCTGGCTAGTGCCAGAGATGTGGAGAGAGCTGGTGAGCAATGCATTTAACTTGCAACTTTAGGAACCACCGAAGAACAATTAATAAGGTGTGAGCGTAAGGCCTGTTTAGTTGGAATATGATGCTTTTATTAATAATGTATTTTGTAAGTCACCTGATTATCACCACGATTTCTCAGACTGGAGTTAAAAATGAGGGGAAACATACCGGGGAAAGCCAACAGCTTTTGACCGTATTCATGGAGAAATGGCCTGCTATAAAGCTGCCAGTGCATATTGTTTTTATTTTTCTAATAATAAGAACGCAAATCACGTTGTTTTTCAAACATAGTTCTTTTTAAAAGTTCCTGTTACTCTCTATTCCACGCCCTTCTTGCAGCATTTGTTTGCCCTGGGAAACACCCGCTAATAATGGAGCTGTGATGACACTACTTGTTTCTTGGTGATGACTCTAAGCTGCATGTCTTGATTGTAGATTACTTCCTGTTCATTTCCGTATGGGCGCAAGTGTTTCACTAAGGTCTCTATATGAGGATATGGAAGAGTATGGAGTGATGAAGAACAAGCATGATTGCCTAAGAGCATCACTGAACATAGACATGCTACCGATATAATACAATTTTGCTTGCTGTTGAGGCAGATTCATAATTGGTACAATTATGTGTGAGGCAGTGTTCAAGAGTAGGAAAACTGTGTTGCTTTCAGTTTTGTTCCACAGCTGGTTTTACTCATCGTTACCGAAGGCAAGATGTTTTGTAAATACGAGTATTCCTCTCCAAAGTAACTGAATTTGGACACTTAATCTGAAGGCTAGACTACTTCTGTACATGCAGTTTCATACTGACGTGTAGTTGAAGATGGGTGTATACTAGGGAACTGAAAGGGTGTTACTGCTTAATCTTTGCTTTGCTGAAGGATTTTATTATATCATCATTTAAACAGTTCCTACGTAGCTTAGTACTGAACGGAGAGAAACAGAAGCTTGATTCCTCCCAAAACAGCTGTGGGAGCTGATGGCAAAACCTGACTCTAGCAATGGAAGTTGGTACAATTTTAACACTTTCTTTGTGGTCTTTTTTGTTAGCATATGACAATGCAAAGCCTACTGAGAGGGAATCAGAGCATGTCCTCTATGGAAGGAAGCCTTTTTTCTTCTCTAAAGAGCAGTTGGGGGAGCCCTGTGTTCTAGACTTTATCTTCTGTATGTCATGTTGCAGTAGAACAGTGGTGGGTGGTGTCCCAACCTCCCCAACCCCTAGTGGCTCTGCAACAGGTCTGTGTCCAGGAACTCCTCCCTGGAAAGTCAAGTCAAAGGAGTCCTCTTTATCAGAAGTGCTCAGGCATTGGTTAGAACTGGTGGGATTTCCAAAATGGGGGTGAAATATTTCCTTTAGAATAAATGAAGAATTAAAAATAATTTAAAAATCCTATGCCATGTCATAATTTACAGCTTGATATTTTTTGTGTGTGTGTGTCTGTGCTAAAGGGAGAGGTAGAGTCGGACAGATGTCTGAAGTTCCAGATTTGTATTTAAAATAAAGATTTTTGTGTATCAAAAGATACCATGTTCATCTCTTGAAATAGTGTATTTATTTTTTGTATTGTAAGTATGCTTATGCTATGTAATGAAGCATCTGTATATTCTGTAATGAGACACTATACTGGTATTACTGGGATAAAATTAATGATGCATGAATTCAAAGATGACTTTAGGGGATCATCTTGCAACTAACTTATGCCTGAATACTAACATTTCTGTGGACTGGAGGGGGATAAGGTGCCCTTCCCTTTACCCTTTTGATGAAAACAGCCACTCATTAAAGCAGATTTCAGCTGCAGAAAGTAAAAGTTTGTTACCCCTGTCATGAGTCACCTGGGCTGGGCCAGGTCTCTTCTGCTACTGGAAAGGAAGGAGCAAAAGGAAAAGCTGAGCTGGATGGAGAGCGAGGAGGGGACTCGATTGCCACTTGATGCAGTGGGGGAGCAGGATGTACAGGATGGAAGTGGCAATGAATAGGCAATCATATCTGGCATCGCTATCGTGATCCAGAACTCTCCTGAAGAGGCAGCTGCCATCCTGGCATAGGGGAAGAAGAGACCTCAGCTACCTTTCTAACCCTAACAAGTTCTTGCTATAGCCTTTTTCTAATTTTTCAGTGCTTAAAGCCTCCCTGTCCCTTGTTTGCTGAGTGGGCACATATGCTCTTTAATCAGTTCTCTTGTACAAGGGCCCACGGAGTATTTTCTTTCTCATGTCTAGCTTTCTATGTAATATTTTCTACTGATTTTAAAATAAAGGTACCTAGTCCCACTTCACAGCCATCAAGTCAAATGTAAAAATGCATAATATAAATCCCTTAACTGGCTTGGTATGGTCATAGTAGTTCTAAATACTCAAATAGTCATAATACATATATGTACGTGTGTGTGTATATATATATTACATCAGAAGCATAATCATGAAAATCAGTCTTTAAGACTATCAAAATGTGCTTTCCTGAAACAAAAGGTTTCGTATTTTTTAAAATGCCTTTAGAAAAGCTTTGCTTCATGAGGAAAAGGGGTGGGGAATAAGGAAAAAAAATCCAGATAGCTGTTCCCTTCCTGTTTCGTGGTTGAACTACAGGTTTCGAATATCTAGACTCTTGGGTACTTTGAATCCCAGCAAGGCTGACTCAGCTTTTCATCCCTCCAAGGTCAAAAAAATCGGCTCTGTGCAGTTTACAATGTCTGGCACTTTCAGACGAGATGTTTAAAGCCAGGAATGCTCTCCGCTCTGCGTGAACTCTCAATTCTCATGGCACGTGTCAGATACAGGCTTGTCCTGGCAGCCTTGGCCAAAATGCTGTCGCCACCTGCTTCTTGTCCAGTATCCCTCCTGATGCCAGGCAAGGAGGGATTTTCTCTCAACTGGTGAATTAATGTCTTCTAAGGCACCTGGAAGTGGAGAAACGCAAGTGAAGCGTTCTCCAGCCTGGAGGATAATCGTTGTGTCCTGCGGAGAGTATCAACCTCAAAGTTGAGGGTGGAGGATGAGCAGTGTGAATTGTAATGATGCTTTCTTACCTTTGCTAGCGAAGTGGCTTCTGCAGCTGTTCGGAGCACCCAGGGCAAGTAGTCCGCTCTCTGGATGACCGATTGTTTTGCAGGGTGAGGCAGTAAAAGGATGCTGTGCAAGGGGAAGCGCAGGACCCTCTGTGTGGCAGTCAGGCTTCTGTGAGGCTGAAGGCAGGCACAGAAAGGCCTGACCCCAAGTACTGCTGGTGCACCGAGTCCAATTACTTTCTCATAGACACCAAGTACACTAAGCACACAGCCAAAATGTGCCCTCTCTCTTTGGCAAAAAGATCTTTCAAGTGATAGTGACTTCTGTGAGGAAATAGCTTGATGAAATAGATTTCCCAGCCCCCACGGTACAGTGTCTTGTGGGAGCTGATACACTTAAGATGGCCTTTGTTAGTATTAGGCTGTACTAAAATCCTAGCTTTTAGGTGGGGAAGCACCCAACTGCAATATTCAGTTCCCTTTTCAGTCTGACTGTAAATCTCTTACTTTTGCATATGTGTTTTTTTCTTTCAAGAGTTGCCCTGCACTGATTGTCTTTTTAAGATGGATTTTTTTTATAGTTTCAGGATTAGAATGCAGAGATGAAGTTGCTTAATGAGCTGTCAAATAATAATATTATTATTTTATCAGCTTTGTGTGTGGCTAAATAAAGGAGGCATGTACACAAATACAAAACAAATTTAGGTTTTTTTGTTCCTTTTTCTTTTCTCTGTGTCATTCTTGCAACTTTTTTTTCTGGACTAAAAGCTTTTAGCTGGGTCTCTGCTTTAGTCTTAAAATGCATCCCACCTAACCTCCATAACACCTCCTTGCACATTATGCTAGACTTGCATTTCTTGTTTTCAGTTCCTGCTTAATTCTATCATGTATCTATATATTCCTCTGTGTCTTACTTGCTCCTTCCAGCTTTCTGTTCCTGAATGTTATCCCTGTAATTGCTCTTTTCTACCAAGTTGTCATTCTTTTATTTAAAACCCTTTGAAAAAAATCGCATTTCCTCTGGACAGTCTCTAAAAAGTGGTTTATGAGAAGTTATATACAGAAAACTTGTGAGACTTCAATGTTATTACTATGTTTTAAAACAACAAAACAATTCAGATATCCCTACCAAAGTTTGGATAGGACCGTTACAGTGCTAGGGGCTGTACAAATACCTGAGAGATGGTGAAGTCTTTCCTTACTAGATTGCATTAATTTCCAGTTTAAATTGAGATGAGAAATTATTCCTCACTTCTCCTAAATATCCCTTATAAAGGATAAGTAACATGCCCAAGTTTCTTAGAAAACCTTTGGCAGACCTAGAAGTTGTTATTTTTCTTATTGCTTGCTCGTATAGTACTTCAAAAATAATATATTTTATTTGTCTTTGTGCTTTCCTGTTTGCGCTTGTATGTTTGTTTCCTGAGGTTGGTGGTTTTTTGTTCGTGGTGATTGTACTGTATAAAGCTGAGCTCGTATTGGAGATTCATGAAATTTCAAGGAATTTAAGGCAAAAAATTATTGTTACCTACCCTACATTAGGCTGCAATTTAACACGATGAACTTGGGAATGTTCTAGTCTTTCAAAAGAGGAGGATCTGCTCGCCAGCCTTTTTTAGACAAACCTTGACTGTATCAGGCTCATTAGGTAGGAAATTGGACAGTAAGGATAAATGACTGGTTTGTATGACACAACACAACTTTAGATGTTTGTAAGTGAGCCTATCAAGAAATAATGTTGAACCGGTGACTTGTACTGCATTTTTGCCCTTTCAATAAACATAATAAGATGTTACACAGGTATTTACTTGATAGAAGCTAACAGGACTCATACAGTGAATACAAACAAAAAGGAGCCAGATATTGTCAAGTCTAAGGGCTGTGTAAAATTGTTTTTAAGCTGATATTGCAAGATGAGACTTAGAGAAACTCAAAATACTAGTTAGCAATGACAAAACTAATAAAAAGACTTTTTTTGACACTTAGTTTTTGTAATGAAAAACTGCACTTCAGAGCTGAGTGCTGTTGACAGAATAACTAGGGTCTATTGAAAATGTTTTCAAGTAAGGACATCTTTCAAAGCTGTTGCATGTAGGTACTCCAGGCTCCTTACAATTGAAAACACTTGAAAAAGTGTGTTAGATCATGTTTATAAGCAGCTTTTCCTGCTGAGGCAGCTAAATCCCTGGCCAGGGCAGTTCTGTACTAGCATGTATCCTTCCTGTACTTCAAGCTGCACTGCTAGTCTCCTAAAACATACCATATTTTGTCAGAAGAATAAATCACATTTTGATTACTACAAAAAACCCCACCCAAAACTCAGCGCTTCAGCTAGAAAAGGCTGCTGTCAGATTTCAGCATGTCTAGTCTGTGTTGCTAAGACAGTGACACAGCAGATATGTGAGTTGCCATTTTAAAGGTCAGTTATTAAAATATGCAGGCTATATTTTATAGATCCTTAATGTGTCATCTAGTCTTATTCCTTCTCCAAACTTCATCACAGTATTTTATTAGGTCATTAACAATAACACCCCTGTTTAGTTTTTGATGACATTATGCACGGATACCTTGGAAAATAACTAGGGGATTTTTCGTTTTGTCTTTTTTTTTTTTTTTTTATCTGGAGAAGGTGGAGTCCAAATATGCCCTGTGCATGACGTAGGAACAGGCAGTGTATCAGCAATAAGGTTGATTGTTCTTTCAGAAGTAAACAAATTTAACTCTCCAAGTGCTTGGCACCTGTTTGCAGTACAGTAACTTTTTAAATTCAACCTTTAACTCATAGAATCATAAATCTTTGGGTTGAAAGAGACTTTTCAAAGGTCATCTAGTCTCACCCCCCTGCAATGGGCAGGGACATCTTCAACTAGATCAGGTTACTCAGAGCCCCATCCAACCTGACCTTGAATGTTTCCAGGGATGGGGCATCTACCACCTCTCTGGGCAACCTGTCCCAGTGTTTCAACACCCTCCTTGTGAAAAATTTCTTCCTTAGATCCAGTCTAAGTCTATCCCCATTTAGTTTAATTCCGTTGTCCCTTGTCCTATCACAACAGGTCCTGCTAAAAAGTCTGTCCCCATCTTTCTTAGAAGCCCCCTTTAAGTACTGGAAGGCTGCAATAAGGTCTCCCTGGAAGTCTTCTCTTCTCCAGGCTGAACAACCCCAACTATCTTGGTCTGTCCTCACAGGGTAGATGTTCCATCCCTCTGATCATTTTTGTGGCCCTCCCGTGGACCTGCCTCAACAGTTCCATGTCTTTCCTGTGCTGAGGGCTCCAGAGTTGGATGCAGGACTCCAGGTGGGGTCCCACCAGAGTGGAGCAGAGAGGCAGAATCACCTCCCTCAACCTGCTGAACATGCTTCTTTGGATACAGCCCAGGATAGGGTTGCTCTTCTGGGCTGCCCAGCACACATTGCTGGCTCATGTCCAGTTTTTCATCCACCAGTCCCCCCAAGTCCTTCTTGGCAGGGCTGCTCTCAATACCTTCATCCCCTAGCCTCTACTGATACTGAGGATTGCCCTGACCCAGGTGGAGAACCCTGCAGTTGGCCTTGTTGAACCTCATGTGGTTCACACAGGCCCATTCCTTAAGTTTGTCCAGGTCCCTCTGGATGGCATCCCATCCCTCGGGCATGCCAACTGCACCACTCAGCTTGGTGTCATCTGCAAACTTGCTGAGGGTGCACTTGATCCCACTATGTCACTGATGAAGATAGTAAAGTGTACTGGTCCCAGTATGGACCCTTGAGGGACACTGCTCATCACCAATCTCTATACGGACATTGAGTCGTTGACCACTACCCTCTGGATGCAACCATCCAACCAATTCCCCATCCACCCAACAGTCCACCCATTAAATCCATATCTCTCCAATGTAGAGAGAAGGCTGTTGTGAGGGAACATGTCAAAGGCCTTACAGAAGTCCAGATAGATGACATTGGTAGCTCTTCCCTTGTCCACTTTTTTAGTCTGGATTTAGTCACTCCATCATAGAAGGCCACTAGGTTGGTCAGGCAGGACTTGCCCTTGGTGAAGCCATGTTAGCTGTCTCAAATCACTTCCTTGTCCTCCATGTGCCTTAGCATAGCTTCTAGCAGGATCTGTTCCAGGATCTTCCCAGGCACAGAGGTGAGGCTGATGGATCAGTAGAAATAGGGGCAATGTTTCCCTTTTTCCAGTCTCCAGGGACTTCACCAGACTGCCATGACTTTTCAAATATCATAGAGAGTGGTTTGGCAACTGCATCAGCCAGTTCCCTGAGGACTCTGAGATGCATTTTTTCCGGTCCCATAGACTTGTGCATGTTCAGGTTCCTTAGGCAGTCTCGAACCTGATCTTCTCTTACAGTGGGAGGGACTTTGCTCCTCCAGTCCCCATCTTGCAGTCCATCCCCTTGAGAGGTGTGGGAAGAGAGATTGCCAGTGAAGACTGAGGCAAAGAGGTCATCGAGCACCTCAGCCTTCTCCTCATCCGTTGTTACCAGTCTAACACTCTTGCTCATCAAGGAGGGTATGCTTTCTTTGACCTTCCCAAGAGGGTTATGCTTTCTAATATATATTATTTTATAGGAAAATAGAATAAACAGAGACACTTGATTTTGTATTTCTGTGAATTACGCAGAAAACTTAATTATTTGTTTTGTTCAGCTTCATTATACCGTTTTGAATTGCGTTGGAACTTCCGTTTCATTTGCTGCTCCCACCTATGTGTTCCCTTTTCTGTGGTTTAACTTGTAAAGTTACTTTGGTCAAGGGGGATAAATCCCCCTCACATCTCTGGTGTTGCTCTTTCTTATTGGGCAATATGGAGAAATGTTTGTCAGCATGTTGAGGGCCTGAATGGTGAGTTATGTAGGACACTAGTATTGGATTAATATTTGTTTGAGGTAAAGATCTTAGGTGTTCTCCTTCCTGAACTTGTCATGAAAATGTACCAAAACTAGTATGAGGACTTCCTGGGTTTAAATTTTAATGTTAAGATGATACAGAATAAGAGCTGGACAGAGAAGTGATAAGCTACAAGAAAAGTAGCCTTGAGCAATGGCCTGCAATACTTGAATCAAGGAGTCCTGGAAATTGCTTCTGGATCTGATACCAAATGTGCCCTTGCACATCATCTCTGAACTTGTGCCTCTTGTTCATTGCCTGTGGAATGGACATAATGATACTGATCCCCTTTGTGAAGCGCTCTATGTAAGTGCTAGATGACACTACGATCAATTTGACTTTACGCACAAATGCACATATATACAGGCAAGAGTAACAGATGCTGGACAGAATGGTGCAAAGGAACATTCCTGAATAGAAGACAGATGTGGGTGCTGAAAATAAAATGTAAAAATCTAATGGAAGGAGACTAGCTTTGGGATTTTTGTCCTGGGATAAAGGATTGTAGAGTAGAAGACTTACCAAATGTATGGAAAACTGTGGTTTTGATAACACAAAAATTACATTTATAAGCGGTGTATGCCAAACTGCTGAGCCTGCTTAATTGAAAATAAAAGCTTAATTCCACAATTAAGTTGGAAAAGACCAGGCGGATATCTCTACTGGCTGAGTCTAAGTGATTTCCATATAGACAGAGAGGCAGCAACACCTGGTCTGTAAAGCTTGAGGCAATATGTGCATGCCATTCTGCTGTAAAAGAAATTATTCCTTATTTGGGAAAGAAGGGGGACCCACCAGGCTTTTGCTTTATTTTCAAGGGCTCCATTCCACAGTTAGAGCTTGATAAGAATTATCCTTAAAATGCTGTTTTCTCAGTCATTGCTGATTCATTAAAACACCTATTGTTGTTCTTCATTAAACTTTTTTTGCCTAGTTTTTGTTCAGAGAACAAACGACCCAAAACATCTAGTGACTGATGGAAATGCATTAAAATGAGATGCAAGATACACAAAACTAACATCTGTTCTGAATTAGGCAGACCCCTGGGTTCTGGAGATATTGCTGTTTCCAGTCTAACAAATACTTATTTATTTGTGGAAACCAGAAGAGCTGTAAGTGTCAAGACAGCTAAGGCTGTATGTTTCCAGTTCATGTGCCAATAGCTCAGGGAAGAGGAGCATGGCAAGAAAGGCACCTTATGAGTGATGAAGAGTAAAAGTAGTCCCCACAGTTAACCTGTATTGTTTTCTTACTCCCAATATAATTTAGAATCCACTTCAGTTTAGTCTTCGTTAGACCTATATACACGTAGCTTTGATTCCAGTATTCATCCTTTGAATTGTTAAAAAAAAAAAAACAAACACAACTGAGGATGTATGCAGTATGTAAATAAAACAAGCTAGTATGCTAAACTCAGGACCTAAAACTAATGCTAGACATATTTGAATTCCAGGAGTATATTTTCTTGAACTTTCTTAAATGACCCATAATGTAAATTGTGTGTTTCTCTGTGTTCTTATTGGGTTAAATGTTGATGGCGTATTGGTGGGGTTTTTTATATTATTCTTAGAATTTGACTAGTATCTCATGTTTTTATCTAATCCTTAATAAGTTCAGACTCTGGACAGCAATTACTTAATCAAATATATGAAGATAAAATAAGGTTCTGAGAAACATTCTTTGATTTGTCTGGTGGTTTCATTGGTATGGGAGAACCGCAGGGAAGGCAGAGGTTGTAGAGAACCTCAACAAACCTTCAGTCTGTGGAATGGTATTTCCCCCCTCTACACTCGACTTGAAAATTACATGTTCTGAAAGTGAAGAAATTTGATAGCATTTGGAGCCAGGAAAAATATCAGTTTGGCAGGGCTCAATTTTTTTTTTTTTTTTTAGCGATATTTTTCTAGGCTGGAGAAGGCCTCGGGGATTATAATTAGCCTGTTTTGGGCTGATTAGTGTTGGGTACTTGAAGATCAACAAAATAACATATCCTGACAGCCTAGTGGAAGGAAGTCCAGCATTTCACCGCTTCCTGCAGGGAGCAGAGAAAAGAATCATTTTGGTAGACTAAATCCTTTTATGAGAAAAAATGCTGGATGTATTGAATACTTAGAGGTGGTTATCTCCTGGGCCAGGATGCACAGTGCTTTATTCCAGCCTGTCAAAGCATTTTACTGAAAGTAAGGAAAGTATAATCTGTGCCATAAGACTCTGCTTAAGCCCTCCTCGTCTTATTGATGGTTCATAACTGCTAGCTGTGCCATAAGCAAAATTTGGCTTTTTTTTCTTAAAACCAAAAGCAGATATCTTTACATCGACAACTTAAACCACACACAGAAACATACGGATGATTAAAAGGCCAAATAGATCTTTTCTGCTGATCTATGTAGTTTTATGATTGGACAAATTGTAAACAAGCATTTTGGTTTTAATTACATAGATTTTAAATCTAACTTCATAAATGAGTGTATATTATTTGCTAAAGTGGAAATACAATTGTCTGCGTTCAACAAAGAGTAGAGAACGAATAATTAAATGGAATGTAGAATGTGTATATTGGAAATGGTTCAAATGTCCTCCTGAAAACTGTTTCAAGTAATCCTAAAAGATTTTCACACAGAGAACTAAAATACTCAGTAATATACTATAGCAACATGATTATTTTTGCAAACTAAACCTCAATGAATAGTTGCATTGTTTGTACTCAACAACCTTCAGACTTGGTTATGCTATCAGACATCATTTGCTACAGTTTGTTTGCAACATTTTAAGAACCTCTTCTAAGACACAACTTTAAAACATTAAAGAATTAAAGTTAGATTCAAATGGGATGAAACAGACCATACTTCAATAATAAACAAAATTCTTTTCAGTAAACCTTTAGAAGATTGGTAAAGATCAGCTTACCAGCCATTTGATACAAAATTTATGAATCTAGTGGCAACTCTGTGGTGCTGAGAGTAGAAAAAGGTCCAATAATGTTTCTCCATCATTATCAATCATACTGGGGCCTAGTATTACACTTTTTAGGTGGTAATGTGATACAAACAATTTCCTTTTCTAAGGGGAGGAAAAATACTGTTCTTTAAGATTGAAAAGATTAGAGGAATAGAAGTATGGGGATGGGAGTGGAGGCTGATATCTAAGTATTCACTTGACTAGCTCATCAAGTGTGTGCACCAGGGACGTTAACTTGGACTCCAAGAAACAAATCTAGAACATATTGAAACACAGCAGGGGAAACTGGATTAAAAATTGCATAAATAAAATGTGAGCTTCTGAGAGTGATTTTTTTTGTTTTGTTTTTAAGTAAGAGTAAGGGAGCTAAAAGGGTATAATGGTACTTTAATGGCTCCCAGGCTTTGCAATGAGATAATTCCTGCTGCAATGACAAGGAGGAAGACTGTCAGAGCTCCCCTGAGAGCAAGGCAGTGCAGAGGTTGGGTGGAGCAAGGTCTGCAGCACAGCAGCAGCGGGTACAGTGCTGCTCAGAGTGGACTTTAGTCTAGTTATTACCCATGATGATCATGTATGCTTATAAATTATACCTTGGAGCAGTCCAGAAATGTCAGCACAAAGTTATTCTTGAAGCTACCTTAGCATTTCTTTCTTTTCACGATCACATCTCTGCTGCAGCTATTACAGGCATGCCACTGAAACTTGCCTCAGGAGGTGTTTAGTTCTTGTTCAGGTCTAACTCTGCTCCTACTGATTTCTCAAGTTTCCCTTCTAATATGAAGTATAAACTTGTGGGTCTTATTCAAGGCTTACAGCAGCCATTAATAAGCTTTAGGCTCAGTATCTTCCCATGTTGTGTGGGTTTTGTTTTGGTGTGGTGTTTTTTTTTTTTTTTCCCCTGGTTCTGTGATTTCCCAAGGAAAGCGTCATGTGGTAAACTGAATGAAGCCAAGCAGAATCTTTGGAAGCAGCAAAACAATTTGAAATGTGTGTGCCTCATTTGAGATTCAAAGGTTTAAGAAAGAACTGTGTGAGTGTAAAGGTTTGGGAATGATCCCGCTCCTCAGTTTCTTGCCAAATAATGAAAATGTTATTGTTATTGTCTGTGAAGTTCAGGCTGCTGTTAGAGTATTGAGGAGTTCTAAAGTACTTTTTTTGTGCTGGAAAGCTGATTAAGATCTGAGAACAAGGCAGGTGGGCTTTAGATTAATTTTTCAAGAAGCTAACATGAATTCTTTGCCTTCCTGAGTGGTGATAAAATATCTTACCAAATTTGAAGGGTTTTATCCTGGCTGCAATTTTTGAAATATAGTATCAAGCTTTAAAAAGGTAAAGAAGCTAAAACTTTCAGGAATGCAATCAATGGAGATGTGTGGCTTTATTTTCTAAAAGGCCCAGTAAGATATCCATGACCTGAAAGTAAGATTAAAAAAATTAATTGATTTTTATGTGGGAAGGGCTAGACTGCTTCATATTGGCTTATAGTTTTGTTGGGTTTGTTTTGCTCTTGAAATGTGAAAAATTCCCAATAATGAATTTCAGAATAAAAGATGCTTGTTGTACAGAAACAAAGTTTCAAGTAGTGATTTCTTTGAACTAAAGTCCAATGGCAAACTTAAAACATGAATTTACAGGAATTATTTATGATAGCCCCAGGGAATGAAGAGCTATTTAATGAAAAAACAGGGATAATAGTGACAAAGTACACGGGCCGTAAGAACAATAGTTTTAAGATCAACAACTCCATCTGCTAATGAAATTCAACCCAATTTTGGAAAAATCAACAGTAGGTACAGTAGATGCCAGTCTTTCTTGTAGATTCTAAAAAAAATAAGCTGAACATAGTACTGTGATCTGTTGTGGTATTAGTGTTATATTTCTATGGTTATTGCTGTTGTTATTGTTAATGTTGTCAGAAAGAGAGACTTAGCATGTGAAGTCATGCACAGATGCAGACAAAAGTCCTGACTATCTCCTCCCCACCCCAAAACACATACAGTGTGAGTCTGGGAGCAGGCCTGCAAAGGAATGTGGCAGATATGTGAGAACGTATGTCAAGTGAGCTCCTACATCAGCTGGAACAGCCCTATTAGGTACTCCCTCCATCACTTATTGACAGGTCAGATTTTTTTTTTTTTTTAAAAGAAGTGATTCTTGCTTCTAGAAACATGTGGAGAGTGCTAAACGAGGGAATCAATAGTATCCCCTCACGATACTCGGGCAGCCAGGGAAGGGGCTTGAGAGGAAGAAAGTACCTGCACGAGGAGGTACAAAGAGGCAGCTGAGAACCGCCTGGCTGGTGAGAGTTTGGAGAAAGCATTAGAGAAGGGGCACAGAGCAGGAGGAAAGAGTGTGGTAAGAGCTACCTCAAGCAAAAGAAGGCAGAAATTTGGGTTGCTACAGGCTGAATGGGTTTGCTGTGGGCTGTAACAAGCTGGGGGAGAATGAGGTAACAGCTGATACAAGCAGGCCAGTTAACTGCTGCTTAAAGACTCCACAGGCTCCTACTCCTATTCAGCTCCTGTCAAAATGACATGAACATTGCAAACTCCTCTGTGGCCACCTAATGTGTATGATGCACTATTTCTAGTGGTATTGGGAATAAGTCTAAGAAGTTTAAAGTGCAATATGCAACAAAATATATCTAATGGCATTATCCAGTATGGTTACAGCATGCAGAAAATGAATCAGCAGCAATTTAAGAACATAATAATAAATTTAACTTTGGCTAAGCAAGCTCATTTTTTAAATCCTTGGGGACTCTGCAGGATGTTTTAATGGGTCTTTTGTGATGTGGATATTTCCTCAGTTTAAAAACTGGACTAAATAGGTTCATTTTGCATAACTTAGGAAGGAGCCTTCATACGGTAATGATTTTAGGTCACTGCTAAGCTAGACCAGATGTGGATGAATGGCTCAACAGTGAAATGCTGCATATCCCATTACAAAGCTTTTTAGACCCTATATACTTACCCTCTTGGCAATAAGCTTGCAATTAATGAGTAAGTCCTTAATACATAGTTATATGTCAAAAAAGGCAATTATAGTTCCACCACAGTTCTTGACGATTTTGGGGAACATTTGAAAGCCAGTCACTGACAAAATAAATTGATGGAGCCATCTGTAATTAGGAATAAGTTAATTTGTGGATCATTGCCACCCGGAAAGATATTGTTTCCCTCTGTGTTGTAGAGGTTAGCAGACAACCATATTGAAACCATAAACTACACCTATTTTCTGGATGAAAAGAAGGAAATGGTGTGATGTAGAAAGCTGCTACATAAGGAATGAACTTTCTGAAACACCAGCTGTAGTCTTTAAGATATGAACAGTTCTTGTCTAAAAAGAAGACATTGACTTGCAGAGATCCAAAAAAGTTAACTTTCCATTCTCTAAAATATCAAAAGTAACAAAATATAATTTATCAACCTTTCTTCTTGTTGATATTTAATGTAGAATAGCATAGTTCGGTTGGAAGGGACCTACAATCATCACCTAGTCCAACTGCCTGACCACTTCAGGGCTGACCAAAAGTTAAAGCATGTCATTAAGGCATTATCCAAACGCCTTTTAAACACTGACAGGCTTGGGGCACCGACCACCTCTCTAGGAAGCCTGTTGCAGTGACTGACCACCCTGTCTGTAACGAAATGTTTCCTAATGTAAAGCCTGAACCTCCCCTGGCGCAGCTTTGAACCATTCTTGTGCGTCCTGTCACTGGATTCTAGGGAGAGGAGATCAGCACCTCCCTCGCCAATTCCCCTCCTCAGGAAGCTGTAGAGAGCAATGAGGTCACCCTTCAACCTCCTTTTCTCCAAATTAGACAAACGCAAAGTCCTTAGCTGCTCCTCGTAGGATGTGCCTTCCAGCCCTTTCACCAGCTTTTTTGTCCTCCTCTGGATGCATTCGAATACCTTCACATCCTTTCTAAATGGTGGGGCCCAGCACCGCACACGACAGCCCTCAAGGTGAGGCCGCACCAAGGCTGCGCAGGGCAGGATGCTCACCTCTCTTGAGCGGCTGTTTACGCCGTGTTTGGCGCTCCCCGGGACACGGTTTGCCCGCGTGGCTGCCAGGGCACCCCACTGACTGCCATTGAGCCCACTGTCAACCAGCACCCCCGGATCCCTTTCTGCAGGGCTGCTCTCCAGCCACTCCTCTCCCAATTTATACTTGTGTCCAACGTTACCCAGCTTTATATTGTATTTTAATATAATGGTAGACATGAAATAGTTAAAATGATTGGGCTCAAATACTGTTGAAAGCTTGGTTGTGTTTGGTGTCTAGTCCTTAGTTCTCTATTCTTAATTCACTTGTAGATGTCCTCTTTTTTTGTTTAGACAGGTGTTTTGCAGTCAGAAATGTTATGTGAACCCTTTGACAATGATGGATCTTCCAGTAATGTTATGGAGGTGTGCAGATAATTAACTAATGAAGCCTTTATTGCATCTGTTTTCTCCGCCACTAATTTTACCTATATGTCAATGCTTTGTCATAGATGAATAAAACAAAATTTAAGTAAACAGATAAGAATATAATTAAAATCCATCTTTCTGTAGAACCCTTATATCTTTACTTAAAAATAATTATCAGTATATCTCTCTCTATCATGAAACAATAGATCTGCCCTGTATTTAATTCAGCATCAGTCCACATAGATAAATCCTTTTTAAAGATATGTGCTGTGATTTTTAAAGCAAAGAACTAGGGGGGAAGTATTTTTACTTTGCAATACCTGAAATATTAAATGTAAAGAATAGGCTACTTGCCTCTGCAAAACAACAAACTATTAATACAAATAGTTGTGTTACTTTCTGAAAGTCATACATCCTTCTGGCATGGAGCTTAATCAGCATTGATTGAATTTTGCATCCTTTATTAAGAATTTGTTTCCCTGGACTATTAGACCACAATACCAAATGATAATTTGCTTAATAAATCCAAGCATAGTAAAATTACATCTTTAAAACAGCAGTTGAGGACGTAAATTAAAATTTTGTCAGAAATGACATTTTCTGTGTGTGAAACTAAATAAGACTCACAATTTCGTATGTTTTTTATGTCTGAAGCATATAGATTAGGCATACATTTTTCAGCAAATTTTGTAGACAAGCTTAATAGGCAAGAAATTTTCTTTTCTCTGGGAAATAATGCTTTTTCTTCAACAGTTTGAAGACTGCTTATGGTTTTAAAAGTATCTAAGAGAACATGTACTGACCTAGTAACCAAAGACTGGAATGAGACCCAGGAAATTTTTTTCAATGTATTTATGTGGGCCAGAATTTAGAGTTCGTTATGACTCCCAAGGCTGGAAAAATTGCTTGGAACAAGACTGAAAAAAACAGTTTGGTTCTCATAATTTAAATTTTTCTATGATGAGATTACTGCAGATTGTTCGTTAAAAGATATGTCCCATAACTAAATTATCGTAGTGCATTTTATAGAATTTAATTTTTTCCTTTTGAAAGTAAAAGATGGAAGTGATTAATGATTCTTTCTTTGTTTTTCATGCAATTGATGGAAACAGATATTTCCATTGAATTTCCTGCCTTGATAAGTTTACTCTTAAGATTGTTTTAAAGGATATCTACTTTCACATACATATGAAATCACTAAGAATGATTGCATTGCAAAGCATCATAAAAATTCTTGATCAAAGTAATAGGAAAATGAAAAAAAGGTGAATAATTTGTTTTGTAGAGCTTTTCCTTGTCTCAAAATTTTAAAACCTTTTAGATACTGATTCTAATAGGTATTTTGAATGGTTCTAAAACTTCATCTACTTTATTCTGAGAAATGTAGGTACAAAGCTAACATAGCATTTTGGAGCTGTTTTTTTGAACAGTCTTGCTCCCCTCTACGCTGACTTACAGTTAAAATTTTACAAATGGATTTTAAAGAACACGAGAGAATAGTTTGCAATTCCAGTGATATTGTCTGACCTCCATGAGTGAGATTTCTGGTCAGCACTGAAAAGACTAAAAAATTGTGACAAGTCAAAGGTTAATAGATGATGGGATATTAACAACACCACAAAAGTAGCAAAAACTGTGTAACACTGGCCATGTATTTGCAACCCCTTTCACACACATTTTCTAATCTTTCAGAAAAAATTCTCCTTAATTGCATTAATTCAACATCATCTGTGATTCTAGGAGTATAAATTTTTTGGAATAAACCATTTTCAGATATAAAAATAAATGTAGTAGTAAAGCTGGTACCCATTCCAGTTTCACTGAGAGTTTCCTAAAGAAAAATGTATTACATATAATAATAGGGTTAAAAGCTAAGTGACAGTTTGAAGTGCAGCTAAAAATACACAGCTTTGAAGTCTGCAGCTTTAATGTATAGCAAAAGATATTGGCCTTTTCAAGCTATTTGGTCTTCTCAAGCTATTCAGTCTTCTCAGAAAGGAAAAGAAGCATTCCTGCGGCTAATATGTGGATTAGCCTGAATGCTTGTTTGGCCCTCAAAACAATTTGCAATGTGAATTTTTGGGAGGTTTTGTCCTCTCTGTTTACTTCTTTTTGCATTTGGAAATTCTGAAGTGCTATGGGAACACATTCTTGTGGCGTTTCTGACCTGACCCAAATAAAAAATGAAATACTAGAAAACGTCATTACACTTCTGGTGTCTGCTGCTATCTACTGCCTCTGTGAGATTCACTACCGTGATAACTTTCTTAAGTCAATGAAACTAGTTACCTTAGGAAACATTGTGCTGACTACCGGGCGTAAGAAGGAGTGTTTCTAATTTTATGCACTCTTGCGACTTAGATGAGAGACTGGTGTTCACTGAACTTCAATTCTGCTAAAATCTAAGTAGCAGACTAACTTCTGAATGAATGGAAGTTAACTAAAAGCGAGTTGCTCTATTTTCATTTTCACAGCCATTCACTTTCATTCAAAAGTGCCCTTGGTTTAATTCCATGAAGTAAGAAGTGATGGGTGTCACAATGAATGAAGACTGGGACAAAATAAATTACAGTCTGGAATAAAAAGCATTGATAACTGAGCCAGAAGTCTAAATCTGTAAGTCATCTAGCACTTGATAACTTTCATTACTCTCAGTTGAACTAGTGCAAGTTTAGGTGCATTGCTTTTTATGGAGGTTTTATAAAGGGTGAAATCCTTGAGGTAAGTTGGAGAACTGGATCAGCAGGGATCATCCTTTAATAGTTTGTTCATAAATTGTACAAATGTTGGGCTGTTGCAGCTGCTCCTGCAAAACTGATATGCTGACAACTCTGAACAGGCCCATATTCAAGCTTTGGCTAGTTAGAGCTTGGAAAATCTATATTGGATTGAAAATATGCTGCGTGTTTTAGCACATTTTTAAAAGATGCACATCAGTGACTATCAGGGTGTGAACAAGTAAAGTTACAGTAATGCCTAGCAGTTCCTAAAAACTGGAATGCATATGTTAAATCTCTTTGCAAGAGTCCCAGGACACGTCTGGCATTGGCAATTCTATAATGAAATGCACTGTTTAGAAACCCTGAGATAACAATGAATGAATTTGATAGCTTTGCACCATATAGCAAATTTGCACCACTGATATGAACGGCTCAGGCCCCTAAAGCAGTAATGCCACATTTGTGGAGTACTCTACTGGAGGCAATAGATTTATCTATCAACCGGCCTTATTACTAATGGAATAGGGCTGCTATTTGAGAAATCAAATTCACAAGCTTGAGAAACCCCTCACTGCATCCTGCTGTGTGGTAGGGATGATCACAGTGTGCACCTCACCTAGTTGTCTACAAGGAACTAAAGTAATGATGAAAGGGAATCTTGAAAACTAACGACTTCATGTGAATAGTCGCTGTGGAAAAATTTGCATTATCATAGGCATGACTGATAGAAGATTTATATGAAACCCTAATGTATGCATGTACACGTACATATGTGTACACATACATATGTTACATAATGAGTCCTGGAATACTAAAAAAGCTTTCATTTATTTAAAAATCTTTGTTTGATGACTCAGTTCATCCTTATTTCAGGAGATCTCTTTCCATCTTCTCATAGAGGGGTGACAATTCTTCACTTCACCACCTGCAGTTTGGTCACTGGCAGATGGGAAATGGGTCAAACCCTCCCAGAAGCCATATGTTTGCTCCCAGTGGGGAGCTGAAGGAAGAAAGGATTGGTTTAATCCTTATTACTGCAGAAGCAGCCGTGTGGAAGGTGGATTTCTCTTAGGACCTTAAAAAATTAATTCTAATTAAGGGAGAAAGTGAATTGGAAGTGCAATACAGTAGAATAACTCTGTGTATGTGCATTTCTATTTCATCGTGATAGGTACTTTCTGCTGCTGCCTCTTTGCTGCCAAGCAGCTGCTTCAGCAGTGGCCTGGCTTGCTGTTCCCTCAGCTGCTATCAGCCCTGCCTCTCCTCCTCCTCCTCTCCACGCTGAAATCATGGGCAATGTAGTTTGCTGCAACCCCCGGCAGCACCCGCTCAGCTGCAGACCAGCCCTGGCTGTTGTGCTGCTCTAGAAGCTGGTTCAACTCGTTGGCAGTTCTCTTTGTAGCTCCTGCGGCAGCTTGCCTCTAGCCATTTCTCTTTTCTTAAAGGATTCTTGCTCCTTTTGCTGACACACACTCACTCCTTTGGACACATCTTGTTTGGACTGGAGCAGAGTTTTGTGAAAAGCAGTGTAACAGTACTTTATCATTCTGTCTGGAGGCGGAGGAGAATTTTTTCCCCTTGATGTTACTGAGTCAGAGCAAAGAGGAAATGCTGGCTCTTTATTTACTTGAGGTATAGGCTTAGATTCTTAGCTGAGAAATTGCTGTAACCAGTTTAACCACACAACAGGATAAGAAGTGATAAACAGAAATTAGGAATGACTAATATGGTAGCAGGGCAGGGACCTTGCAGCAGCTACAAATGATCTTAGCAGTAACTGAGACATCAATTGCACTAGAATGTGACCAAAGTGTCACATTCTGCAAGGTCCAGACTGGAAGAGGAAAGAGGCTTTTCAGGCATTTCTTTTGAAGTGTTCTGCATTTTCTGATGACTTATATAGAGATTAAGCTCTAAGCAGTCTTATGAGTAATAAAAGCGTAAAAGAACCACGGATGAATCATTCTCTCATGTCCTGTCAACATTCGGTAGTTTTTCAGACCTTCAATACTGAGAAGATTTTAAAAAATTCCTGATTTGAATAGAGACATAGATGACAGTGGCCTTTATACATTGACTTTTTCTTAAAATTCCTCAGTGCTGGTGTTGATGTCAGAAAGTGCACATAGTGAAAGCATACATAAACATGTATGCCTGTACTTGTACATTCTGCCCTGCTTGTGCTAGTTGTTGCACATGGTGCCGCCAAACAGAATAATCTGCTGTTTCTGTGCTTACTTTTTCTCCTACCTTCAATTGTCTCTTGAATGTCTGGGAGGCACGAGTGGAAAACCATAATTCTTCAGTCTTTAATTTCAACAGCAAAATGAGATAACAGGAGCAGGATTTGCTTTACATTCTAATTTAACTCCTAATGTACCTACTGTTTCTTCCCTTGATGCAGTAATTAATGCCTTCTGATTTTTATCCCTGTCTCAGTATTCTTCAAAAATTCTGAATCTGTCAGCAGAGTGGGTGTGGGCACCAGTCCCACATCTTCTGTGTCTTCACTTGTTCTTGGAGCTGTTATTTCTTCACTACCTCTTCTTTCTCACCTAGATGTAGCTAGTGAGAAAGGGTCAAACTCTTCTTCGTAAATCCATGTCATATTCCTTTGAATTTAAAAGCCATAGCTTTTTCATGTGCATCCTCAAAAAATTTGGGTTTTTTGGGGGGGTGGGTGTGGGACTCATAGGGGCATCCTGTGATAATTATCTGCTGTTGCTTGAAGTTCTTGTGGTGGAACTGCTGCATCCTGATGCCTCTCCAAAGTCAGGAGTCCTACTGATATTTACTTTACCAGATTCTCTAGACTCTTCATATACTTTTGGCGGGGGGCGGGGTGCTAGTGGGCAGCCTGTCAGGAGGAGGACTTGTTAGGTCAAGCCTTTCTGTTGAAATGCTGTGTATGTAGAAATATGGCCGAATAGCCCAAGATGTAAAAATCAAGCCAGTGTAAGATGTTTCTAATGAGGAAGGGCAGAAAGAGGAAACAGGAGAATGTAGCTGAGCTGGAGGGAAACTCCTGTGAATGCACTGAAGGGCAGTCAACTCCTACACTTACATCCTCAGAGCTGAATCATTAACCTGTACTGAAGTAAACTGAGGTCGAATCTCTGTCTCAGACTGTTAGTTGATGTTTCCCAGGGCTTGCATCAGAGAGTTTTTGTTGGCTGGCAGAGAAGTTACAGATAAAACTTGTAAATACCATAATTAAATCACAGTGAAAATTTATTTTAGGAGTACTAGATGTGTTTTTTATCTCAAGTGTTATTTCGTTTACTCTTCCTATTTCCCTCACTAATGCAGCTCTGTTCATAATAACATTTATAGGAGCATTGCTGTAGACTAGCCACTAGCACTTTAATCACTGCAATATATATGTATGACTTGTACTAGTCTAGAAACCGAAGTCATGAAAATGCTGATGATGTACATATATTTCTAGTCCTGTTTGATAGCTACATGACCCATGATGGCAATCCCAGGGTGCTTTTTTTGTACTTAAAATATGCTGAAATTCCATAACGTTCAAACTGCAGCTGGATACCACCCAGAGCAGTGATCTCTGATTCATCAAAAGAGGCAAGTGCTGAGAAACCACTGAACATGATTGTGTGTGCAGACTTGGATTTGCAGCTAGAGCTGAAAGAATCGAGAAGCAAGTATATGTGAATATTATAATGGGATTGGAAGACTTAAAGCATCACCACCACTAAGACTAAGAAATGAGATCAGGGTAATTCTCCACTACCAGGAGAAGTATCCAGGAGCATTCTAGTGGCAGGAGACTGATGCATGGTCTTTACTATATATTTAACTAGGAATACAGTTAGGACCAAAGCTCAGCTAGGAACAAGATCGAGTATGTTTCTCTTGCATCTTTGAACACACAGACTTGAACCAGTTCTGCAAGGGGAGCAGATCAGTGTAACTCTATTAACCTAGCTGGGTCTGAGGATCAACCTCAAGGGGCTTATGCTGTTTGTTTTGAGGTTATTCCTTTTCTTCCACGCCTAAGTCTGGTTTTTTTTCCCCCTACATTTAGTTTGCAGGTTTGCAAAATTTGATATAAAGACTATTTAACTTTCCTTCATCCAGTGGCTATTTTGTGCTTGTAAAGAGTAGGAATAAGCAGGTCACAGCAAAATACTTAGGGTGTAGAAAGTATTGCAGCTATGTAAGTTGTGCCCATTCAAGCAAAAATACAATCTACCTGCTAGACAAGTTAAGGTATTGTCCTTCATGAGAACTATTTACTTGTGCCTGGATGGTCACATCAAGATATAAATGCATTTATATGCAGGTGAAATTTTTTGATATCTCTGTAAAGTGGTGTGCAAGGCCTTGATGATCGTTTACCATTTGACATGAAGTTTTCCAAACGCCTTGGGATGAATTTTCTTTGAATTTCTTTTGGGAGAGGGAGACAGTGTTCTTGAAAAATATGAGAGAAAATACAGATTTGCTAGTATTAATTAAAAAAAGAGCAAAAAACCCCATCAGAATTTCTCTAAGATGCTTTAGTATCTTTAAAATTCTTAAAAATTATACTTAAAAAGCATACTGTCAAGAACTATTAGCAGGAAGCTTATCCTCATGTCTTGCATGCTTTTTTCCTTCCACAGTCAGTCAGGCAATATGATCTTGAAAAATCATTCTTCGTGGGTGAGATTTACACTTGGTTTATTATGCATTGCTCTCTGAAGTTTCCAAGGGTAATTCTTGTACTCAGCTTGAAAATGAGAGCAGAAACAGAGTTTTCCTCTGGTTTTGATGGTGTCTCTGCAGTTTTGCAAGCAGTGAAGAGGTAAAAGTGATCTACAGGTTCACAAAAGGTGCAAGATTTCCCATATCACAAAACAGTGTTCTAGCTTTAGGCTGCATGCATCTTGACAGAACATTTAATTTGCCAAAAATTTCTTTTTCCTTTGCAAGTATTTAACAGGTTCAAAATTATTTGTCAACTATCGAGTAAAAACTCTTTTATGACTAAAGATTGCTTAATTTCCCCAAAAGAACTTTAAACAGAAAAATACAGCCAAAATGAGTTTTACATGCTGTATTTCATTCTTTACCTCCAATAGATTTACAAATTCTGATCCATTAAATATTAGTTAAGCATGACACATGCAGCTATTCTATGTACTCCTGCATAGCCTGAGCACCAACATCAGTGCTGCAATAAAACTGATTATATAATGAGTGTTGCTGGAGTTGCTTTGAGGAGAACAACTACTCTTGAGTAAGCTCCAGGAGTTTGAACTAACTGTTTGTTGGACCTTAACTGTATCCCTTTTTCTTTACTTCCCGTTATTAATGTGATAATCTCTCTGCATTTCTTTTGTGGACTTACAGTAACTTGTATATGGTACCTAGCTACAAATCCACTTTTGTTCTAGAAATTTTCCAAAACCATGAAAGATAATCAGTAACTATTGACTTATTATACTTGATATGTTTTACCTTGTCTGAATATGATGTTAAAATAACTAAGCCACAGAAACAAGAAAGATAATCTTCTAGTATCAGTTTTTGGTAGATCTATAACCCCAGGGTAAATGATTTTCCACTTCTTCCCCCCCCAATAATTCTTAGTTATTTAAAAAAAAAAAAACACATGTCACATCATGTTATTGAAGCTTATGGATCTTTTACAGGTACGTGCATTTTTGAAAAATCTGTAAAGCATGGCCATGGAAGAGATGAGAAAGGGAGGACACTTCAAAACTGTAGTAATTTGGATTTTTAGTTTATATAGAGCTAATAACTGGAATATTAATACATTTAGAAAATTAAGAGGCCTGTAAGAGTTTAGTTTCCTTGCCCATGATGTTGTCCAAAACAAATGGTAGTTAATTTGGTTAATCATACTTACAGAAGTGGTCCCATTTTTTAGAATCCTGCTGTGACTAAGACAAGCCATGGAGATCTGGTCCCTTCTTTGTAATATTAAAGTGTATCAGAGAACTACTTTGCCTACCAACTGTTATTTACCTAATTAACATTACCATGTAGTGTTCTAGTTCGAGTATGCATTACAGATGTCTTTCACCGAAGACGACCTCAAATCAGTTCATTCATCTTGACTGGTCACTGCTCATTATGATGCTCATAGAAAGAGCCATCCTTATTATCCCTTTGAATTCAAGTTGCACTCTTGCAGGTTGCTTGTCTTTGGTCACATTTGACTCTGCTGTAAAGCACTGGAACATAAATTATAAATATAAGGTGCAATTGCATCAAAGCATGCCTTATTAATGCCTGAGTGAAGCCAAACATTGCCCGTTTGGGGTTTTGTTTTTTCATTTGTCTTTGGTATGTCTACCAAGTGTTGTAGCGGCATATCATCATCTCTCATCTGATAGGAGTGCATTTCAAAGGAAGTCAGTTGAGACTTTTAAGAGATTGTGTGTTTTTGAGAGCATGGTGTGCACAAAATTTACCAGCTATGCAAAGTCTCGTATGTTTTCTCCTTAAATATTTACTGCAAACATAGACCAATGTCATGCTGGTTTTGTGTACCTTTCAATGCACTTACAAAAAATTTTGTCAAAACTACGTTAGTCGATCTTCTGTTAATCTAAACAAACAGATTTGTCTTTGTATTTTTACTTGGAAAGAAACAATTTGGCATCTTTTAATGTGCTTTATATGAACAAACATTAAGTGAATGCATGCAAGCATAGATGGCTCTCTTCTCCTTTTCCTTTCTTCGTGAAATGCCCCATCACTGTTATCGCTTGTATAATCCTGTTACACGGCAGCAAGATGCACTGCAGAGAATGCTCCATTCTGATGGACTGTGGCCTCATGCTCAGCCTGTATTTCCCTTTCTTCCATTAATTTAGAAAAAAACATATATATGTATATTTAAGAGAACATTCCCTAATGCAGAAATATGAGGAACACAAAAATTCTTACCTGGCCTTCACAGCTGGGTTAGGAGACCGAGGACCAACACCACATGTTATTACTTCTGAGACTTGTAGTTACAGGAAACAACTTCCAGCCATTTCCTCCCTGCTCCCTGCAGACTTCTGCCTGCAGGCAGCCTGTCCCTGAGTTAGTGAGGGTCATGGTAGAGCAGTTAAAGCTACTCTTCTCTGTGATTGTGATCTCTTTTCCTTCTCACTATGAAATCCTGATCCCCCCCAAACAGCGGCTACTATGGTTCTTTATCTGCAGCTTGAGACAGCTGACAGCTGGGTTTTTACCCTTATCAAGAAGGGAGCTTTCTGAACGACGTCCGGCCCCGTTTCCAGGTTGCCTGCTATTACTGTTTCCTTTACAGATTTCCTGCAACAAATGACTGTCATCTTTGCTTCCATTGTGCCCTAGTCCATTCAGAATATCTCTCATGTAAACTGCTGTCCTTTGATAGAAGTACATCAGCGTGTTACCTGCTGCGGGTTACAGCTGAAGCTGCAGGGCAATCCAGAGAGGTAACAAGCCAGGCAGTTGGCACAGTTTCTTGTTTTGAGGTGTAAAGGACCTATATTATTTTGCCTTGAGCCTCCTAGAAACTTCACTGTCTATGAGTAACTGGTCCAAGTTTTTAAAATCAGGGTGGGCAGTTTGTGTTTACAATGTGGACATTACGATTCTATCCAGAAAGAAAGATCTTTTTCTTCTACTGAAAACATCTGTATGATACACTACTCTTCTGTTTTGCCTTTGAGCTATTGCATTTTTACTGGTGTTTATGAAATGAGAAAAAAAGAGCATAGATCAAAATAAAAACACATCAGAGAAAATACTAGTAGAGAGTCTATACTGGTGGATACTCCTCTTGTAAACAAAAAGCCAGAGATCTTAAAACAAACCAATCCCTGGGCAGATACACATAGTTATGCTACTTCTGCAGGATTAATGAGTCATTAAGCAAGAAACGCTGACTGAGTAAAGATTATGAAACAGACCCTTTTATGGGGTCAGAGAGCAGGCCAAAAAGGCAGTGCTTCAGTTCAGGAAGGCTGTTGTGACTTGAACAGGTCCCCAGGCGCTGCCTGGATTATCTGTTCTGGGGACTGAAGATGCTTTCCAGTGTAAGGACTCGGAAATGCAAAGGTAGCTTAAAGTCACTTTTACTTCTTATTCCTCCTGACTTATGGATTCTTGTGGTTGTCTTGAGGACAGACAGCAGGTAGCTTCACCGTGTAATAGCCACATGAAGGCAGACAAAAACCAGTTACGTTTGGTATTATTGTATTTGTTCAGATGTACCTAAAGTGGTATCCTTGGAGAGCTAGCTTATCTCACATTGTATTTCTATTACTTTTCAATCCTTACTTTTAAAAAAGCAGCCACCCTTCACCCCACATTTGCATAAATCCTACACAAGTAGCTTCTCTAAATGTAGGTGTATGTTAGTTATGAAGAGCAGAAATAAAAGATCACAAACCCAAAATACTCACCAGACCATATCTCTGTGAATGGTTGTTTTTGTTTAGTTTTGTTTTTTTCTGGGAACAACCTGGGAAAAAATCTAGGCCTAACTGCTTGAAAACAAGCTGATAGGAGTAAGTGATATCTTTTAAAGGAGCAAGAGATTCTTTGGCAGGCATATGTATTGGAGGGATAAGCTATAGCTGCATCTTCAGAAAAGGTGTTGCATTCAGGATTTTTATTTTTCCTTGCTGTGGACCAATAAATATTCTCTTCTAAAGATCTTGTGAAATGTGCAATTGTTGCCTTAGCAGCATGCTCATAATTAGGGTTGTCATCTGATCATATGAACTTCTCAGTCATATTCACACCTGTCATGAGTTATTAAAAGATTTTTCTCACTTATGTCCTTGTCTGCCCATATTTAGAATGTACTCTTTCATTTTACCCATTTCATAGCTAATCCTGAGAGTTTTTTGTTTGCTTCCCTACAAAGCAGGGTAAGTACTGTGTACAAAGAAATTCCTGCTTTAGTCCACACTTATCACCTGAAAGTATAAAGAGAAGTTTCTTCAAGTCAGATTGTAGCTTTGGAGCATTTGATTAAATAATAATCTGGACTTAAAAGAAGTGTTTAGATATGTATTTTTCACCCTCAGACTTTCACATTTTGTGCAAGGCTTGGTAATGCTTAAGTGCAAGGCACACAGAGTTCTGGCAGATATGAGCATGGGTGAATGTAACATTAGATGTGTTTCGGAAAAGACAAAACATATCTACTTTTTTGAAAAGGGTAATAGTAAAACTACGCAACATTTTACAGCATTATCAGGAGCAAGGAAAGGAGCAGGGCAGTATAGTTCAAGTTCAGTGTCACTACTAAGGACTTCCTACCCTTTAGAATTAATAATCTCAAATTAAATTCCGGGCATGCGGAGGAATAGAATATATTTGATGGAGTCCATTATATTGAACAAGGAGCTTCTGCAACTAAAAAAACCTCCAAACCAAAACCAGCTTGACATAAAGAAAGTTGTAATTTAAACACAGCCTCAAACTCCTTCCCCCATCTCAGAGTTAGATATCCGTCTCCTCAGAGACTCATGGCTTTGCATTCAATCAGAATTATTTTTCTGTCTTGGAGTAAGAGGTGATGACTTCACACCATGTGCATATAGTCAGAGAGGAGGAATAAATAGCTGGAGTCAATCTTCCAGGAAATGTCCTAAGCATGAAGCTATAAGGAGAGAGCTAAAAGATTTCATAATGCAATCTCCTCATTTTTGTTTAAGATATCAATTGCAACTTGAGAATGAAATACAAATCTTCAGAATCCTGTATGATCTGTTTAAACCTTTAGCTGGAGAGCTGTTTGTTCTTGTGTGTTCTATAGCTCAGAGTGTATTTAATTATTACAGCCAGGTGAAACAGCTCAAGAAGAGTAGTTCAGACTGCAATCCTAGTAACTTAAAGGATAAGACATCTCTTGGGAAGCTGGAGATCTGGCTTCAAATGCCTTCTTCACTATGGGCATTTAAATTTGTCTGACTTCCTAAGAAAGCAACTTTAACTTTTCCAAACTCAGGCTTTGACTAAAATAGCCCTCAGTTGGGTCTCTGCGAGTTTGGACATATTTTGACCACATGCACTGGAGCAGGTGCTCTATGGAGGACATTGGGGAATTTATGCATCCTGTTGGGGTCTAAGTAGGAGATGACCAGGAGTATTGTACAGATTTAGGTGGCTATATACATGCTCAGGAATAGGAATGTAGGTGCCTCAGAGATTTTACTGGATGCTAAGGATTTCAGATTCCTCTAGAGCTGGGTTAGTCTGATGATGCAAATTAACAGCAAGGTGTTAGAATTTGGCACCTGAATAAATATCCACCTCTAAACTAATGTATGGGAAGTACTTTGCTATGAATCTTATAAACTTCCAAGGGATTTGGATTAGTTATGGATAACATTAATTATTGTGTGGTTTTCCTATAACTTTGCAGTCTCAGGCAATCACAGTCTAGTCATCAAAATGCTATTACAGCCAAAAGCAAGTATGATAATCTCATTTTATTGTCTTATTGACCTATAATTTTTCCTCTATGTAGGTGATATCTAACCTCTTCTTATCTCTGCCCGGGGACATAAACTGTTATAAGAACATAATATTTATAATGTGCTGTCCATATTAAAGTAAGACTGCATTGATATTCCATCTAGCACTACACATTATGACAGCTTAGAATGTCTTAACTTCTCTAAACTTACTGATGCTTCTGTATTTTGTTTTTTCTTCTGCATGTTATATCCAATAGCATTCATGAATGAGCATTTAAATATGTAGTGGGACATTGATCCCAAGCATTTTAGTGTAGAACACAGGTGGCATGATAAAAAAAAATTGAAAGGAAACTATCAAAACAGAAGAAGGTTAAGATACAAATCAGAAGAATATATTACTATATAAAGACATTTAGAACTGATTTTGCCACAACAGGAGTTCCTGAAATAACTACATAAACAGTGGTTTGCAGGTAAGAACATAAACCTTATCCTGTTTTAAAAAAAAACACCACCAAACAACCAAAACTAGCTGTCCTGACCCTCCATGCCTCTGCCCATGAACTTACTTTATATTGCAATGTAAACTTTTAACTCTTTGAGATAATGTGGGTGATGAGAACATATGAATGATGGAGTTGGTAGCTGACAGAACTCAGCCATGAATATAAGTTTAGTATGACCTCTGATTTTCTAATACAACATATAATATATAAAAATAACTGCTAAAGAAATATATTGACTTTCGGGGGGGGGTTTTGCATTTTTTTTTCTGCTGTGTGCTACATCAGTGAGCTTTTGAGTGACAGTTAAATTATTTTTCACTACTGCCATTGCTTGTTTTAGTCAGACTAAGTATATAGGCAAACTGAATTTCTGTTTTCTCTAGGTGCTGTTATCAAGTAAGAACCCATTGAGTCATTGTATTTTCTTAATAGCCAGAAATGGTTTGTTTGCCAAACTGAACAAAATTAGATCTTTGGCATCTATATTTTGCTTTACATATGTTGTAGTTAATCATTTACACAGCAACACTTGCTCTAGAACTTTAATTTTTGGTTAGGGAAAACTTATTTGGTGAACTGTGGTCCAATGCATAAAAATACTTTGGCATAAAAATTTCACTCACACTTTTAAAAATTGGATTTTTTTAATCTTAATCTGATAAGCTTTACAAATAAAAGTTGAGTGCAAGTCAAAATTAGTGGATAGATTTTAAACACAATTAAGTTCAGTCTTTGTACCTCTGTTTGTCTTTTTGAAAGACGGGGAACAGTGATGTTCTCAAACGTCCGATTCAAATTGCTGACATTGTTTCAAATATTCTGTAGTTCCATCTTTCCATGTACAATATCTTTGTTCCAATCATGAGCAAACAAGAATGTGATGTTCAAAACCAGGATAGTAATTTGGCCCTTACCTGTATGGAAATCTCATGCAAATGCCTGTTCTCTAGAATGTGAAGCAATGCCATCATTGGTAATACCTTCTGGGAAAGAGGAAAAAACCCAAGTGTTGATATCAGGCTTTAAAACAAAAAGAATAAAGCAGTAAGAAAAGTTGAGCTCCTTAGATTCTCTTACGTTGCATAGTATTAGAACCTTGTTTGGAAAAAGTACAAAATAAAACAAAAATCCATTTAGGAAGTGAGTTGCCCCAAACTCATATCTTGGTTTATGCACATGAAACGTATGCTGCACTGTATGTTTTTGCTGATTGTGCTTGTCATTACTGTTATAGAGAAAAAGGGAAGACCACAGTTAAGTGTTTATGATGGCAAAGAAAAACATTAGCAGTCTAGAGGAAGGATGAAAGACAAACTTTTGCTGTAGATCAAGGTACTGAACTGTGGAAATACTGGAAAAGGGCATGTCTGAGGTAAAGGGAAACAAAGAGAAAGGTAACCTGGACACAAGAACAAACACATGTATTCATATTTACACATTATAGAAGTGTACACATATCTAGATGAATACATGAAAAAGAGACAGTCTAATTCATATTGTTAGTATATAATACAAAGTAGCTTATGCTGACGCTATTCACATGGCTTTTCTATCAGTTTAATCTCCAGATGCATGTTATGTAGAACTATAGCTTGGTAGTTTACAAATTACTATTTTGGATACACCTGGTTTTATATACTGATTTTGCAAAATTACCTTGATATATAAATTACATTACAAATCAAACTATGTAAGGTGAATAATGTACCTATCATATTATATCCTAAAGAATGGACCTTGTTCATACCAGTACAGAAAAATGGTTATTTTTTAGTATATGCAGTATCAATCTATCTATAGTGAGATTTATAAGTACCAACTTCTGAATTAGTGCTTCCCCAGTTTCCTTTTCAGACAAACTCTGTAGGAATAACACTCCAGGGGAGAATCCATAAGTATCTGAGGTGTACGCAGATGAGCAGGAATTACCTACCTGTCCAGATTTTTCAATTTTTTTAACACTTTTTTTTAATGAATATAAATGTTAATTTTCAAGACTGTTTGCAACATCTGTTTCTCAGGGTTTATGCATTTTTTATTAATCTTTGCTTTACTAACAAGCTGCATATGCAGACCAGAACTACTGCATAGATTTTTAGTAAAGACTTTTATTAAGCAAAACATTGGGTGGTTGGGGGGAAAGCAGTGATTAATAACTTTGTGGCCTTTGGGCGGTTTTTAGTTGAACATAGTAAAAATGGTTGCATTGTGCTAAAGAGGTATTATATGTCATGAACTTTAAAAGGTGCAAATGAGTTGATAAGGAGAACTTGTGTTAATGGCCCATAACATAAAGATGTAATAACAGTGATAGCTGAACAGCTGACAACTGTGTTTATAAAGAACCTTCAAAGAAAAATGATACTAATGCTGTAGAAAAACCTAGAAAATCTGTTATGATTTTTCAAGGTAATGTGGGTTGGTGGAAAATTTAGGTTTTTGAAAGCAGAGTCTGCAGTAGGCATGCAATCTCAACTACCAGGGCTGCACAGTTGGAAGTGTGAAGAGTGCACCTCTGGAGTTAGGGAAGCCGGGTATAGAGTAGTAGTAGGTTTACACAGCCCTTGCCACGTAGCTGTCCTCACTGGCAGCATTGTAGCTTGGGGTTTCAGCTTTGCATACGGTAACAACAGACCTCGAAAACTCCCACAGTGCCCTTATCAGCCCACCTGCTACCCAGGTTTGTATGGTACATATTATATACATAAATAATTATTTTTTCCTAACTTGGACTGGAGAAGAGTGTTGTGAAATGCAGTGTAACAATACTTGATTGGTCTGTCTGTTCTCTTCTACCTGAGGAGGTAGAGGATTTCCCACCTTGTTGTTGCTGTGCTCTAGAGGAAATGCCGGAGCAGGGTTTCCAGCGGGCAAGCAGCCTTTGGTCAGCTGTCCACTGGCTCCACCAGCTGCCTTCTGTCACCTTCCCTCCTAAAAGAACCTTGAACTTTGGGCTGTTGCTTTTGTGACTTTTTCAAGCAACTGGCAGTACGCTCCCCAGGAACCCCTCCAGGCATGATGTATCAGTTCACGAGATCGCGATGTATGTGTGTGCAGCCTACTGTGTCACTGGGAAAATTCAGTTGCACGATAGGGCACAAGTATGCACACCCAGGTACGTGACAGGAGTGCCTGGGGAAGGCTGTGGCTCCCTTCCCTCAGGAGGGCGAGCAGCTCTGCTATGAACAACTGCAGACAACACGAGACGCAAAACTTTTGAGCTTGGAATGCAAAATGCATCAGGACTGTTTATACCTACTGCGAGCAGTCAGCCATTGACAGCTCCATATCACACATTACACAAACAAAAGTTGTGGTAACGGCAACTGATCTAAATTCTTACTGTTTAGCCATGTCAATGTTCTCTTGTTTGGTGTCAGCTCAGATCTTGTAGAGGTTGCGTGTACTTTTTCTCCAAGACAGGATCATGTTTTTTTCAAGGCTATGAGTCATGCTTTGCTATTCTTTTACTCTGATGCTCAACAGAAAAGATCCAATGTGCAGTTTGTGGAGTGCAGAAGTGAAAGTATAAATCCCTCATTCTGAAATGGATTAAACTGAATCTATAGTATACATGATGGTTCTGGTTTGAGAACAATCACATGGCGTATCATAGCAGTTTTACTGGAACTGCAGGCAGACTTGCTGTTCCTAGAATTATTTTTATATAAACAAGTCTGCAGCTCTTCAAAGATGGAGCAGGTCTGTGAGTCAGTGAATTTTCAACTGCGTCGATGTCAGATGAAAAACCATCTAGCAGAATGAAACCTTGAGTAATATAGACTGCAGCTATATACAAGATTGCTGTAATTATAGAATATATTGCAGTGCCTTTGAAATGATTATGAATGTAAATAGAGAATTTTCAGAGTCTGTTCAGGAATGTTATGAATTAAACAGAAGCATTCCATGAGCACGCCCTATATGGGGGGGTTGGGGGGAGGAGAGAAAAAGAGGATATATATTAAGTATAATTGTAGAATTATTTATGGAATCATTGTTGAGGTTATGTTTTGTAAAGGTCAATACAAATAATTTTCCTCTCATTTTATAGACCTGTTTCTTCAATCTTAAAGAAAGAGGTGAAAAGAAGTAGAAGAGGTCTGTTTCCCTCCTTCTGCCAGGCTGTGTTTGCAGGGGATGTAATATACAGATTAACTTCTTGACTCTCTGACTCTGCGTTTCTGAAAGCAGAGATATTCTCTGCAATTTATAAAAATACCTCTTTTTAAAACTTATTTTCAGTGTCAGAAACTTATATTACCAGTAGGCTAAATCAAACCAGCATGATACACTGAGTAATATAGTCTAAATGAAGGCATCGAGAAATAGGCTTGCTGCATTATCGATCATGCTACTTCATCAGCTCTACTTCAGGAAAGAGCATTTAAAGGCTGCCTTGAAGATCATACTTAATTGTCTCTTTTCTCAAGTTCTGGAAAAAAATAGTGTTTGGAAGATTATCGGACTATTTTATTTACTGGATCCAAGGAAAATTCTTAATCCAAATTTTTTTTTTTAATTGGATTTGGCCACACTAGATTTTCTAAATGTAGAAATATAGAAAGATACAGAGACAGGAAAAAAATAAGAAAAAAACCATGTAAATACTAAAAAGTGTTTTCAATGTGAAACTTCTTTCATTTTAATCTCTCTTCAGAAATGTTTTGAAATGAAATTTTCTTTTTCTCACAAAAGAAAATACTTTAGAAATGCTAGCCGATGGTAAAATCCATTCTTTACAAAGCAGCATTTGTTTACTAATTAATCTCTTCACTTGTTGGGGGACAGGGTTTATAGCAACGAAATGGTGTTAGATATTAATAATGACGATAAACCAAGAATTCTTTAGAGCCAGATCAGGGGCAGTCAGATGCTTCTTTTCCTGGTAGTTCAGCAATCTTTACTATAGTGTTGTGAAATGTAGTACTGCCTAAGGGTCTGAATACTGACTACAGAAATCCTCGTTTCTCTTCCAGCAGTCTTCTCTGACAATTCTATTCCCTGAACCGCTTCTTGGTTTTAAAGTTGTTAGATTTTTGCATATGTTTGTGTCCAAAAACTTTCATTTGGCCAACTGCTATTTTCCTTTCTTGATCAGCAACAGGTAGAGAATCCACCTAGCTCAGTAATGTGATTATCGGGATTAATTTCACTTATTGCTGGAGACTTCTCTCATAATTTGAATTTGTCTGGCTTCAACTTTCACACCTGAGTTTTCCTCTGCTTTTTAATAGGAAACATAATACTCTTTGGATGTTCAGGTGTTCTCCATGGAAAATGTCCCTCAGGTTTCATCTTGATACATTAAACAGATAAAGCTTTTTATGCCTTCCAGTTTTAAGCATATTTCTTTCTCTTATTCCAATTACTTTTTCCACATACATTCCAATTTTTCAACATTTTTTAAAAAATGTGTATACCACACCTCCATACAGCATTCCATTCTCAGTATTACTTATATTCAGAGGTAGTACTAGTTTTTTCCTACTGTTCCCAGCTCCTGGTTTGTTTCAAAAATCATATTAACTCAGGTGATCACAGTGTACCATGTAGCGCTCATTTTCAGTTTGCCCTTAACAATCCTTAATTTCTTTCCTGAGTCAGGATTCCCCCATATGTTAGTCACAGATTTCATTCCTTGACCTTTGGTGTGCAACTCTACATTTGCTTAGATTAAAATGCATTTTATTTATTGGGATAGTTTTCAAAAAGCATGACCTTAGCCACCAGTGGGGCTCCTCTGGAAAAGCAGTGGAGGCTTCTTGCTGTAACAGACCTGGACTGATCGTTCTTTAGCTTTCCACCAGTCTGTTTGTCTGCAAACATTACGAGCAGTGTTTTTGTATTTGCCTCCAGATTACTGGTGGAAATGTCAAGTGGCGTTGGGCCTCGCTAATCCCTGTGGAATCTCACTCCAAACGGCCTTGCTTGATTCCCCACCAAATGCTTCTTTCTAAGATCCCTGAGCTTGCCAGCCGCTTCTCAATTCTTTTTTGGTATATGCATTACTTCTACTGAAAAAAACCACTATGTGTTTTATCAGTGTTTACTTCTCCTCACTGTAAGCATGACCTTGGGGTTAACAGGCCCTCACTCTTGCCACAGGAAACCCTGCCTACGTGCCTGAATAGACATAATCAGCTCAGAAAGTGGGTAAGCTGTTATGGGAAAATTTGCATTATTGCAGTTTGTTTCTTCTCTCCTCACTGGAGAAATGAATTTCCTATCTCCAAGCCTGTTTTGCTTATATCTTTTAAAGATGACTAGATTTGTTCAACCAGGAAGAAACTCAAAGCAGCAGAGGGATGGCAAACACTGTCACGGCGTATTACTGTAAAGAGCTACTTTTTCAGTTAACTTTTGAAGTTAATATTCCGTACTGTCCTCTATCTCTGGTGGGCAAGAAGCTGGTTTCTATTCTGGCTAAAGTTGTTTGGTAACATTAGGATAAAATGAGGTCATTAGTGTTACACAAGAGAATGCCAATTGCTATCATGTTATGCTAATCAAAAGGATGCTTTCACAAAGAAAGATGCTTGAAAGAAGATATACATTAAAACTCCTACAGGGAGTAATAGCAAATGCCAAAGTTCACCTCTTCCTTTGGCATTGCTACATCCTTCTGATTGTTTAATGTCTGTTTATATTTAAAGAATGAAAGTTAGCTGATGTTCATATAACACTGTTCATCCACATACTCCTACACACTAAAAAAATTTTACTACTACATTACATCTTTGTATTTCATCTATGTGTTTCTATTACATAGTGGTGCATAAACCATGCAAGCAAATTATTCCAGATTTCAGAATACTCAGTGAGAATATTAACCTAAAAAGAATTGCATGTCTTGCATATCTTGGCATTTAGAATTACTTTTTGATATATGGGATGAGATTCCATAGCGCTGTATGGCAGTTTCTTACTGATGAAGCAGTAAGTTGAAACTTGGGGCATTTTTGTAGGGTAGTTATTCAACTGCATTCAGTTAATGTTGATATTTAATTAATAAACAACCAGGATGCAGAGAATCCAAACAGTTTGATATCAACATAATATTTGTAATTACAATAATTTTAAAACTATCCTGTAATTTACTAATTTTACTAAAGATTTCATTGTCAAATACTTTCATATTCTCCTTCATGCCTTTTTTCTGTTTTTAACAGCAGCAGAATTAGTTCCCTCATTTCTATTTAACATAATTTCTTTCGCCTGATGACTCACTTTCCCCCCTAGGATCAATGTGTAATTCATCTGGAAGCTTTTGTTATTCAAGGAAAAGATATCGAAGTCATCATGAAAATGGTCTTGACAGTACATTCAACAGCTTTGTAATACAAAGTAAATCTTCTCAAGTTTATTGTAAAATGTATGACTCAATTTCCAACATATTTTACTTTGCTCTCCATCTTTTTGAACAATATTTCAGACTGAATTTAGTTGAAAAGTGTTTCTCTGTTCATTTTGGCCTTCTTTAATACTGTATATGCAATGAGATATGCACTACTATGAACAGAATAGCATATCTATTTTGAAGAGGCAGCAAATCCTTTAACAAAAAATGAAAGTAATGACAGAGTATAGGAAATTTAAGACTGACAGATGAAATATGATCAAATTTCTCTAAAGTGAATGTCGATTAGTACAGAATATTTAATTGTTAATAAAGTAATATACATTATTTCAGAGGAATATGTATTTTTCATAGATTGCTGAAAAAATAGTCCTCCTAAGTTTTGATGAAGATTTCCAGCTGGACATACAATTTACAAGGACAATTCTCATTTGTTCTGAGTAGAAAGAGACTCAGGATAAGGCTCAGGACAAGACTCGAGATGTAATGCTGTGGAGTCTTCGAGTGTGATTCAATTAGGGCATCTACTTTGAACAAAATTAGAGGCCAAAGGTAGATGAACAGATGAAAACATGCTCTAATGAGAGGTGTTAGGAAGATGAGGTGGGCCAACCGTAACATGGACTGTTCAACCTTGATTCAGTTGGCAATAGGTATTTGAGATGCCCAGAGCAGTGGCAGCTCTAACGTTTTCAGCTGGTGGGGATCTCAGCAGGCGAAGGCACCATACTTTCTCTCCTGGCACATACTGCTGCTTCTGGTGAGTTGTGTAAGGCTTGATGCCGGCATGCAATTCCTACTTATTGTGAGAGGGGAAATATAATTGCAACACAAATTGTAAAGGTCTGGTAGACTGGGACTGTCTCCAGCGTAAGAGCTGCACCATCCTAGAATATTCTGCCTGGCCTGTGGCTGGAAGATCACAATTTTCCCATAGCTCCTGTGTCATAGTTACCAGTCCCATACAAATATCTTAAGTATTGAAAGGATGTGGTCTCAGGTGCTCATGTTAGAACAAATGAGTGGAGGTCTTTCATATCTAATGGGTTGATACAGGTAGGGAAAATGGTTGCAACTTAAGAATTACTGGTTTGTAGGTGAGTTTTGTATGAGGTTTGTAGGTGAGTTTAAGAAGAACTTGTGATAAAATAATTTTAGGAGTGAGAAGTTAATTCAAATAGAAAAGAGCATCAAAACAAGTGAAGGGATAGAAAACTATGTAGTCAGATGTTTAATGAGACTGCAAACAGACTAAACAAATAGTTGATGTCACTGATGTCACTGTTGCAAACACAGGAATGCCTGAACTTGCATGAAATCACATGGAGAATTTTCAAAATAATTACAAAAAAGATAAGTTAAAACTATGTATGTCATTGAAACTTTACATATCTGGTATGCTTTCTAAACATGGTAGATAGTTTATTGCTATGAAAATTAACTGATTTCCTATCAAAGAAAAAACTTTTTGTGAAGTGACTCATCCACTGAACAGTCCACCCATCAAATCCGTTATCTCTCCAATGTAGAGAGCAGGCTGTTGTGGGGGACTCTGTCAAAGGCCATACAGAATTCCAGATAGACGACATTGGTAGCTCTTCCCTTTTCCACTGATGTGGTCACTCCATCACAGAAGGTCTTTGCATAAAGCAATATATACTATGCTTATTTATTGCAGCCCCCCCCAGTCTGTTCCATTATGAGTGGAATTGTCTTCAGAAATTGCCTAGAGTGTCAAGCCCAAACACTGGATAATTTGCATAATAAATCTTAGTGATTATCCTTTTAAATTCATCTGTGGGTATTGGATTATTCTGGGTGTACCTTTGGCTACAAAAAATTCTCAAATATACCCAATATGGGTCTAATTCTGCTCAGCTGACAATAAAATCTTTTAACAGGCAGAGATGAAGCTAGTGTGCCTATAGCTATAAAATGCTGCCTTTAGCAAAAATGCTTTGACACAGCCAAGATCTTAAGCACATAAGCAGATATCACATATGACTTTAGCTGGACAATTTACATAATTCAATTAAGCACATGATTTGGTATTTCTTTAAAATGGATTTGATGTAGGACAAAATTCTCAGTAAGCCAGATAAAGAAAATGATTAAAATATTGAAGGGAGAAGAATGCAAAGAAAACTTGAGTCTAAAGCTGTTAAAGTTACAAGGACTTGAAAATACTAATCTGAACAGAGATATGATCACACCTATGGGAAAACACTTTGCATTCAGGTTAGGTGCAGATACGGTGTTTGTATGGGTGCTGTGCACTACTACATTTTATGACTGGATCTGAGCATGAGCCCATGTGATGGTAAGGGAAAGAGAGAGATAAGAATCCTTTTTTTCCCCTCCAATTTCATTCTCTAATTCTTGGTAAACTAGCAGCTGCTTTTCCTGTGGTTTTCAGTTGTCGCACTTATTGTAAGACCATGATGGTATAGTTAATTTAAAAATACTTTGTGTATGTATTTTTTGTCAGAATCTATCATTAATGTTGAACTTGCAATTTACAAGCACAAATAAATACCCATAGATACAGATATCTAAATTAAATTAGTATTATTTTATGATAAATTTAGGTAATTTCTATTTCTTTTAAATTCTAGGTATTTCCTCATAATGGAAGTTTTAGGTAATTCCATCATCAGTCTTTCTCTCTTGTAATGAAATAGAACATCTTGTATAAGAATATTAAAAGTGCTTAATAGCTATACTTCCCTCTATTTCGAGCACTTCCCATGAATAATCTCTGAAGAACTGCATGCCATAATCATTTGAAAAACCTACACTGAATCTTCACACAGAAACTTTTTACAACATACATAATACTACCATGTTTTAGCATATCCAATACTGTTGTGACTGAACAGTAAATATTAATAATCTTGCACTAACTGAAGAGACAATAAAATCATCATGATAAATACTTGAATATGGTAATCAAAATGGAATAAAATACTTTTGAAATTTGTCTTCCAAGATGACTTCCAGGAAAGAGTAAGTCCAGTTAACATACTAGATGTAATTTATGACATGTACACCAGAGCATTCATATTCACAGTTTAGTTCAAATAGATGGCTAAATGCATTACAGTAAAAGGAAGAAAAATCCTATTATAAGAAAGAAGGGTGGAGTTAAGGTTGGAGGAGCTGTGCTAGGTCTTTTTATTTACTCTGGTTTTTTTGATAGCTTCTTGTTACTTATTAAGAAAATGATAAGGGATCGTTTTCTCCCAGAAAAACAGCCCTGGAAACAGTTGTTGCTCAGCAAATGTGTGTCTTCCATTCTAATTAATAGGAGGGAAACTGGGCTGCCCTTCATAAATAAAGTATTCCTACTTCTCTACTTAAATTGTACCACTATATGTCATTTTTACTAGAGAATGAACTGACGCTGGCTGGAGGGAAGGTGGTAAGTCCTGTATGTTCAGAGTGGCTGTTACTTTGCTTTTCCCTTTTCTTCACAGCAAGTTACTGTTTACTACCTTTAGTGCTTAAAATTCCCAGATGTAATTGGGCTCCATTTTGTTACCTCTGGTGCGTACTGAAAGGAGTTATTGGCCTGAGGAACTTGCTCATCAAAGGATGGAAACAGATGCACAGGGAGACGATCTGCTTATTTAACAAGTGCAGAATCAGCAGTGGAGTGAAGGTGTCTGACATGGCTTGTTCTTCATCTATACAGGGGAGATCATGACTGACAGAACTAGAGAGCAGGAAAGTATTTTCCATGTTAATGAAAACCTTACCTTCCTATGACATGTTCCATACCATAGTATGATTTTGTTCCTCCCAAAAATGTTTATTGGTGAATGAAAGAACAAGCCTGGGAAAGACAGTTATCTTATTACAGTCTGTTATAAATTACTATTCTGAGCTTTTGAGGAGGAGTTTTTAAGCTGTCATAGAATAACATAGTTTTCATTCCACAAAGAAACATCTGTAATCCTTGTAAAATCAAATTTTTTCAATATAAAGGACAAACAGATCCATTCATCCATGATGCAGTATTCCTTTTGCTTTGCAAAATAAATTTGTTTAACACAGAAGCATCTGTTCCTGTTTAAAACATCATCTAGGGGTGTAGTTACCAATTAGAAGAAGAATGATGCAGAAAACATCCATATCATCTTAATTGTACCAGATTTTGGCAACTGCAAAGAAAATTTGCTTCCCAGGAGACTGTTCATCTCTCGCTCTTTCTTAGCTTTTCACTGATTTCAAGATTTTTCTGGAAAAAATGTTAACATTTGTGGCGGCCTCTATAAATAGCATTTAATTCCACAGCTGTTGGGAACACAGACATTTCCAGCATTTTCCACTCTTTCTGCTGGTAGATTTCTGGCAGCTGGAATATCCTTGTCTGTTATTTTCTATTATTAGGCTCTAGAATAACTGAAGCTCATCACAGTCTCTTTTGAATTTATGAGGTAGACCATTTATCTTCTTCCTTTTTTTTATGTCCTGGAGCCCTGGTATCTGACTTAAAACAGATAAATCTCAGTGAATTGTGAAGTGTCTACCCTCAGACTTACTTCAGTGGCTTGTTCGAGCTTCCATGCCTCCTTACTGCTGAGTAAGTCAATTATTTGTCTCAGATGCTGCTCACGAATTTCCCAAACAGCAAAATGAATTTTCAGGGGCAATGCAGAAAGAAAAACAATATAACCAGAATGTAGCCTAAGTAGGTCACAACATTTGAACAAAACACACCTGGGAACTCTCCAGAGATAACTTATTTATTGCAGATTGTTTTCTTACTGCTTCTTTGTTCAAGCAGTTAACCAATGCTTGACATCCTGGTTGTTTCTGTTTGGAGGGGAGCTAGTTATAAAATTGAAATTACTGAGTTGAAGTGGGTTTTATCAAAACAGACTTAAATAGACATACATGTTTTTTATGGGTTGTCTCTTTCCTTGTTCAACCTGCCAGACTGCTTTTTTTACAACCCAGGAGTAGATGTTTCGGTGCAAAAAATATATTCCAATCAGTACTAAGTGGTAGCTGCATTTAATAAATCAGTCACTGATTTTGACCATTATGTTGTCCTATTATAATGCTCGTATATGTGTGTTATATTCTTTGTATTTAGGTAGGATCTTGCACTAACTCGTTGAACTATAGTTACGGTGTGTTTTTGAATCATGCTACTATTTCTTTGAAGTCTTGTCTCTATGTCTCAGAACTGTAAATGTCCATAAGGAAAGAAAGAAAAAAGTAGATCCAAATAAATTCCACTCTCCATAGACTGGTTAAATGATGGGATGACTAAAATGTGCAAACCCTATGGTATTTAATAGCATCATTTTTCATGCTGCTTTGGTTTCGTGTTAGTAGGTTTCTGCAGACTTTTACTATACCTGCAATGCACTGAGTGACCCCTTGGCATGAAAGAGATATAGAAATAGGTACTGGTATAATGATTAATAAAGTATGTGTCTTTTAGGAAGTGAAAGTGCACTTCTGTGTTGTTAATTTTGAAGAAGCATTGGATGTTTGAGCAGGAGAAAAGATGAGGTTTTTAGTTCCGAGAAAGTAATTTAGGTCCAATGCCATTTCATATATACTACAGCTGGTCAGAACTAATTTCAAGTCAGTAGAGTCACGTGAGTGTATATAACGAAGGTAGAATAAAACATGTAAATTTGAATTTGACGACTGATTAAACAGAGCTGACAGTGTCATCAGATATTTTAAACTAAATGCATTCTTTCAAAATTAAGTTGTTTTAGATTTTGACAGATACTGTATTTTTTTTATCTGCAAAACTAAGTTCCTGACAACCTAGCTTAGACTGGAGTTTACAATGCTGAGTGCTTGCAGAACCTACCTCTTGGCGGAACAGATTGGCTGTCAGAGTTAAGAACGGAACTCTCCCCTAAATATGTGTGAGGCAAGACATACTTTAACTGTAATTCACCAAGGCCTTAGTGTAGCCCAGCATAAGCCAATGAAGGACACTAGAGACGTGAATGTATCATGCATCGTGTCCTAGTCAGATTAGTCACATATGTTGTACAAATCAGAACTCTGTGAATTTTTTTTTCCTCTAGTCAGATGTTCTGCATGAAAAGCATGCAGAATATTGGTTTTCCTATATTTTCTGTGCACCTGATCAATTTTCTGAAGACTCGGCTACTTGACATACATGAATAAATCACCCATGCTAAATCTGAAGCCTCACACCTGGGGGAGAATCACTTCTTTGTATTTGGTAAAAGAAAGTTGTGGTGGTGACTTTTCTTCCATGCACAGGTGGTTGCAGAAATCTTAAACCAAGTGAGAGCTCTAATTCCTGCTCCTTTTTGGAAACGGCATCCTCCATCAAGGAAAGTACCTGAAACAGAACTTTGAGGTGCTTTGGATGTAGCCTGCTCAGTTGTTCTGCTTTAATTCTACTTTTTGTAAACTCTTTTTTTTTTTTAATACAGTGGCTGAAATCTATGTCTGAGCCTTCCCAAGTGATTATCTTTAAAAGATCAGATTACTGTAGGTTCTGTAAAATCATGTTTGTTTTTCCATCTCTCTGAACAAAAACTTAAGTTTTGAGGCAAAAAGCCAATATTCTAATTTACGCTGAAAACCTGTATTCTTCTGAAATACTGCATTAGTATAATCATCACAGTTGCATGGTTTAGTGTATCATAGGAGGTTTGCAGCAGCAAGTAACTAAGCTGAAACTCTCTAAAAACTATTTCAGAATAAGACTGTAAAATAATGAGTACAGGCAATCAATACATTAATTAATGTCAAAATTGAGGCCAATCGATCAACTCTGGTAGGCCTTAAAGGAAGTGATAGACTGTCAGAACATCTCAGAAAGAAGCCCTAAATAACAATATAAAAATAAATATTTAAAATTACTGTCTGCTTGTTGAAATTATGTATTAGGGGTAGAGGAATTAGTGTCTTACATTTATTAAATTTTTCGTATGGCCTTGAGAAAACAGTTTAACATGTTTTGGGGTTTTTTTGGTGGCCTTTTGAGCCTTTTATGTTCCTCTGAAATTCTTGGTTTAGTTGAGGCACAAATAAGTGTCATAAAAGAAATTTAAATTGCATAGGAAATTGAATGGACCTCCTGTTGACTGTTTTATGGCATCTCTGGTTATTGATTCATATTATTGGATTGTTTAGTACGATTCTGAAAATAACAAGAAAACTATGTGAGTTGAACAGATTTACCAGAAGTGTACACCATATATGTGCAGAGAACAAGGAGTTTGCAGCTCATTTATTCATAAAATATGCTGGTGCAAATGTCTTACTGCCTGCTGGTGGCAGCAGACAGGGTAAGATCCATCATTCTCAATCTGCTCTTATGAAGCAAATTATATCTTAAGGTCCTATTTGGGCTGGTACAATTATTTCTGTCTCCAGAAAATTAAAGTATAAATCCTTGGTCACATTTCTAGGGGAATCCTCTGTGCTTGAAAGCATTCAGAGAAGTCTCGGAACATGATGCTACATGTACCTTTTATATCAGGAGAAAAAATAATAAACCCAAATGAACAACCATAACTCTCTGTAATTTCTCATTGTACAAAATGAGACTAGCTCAGTCACAATGGGGCAGACAGCAAAGGCAAAGTTTTCTGAGTTGTTGGGGTCCGAGAACCTGAACCAGAAATATCCAAACCTGTTTATTCATGTGAACAAGCAGCTTTCATAGCTGGAGACTGCCATCCTTCTCTTCTGTGCCAGCCCATAGATGACTATATAAATCAAGTTGCAATCTATTGTGTGGGTGGTCTAGTTCTGTGATACCTGTTCTTCTAGTGCATGTTGGTCAGGACCCATTGTGCAATGTCAGCTTTGAGATGGTCTTTTTGGAGTATTGTAAGGTAATCTCTGCACCTTCATCACCTGTTGGGTCTCACCAAAAAACCTTTGTGTTTGGGTGACTCTCTGGTCCATTATCATAGAACCACTCACACAAGATTCAAAATCATTGGGGAAGGCAGGAAGAAAGAAAAAAGGTATCCAGAGTAAGTAGGACTTCTGTTCAAAGTCCTTCTTCCCTGTAGTGGACCTCCAAGCTTTAAATCTATATCCTTTCCTTTCCTTGCTGAACCAGAGATCAGCTCCCACACAGACAACATTGATGCTTCAAGCCATGTCTTCCAGAATTCCTGTGCCATTCCTTAAGTGCAGTCGCCACAATATCTAGTCCACCTTACATAACCTTAAAATATAGGCAGGTGCCTCCCGCAATAATAAAATGCCTTATATAAACAGTGAGAACATCTTTATAATTTTATAGATGATGCTGAATAGTCCTGATTTTTCCCCCTCTCTGCTTACTTTAGGAAGGAAAGAGTTCTGTCCCTCTTAACAATTTGTGATTACAGGTAATAGTTCATCTTCCAATGAAAATTTGTACCCATACAGTTTGGAGGATTGCATAAGTATCTTACCACTTCATTGTCTGGGACTTTGAGAAGTATGCCTTGCAGGATTAAAAGAGGAATATTCTTCTACTGAAGAAGTTCTGATTGGCAGGAAGCATGAACGTATAGTTTTTCATGAACAGTGGCAAATGGCTGAGAGTGTTCCTTTGCTACACTAAGGATGAATCGTTCATAGTCGAAAAAATGTTAATAAACTACTTGAGCTGTATTGTGAAAATTCCTGCCTATTCACTTCTTGTTTGATGATATTCTGTTCTTTGTGGTGGTATGCTCTGAAGTCTGGGTATTTTGTCATGTGGATGTTGGAATAAGAGAGAACCATGAGGCAGGACACAATGTCTATATTTTACTAAACCTTCATTCTGGTGTTGCCCTCTTGCTGATTTTTTCTCCCAGCATAATTGTTGTGCCACAATTTCTTCCTTCAGTCTTTCTGCAGTTTTGGACAAGATAATCCTCTTTAGTTCACTGGAGGCAAAGTGCCTCCTTTTGCCTTGGCAAACTGTTAAGGTGCCAAGCTCTAACACTGATAATAGGTGGATTTATGGGATAAGTGCGAGGCAGTGATACACTAGTTCATGCTGATAAGCAGTGGTCTTAGTTCTTAACCTGCTAGAAGCTTTTTTCCTCCTAGAACTGACAGAATAATAATAATTGAACCCCTCTTATTTCTGCTTGCATCTTTTCCTCCTGTTCCACAGCAGCTAAGCTGTATTTTATATTCAGTTTCCTATTACTCTGATTACTCGCTTTTTTAATCTATTCCATAGCATCTTTTTGTCTTGCACCTGTATTTAAGTTTCTCATTTTCTTGTAGCTCCTGCTTACTTTCTTTTATTTCTTTTTTCCTCCAGTTTGTAGTCCATGCACTTTTGCTTTATCTGTGCTTCTTTTTGCAACACTGTCTGCTTTCTTTTATCTCCTGGTCAAATATTTAGCTCTTGGGATTCAAAACTCACCTTCAAAAGCAGGTTTGCCTTCCTTTATCCCTGATCCATCCAAGATACATGTATTCATTAAGGATTGAGTTTCTTTGGAAGAATCTTGTACAAGAATCTGTAGCTTTCCTATGAAATATTCCAGTAACTTTTATAGCATCTTCAAGATAATATCTGTCCAGATTGGAAAAAAACCCTCTTACCAGAAGTACTATTTTTCATGAGTGCAGTCAGATGACAAGGGTTTGCGTTTGCCCTTAATGCTGTAAGTAGCTTAGGTATTGATATATACCTACATAAAGGGGATAAAGAGACAGGGTGATCTTTCTTTGCTTCTTTCTTCTGTTTGTTTCTCTTTCATATTTTGTTGCTTTTGTTATACTACTTATCCTTCTATTGTAGGAGATTGTCCTAAGTGGACAGAGGTGCTTTTTTATTTTATTTTATTTATTTTTTTCCCTTCAGGGATTGTGCTTTGAACAACACATGTCAGAAATACAGTTTCTCTCTTGGAGCAGGTACCACATCTAATACTTGTACAGAGCTACTCAAAGCATCAGTGGTAATGCTGAACTACTAATATTACAAATATTATGTTAATATCTTATAGTTAAAGTTTTGAAGCAATAATTTTGTACCATAAAATTTCAGAACCATCAAAATTTGGATTCCTCATCTAGCTTAACTGAATTTTGGTGTATCTGATCAAGTTTATGGTAAAAGAAAGCAGAGTTAGGTAGCTGTGAATGATTTAAAAGGGCAAAAACATTTGTGCCTTGACTTTCCGTGTTCATCTTAAGAGCCCTTGAAAGCCTTTCTTAATTCTTTCACTTCACAAAAGTCAATAAAGTTGCTCTTAGTTTAACTCTGATTCTGATCTCTCTTCGATTATTGTTTCTTATCTCAGGAGATGCAGTCTGTAACAGTGCTGGTGGATAGTCTTGGTGTACCTCTGTATTCATAAAAGTGTATGAGATGAAAATCTGAGAGAATTGAGACTGAAAAATTTCTTGGCCACTAGCAGTGTTTTTGGAACTGATTTTGAATTTTAGAATAAAGTTCTGCAACTGCCAATGTTTTTAAATTTGGCTAGAGTTCAGGTGCAAAATGAAGTTGGAAACATGCTTGAACCCTCTGTTTAGAGATGCCATTGACATCATACAGCTTTTCTTCCAAAATTTCTAAAGGTACAATGAGATAAGAAAGTAATTTTTTGGATTGTATTCAGAAGATGAGTGATGGTGAAACTAGAAAGCTCTGAGTGCAAAAAGAGTATTGTATGTGGAGAAAATGAATTTGTCTCTGTAACTTAGTATAACCCAGAAACAATCATTCTGCGCTGGGGTTGGGGAAATACCTTTCTGATGCTTTAAGTCAATCATAAATGACCTTGTAAAATTGTACAATAGAAACGGGATTAAGCAACTGTATTCATTATCTTGGGTGATGGTGTCAATCAACTGATAACCCAGCAAGACGGGTTATCTATTTTTAGGTTACCAGTAAGTCAATGTCAAGGGTCAGGATTTTATCCATGTAGTGATTGAAAGAATTTTCAATATAGTTACTGAAGCCATGGTTCATCCTTGTAGTTAATACAGAAAGTTTCTTATTTTCATGTATATTAAAAATTAATCTCCAAAATGAAGAAAACATTTTGCAGTGCACTATTACCATAATAACTGAATGTACACATTTGATAATGTATTGCTGATATTAGGTAGTACCAGGAACCAAAACCATAGAGCAGAACCCCTCTGTATGACTTAGTACAAAAAACCAACTTGTGCTCCAAAGAGCTTAGTCTATTTCTGTGAATCCCCAAATTGAGGCAAAAAGCAATGGCTGTGGTGTTGTTCTAGATAAAGGCTGAAAATATTATATTTAATGGCTAGATTATTTATAGTTAAACCTTACATGACAGTGAGAATTTGCAGGGTCAGCTAGCCACAGTGTGTTGTGTTTCATATAATACAGAATACTGATTTCCAAAATGGATCAGGCTCTCTGGTCTCAGCAGCTGCATTGTTCATCATTCCAAAAAACAGCAGTTTCTTAAAAAATCTTCATTCATTGTAATAAAATTATTAAAATTCAGTGTAACAAAGCTAGTTTCAGAAATTGCGGCATGTCTTATGGCTGTTTTGATCTATTTTATCACTAGGACTGGGGCTAGGGCAGTTTAAATGGCTGAAGTTGCACTGTTGGGTCTGACATACTAATATTGTGTCTGGAAGAATTTTTCAGGTAGATTGTTCTTTTTTATGTATTTATTTTTTTAATTTATTATTATTACTGTAACTTTTGTACTGAGAAATTAGAGCATCCAGTATTGCGCTACCTATAACGTATCTGATACTACCTTAATTTAAGGAAGAAGCCCAAATGATGACCCTGAATAACTACTAGAGAAGGATAGAAGACTGGCATTGTAATTAGAGGTTGGCTATGACTGACATACTCTGTAGAGTATATATGAGAGGATAAGAAGCAATAAAAATTGAAAATGGGCTGAAACAACCTTGCCTATTTCTTCTTGTCTGATCAATATGACCTGTTATGAGCTCTTATTACTTCATGCAAGTAATTAATTTCTCATAATCAACTTCCATAATAAAAAGGAATAAGCTTCTTTAGCCTCTGGATAATTTTCCCTGAAATAATGTTAAGATTTCTCCTAAGTGACTACTATTACAAAACTGGAGTGTGAAATTATAGTGAAACATACTGGTTTTATTTTCCCTAACGTTGAGGTAAGACTTACTGCAGTGCCTTCATTCTGCTGTCATAGGAGAAATATGTACTGAGAGTACTGGTTTTGAGGTAACTCTGAGGAAAAAGAGCAGGGCTGGTTGGAAGTTTGCAACTAAATTTGTTTGCATCAAAACACTATATTTTTTAACTGCTAGTATTTGCTGAAAATAATTTCTTTTTTCTTTTCTGTCTTGGTGGAGAAAAAGAAGAATTTTTTTTTAAAAAGAAATGGTCAGAAAAAAACAACCTAAATTGACAACTGAAATCTGGATAAAATGAAATTTTGAACAAAGGAAGAAAGCTCTCATCCTCTTTTTTCTATGAAAAATGTCAAAAGCAATTTAATTGATCAAAGAATTTGAAGAGGTTATTTATGGGAAACTTTTGATGTGAGGATTTTTCTATCTCAAATTTACAACTGCAGATCAGTCTTGTAGAATCAATTAACCTTCAGTTAAAAAAACACGCTGTACCCAGCCACCAGGTAAATACACAATTAAAGAACCAAACTTGAACTAGGGTTCTGTGAGTGATTTGATAAGATATTTTCAGGTAGCTGAAATTAAATTAGTTTTTTAATATTAATAGATGTTGAATTTTATCCTGAAGTTGAAATGAGGAAATTCCCTTTAACACACAATTGGAATAAAATTCAGTGTTGTGAAAGAAGTGGACTTCCATGTGTTGCAGCAGCAGCAGCTCCTAAAGAGCTACTGTTCTAGTTGTGTTTAGAGAGAATTGACGGTAATCTTGCTTGGAGCTGGAAGAGATTGGTGCTAACGTACTGGACCACTCACTTGGTGGAGTCCTTGTGCCCATTAGTGGATGAGCACTACAAGAAAGTGATACACAGACATGTGAAATGAAATGTCATGTCTGTAAATTGTTTTGTTTTAGGGAGTGGAAATAATCTGTTGAGGGTGGATAACTTTTCAAGAAACTTCACAGCAACTAAAGAGTTTAAGATCATGTCCATACAAATGCATGCAAACAGCTGTGGATTCTCTCCACTCTCCTACCTAACGTGGGTCAGATTTGGTAGGCAGTTAAGGACCTATGGTGGTAAACACACAAGCAGATCCTGTGTGAAAACAGCTCTGAATGTTCCCACCTACGTCTCCCTGCCTCCGTGAATACTTAAAGATCATTTTAAGTCCAGATTAGTGCTCAGCCAAGCCTAACCTTGATTTTGCTGACTTCTAATTTAAAAGGTGTTTCACATTCTGACTTTGGAGAAAAATTTTGGAACAAGGGGCCACCTTCTTGCTAGAATAATTATTTTGCATCCCTCACCATCTGGCTTTTGTAGCTGGTGAAGGGAAAAATTATGTTATGATTGCAAATGCTTTGCTCACTACTGGCTACTAGAACAACAAAAATGGCTTTATCCAGGGACACTAAAAAAAACCCCAAGCACCCAAAACCACAAATGAAAGAACAACAAACAAACACTCAGGTGTATGTTGAAGAATCAGCATATGAAAGTTGCTGCTATGTATGTCTTCTATGTACTGTTGACATTCTGGAGTGAAAATTAGGATAACAAAAGCCTAAGGTGGTATAGGGCAGTTATCTAAGAAAGGATGCTTAAGTAATGACGAATTAATATGAAGGAGATAATTTGTCTTTGTCTGTTTTAATGCTAATCTCTTTACCACCACATCATCTCCCAGTCACTGTTTCTTATTGTTGGGCAAATCTGCACTGAGTCAGAAATGGCCAGGAAACACAACTACTCATCCCAATGTTTGATTCTCTGAATACATTGCTCTAGCTGTACGAGTCTGGCACTACACAATTGTTTTCAATGCCCGTACATGTTGCAGAGTAGAATTTTTTCTGATGTATCTCATAATGGTTGTCTAATGGGATCATTTCCAGATAGTTTCCCTGCTTTTTCCTAAGTGAGAGCATCAAATTATATGAGCTGGGAGTGTATGAATTTTATGCACTGTTTCAGGCATATTCAAAAATTCACTATATATCACAGTGTTTAGGTTTTTACATAAGAATGTATGGCATATTTTCTTTAGTAGAGAAGTATTCCTTTCTCTCCGTGGTGGCTTTCTAGGTTCTGTGTCACAATTCCAATAGTCAGATAATTTCATAAGAGTAGTTAAATACAGGGTTGGTTTGTTTGGTTGGTTTTTTTTTTTCCCCCAGCTGTTTTTTTTGAGGATAATTGCAGTTAGTGTTGGACTAGAACTATTTTTAGGTAAACTCAGTGCTGGTGTAAAGATGCACAGTTGATATCTCTTGAGATATGAGCTCTCTCTCTGTAACAGAACTCTGCTTTGTTTCCAGTTTTAATCCACTGATCCATTGTGGGGGCAATACTGTACAGTTTATGAAATTCCTGGACTTGACAATACAGGTGCAAGTTGTTGATATGATGAGTATACTGGATTTATGCCCAAAGCTCTTATTTATATAGATTATCATACTTGTGGCTTTATATATATACTGAAATGAATTTAGATCAGAGGCTTGGAGTTTATTGAAGCAGCTGAAGACACTGAATAAACCGAGGGCTTGAGAGATATGAGTTCAGGACTGTTTGCTGTTTGAAATTTTCAGTTATGCTTTCTTTAAAAGGAAGCGGTTTGCAGGTTAATGGTTTTTGTTGAGTTGTTCCTGAAAGGAATACCTGAAAGGGGTCCTACTTGGATCTTCCAGGTCCTCCTTTGGAGAGCTGTGTGCAAAAACCATGGCAAGTAGAATGGCTGAAGCACCCTTTTAGGTATATAAGGCGGTTGGGCAAATAACAGACCCTGAGAGGAATTGTGGTCTACCACTTTAAAGACCTTTGGACAAAGAGTACATAGAAAATATAATGACTGCTTCCACTGACAAAAGGATGGGGTTCTTTTGAAGAATGAAGAGACTTAGGTTGTGAAAAACAGTGAAATTTAAAGTTTCTGGATAGCATGGTCTTAAAGTGGTATTTTATGACCTCCATCCTATCCTCCTAAATCACCTTTTTTCAAGGCTAAGAGTCTCAGCCAGCTCAGTTTTCATTTGAACAGAGTTGATTACATATTCCTGTTTGTCCTTGAAACTGCCTTTTTTTGAACCCTTTCCCAGCTCTGCTGTATTCTCTTTGGAATGAGGGGGCCAGAATTGCACATAACATGCTGGATGTGTACCATGGATTTATATAGTGATGTAATGATTTTTTTTTTCTGCTTTATTTCCTATTCCTTTGCTAAATGTTCCTAAAGTTTGATTTTTCTTTTTGACTGCTATTGAGTATTAAGCCAATGGTTTTTATAGAACTTTGGTAGTTTTCCTTTCAAGACATTGCTCTTGAGTAGTTACATTCATCTTTGAGCCAATTTTATACATGTAGTTAGGACTGGCTTTTTTTCTTCATACATATAACTTCATATTTGCCTACAGTGGGTTTAATCTGATATTTTATTGCTCAGTTTTTCACTCTTGGAAATTCCTGCATTTACTCAGAATTTAAATTTGTCACAAGTATTTCAATACCTTCTGCAGACTTTTTCACTTGATTGTTCCCCCACTTTTCAGGTCATTTATCAGTTTATTGAGAAGCATAGTACCTAGCAGATGTTGCTGTGAAATTCTGTTTATGATCTCCATTTGTCTCTGTTCTCCATTCCACTGTGCATTTATTGCTATTGTTTCCAGCCTTTTACTTGATTATTTGTCTATTCCAAGGACCTTCCTCCTTATCCCACGGCTATTCAGATTCCTTTAGATTTTGGCATTGGGTCTTGTCAGAAGCATTTTGTGATCTGTTTGGAAAACTCCAATAGCGTTGTTTCAAAAACAGCAGGGCCTATTCCTCTAAAAAATGGTACTTTCTTAGGTGTTACCTCATTCTTCTACAATTTTCCTGGTATAAACATCAGATGGAAATGTCCCCCAGAACCTTTCTTTAAAAACTGGTATCCAAAGAACCAAAGAAGTTTCAAGTGAAAGGTCATGCACATCACAATCAACAATTTGGCTGTTTCACCCGTGGCTTCTCATAGATTGCCTGCGTATATAATGTCTAGACCTTGTGGTCTATCAGTTTGTTTCATAGTCTCTCTTGCAACTCCATCGATTTCAGACAGGACCATTGCTAAATCCTCCAGTACAATTTCCAATTGCTCTGATTTGCCACAATAATTTCCAATTTCTAGCTAAACACATGCCTTGTAAGTTTTATGTTTTCCTTCACCTTGTATTAGGAAGAGAAACAGCAGATACCAAAGAGCACGTTGGGTCATTGAAGTGTCTTAAATCTTGATTTATAGACATAATCAGGAACTCAGGCATCCATGGTGGGATTTCCATGGTTAATCATTGGTGGTCTGGCTTTGCTACCATTAAAATCTTGGAGGTAGGCTTTTTAATGGATTTTACCAGTCACATTAAAAATCTTAATCATGCTTAACATTAATGTTCAGGCTTAGTGTTTGCATTACTATGCAAGAGTCTTGGGTCTGTCTCCTGTAGGAGTTCAGGCATTATCATATTCCTTATCAGATATACCTTCTAAGAGTCTACACGTATCAAATAGGAAGCCCAGCAGTGCTAAATGGTTTTTTTTTTTCCCTTCCTGTCTAATTTTTTCAGATTTTTAGGTGTAATAGTAGGCTAATTGTAAAGGATGTATTTTTGAAATGTGTTCACAGGGGATGATATAAACAGGAAAAAACTAACTTGGCTCTCTTAGAATTCAGTTCTTTGAAAGCTTTTTGAAATTTTTGTATTTTTTAAATTGTGTAGGAAAACTGCAATAGAATCAGTGTAGCATGGATAGTGTTAATGTGATATTAAATTCAAGTTGCTCTATTGTTTCTGGCATGATGTATTTCATTTTTTTGGTGTACTTGCACAGTTTATCTTTGCAGTAGATACAGTAGATTGCATTTTCAAGGAAAGATGTAATGAGCCTTATAACTTGGCAGAGAATTCCTGAGACTACTGAAATGGAAAAGAAATGGAAATAAAACTTGGCCGAGATGTTCATTTTGACTGTATCTATTTAAGAAACTCAACATCAATGAGCTCATTAAATCTGATGTTAAAATTTGCATCATTAGATTTCAAAGTCATCAAGCAGGCATAATTATTTAATGATGGAGTTTCTCTGGTGTTTTTGGGTCATTTTTGAGAATGAAATGAATTGTTTTCTTGACAGACAGGTGGCTGTGTAGTGCTTATGGCTGATTTTAACAATATGTGACAGTAAGAAAAATTAGAGCTTATTAACATTCACTCGTCTGAGTGTCTGCACCACTGATCAATGCTTGGACTACTGTATGGCTTAAAATGCTTAATGAATCTTTGTTTGACAGGAACCAACTGCTGTTGGAGGAAAAAGTGGATGATCTGATAGCTGGCAGAGTGAATATAGCCTGCACTTCATAAACAAGGAAAATGTGAATAACTGGGGAGCAGAATGAGTGAGAGAAGTCTTTTAAGACTTGTGGTGATTGATGACCTATATTATGGTTGACACACACATTCTGTGTTTTGCATAAAAGCGTGAGCATCTGATTGAGCAGAAAACCAGGGGAGAGTGAGATTGCCTATGTGATTAGTGGAAGGTAATCAGCCATCTGTTAGGCGTAATGCACTTACTAACAATGGAGATAGAAAACATATGTATGCATGTGCTTACACAGGATGTCTCACCTTTTATACAAGTATCCATGAAAATATAGAACTGTGTGTAAAGAACTAACACAAGGCAAAAAAACCTCTCAATTAATCTGTTTTCTCCTCCTGCCAGAAAGAGCACAAGCTTGTAGCTATGTTGTGTATTTCATGAATGTGTCCTTTCAGCAGACTGAAACAGTAGCTTCAGAAGTGAGAGAAACAAATAATTTGAGGTGTATTTTTTTCAAAATAATGACATCATAATTCTCTCTCACTCTGATTGTGAAGGTGAAAATAAGGCTATGCACTGAAAATATTGACAGATGAACATTTTATTGATTAGGACATTTGAAAATGTATTTTCAGCAAATCTAAGATAATCTGGTTAATTTAAATTGCAAATTTAAAATCATTCAGTTTATTCCAGGTATGGAAAGGATTTGGTTTAGAAGAAAGGTAAGGTCTGATGTAGCATCACTTGCCCACCTATAACTGTCATTGATGATAAAGGATTTTGTGGTGTAGAAAACAAAACTGAGCTTAGCTTTTTATGCTTATAAAGAACTTAAGTAATGGTAGAGGTCCTGCTTAGAAGGAAATGAATAGCTTCTTTGCCTCTTTTCAAAAATTATTTTTGCATAGTAGTGTATAAAGAACAACTCTAAAAAATGTATTCAGTTTTAATGTGTTCTAACACTTATTATAGTGGCTTACAATTATCTGTACAGCTCACAAAATCTGGAAAAACAATTTTATGCCAGAAATATAACAAACTTTAAGGCCAACATTTAAAATCAGTCACTGAAAATACCAAACACCACAATATATGACCCCAAAGTATTGTTTAACTTGATCATCCATTCATATCTTTTTTTGGCAGAAGTTTTAATCTATTAGATGACAGCTTGGTTTATGGAATATTGTTCTTAAATACACTGATGGTATGTTATGCAAACACTGGAACTGCTGGAGAAGGATTTCCATGCCCCATTTTGCTGTTTCCACCTTCCATGTTTCAGTATGAAAGTAACATCCTAAGTACTGGAGGGAAAAGGGTATAGGGCAGTAGACACAAGTGCCTATTGAGAACGGAGTGGAGAGATGCTATTTTAGCCATCTGCAGTAGTTGGTGTCTTAACAAAACTTCATGAATGCAGTCCTCTGCAAGGCTGCTGACCTAGTTAGAAATATGGTCAATCCAAAAAGCAGAACCTACTTCTGCTGAAAAGTATTTTGACAAGTTTTATAACTCCTAAATTGCTTAAAGTAGATATGTCTGTGATGTTTGCTGTTGTTGCTGGGCCTTGTTATTTGCTACTTAGTGTTTCAGCGTTAGAACTTTGTAAAAACCGCTCTGTGGCAGGGATTTTCCCACTTTCCTGGCATATCCGATGCATGAGGGTGCCCGAAGCTTGCGCTCTCAGTGCCTCGCCGGCGCGTTTCACAGGGCAGCGCAGGGCTGACGGGAATTATGCTGCTTTGCCACCGTTGCGGAGGAGCTGGGGGAGGGATAGCGGGGTGGAGCTTACTGGTTCTCCAGTGATTTTAGGAGCAGTCCTGCGAACGCGCCCCTTCAGTGCCAGTTTTCTCAGAGAGCGCAGGAGAACCTTTCAGTTTTCCGGTCTCGCAGCATAGTTGGATGATGATGCTTTTTTATTCTGCCAAGAAACATTTTAATGAATCTGTGTCCTCGTGTTTGGATTCAGTCATTTCTAGCTGCAACAGTTTCTCCTTTCAAGCATTTGTGGGCTTGTTAAAGCTTTCCCAGACCTTGCTAATTAATATCCACAGTATGTTTTACTACCTTCGTAGGAATTTTTTTTTTTAAGAATGTGAAAAGAATGATCCATTTTATTGTTTCTCCACGTGTTCTTACTTGAAATGTTGCAGCTTGTTGTGATCTGGCAGAAAGAAAAGGATTCAAAGGACTTGACTTTAAGAGCAACTAGGATTAAGGAGGTATTAGCTGTAATGCTGGAGAGCCAGTGTATAGAGTCAAGCACGTCGTAACAAAAAACAGGTCAGCAGGTTCCTAATGGTTGCTAATTGCAAACTCACTGTATCAAAGCTAGAGCTATGCTCTGCATGCAGCATGGACTAGCTTTTGTTTGCTTCTGCAGGAGAGTGTTTTAATTTCTGTTTGCTAATTGCTTTAACGTCCTTAGTAGAGCTGAGTCATGTTGAGCGACTCTTGCAGAGTGCCTTTTTTTTTGGTGCAAAAACTACTGAGCAAGTGCTGCACTTCCTGTGTTTCTGTATCATTTAGTGATTCAGGACCAACTCTTTTGCTAGTAGGCATGTTTAATTTGTTAAGGATAAACATACAATAATAAGGACAACATACACTTCAGTAAAATTTAATTTTCAGGAGGAAATAATGTAAAGAATATGCCTAAATTAATAAGATAGTTTACTGTTAGAACAGTTGATTGATATACTTTAAAACTGGGACTATGAGCAGCACTAAGACAAAAATGTTTTCAAATTCAGTGATTTGTCTAACATTGTAGTTTGAGTATGCATGGCAACAGAGTTTAAGTTGAAAAGAGATGGACTTTAAAAGTACTCAGCATCCTGAAATGTTAATTTCATACAGTCATGCTGCAGAGATTTTTATATAACACCATTTAATTCTGAAGCCTTCAAAAATCTAACAGTTGGAAATTGTACAGCAGGCACTGAGAATGATTGGAATCTTTTTTCATTCCCTTTCCTTGATTACAGTGATAGAAAATTTTGTTCTGAAGTGCCAAATTAATATTTACTAGCTTAATATCAGTCCTAAATATTGTTTTGTGGGGGTGATAGATGTGCAAAAGATAATTTGCTAAGTAGTGACAGGATAAGAAATAAAATCAAATTAACATTAAATGTAATTTTTTTGTCCTTCCCAGCTATGAGAAGTAGACTGGTGTCTGGATACTTCTTTGGTACTCTCACTGCCTGATGTAGTCTCTGGATGTGCTGAGACTCCACTTGAAATATTTAGAAATGTAACTCAGTAGTCACAGTGTAGTTGATTTAAGAGTGAAAGGCACCAATCTCTTTTTCGCAATCTTATAGTTATTATATATATATAAAATATAATCTATAGTAATCTATATAATGTATATAGTATAGTTATTATGCTAAAAGCTAAAATGCAGTCTTTATAGAAAAGAGAGTCAATCTGTAAAAACTTGGAATGTTGCCCAAATTAATAGCTGCATCACTGAGTTATTTGCAGTCTTAGCATTATGGAAAAGGAATAGAAGCAAAAGTTACTAAAATGTAGTTGAAAATTTTCTAATATGCACTGGTTAAAACAAAGAAAAAACAACTTCAAAGGACCTAATCTCCCTAATTACTTTAATGTACGCTTACTGAACATAGCTTAGAGGTGCAAAGTATTGAAGAAACAAGTAAGTGCTAGTAGAAGATTTACTGAAATTGTATGTCAAAGGCAGGCATGTGTCAAATTTGAGTCTCCAAAATTAAGTAAAAAATACATCTCCTACTGAATGAAAATTTTCATAATGCTTTAAGTACTTATCTCAAAACCAGGTGCATGTTGTTAAGTAGAGTATTTTTTTTCTTGGGCATAGGGTTTATGGCAGTCTTCTGTGTTACATACAGCTAGAGTGTACAGAGAAAGAGGTATGAAGTAAAATGTTTTACTTATTTACTTTTTCCAGTGAACCTTGTAAATGTATATTGATGACACAGCTTTTGGCCTTTAAGAAAGATACTCTTGTAAAGTGATGTTTTAATTTTAGATATTGACAATATTGACATTTGGAATTTTCATCTGTAAGTTTTGGTAGAGTTGTTGCTTATTGCAACAGTTCTTAATCTAACAAAACTACAAGAATTTAAACTTCAAAACTAAAATCTGCCTCTAATTGATCGACCAAATGTCTTCAATAGTTGCTTCAAATTTGCTTTCAAAATTTTTGGTGTTTGTGATCAGTAGTCAAGTGGACAGTTGGGAAATTTGAATAAAACTGGAGATATTTTTTGTTTAGTCATAAATTTCAGGACAAGGAATATATTCTAATATGTGCTTGTTTACAAATACCAGTCCTACATTAATCCTGGAGTTTAGTAAAGTTCTGCTAGCTTTGTCAATATTCAATTTATTTATGTTGCACTTGTAGAAAATCAGAACATATTTTTCAGCAATGAAAACTGTCATTTCCAAGGTGATTGTCTACAATGAGGGAAATGCAGTATTTGTTATTTTTCTCAAAGAACTTGTTTGTTCATATCAACAAAGTTAATTTGAAAAACCTTTTTAGTCATAGAATCATTGTTTGGAAAGGACTTGTAAGATCATCAAGATTATCACCATAACCCAACACCGCCATGGGCACTAAACCATGTCCCAGAGTGCCATGTCTACATGTTTTTTGAACACCTCCAGTGATGGTGAATCCACCACCATCCTGGGCAGCCTGTTCCAATGCTTGACCACTCTTTCAGTAAAGACATTTTTCCTAATATCCAGTCTAAACCTCCTATAGCACAACTTAAGGCCATTTCCTCTCGTCCTATTGCTAGTTACTTGGGAGAAGAGACCAACACCTGCCTCATCACAACCCCCTTTCAGGTAGCTGTAGAGAGCGATAAGGTCTCCCCTCAGCCTCCTCTTCTCCAGACTAAACAATCCCAGTTTCCTGAGCCGCTCCTCATAAGACTTGTTCTCCAGACCCCTCACCAGCTTCGTTGCCCTTCTCTGGACATGTTCCAGGAACTCAACGTCCTTCTGGTAGTGAGGGGCCCAAAACTGGATGCAGTATTTGAGGTGCAGCCTCACCAGTGCCAAGTATAGGGGCATGTTCACTTCCCTACTCCTGAACCTCTAGTGTAGATTTGCAGGGTGAAGAATTTATTTAGAAATATGATATGTCTGAGACATTGCCATTTACTGCTTGTCTTGTGAACATTTTTGTTGCAAAATTTGGTCTTGTAACAGCAGCCTCTTTTCTTTTTATCTTTGCAGCTATTTTGGAAAGAATTATGGTTTAGACTTTCCCATGTTAGCCATGGATGTAGCACTTTCCCCCATGAGAACACAGGAACCAGATTCCATGCCGTCTGATGCATCTCCCATGCTTATAAACATGACCCCTACAGTGGAACGAGATGGGGAAGAGGATGTCATGAAGGAAATTGATTCTGGCCAGCAGTATGAAAAGCCGCCTCCTCTACACACTGGGGCCGATTGGAAGATTGTTCTCCACTTGCCAGAAATTGAGACCTGGCTTCGGGTGACGTCTGAAAGAGTCAGGGATCTGACCTACTCTGTCCAGCAGGATTCGGATAGCAAACATGTGGATGTGCATCTAGTACAGCTGAAGGTAGGATGAATTTTATATTGCAGACTTTTCATTGAAGGTGGTTTCTTGACTCTGCTACTGGCAAAGTAAACAAAAGGACTTCTCATACCTGGTCTAGCATGTCTGACAGCCTGTGTTAAAAAGTGAATGACTCCTTTCCAGGGAGATAATAGAAACCATGTAATTCTCAGATTTTTTTGTAACATTATTTACTCATGACTTAATTCAACAGTCATAACCATATTAATGAACATGTTCACACTCCAAGAGCAGCTAATACATCACTAACAATAATCCGACCAGATACCCCAGAAATATTCCTGTTGACTTTAATGGGCTTCAGTACCTAAAACTCCCAAATTTGTGTCCCAATAAACATGGCTGCTCATTTGAAAACTAGGCAAGTTTCAGAGGTGTGGAAAGGTGGTCTAATATGTGTCCTTTAAGTCACATAAAGGTTATATTGAAGATTGAACTGAGGTGGGACTACATACAAAATGGTAAATGTGTAGAATTTTTTTTTCAGATCTGAATCTTGGTAAGAAATAAAAAGTGATAAGATTCGAACAGACACAGCCAGTAAATCAACTTTTTTTTTTCCCAGCAACAAAATGCATTAGCAAGACTGGACTTTGTCCCCCAAAAATCTGTGTTTTCTGTAAACTAAAAGAGCAACAATCTCCCTTCCCCCAAACTGGCAACTGGACACAACTACCTTTTTTTAAACAATTACCTCAGTCTTGGTCCTCGATTCAGATTTTGGTGTTGAATCTTTGAAGGTATTAAAGAAATTCAAGGTGAAATTCAGATAATGTCTGTATGTGTACATTTGTTTGCACGGATTGGTTTGCTGCAGCAGATGAAGCATGCTTTTGAAGGAAGCAAACAACCTCCCAAAATAGTAGGCAAATGTTATCTCTTCAGACTGAGCTGTCTTCAGAGTTGTATTCTGAGGCCTGTTTGTGTGAACATAGTCTTCCTTCATACTCAGCGTGATGGTATTTTATTTGTGTTTATTTTAGGACTGGAGCTGTAGGCTGTCTTAAAATACAACTCTGTACTAGCACTAACCATACAGCAATTGTACTGTAATCAGTCCTAACCAAATAAAAGATGATGTTGAGTTTTTTATGGTCCTACCATTTTTCTGAAAAATTTGGGGTAGGCATTGCCAGCTTTTGATGAGAGAAAGGACTATATCTGCAATGTGCAGTAAGTTTTTAGCAAACATGTCTAAAAGGTATTTATGCAGGCAGACAACAAATCTTTCTGGACTAGGTGCCAGTTCTGATCTGGAATTGCTTGTTGGCTTTATTAGTGCAGTGCTGAGCTGAAACTAAAGAGCTGTGGAGCTTGTGGACCATGTTCACTCAGAGCTTTGGGCTGGCTCAGAGCACAAGCAGAACTGATTTGTGCCTGCTTAAAAATGAGAATATTCCGTACATATAACTCACCCTCACGCATCCACTAAAATGTTTTATTGCCAAACGGAAGTCAGTGGATGAATGACATTTGTCATGGTTTTCCCTTTTCAGAGTTTATTTGTGAAGTTGCAAGAGTCAATGGCTGTTCATAAAATACTTTCCTAATGTTTTTTTTCCATGTAAGCAATTGCTGTAGCACCTAGGGATTGTTTGGGAGTAGGAAGACATCTGGTTAATGCAACTGTATAAAAGAATAAAAGAATACCATGAAGGAATCTCAATTATTTGTAATTATCTGGCCTGTCAGCCTGGAGGGGCTGTCACTGAGGCTGTCAAGTATTCTGTGTACAGATGCTGTACTCAGAGGGAAGTGCTCTTTTTCTGTGTGTTTGTACATGTGTGTATCTGTGTGTATGCACAATAATTACTTGTATTTGATGATTTTTTTAAAAAAAATTTGATATATTTTTACGTTTTTCAGAAAGATCTCTAGTAGTGGTAAAAAACGCAGCAAAGTCTTAACAAACACATTAAGAATATAAAACTTCTGTGACCTGCTTACCTTTAAACCTGTATACAGACAGAAAAGAAAGAAGAATGTAAAAGCAAGTGTTGTGGAAAGGCTTTTATCCAGACTTTAGATATATTTTAAGTTGTTTATCCTTGTGTCCTCTTGCATTATGTAACTTAATGAAAATCAACTAAACAAAAAACCAAAAAAAAGAACATAAAAAATATAACCTCATATAGATCCTCTTTTTTTTTTCATTTGTTCTGTGCTCTGATAATTCTCCTTGAGGGGCTCCTTCCAGTTGATCTGGGTCCTAATGGAATTTTTGTGCTCAGGCTTGAGATAGGGCTCAATATGAAGCTTCACCACTGCCTGAAGGCTGGGAAAAGTATTTCACATGCCTTTCAAACAATACAAAGCAGTTTAGTACTTTCTTTTTTTTTTTACAACAGCAAGAGATGTTTGATACATGCTCAGCTTGTGATTCGCTGTAACTCCCAAACTCTTTTGCTGCACTATGGGTTTTTCACCTCTCATCCATTTTATCTGTGAAATTTTACATGTAGATTTTCCCTCTGTCCTTTATTGAGCTTCTTTTTAATCTCCCATTTCTCAGGTGTGTCCATGACTTTTTCAGTTCCAAATCCGTCTTCTGGTATGTTTGAAGTATCTCCCTCAGCACACATATTGTCATTATCTGCAAATTTAAGAAGTCTTCTCTCTACTCCTTTGTCCAAATCATAAAGACAAGAATTGATGATACAGACTCAGGATAAAAGTCTATAACACAATAGTTTCTGAATATAATTTTTAAACTGCAAATGTAGCAGTAAGGCAAACATTTTTCTTTTCCTCATAGTTTGTTTTGCTCAACCAGGAGAGGTCCAATTCCATTTTCAGGCAGCTTCTATTCATTTTGGATGCTTAAAGCTGATTTCCTTCCTCTGGCTGTTAGTTAGCTCACGGTGATAGGGCTGGTTTGAGGATCTAGGCCATAGCAGACTTTTTATGTTATTCCTTGGAAAAATTGTTCAGCAAAGAGATCATCTATTTCTCTTGTGAATATTTGCTCTACATTCCTGTTGCAGATATGTCTGTCCTTCTGCCCTTTCTGTAATCAAGAGCATTGTTTCTTTTTTGTGGCTTGCTCCTTGGGGATTTTGGTGTTTGCTTGCAGTCTCTTTTCATGCTACATGACTTGAGGTTTTACTAGTCACCACCGATCCTTTGAAAAGACTTGTTTCTCTCACTTTTGCAATGCCCTTTCTCAGAACTAGCCATGCAACATGAGTGGGAGGCTTTTCTTACGTCAACCCTTGGGAAATTTCTTGGAAAGCTTAGCTTCACATGAGTGCTTCAGTAAGCTAGATGCATGAAGAATAACTCCCTGGGGTCTGGAATGTCATTTATCTGGTCATGACTCTTAAGCTGTGCTAAGATACATTCACATCTCTCTTAACATATTCAGTGTAGCTGTTACCAATTGCAAATATTTATAAAAGAGATTAAAAAAAATTACGTTTTTACTACAAGCAAATCTAAAAGTGTGCTCTCTCTCTCCTTATATTGTGTTAACTTGCTGAGATGTTTTCATGATCCATTTAGCTTTTTTAGTCTGAATAAAATATGCTTGCTTTTATAGCAAATTCTTGGAATCCTCATGAGGTCTAACTTGGATTCAATTCCCATTCTTCTGCTTTACTTTATATTCCTTAACACTCTCAGGGAAGGGTCTAGAGTTTCAACTCATTGATTATTGCTTTTTGTCCTTTTGAAAAAACTGTCATTTTGGATGATTTAGTATAATCTTCTGTATTTGAGGTGTCTGTTAATTTCTAATTTATTTTCGTGTAAAGCACTCCACCACTGCTTTGTGACTTAAATGTCTGCATCATATATTGTATATTGACATGGAAACAAACACATTTTATGCTATGATAACGTCTTTAGATCTTTCCAGACTACTGAACTTTTCTCTCTTTCCAAGTAGAGACACTTCAGTCATCTTCTTCCAGGGTACCTGTGTCAGCCTGAAAATCTCTTCACTAGATTTTTCATCTTTCCTCCTGGATCCTACAACAAGATCTTAATGAACTTTGGATAGAGGTCAAATATCATGTAACCATTATCCTTTTGTTATCTGTTTCCACCATTTTGGAGGCCAAAGAATTTTTAGTTGCCTTTCTCCTTGTATTTAAATCCTGGATAAGAGAAGTGTGTAATGAATTATCAAAGCAAGATATTAAAGGCTATTAGTATCTAATACATCTGCAGTTAGATACAGATTATTCCTTTTTTCATTCCATTGCTATCATTTTGAAAAAATGTAAAACCAGGGTACCGTAGGTGTCTCTCTCACTCCTTCCACTTGAATTTAGTAGGCTTTTATTGAATAAATAATATTAAATATTACTGGTTTTATTGAATAAATACTGAAGGCTGACCAAGTTACTTTTCTGAATACCTTTCAACTTCTTTTTTCCTATATCAGTTCTTTTTGAGACCAAAAATCAATCTTCTTTTTTTCAAATGTTAAAATAAGTCATTCAATATGTGGCTGAGTCTGGAAGATAACTTCAGTAAGTTCAATTTCTTGTAATTTGTAACTGAGAATTGTCTTTATCATAATCTGTAAAAGGACTTATTTAATGCTAGCAGCATTGCTGACGTACCTCATCTACCACAAGATTTCATACACAATTTAAAGGAAGCAATGGGTTGGTTAAGAAGTTGTATTCTTGTTTAGCTTGCCTCTGAACAGCTTGCTGAAATCACAGCGTTCTGTAGGGTAATAGAGTGTAAATGCTGGTAAACACAGATTGACTGTTCAGCAGCTGGGTTTTGCAGAAGCTACCCTTTACTTACAGTGCAGGCCTGAATATTAAACAGGTGGGTTTATTAGCTTTTCCTTTTTTTCTGAGTAGTTGAGTACATCTACTTTTTTTTTTTTTTTTTAATTTTTAAGTTTTCCTCTGTGCCCTGAGTATATTCCCCTGTTTTGGAAAAAATCCAGAATGGAAAACATGGAGTACCAGAAATAAATACGTGTTTCTCAAACGCTATTTGGTCAATCACATTGTTTTGAAGCCTTTCAGCTTGCATGGCATTTCTACAGTCTTGCTCAGATTGATGTTTTTAAGGAAAAAGACGTGACTTGTTTACCACATCTTAACATGTTTTACTACAACAACCCCACACTTATAAGAGTAATCTTGGTTTTGTAGGTTTTAGGCTAAATTCTCTTCTGCTTGAGGGGAGCAAACCCACTTTTCTACATTGCTCAAAAATTGTCGTAACCCCTTGACTTTATGTTATCAAACATAAACAGAGGCTCATGCTCTGTTCTATATAGAGTGCAATCCTGGAGGTCTTAGGCATGCTGATCACTCAGCTACCAGGTCAGTGCCTTCAAGGATGAAAATGATGCTCAAGTAAATGTCAATTTTCTAGGTACTAATTACTTCTAGAAATTAGGTGCAAAGTTGCTCAGACTTCCAGGGCTGGTGGTAGCCTGAGCTCAGAAATGTAAAAGTTTAGGCAGATGGGTATTTCTAATGGAATGAGCAATCGAGGTGTACCTGTGCTATTTAGACAGCTACAAGCTAAATGGCAACTGAGCAAGATGATTCAGGATTGCATTGCTGCCTACCTTCTGTCCTAATGTTTATTCTGCTCTGGTCATTAAACTCTGTTAAGAACACATTCCTGAAGGCCTAGTCTTAAGTTCCTAATGGAAAAAAAATACTGTTCTTATTGCTTATAACATTTCTCAATAAATAAATGAATGCCTTGGATTACTGTTAGCTATATATACTTGTTAGTGCTGAAGCCGTTTGTGGCGTTACAAATATTTTATACTAAGTGAGTATCTTTTAAGACTATGTAGGCTCTTACATGTTTTTAACTTCAAGTACTTGACTAATGCTAGTGACTATATTGGTTTATTAATATTCAGACAATCCGTTTTTCAACAGTAACCTTAGAAAAAACAATAAACATCAACATTTGTAATCTAATTTTAAATTATGATCTAGTGTAGTTGTAGATAATACTGTAATTTCAAAGTGAAATTTTATACCTTTGACTTTTAGTTAATGCACATTGATAATTTCTTTTTTAAAGCAAATAATGGCAGGTTAAGACAATACTTTTTTAAAGTTACGTGGATTTAAACTGTGCCGCTCAGCCTAATAGAAAAAAAGCTTTCCCCCTCTCCTGCCAGTGTTGTTCAGTCTGTGTAGATACAATGAAGTTAAACTGATTTCTTTCTCCCATTACAATTTAGTAAGCAATTCTTTTGATATAGCCCATATTTATGCAAACCCATTTTCCTCTAATTGTCTACTTGGATGCCACAGGAGACATAGTATGAACACAGAAAAAGTGTACTTTACTGGAGATTCAGTTGCCTTCTAAAGAAAGCTGGTCATCATTTGGGGGATCAAATTAGGATAGAAGGCTGCTGTTCAGACCATAAGAAGAGGATGAAAGAATTGGGAGCTAATAAAAAGAAGAAAAATATGGAGGAACAGTAAGAAATTCCTACCTGTTGTGATATCATTTCTGAGTAGAAAAGTGAGAACTACTTTTTTAGTCTGTTTTTATCTATGTATCAAGGGAATGAAAGCAGCTAAGAGCTGGAAAGGACTTAAGTGGTAACCCCAGTTATAATGGAGGATCTGGCTTGCATAATTTATCAGGATAAATTAATAAATAATAAATGTTGCAGACAGTGTGCTGGACCCTTTTTAAGCTTGGACTTTCTAGAAGAGCAGGGAAAGGATACCAACAAAAAGTATTGGAATTACTGTTCTTGTTAACAAAAGGACTTGAATATTCCTTGGAGTGGTAGAAGACACCAGCACTGGTATCCTTCTGGACCTGGGCAAAATTGATTTTTTTTAAAAAGAAAAAAAATAAAAAAAATACCTAATCAACTCATTTGGGGTCCATATGCATAGCCTTTGGTAAGGAATTGTGAACAATGTGTGGAGCACCTAAGCCCTTCCCTTAGCGCAAGGGTACAATCTGAACAGCTCCTTAAATCAACTTGAGTTTCTTCAAAGCAAACCAGTAAGGATACACTGAACAAAAATACTGCAACCTGTGACATTCCCTCCAAGTGAGTCCTCTTCTTGTGAGGGTAGAGATGCATTCATTGATATCTGAGCAATGTAGTTGGACACAGAAGGGTGGTGTGTAATTCAGGGGATTATGTAGATATAAGAGGAGAGTAGCATCTGCAATGCTATGGAGGTCTTTAAGGTTGTCCTAAAATAGATATTTGGATTATTCAGCAGTCAGGAGACTCAGGAGAATAAAGATGAACATTTGCCCATGAAAAGTGCATTGAAGCTATAAGATGAGGGAAAAAGTGGGTGCTTTACCACTCTCAGTTTCTTCATCTAGTTCTAAAAAAAAAAACCTCTGCAAAATCTCACTCTTATTGGAACATCTACACTTTTGAAATATATAGTTATTCCAGAATTTCTGGCTTAGTCCTCATCAATACATGAATGCATGTAAGTGCACTTTGACCAATTATAATGATTATTTCTCCCTCCTCTCACTTCATATTGCTCCTACATTAAAATATGCTAATACAGGCTTTAGAAAATGAGCTAATGTACTCTACCAATGGTCTCTGGAGAAATATTAAAGTAAATATCAAATTCCAGCACAGATGTTACCTATTACAGTCTTCTCTAGTCTTGTATCCTAATCTGACTCAAACACAAATGTTTACTGGATATAATGATGTAATGATATAAATACAACAATTTTTCAACTTAATAAAGAGTATGTTAAGTCATCGTGCAAATTATTTACCCAAAACATATGCTGAGGGAATGTATTTTGTTGTTTAGTATATGTATACGTGATGATAATAACACTTACTGATGTCCAGATTTGCTGAAAAAACCCTAAATTAATACTATTTCAACAGTATGAGTAAGATTTAGTAATGTCAACTTTTAAAATTAAAGGTCATTGACACTACATCTTTATTTTTATTTGAAAGTAAAGATGCCAATGGGAATTTTTATTATGGTAGCTGTGACTTGGTTGAAAGAATTTATTTTATAAATATATGTGTAAATATGTGTGTGTGTATAAACAAAAGCATACACACAAAAAGCAGTGCCACATAAATCCTCTTGGTGATTTTTTTCTTGAGGATTTTTTTGAGTCTGTATGTAGTTTAGAATGTAGGATATTATTATATTTTATAACAGTAATCTAGTTCTGATCTGCATTGTGAACTATTATGTTTGCAGACATTTTCTTGCTTTGCATATTTCAGTAGGCTTTGTGGACATATTTTTTATTAGTCATTATACTGGCAGGGTTTGTTGCTTTTTCAATTTATAATTACATGTCACTTATAATAGATATCTAAAAACTCTAATATGGCATAAGGGAGCAGTCAAAGAACAGGCACAGAAAATTGCACAAAATGTAAGGAATTTTTTAGTTTGCTTCGTTGTGGTTAAAATTGCCTGATGGGCTTTTATTATGAGAGAGTTGACAGAAGAAATTTCAGCTTATAGGATGATGGCTGTCTGAAAGCCAGAAATGCAACATGAATATTTCAGTAACATAACACACTTGTATTTTAGTAAGAACAAGTTCCAGAAGTTTGTGATTTCTAAAGATCCTTGGATATTTCTCTCTCGAATTATATGAATTCTTCCTCAGAATGAAATCCCTTTCTATATGGTTAACCATTAAAAAACCTTCTGTAAGTTGATGTGATTCCTTTGTAAATCAGTTAAAATCTCACAACTAACAACCAAGTAAGCACAGCAAAAGGGTGTTGTGTATTTCCCTGTGGAGAGCGCAATGACATGTCTGTATAGCTACGGTTATACTTTTCATTGAAAAGTTGCCCTGTGCATAGTACCTATCCTGTGCCTGAGGTACATGAGATGTCTTCTGTAGGATTGAGATGAAGTTCATGTGGCCTTGCCTGAGCCTCATCTGTCTTCTTAGGGCAGTCTGGGAACCAGGCTGGATGCTGAGCTTTTCTTAAGCATTGCTCTGGAGCTTGGCCTCGTTGTTTTCATCTAGCAAGTATGGCTGGGTGGCAAGTCTGGGCAAGAGCCTGGGTTCAGGCTGTTGTCTGACTGACATTGTAGGTGTAGTGATGTCATCATCTTCAGAAAAGGTTATAAATACACACTAGATTTTTTTTTTTTCTTGGATTGTCTTATGCTTCCTTGAGTTGTGTGTAATGAAGCATTAGCAGTATTACAAACATACATCCAAAAGATTTGATCTGAAGATTTTAATGTGTTCCATGTAACGGTCTCTAGTGACATTATGCAGAATCAGAGACAGATGAACAAGCTTTCTCTTTGAACAGAAGCTGAACCGTTTACAATGGACTGTGCAGAAACAGGGAGGAAAAAGAGAATTAATACCTACCAGTTCCATCTGTTAAAGCTTTATGAATGCTCTCTCCTCTTTCTCCCTGTAAACGATTCCCTGGAGGAAGATAACAGCTTCTGTGGAGTCAGTTATGATTCTAGGCCTTGCATTTCAAAAGATAGAAGATTTCTTTTTTTGGAAATGTTTCCATTTCTTTTTGGAAAACACATGCGATTTAGAAGGCGTAAAGTAATTGCATTAGCAATCATAGCACTCCAAAATTCTGACAGACCTTTCATAAGTTTTCACAAAATAAAAAATTGACTGAATCTAGTAATACACTGCAATTTACCTTTCCCATCGAGCAGTGTACTTATTTTCATAATTTGTATTAGCTGAGGAAATGCATCTCATAAATTTCAGTGAACTATGTTGCTTTTATTCTCCACAGTTGGCCCTGCAACGGTACCTGCCCTTAGCTGTGGTTACATACTTCAGAAGGGACTTGAAACAAGTTACAGTATACAGTCTTCTCTTTTGGTGCAGCCGTTCACCTCTTTGTGTTCTGATGAGTACATTTGCTTCTGATCACAAATTACACATTCAAAAGGCGAGAAAGCAAGTAACGTTTCTGCAGAATAGGTTCTGTAAGTTTAATCATAATTTATCTGGTAATGTAGAGGGAATAGATGATTTTATATGTGCGTTTCCAATGTGATTGTGATCTGACATTCTGAAATATGTTTATTTTAATAACTAGCACATACATAGGGCCATATGTGTGCATAAATATATGTGTACATGTATATATCATGCTTGTAATACTGTAAAATAAGTTCAGTGCCACTACTACTTCAGTATTTGGACAAAATTTCCTTTTTTTTTTTTCTCCAAGATTCTTCTGAATTATCTGACCTAAAATATTTGAGCTACTATATTACAATTCACTGTAGTACATAATTTGATTTGTGTGTGTAAGATCTCTGTATTTGCAGTTCACCTTGTTCTTCATAGTTATGGAGGGCTAGTCTATGTCTATGTGTCTATTTAGCACATTGACAGGATAAAAATTTCTGACATGACAGAATATTGCTAATGTCCTTTGGGAAGCAGAAATTGCACTCAAAGAGCAATGTTACATTGTAAATGGTGCAAAGCATCTGTACTTTTAAATACAGTAGAGTATCCAACTGACCCCCAGAATAATAGAACAGAATTGAATTTTTAAAGCTATTAAGCTGTGTGGGATGAGCAAAATGGTTTCTACACTACTCAATCAGCTTGTATGAAAGGTATAGCTGAATTTGTTCACTACATCCCAGCACTGTCCAGCAAAAAAGACAAAAAAAAGATAAAATCGTACAAATGGAAGGTCTGCAAAATCATTAGCCAACTATGCTTTAAAATTATAGAGCTGAAATACTAAACTGAATATGCTTATTTGTTCCTCAGCAGTTATTTTGAGGATATATTTTTAAGAACCAAGCAAGGCTAGAAACCTTTTAATTAAATCCAGGGTTTTGAGTAAATAAATAAATTTCACAATCTGGACATTTAAGAATATTATCAGGTATCATGAGACTCATGATAAAATAAAAGGAGGAGGGATATTTCCAAAGGCAATACAGTAGTAGTTGTATAGACGTGATACCATTTAAGCTATCTTGTGTTTTCTTTGCTGAGGTCATTTGGACTTCTTTCATACAGTGTTTATAGGGGCTTCCGGAAAGTTCAGATGCCTGGTTTAACTGTGAAGACAGTTTGTTATGCATTTGTTTGTCCGGTATCGGGTACAGGGATCCCTTCTTTACCTATTTTTCACATGGGCCTAGCATTTCGACTTGAAATGGGTAATTTTGATACATTGGATTAAAATGGCAAGTATTACGCAGCGCATTACCTGTAAATGTGTGTAACCTCATATGGATTCTTGCATATGATGCACACAAATATAATCTTCTCTTCGAAGAGTAGTTTAAGTATCCGCATTGTTTATGAATGCAGCTCAGTATGAGAGATCAAGGAAGACGTAAATAGGAAAAAAGTATACATGGGAAGGGAGTCAGTCTCTTTTCTCCATGGGAACATTGTATCTCTAGTTATGAATAGCATTGTTTTCTTTCAGAGAAATACAAAATACTGACAGTGCTGTATTTCTTTCAAACTTCAGCTAGAATAAGTAAGGAATGCTGAAAACATGCTTTTTTACCACATTACAATTTAAATTATATGCTTTTGATTTTCAGCCAAGATCTGCAAGAATAGCTTCCCTGACTTAAATCTGTTCCAGACTTGTTTGTGATCCTAATTATGAATTAAATACTTAAAATATCTCTTTCTCAATGTCTACCCCTGTTTTTTATTTCTATTTTTTTAAATGACAAAGAATAAATAAATATATCATCAAACCAAGTGTTTGAGTGGCAAAGGCTTCATGGTGATCTTCACTGCAATTTAAACCACTGTTCTCATTTTTGTAATTGCAGTATTTGGGATTGATTTGTGAATTTTGCATCAGTTCTTTGCTATTTTCTTTGCTACTGCATTGTTTTATTACAGGAGGTCTGAAAAAGATAGCAAATCAGAACGACAGGGCCACACCTGTAAGTTATTACAGAGGTTGTTTGAAAAATTACCAAGGGAAAATCCACATTATATAGGTAACTTATAAACTGCTGAAAAAGAGGTTTTCCTCTGTTCAAAAGAATACACATGTCAGTGTAGACCAGCTCAGGAGTTTTATCTTGTTAGGTTGCAAATCAGTTTCTAGCCATCGGTTGCCAGCTTTATTTTCCAGCCTCTCTCCTCTGTTTTCTTTTCCTTTCTGCTCTTTTCAGGTTCTCTCTCCCACAATTTTTGTCTTTCAAAACTCCCATCTGATTCTTGTCCTTTTTCATTTTCTTCTTCTTTTTGTCCTTCACTGAAGCACATTGCCGTGTCATCTGCTACCATGCTGAATTGCTACTTCAAAAAGCCATTCTTTCTTTCTTAACCTGGACCAATGCCATGTTCTGTGGAGAGGGCAGGAGCCTGCCAGAGCACATGTTTAATTAATACTGCATTAGAAAGGAAGGAGGGAACTAGAAGACAATGCTATTCTCTACACATGGACCTTATTTCATTTTAATGTTCTTTTTTTTTTTTTTTTTTTAAGTCTGGCTTTGTGTAATTTCTATGACCATAGAAGAGTAAAGAGAAAGTTCAGTTTAAAATCTGTAATACCTTTTCCAGTATGCTCAACACAATGAATGCATAGGTTCTGAGGGTGTAAGTCTTGCTTCTGCTTCGAAGAGTTTCTAGTATGGCCATAGTATGTTCCTGCAGCAAATTCACTAGTCAACAGTTGGCTGTGTGTGTTCACACATGGTCCCGCATTACTAGAATCTGATCTCGCTGACTTGAAAGGAGGTTTTATACTTAGTCTTAGCTGTTCCCTTATTAGACCAAGATTCACTTGTCATAATTGAATGGATACTGGTTTTGTTGCCTTGCTCTGTTCGAATAATCTGGCCTTGAATAAGAAATACAGTTATTAGTGTTTATATAAAGGAGGCAACTTAATTTTGGCAGTGAAAAACGGTAATTGAGAAGGAACTATAAACTAGACATCTACAAGAATTTCCAAGAATTCTCCATTAAACTGCAATTATTAAATGCTTCAAGTCTACTTTAAAGGCCTCACTTCATCAAACTCTTCCAGGCAAGTGGACTTTACTCTTCTGCAGAACCAGCTGCAATTGGGAAATTACCTACTGCATAGAAGTCTACTTACCAGGGCCAAAATGAACAAAAATTTAAAAAGCTACACAAAGTCAAAACCTGTGCATTTAGCAATATACAGAAAGCCAGAGAACTAATGTACATTTAGGGGACAGTTTTGCAAATGGGCATGATGGCAACCTTATGTTCCTGGGAAGCCCTTGAACTGTATGAAACCACTCAAATGTGGAGTTTAATAACATATTTGAGGTACTTTTTAACATGTAAATAACATGCTTATAATGTTGTACCTTGTTGAATTATTTTTATAAAGGATTAAAATGTCTTTATTGCATTGTACCCCTATTAGAGAAATTGCCTTCACAAGGTACAAGTTTTGTGCCATGTAGTATTGTAGGAAAATCTTTGTAATCTCTTGGTTCACTGTATAAGAAGGTAAAGGAGATAAATTATAAGTTTCAAAAATGTTGGCTTAGTGCGTAATTAGTTGCATTTATTATGTACATTAATTTTCGTTCGTTATTTCTATTCATAAAGCATTTGTGAGAAAACCATGCTAAATATAGTGTCCTAGAAAGCCAAAATTTCTGTTCCGATAAAAAAAAAAAAAGCGCAACATAAAAACTCAGAGCCTCTGTGCGATAGTCTTCAGTAATAACGTTTAGTAACTTCAATATTTTAAAAAACAAAAAGGCCAGGAGATGTTCCGGCTGCTTTTTGCAGCAGGCAGGTGTCGGTTGCCGTTGTGCTGCAGCACCACCTAGTGCTCCCGGGAGCCGGAGGAATTCCCTGGCAGCTGCTGAGGCGGGGGAAAAAAAATTAAAAGAGAGAGAAAAAAGGCAGGGGAAGGGAAAAAAAAGTTTGGTAGCACATGCACAGAGCTTTGCAGCATCAGCAGGAAAAATTTGCAAGGGTTTTTTTAATGTTTATCTGAAAAAAAAGTCGTTACTAATGTGTCAAATTTAGCGTAAGACGACTTACAAAATAAAATGCTTCATCTTGCAATGGTAGAGCTGATATAGAGCCCTTAGGAAAACGTGTACATTTACTTATATATGCTTGTATTTATAAATATTTATACTGGTCCTCCCGTGAAACATTGAATTCCTACAGTGCTTTATATGAGAAAAATAGCAGCCTGGCAATGCTGCTAGTGGGAGACAGTGTTTAACTCAAGGGCGTCCCTGAAGGCAGAGACACCTGTAACTCCAGAATTTTCTCCTTGGATACAAAATTATGGCTTCTACAGTTCTGCATGGGTCACTGGGTAAATGAATGTTTTAGTTGTTTTTACCCACTATTTTAAAGTTGTTTACACATTACAAGTTAGGATTATCACACCCACTGTATACTGGATATAATGCAGACCAGACAGACACAGTGTGACTTACACTGAAGTCCAAAATAAACCGGTAGCAAAATCAGGAGTAAGAACAAGCTCTTTCATTTCTAGCAACCCCACACCCTCTCAGGCAGTTCCTAAGGCAAGCTCTCTCTCTGTAATAGCATGGTCTTTTACTGTTTTGTTTATGCTTCACAATTTATTTTAATCAAAACAGGCTTTTATATTTTGCAGTAAGCATTATTACAAAACAAGTTTTCTGGAAGAGATGCAGACATCAGTGTAACAACATCCTGGAAATGTAATGTACCCACCATGATAAAGTTTGCAAAATGCCTTATTAAGTAGACTAATGGATTTTGTTTACCTTCCTCTGATAAGTTAATGACCATCTAAATATCTATCACCTAAATATGTTTCTAAATAGAAACATGATAAACTCCTTTTATCCAAATGTACTCATGTTTTCCTTCACTGAAAAAAACCCAAAACAAAAACCATGAAAAAGATCTAAGATAGGCTGAACTTGAAGCTTAAAAATAGGCAGCTGATTATATGAGCTGGCACATATCCTCAAAAGTATCTGTGCTCTGCCTTAAAAATCTCTGTGTGTGCTTTCCCTTTTTTTTTTTCCTTCTGTGAAGTCCTATAAGAATTATTCACACATAACACATACAGCTGTGCATATCAAACCCTAGTAAGAAGCAATGTGAAATATGCAATAAAATACCATACTGATTTTGCATGTGGGATGAATAAGGGGCTGACAGTCCACTGAAGCAGCGGTAAGACAAAGATTTTTGTATGCTGCCTCTCCCCTAAGCTCTGTTTTCTTCCTGTTGCCCTGGAACTATATGTGCATTAATGTAACTATGGAATAAAACTGTTTGGTCTTTTGCACAGTTTCATTTAGCTGCAACTCAGATGGACTGAAAGAACAGCTGAATAACTTGATATTGAAAACTTAAAGGTCATGAATATTGGATGTAACAGCTGTTTCCATTAAAAAAAAATTGAATGATGTAATCCCATTGCCTAGAAATCTCTGGAATGTGACAATCAGTCACTTGGAATAGGAGAAGGAAAACCAGTTTTAACCAGCCTTTCGTTTCCTAGGAAAGACCATGTTTAGAGTTTTGCATGATTAAATCCTTCAAGGCAAAAGCTAAAACTGTTATTTGTCTAGCTCTTTATTCTCTATGAAATATTAGAAATGTAATTTATAAAAAGAATCCATCTGCAGTAGCCTTACTCAGCTTTTGGTTTTTCAGGAGGATGATGAAATGTTATAACAGAGAAGTCTGGCTCCATTTAAGATTCTTTCAATTACAATATATATCTCTGAATACTTCAACTCATACTTTGTAATGATAACGCATTTAAGATTTTTTTTAATAGGTTACTAAGCTTGGAAAGTGTGGGTAAAATCTGCAGATTCATCTGTTTTCAGTGCACTTGTTTGCTAGAATAAATAGGAAGGCAACATCTGCACTCCAAGCATCCTCATTTAATTCCTTGTTTTTTGAAGGAAAGAATTTGAAAATGTAGGGAGGAACAGATTAAACCTTCAGTCTCTGCTGTGTGCAAATGGAAGATACGCTGCAACAAAGGGATACATAATAGGTATGCAGTGAAAAGAATTAGTTATCGTCTCAATGATTTTAAGTTTAAATGCCAGTAATGAAACTGCCAAAGGCAGTATTCACTGATGTTTTCTTTATCAAAAGGTGAGGTTAATGTCTATACTACTTCTCCGGGCCTCACATAGATGCACTTCTTCACGTATTTTTTTTCTGAAGACATTAAATAAATGTAAATGTGTGCAATAGGATCAGCACTTGGGACAGATTGTTTGATTTGTTGTTAAACATCATTTTTTAATTAAATTATGGTGATACATATGCTGCAAAAACTGTCATGTTAGAATTTATCTGTTTTGTTTTCAGTCTATTTGCTACTTCCAATTGGTGTGTTTTCCTTTTTTGTTTATGATGACTTAGAGAGGTGCTTAGGGACAATTTTAGGGGAAATGATGAAAATATCAGTTAATTTAAACTTCATTAAGTTTGAGCATTCCCACTCTCATATTTAAACTTGATTAAATTACATGTAAGAGAATAAAACCATCCTTTATTCTGATATTTTCAACCCCTCTAAAACTGAATTTTATCTAAAAAGTTGCGGAACAGCATAATGTCATGCATCCAACACTTGTTTTGATACCCTTCTTGAATTATCGTGCATAAGTCTTTGATGTACTCCATGCATAGCTACACTTCTGTGAATTAGTAAATACCAAGTGGAAAACAGATCTGAATTTTGGTCTTTTGCATCCCACTTGAGAACCACAGAAGCATAATGGGCTATGAACTAATTTTTTTAAATCATGTTCATTGAGTCACTTATACAAACTGGAAATCATGGAGACAAAGCCTATTCTGCTTTTGAGAAACTTTTCCAGTTAAATTGTACACAGATTTCTTTGCAAAATTTTTATTTAAACTAATGGATATTTTTTCCAGTGAAAGTTTACTTAACTGGAAAACTTGAAACTAGCTTAGCTCATGTTATCTAGCTCTGTTTGCCAAACTTATAAAAGATTGGGTTGGTTGCAGATGAGGGCAGTCCATTATACATAAAATGTGAGCTTGTATTAGAAATTATGTAGGCTGTCTGGTTGGTAAAGATAGCACAAGGGAAAAAAGATAGGTATTAAATGCCAAACAAAAGTATATTACAAGTTTGAAATGAGAAGCCTTTCATATCTTATTTCTGATATTTTTTTTTCTAAAAAAACCCCAAAACATCATTACTAACAAATTAAAAAAACCCCACCCAATAATTATTTTTAGAGTGCATAAATTAACCCATGAGTGATGAAACTGATCATGGATGTCACTTCGTTGACTGTTTGCATTTTACCTAACCCTTCTAAAAGTGTTTGTATTTCAAGGAAAATATATGACTCATTAATTCTATCCCTGAGTTGTTTCCTTTACTGCCTTCTCTCTTTCACACATCCACAATAATTTGCTGAAAATGTGCCCTGTTTTGCAGAGCTACTAGTAATAAAGATCTTTCAAAACATTTATAATGAAACCATCCAGCTTTCCTGAATTATCGTCCTACTATGTAGTGTTTGTTTATTAAAAAGTCAGCTCATGTATATTATTCTTATATATTATATTTCTTTCACCATGGATTTATTCACGATCTTTATAGTTTTTCTGGTTAAGATGGTAGTCCATTTCCAACTCATCAGTAGACTGCATGCCTTTCTCACCCAACTTGACTCATCTATAGCTCCTTCCTGGAACAGGGAGTGCAGTCAGCAAGTAAAATACTACCTAGTAATGCAAGCGACATGCTGAGATGTGTTTCCTGGAGTTACCTGGTATTCAACAGGAAATGGATTTCCTGCTATTAGACAGGTATGAATCAAGTTTCAAAGAGAAAACTGAGCCACTGATCCTCAGTTATACTGTCTCAGCATTTTACAAGTTAAGCCCCAAACCAGAGGAAGCCCTTGCAGATTAACAGCATCTCAAGGTATTGTGCCACTGTTGCATGTAAATTAAATAAAGGTTTTAATTAACCTTTGAAAATTCTATTTCATATTGTAAAAAGGATATAAACCTACTGTAGCCTATGTATCTACCTGTTTAAGTACTAGCACCTGATGAAAACTGGTATTTTTCCTATGAAAGCTATAATATTTCTGAACCAGATTATTTGAAACTAGAACTTAAATAATTTTCAACTGAAATAATTTGAAATAACTTTGAGCTATGATTTTTTAAAATTTGGCCAGAGAGCTTCATATCACATTGTTCTAAGTGACTTGAATAAAACCAGGTAATGTAGTGTAGGATATAATCTTTGAGCACAGAGCAAGCAACTGTGGCCAAACCTGGAAATGTTGCTTCAGTCAAATTTTTCTTTCCTCTAATCTGAAGTCAGTAGTCCTAATCTGATTTTTTTTTTTTACTAAGAACTGAATCAAAACATTTGTCTTACTGGTATTTTTCCTGCCATTTTTGAATCAAATACTGTTACCCTCTTTTTTTTTTTTTTAAGTTACTGCTTATTCCTACAGAAATCAACCTATTCTATGTGCAGGAATAGATCTAAAATGGAAAACATCTATTTTAGTGCTGATTTCCATGTTTTAAAAAAGAGTATGTCTGAGAGAGGTAAAATCTTTTTTTATTAACTTCCTTCTTAGAGTTTTTGATGGCTGAGGCTATCCTGCATTAGCAAGCCAATACTTTCATGATGTCTTCCAATAGTTAGGTTATGATATTGCATAAGAAATGTTCTCTTATAAAGGTGTTCTTCTGAAAAAAGGTAATTGTGTATCCATGACAGTGACGTTTCTGTCCTTACACTCAGTTCAGAAGTGTGTATGCATTCAGGTAACGTGCTATTTGTGCTGACTACAGTATCCTTCTGAGTGTTGACCACCTCAAAGGTATATGAGTGGTCAGCTGACTCAAAAACTCAACCTCTTGATCTTGTGATATATTTGAAGACTCTGGTTGCATATATTGTATTTTAAATGTTGCTATTTGGGATACCTCATTATCAATTAGCTTGTTGCTAATAGCTTTGAATGCTGTCTCAAGTTTGTATGTAACTCAGGATATATTTGATATTTTTAAATGAGGACAAAATGAATTTATGTTGTTTTCACCATTGTTTTCTCAATATTCTTAATTCTCAAAAATACATTTTACCTACGGTATATTTTGCTACAACATCAAGGGAGCAGTTTCATTATGATTAGTGATGTGTAGAAGTTACTAAATCATTTGCAAAAGCAACAGCTTTTCTTGGTGGGGATTATTTTTGTTTGGTTTTGGTGGGTTTTCTTCATCATTCTCTCCTTTAAAAAAAACCTCTCTTTTAATGGCGTTTCTGATTGTGGTGCTTTCAGAAAAGCTTGTCTTTTGTGTGTGCACGCACACGAGCTAGCTAGCTGACCATTATAGAACTAATCTGGGGTGGTCGGAGGAACTGTTTGTCATGGTTCCATCTGTGAGGTTAGATCTGCCACTATTGGAAGTATGAAGATGGGTGGGAACAAGAAAGCTGATCCATGAACAAAAAAGAAGAAAAAGGGGGGAGAGGGGGGAGGAATTAGAATGAACAACGAATGAGGGTGTGGAGGTATGACTGAGCCTTTCGATATGACTTTGAAATAGTTAGACAGCCCGAGAATTCAGAAGGAATCCAGAGCGAACAAGGAGTGACCAAAGGCCTGTACAGAAGAGGGAGCCCTTCTCAAGATAACCAGGGAGAAACTAAAAGATATTGTTAGAGTCTAACTGTTATAAGTCCAGCTCCCTAAGTGATTTTCTTCTCCCGTTCAGAGTGTAATAGGTAATTATTACAAATGTGAATGTTACAAAAGTAACAGTCTCTCTGTTTTGTAAGTGATGAATCACTCCATTGGGGAAGTCATAACTTCCTATTAATACATTTGTTCCAAGCATATGATCTACCAGATCCTAAAATAAGTTCTAAGCTTCCCCATATTAACCCAGTAAATATTTCCATTCTATCTGAAGCTTAAAAATGAAAATCAAAGTAAATTGGGGGTCAGACATTTACTTCTACTCTGTGAGTTAGAGGGTCTCTCCTCTCCTCGATCAGCTTTACAGGGTTAGCAAGTGACCAATATTATACTACATTCTTTCCTGTCATAATGCCATAAACATTCTGCTGGAACTTAGGTCAGCGCTTAAAATAACCTTGCTAATTGCAAGTCTACAAGTGTCGGCTGAAATTTCAGTTAGCTGCCATACAGCAGATCCGAATGCTGCGAAATCACTACTGTAGTTCTTAACGTGCAAGGGAAGAGCAGACAGGCCTAAACTTGATCTGCGCAGTAACACAGGTAGAGGCAGCAGACTATTTGCTATATTTCATGCAAAACAAATGCTGTTGACTCGGCACTGAAGATGGATTGGGTTACAGATCGTCTATGGCTTACTTGTCTACCTTTTAAACAGACATTTATTTTCTGAATTACTGGTTGCATGTAACTCCTTTAGCTGAGGAAATTAAATGGGACAGTCTTTTTTTTTGCAAAGCTGATACTTGAAAACTCTCCTTCCAGTATAAATGAGGTAAGACACCATTAAAGTGAAATACTTTACAGAACATTAGAAATGTCTAAAGCAATAAATTATCAGTGTTTGCAAACTGTTTTTATCAGTAAGGGCAAATGGTTTGTTTTAATCAGCTGGTTTTCAACTTTTAAAGAAGTATTGCATGACCTAAATGTGTTTGGTTTGAAATAATACAATTCATTTCCTGTGCACTGTAAATCTAACTTGCAAAATTGACAGATCTTTTTCCCTGTGGATGTAGATTTCTGAATATTGAGAAAAGCTTGTTCAGTCTCTTTCACTCCCTGTTCTACATAATATAAAGTTTCTGCAATGACAATTTTAGGCTTAAGCAATTTAAATCTTTCACTTCTGAAGGTAAAAAAAGATGATTGTCATATGTAAAGCTATTAGTCCCATGTTTCGGTGGGGTGTTTATAGCTTTTTTTTGTGTGTGTAGGTGAAACATAATGCTCAATCTTCTCTATTCCCCAAGAACATTACTCAGCTAACTTTTTATAGGTCACAGTATAATTAGAAATAGACACTGTAAGATTATAATTACATTACTTTGGCTAAAACTTTGACCTATATTGTGAAGAGAATTGTTTAGTAAAGGCTCAGGAAACCAACAGACTGAAAATAAAGTAAGTAATGGAAAACATGGAACTTCTTCATTATATCTGGATTTTACTATCTTTATTAGAAACTTCATAAATTCTCTAGCTCTTTATAGGGAGGCCGAACGTGACATATGAACACTTTGATGCTTATCATGATTACATTAATTTCAGGGACCATTTAAAAAATATTCTGTGAGCTGTAACCTTTCCAAAGGCCCTCTGTTTTATTTTGGTTTTCAGCTCACAAAGTTGTATGTGTGCCATGTCCTGAGGAATATGCTCAGACTGCTCAAAAGTGTCTGTTCTCTCTGCAAATTTATTCATTCTTTTGAAATTGTATCTACAGAAATGTTCAGGAATTTTTGGTTAGCCAAGACTGTTTTCTTCAAAGATTTGCACTGGATTAAGACGATAAAGCCTTTTGACTTTCCTGAAGCAAAAGTTGGCACTGGATAGAAAATTCTTGCACTGCTGTATAGTTTGTACAAGGTGCCAGAAGAATGGGAAATCAGCCATAGATGATGGCAGCAGTTACATCTGCTATTTGGGTAGGAATTTCTCATTGACTTTTAAAAAGTTTTTACTTTTGCTCTTCAGCTGCCCTTGCATTAGTTGCCAATTGCTCTTGTTTAGACTTTGCTGGCCTGGCAAGTTAGGACCTTGATCTCTATAATGGCAGTCATTGCTGTATTCTTCTCCAAAGTGCTATTCATGAAAGTTTCATTTAAAGCTCAGAAGCATCAAGGAGTGGGAAATTCAGCTATACAGCTATATGTGCTTAGCACTAGACTAAGTGTAGTAGGTGCTTATCACAGAAGTATTATTGCTCTATTTGTTACACTACTTCTGAATGTTTTCAGATATTGAAATGCATCAGTAAAGTAGGAGTCTGAATTCTTTCTGCTCCATATAAGAACGAGAACGATCTTTTTGCTCTTCAATGGGTATGTCTATATCACCATTTTTGTTTGGGTTGAAAGTGTGATTTTGAAGTGAATCTGCTGTTTATCCCCATTCAGCACTCTTGGGTTCATGCTGGAGAACAGTCTTCCTATGTGCAAACTGCTTGCTATTGCTCACAGTCTTTGCCAAGTAGGGGTTTCTTTTTTTAAAGTTGTTTTCTCAATCCTTTTGTCTCTATGTTTCATTTGTTGTCGCATCTGTAGTGATATTTTCTCTTGCATTTCATCTGAATTGATACTTTCTTGTGCAAGTAGGCTTTACATTTAATGTATATGTGATTGCCTTGAATGAGTTAAACTTAGCTGGTATAGTATTTGCCTTTCCCATATCTGTTGCCTGTACTGTTAAGCGAAGAAACTTTCTCAGAAATTAATATTTTTGCCAGTTTACTTTGGTTTTGCAGTATGCTTTCCTCAGAGACAAAATCAGAAATTGTAGAATGAAGTTCAGTTTTGATTATTGCCTGAATTTTTTTTAAGTCTGCAAAACAGACTTTTCATACTGTATTTTCTATAAACTCAAGTTCAAAATATCTTCAGGAAAGATTTTTGAATTATTTTGATGCTCCTAATCCCATTTAAAATTGTAAAAGACATTATGAAATATAAACAGTAATGGTAGATTTTAGAAATCCTTCACACTGTGAAGAAGTGAGCTTCAAAAGAAGGTTTTGTTAATGTTTTGGGAATGCGTCATTACAATGAGCAATTTTGTCATCCTTCGTGTCCGTGCTTCAATCTCAGAGTGGGAGACTGCTCTATTCATTATGAACTATGGCTTACTCCGGCCCTTTCTTAAGAGAGCTAAACAGTTTCAGGAAGTCTTCTTGCTGGAAGTTAATTTATAGTAATGGGTAAGGGGAGTCATAATGTTCTACTTAACATATTAGTATTTGGTTAATGTATTTTTGGAGGGCAGGATATTGAATTATAGACAGTGCTAGGATTCTAAGAGAATGAATGTAGAGTGGATGTGTATGTTAGGTTTGACAGACTTGCTGTTATCAATACTATTTCAAGAATTTCTCAGCTGACCAAGTTTCTTATTGGTTCAGCGTGACTCAGTTTCTCACACAACACTTGATGAAATGCTCAAAAAGTCTCTGTGGAAACACTTCACTATTTAAAAATACCAATACTCCTTCCATTTCACTCAGACTTACCAGTTATTATGCTGGGATCAGTTGATATCCTACTGTGGCTTGTCAAGAAAGAGAAAACAGTTGCGGTTTTTGCTTTTTCTACAGCTTAATGGTTTTCCTGGTTTGGCAGAAGATGACCTGCATAGAAATATATTGTACAGTTGAAATGTGCTGAAAATATGAAAGCTACAGAATCCCCTAGGAACGTAGGCTTTCAGGGCCTATGGCAGGGGGTGTTTCTTGTTATCAGTTCCAGACCAGAAATCACGGGTTTGTGGTCAGGGCTGCTGTAAGTGTTTTTCTTTCCAAGATTGTCGTACAGTAACGCTGTCTTTAGCCTACAGAGTTAGTCAGTCCCTTGTTGTCCATGGGCATTTTATATGACCTGTGCATAAGGTGGAGACTTAGTCCAGCTACGTCTGCTAGGCAGAGTGAGTCAGGCTTTGGCAGGGATATCAGATCAAGTGTGACACCGCGACGGTACAGTTACTGTATTTCCAGGGTCGCATCCAGTCCAGCAGCAGTATGAACACTTTATTGCAGAGGAAAGCCTGTGAGCAAAGCTAGGTCTCAGCTGACCCAGCTCAGTTGTTCCAAGAAGAATATGGAAATATGAACACTTGCAATGTGATATGTTTCTTACCTTTCCTTCTTCTATATGTCTATACTTCAGGCTGCCACAATCCAGGGATCCTACGTCATTTCTTGTGACATGATTATCTGAGGAAGATGAAAAATTTGACTTTGTGTAAATTCAGGATTCAGTTCGAGGCTAATTTTGATGATGACTATATTAGCAAGAAATAAAAATATTTTCAAGTGAATAAAATACAGAAATATGCATTTGAAGCTTGAAGTCGCTTAGGTTCATTAACTTCCACACAGACAAGTTCAGCTATTGAATTTCAAAGGGTTAGTTTACAAGCCCAGGCATGGCAACAGCCTTTCTTCTTCTCGTTGCGCCTGCACAGTGGTAAGAGTTACACTCATCACTGAGAACTACAGTCTAGACAAAGATAATTTATAACTTACCTCCATATAGCTAGAAAATAAAATGGCATATAAAGAAATGCAAAGCTGTTGATAGATAAAACTGTTCCTGTTCTTTTCTCTGTCAGCATAAGAAACAATTTATCTCAACGAAAAGCACAGATCATGCTGTCTTGCTTTCTTAAAGATGTGAACGACACTGAGTATGAAGTGCTTTATAAATCAAGGATCTTATTCCAGTTAGCAACATGTAATAAATATATTTGCCTATATATATACATATGTGTATATATAAACGAATAAATATTTAAATAAGCACTGCTCATTTCCTGCTTCTTTCAAGGCACTTCAGGCCTACTGTGTTGTACACGAGTACTTTCTCAAGCAGCATCAACATCTCAACAGCCATTAAGCTTGCCAGTGCTTTACACTGCAAAGTTCTCTTGTAAAGCTAAAACTGGCACTATAAGGAGAATTATCCTGCTGGAGCACAAGCTGACTTCTCAGAATTGTCACACTGGAATATTCTAGGTATGAATATGCTGTTGGAATATGCTTTAGAGTCTTGTACACTGTTTCTAAATTACAATTACAGTATATTTAAGTAATTCTATCTATAATAATAAGCCTAATTCTAAAATTAAATATTTCATTCCAAATACAATATTAAAACGCTAATGACTAGCACTCTTAATCTTATAAGCACCCAGAACAAGCATCTATTATTAATGACACTGAATTTTAGGTTCCTTAGAGACAATTTAATTGGAAATAGGTGCTTCATTGTGTCTATTTGATATGGCAATTTTTACTAGCTTGTGTTAGAAGTATTTGTGATTAAAGTACTGCAGATATGGTATAAAATCTAAGTTCTGATCATTTGCTATTTATGCAGTATTATCATTAAAATTAAATTAATGATTAATTAATTTATCTAAAAATTAAAAAATTAAGAATATTATGGACATTATTTTGTTTGGAAAGAAGTTACCATACACAAACCTTTAAATATACATCTGTCTTAACCAAAAGTCACCTGTGGGATGACAGTGAGATTTGGAAATAATCAGGTAGTACAAATTACTAGATAATGTATGTTAATTCTTTTTATATGCAAAGTCTCATGTCAGAATTTTGTTACTTGCCAAAAGCCAATTAAAGTAGTTTGTATGGATCAGTTAGCTTTGGATGTCACACCAGTCCCGTAATTCCAGGTTTCCAATTTAGTCTCCATTATATTCCTTCTCAAAAAAGCTTGCAAAAAATCTACTGTATTCTTCCTTCTGTGGATGTAAAGTAGGCTTTTTGTTTAGTTTTTTGTCTTTATTACATTTGAGGCCAAAAAACGCAGGAACATTCTCTGTGACCCACGTTGTACTTATCACAAACTAATTGGGAATGATTTCTAACATGTTTTCTAATTGGGAATCATAACATGTGGTTATGCTAGAAGAGCTCTTTCCATACGTAAATCAAGAAATTCCATGTGCACTTTCAGAAGTGAAATTAGAATATAAATCTTGTACATTTTAGGTGTCTTTAAGAGTCAATCTTCTCACTTTTAATTTTTTTTCTAAAATTTGCTGGTTTCTTTCTTCATTCACTTAAGACTTTAAATTTGTAAAATAGTATTTTAATCTTTCTATTGATCTTTCAAACCATTCTTCCTGGATATAGCAAACTTAGGTGTGTTTGTTTTTTTACTAGCAATAATATACCTTCTAACCCAGCACTTATAAGAAAGTGAGTGGTATCCAGCATGGAATAGGCCTCCTGGTACACTGGGTAGGTGGTAGCTGTTTCAGAATACTGGAAGTGCCTCCACATGCTTGGAGTGCTTTGTAATTGTTACTAACTTATTGGAGGATCTACAAGAGCTTTCCAGATGACTTAAACACTTGTCATTCTGGAGAGAGGGCAGGAAGGTCACGAAGAGCGTGCAGTATGCAAGATAGACTATAAGGCTTCTTTTCCATGTTTCTGAACCAAGCAAAAAAATCTCGGTGATCTCCATAAGGGTTCATGGATTAAATGTTAGCTTTCATTAAACAACATAAAAGGGAACAACAGTGCTAAGGAAGCAAAATGTGCTAATAAAGAACAAGAGAGTTTGTATCATTTTTCCTGTCCTCAGCAATGACTGATGGAAAGTAACTTCAAAAACATGTCACAGAAGCTCTTGAGGGCTTAGCTGCACTGATATAAAACAGCCACTTATCTTGAAAACTTCCTATCACGCTATCAATTTTCATTATAGAAAACTTGACATGGATGGTAGTTCTTCACTTTTGATCTGTCCCAGAAAAGAAAGGAGAGCACAACCACCATATTGAGTATTTGACATGACAGTAGAGAGTCTCACCATCTTTCATCAAATTCTGTCACAGCCATTAAGTTTTACTAAAAGAGAGGGAATGAGGTTAGCATTCTTTGGCATAAGCAAGTCAAAATATTTTGATTAAAATTTTTTTCTTGTGTTCTGCATGTCTATGCAGAAGGACTGAATTTTTCTCCTGTGTGAACTTGCGGTTCCTTTTATTTATTTATTTTAATGTCTTACATTTCAGTAGTTCATTGATGCCTAAAACATTTTGTGCTATTTATATGGGGTTGCACTTTGTTTGTTATTTGAAACGTCACTATTTCAAGAATGAGACTTCTTTTTCTCCAAGAAATTTTTCTCTTTCATCTAAACTCTTCTCTTTGAGCAGCTGATCTCCACCAAAGACCCTAATTACGTCTACTGAGTTTAATAAGAACAAGAGTCTTTCTGAAGAAGTCTATAAACTGAAAAATCTTTGAAGAGAAATGCACCTACTTTCTTATATGACCAGTAAAAAGAGATTGTCTGCATTCTGTTTTCTGATGAGCCAATGAAGATCCTACAGCCCTGCAGAAGGCTTAAAGAATTCTTGAAATTTTCTTGTTCCATGTCAAGAGTAAGTCCAAATCTTCTTCAAACTAAAAACAAGGAGAGAACAAGAGTGGGACATATTCAAAGCTGAGCTGTCAGAATAACAGGTTGGCTGCGTAAAGCTTTGAAAACTCACTGTTTTCAAAAGGATAACCATTTTGCTGGAAAATGACTGAACTACTAGTGCCCTGGTAATTCTGCTAGTTATTTTATATTGTACATCAAATGATGAAAGTTCTGGTCGAATAATAGGAGTAGTCTTCTTTCTGCTTCTTCATGTAGCTGACATCATTGTTTACCACATTCAATTTTTGTATGTCTTGCATTAAATGATAGTAGGGGTTTTCTTGTAGCCAGTTAACTACTCACTGAGGTAAAAAACTGTCTAGTCCTGGCTAGGCTACCAAGAACTGGTTGTTTTAGCTACAGCAGAGTGTATATGTTCACCATGAGTAAAATGTCCTTCCATTTGCATCCTCAATTTTCATTTGTATGTGATAATTTGAACTTGTTAGAAATGCCTTTAGCTTCTATTTAGTATATATGGCTTGCAGAATGCAAGAAAGTGCTGAGTAAAGAGAGTAAAAAAATAAGAAGCAAAGGTAGTTATCTGGATGGTTGCAAAATATGTCCTACATACTTCCATTATTGGAGAAAAAGTACAGAGTCATGTGGAGAGATCTATAAGGTATTTGAAGGATGTTTTAATAAGTCTTCACTCCTCCATTTCAGTAGATATAAATAAATAATACATGGTGAATATGCTTAGTATAAAGCTACCTCATAATTTTTTCTCATTTCTCTGTGATCTAAAATGATCAGTGCAAGATAAATAATTGAAAAATGCTTATTGTTTTTCAAAACTTGCGTCTACTACCAGTTGCTTGACCAGGTTTTCATAGGTGTTTTGGTATTTTTCCTTTTTTGTCAGAAGTAGCTAGAATGAAAACCTGCTACTGTATTGCACGGTTCAGTACCATCTATCTTGCGTGAAAAACTGTTCTAGAGTACTTGTGCAGCACTGTCTCCCAGGGTGCCATACAAAACCAGATTTCAGTGAGCACAAATATGACTTTTTCTATCAAGTTATAAATTTGTTTACACACTATGTTTTAAAATTTAGAAAGTTAGGTCTTTATAAAAAGCAGTATGCGTTAACATGCTTAAAGTAAGATAAATGAAAAGTTGTATAGTTGTTTATTGAAGAAATGTTGTACAGTGATAACTTTAATGGGCAAAGTCTCTCATCATTTTGAGCTTGGCTGATTATGGGGTGTACAAGAATATATTTCTTATTCTGAAGGTTTCAAAGGGTTTGCAGGTCATAACTTTAGGCACATTACCCAGGAGAATCAGTGGAAGTTCAGGAATATGAAAGCATTGTCGAGCTGCACATGTCACATCACTTCCCACACCGGATTACTTGCCATTTTCAGTTCATATATGTGGTTTCTTACACAGGTTAAATTCATGCATCAATTTTACTGATGTCAGAAATATCCCAGAAATTACTAGCCCAGATCTGTTTACAGAATAATCTTTCAGTACAGTTTTGAGGTGCCTCATTTTACTGCCATAACTTCTCCTGTGGCTCTTCTCTTTGATTCCATCCGAGGCTTTACTGTAGAATGGTTTTGTGCATCAGCTATTTGAAACTTCCTGGGTGGGCTAAATACTTCCTCACATTTAAGAGTCTGGCCTGTGGTGGTGAATGCTGTGACCAGAAACTCCTTTTACATTAAAGTACTGACTAAACGTAGTAGGGGAAATAAACGTTTGAAAGCAGTCTGTCGTCTCTGCAGCCATCGCCTCCTGCAGAAAAGGTACAGGCTGGCCCAGGTTTGTAAGGCACTGCAGCTGGTCCTGGAAGTGAGCTGCAATACCTTCCAGCAGCAACTGCCCTGCTTCTGGACAAAAGGATCCTTTTGCTTCTTCCCACTATGTTTGATCCTTTGGCCCCAGCAATAGCCCATATGGCAAAACAAATGCAAGTTGTTGGAATCCTGAGACAGGAGCTTCACAATTAACATTTCAGGCGTTGTTACTTAAGAGCCTGAAGTGCTTAGCGAGTGGTGTCATATCTTACTCTCTTCTTCCTTTCTTCTTACTCATTTTCCTTGCAGATCGATAGTAAACCAGTATACCTGCACAAGAAACACTCTAATAAAACATGTCACATAAGCTGCTAATAAATTATTACAGAGAAGTTCCGTGTCTGTAACAATCCCATTAGTATTTCAGCAACTCTGTCAAAGAATTGGTGATTTGACACCTATTTCACTTTATTTTGAAGTACAGGGTTATAAGAATGTAAGTCACTGAATCCTGAGGTAACAGAATACAGTAGAAACATGCGTACTTAGAGTTCATCAAACTGGATATTTATTTTCAAAACTTTCTTGAGCAATGTTTGTGCAATAGGAAGTGGAGCATCTTTTCTTGCAAGTGCATCACAATGATGAGTCTCCAGTAACACCTGAAAACCTCCATTGAATAAATCTGTTTGAAAACAGGGCTCTCTTAAAGGGGGAAAAAAAAGAAAAAATGCAAAATACTTTTCTAGAGGGAAAACTTGTCTGTCAGATTAACAGCTTTCCCATATTCCAACAAGTTTCTGAGGATTTTAGCAAAAGGTAAAATGAAGATTACTTACTGGAATTTTGCAGTGATGAAAAAGTCATTCACTTGTAATAATGAGAGTAACCTAAAAGAAAAGCCAAGGTGGGAGAGAGAATAATGTGCAGAAAAGGATGGTGCACCAGAAAAATTTATTCTCAGTACTATGCGTATTATCATGAGGGAACAGCAGAGAAGCTTACGTTGAGGACCAAGCTGTCGGTGTCAGCAGAAGGCAGGGTCAGTGATCTCTGAGCCCTCCTGGTAGCTGTTTTCCTACTGCCCTTTGCATTCTTCACCCGGTAAAATGTATTCATTTCCCCTAGCCATCGAATGCCACAGCGATACCAGCTACAGTACTTCAGCACTTCAACTCACTTTCTGACAAACTTGTGACTTGCAGTGAATCTAGAGCTTTCCATAGCAGTTAATTTTGCTTAGAGAAACTCTGGATTTTTCAAGTAGGATTATTTTCTTAGACTTAATCATTTACTTAAGAACAGCTGCAAAAAAGATGTGAATAGCATTTGCTCTTAAGGTTTCACCAATAAACCAAAATGGAAAACAATTTTATCATTATTATAACACAGTTTGGAGGTGCATGCAGGTAGAGATGAAAAACTATTTCTCTTTCAGAAGTCAGAGTGCATTTTAAAGGAAAAATACCATTCTGAAAGCTGCAAATGTTCATTTGTTTAGCAACAAAAAAACCCTCTCTTTTGGGCTTTTTATATATAAGCATAAAAGGGCAGTACAGAGAGTGAGTTTAATTCATAATTTTCAAGTACATTTCAAAAAATTAATCTGAAAATTCTTTGGCAGCTATTCTAATTTTTTTCTGAAGAGAATTTGTACATTTTGATTGGAATATTTGTCTTAGGGGGAATTAAAATGCACTTAAAAGGAAAGACCAAGTAGACAGACATTTTCTTAAATCATAGATTTTGTTTTGTATGTACAGTAGTTGTAAGACTCAATGGCAATCTGTTTTTTCTACTGAGGTTTTACTGTGAGATCAAAGAAGAGAAATCTGCAGTACATCTTCTCTGTCACTGATATTAAATTTAAAGTAACATATTGCAACCTTTCATCTTTCTGTAGTTTCATGTACATCCTCACAGAATTTCTTGAAGTGCAAAGAAAAAATATTTTTTAAAGTCAACATCAAAGCTTAGTTATCATTGACTCTTGAGGGTTTGTTTATGCACTTTTTCTTTGTCTGCTGCAGTGTTTGCAGTTCAGGCTATTTTAGTTGACGTGGAGGGCTATGAGCAGGCTGATGGATTCAGCAGCTGCAAATTACAGGATCAGCTGTCTGGAAGACTGAGTGAAGTGGGCAGTTGGCAGCCAAATGGATACAACCCCTGTAGCCTAAGAAATTCCACAGTCAGTGCTACAGGATAGCCCATGAGAGGATGACAAAATCTTTATCTTAACACCACTATAAAACCATGTAAAATAAAAATGCCTAGTGGATGTTCGAGATCAATCGTTACAAAAAGTTGTTTTGGAAATGGTGCTTTCTAAAAATCAGGCTATAATAGGTTCTGATATGAAACTATATAGTGATAAAACGGGGAGGGATGTCCATGCTTATATTTGTAGGCTCTATATTATTGCACTTACCTGGAACTATGCATATTTAGAAATAGATGTCAATAGATAAATGCTGTTTTCTTATTACTTAAAAGCACATGGTTTATTTTACCTACCTGCTACTTCTGGTAAGAGCAACTGGCACTTATGAGAACATTTAGGTACTGTCTTGCAATACTACTGTTCTTTATTTATAAATACAAAGTGTAAAAATGGCACATGACAATGTTCTGCTGTTTTTGCTCTACCTAATGCTGAATCACCTACAAGGAGTTAGGAAGAATGAAGACAATGAGACCATGTTGTACCAGGTCTTGTTATTGAGCCTCAGTAAAATTTGGAACTTAAATAACGTGACAATTTTGTGCTGTATTTGAACTGCACTAATTATTACAGAAAATTATTAAATTTGCAGCCATGCTTGATATAATTACTTCATTTCGCTGAATGATACATAAATCTAGACATCAGGTACAGTAGTAAGAAAACGTTATCCTAGAGAATGCCAATGGGATTTGATATTATAATGTTTCCTCTCAATATGCTTTGTGCTAGGCAAGCGTAAAGAAAAGATGCAAGTAAACAGGCAGCAACTTTATTAATACTCTTCTGCTGAGAATTAATCAGCATTAAATTATATGACAAAAGTGATAATTTCTTCGTAATCATGTTCCCTTGTTAAAGGGCTGGCATTAGTCTCTACACAGCTATTCTTCTGTCCTTTGCACAGCCTTCACCTTCCCATCATGATATGACAGTTAAAAAACAAGGGAAGGGGATATCAATAGGGGCCTGATTTTTTTTTTTCCAAACCTTATGTAAGATGGATTTCCCCCAAACGCAGACCTAACCCATTTTATCCAGGAACTTGGCCTGTAGTGAAATGAAATCCGGTTCTTTTGCCGATGGCTACAGACTCAGCTGAAACCTAAGTCACCCACCAAAACAATGTTATATGATGCAGGAATGTCAACATACGGCTCCTAAGGTTTTTTCCAAGAAATACCCAGTAGGCTGATATATGACCGTATGCCACGCGTGCAGAGTCTGACACATTGGGGACTGCTGATCAACTATGAGAGTGCTGATAAACTACTAGCTACCACGCAAGCGGATAGAGCACGTTCAGTAAGACTGTTGCACTGACACTACTGCTTTTTAAGCACACAGTAAATCCAGCCTACTCTGGTCTGTCTTCACACTTAGCGTGCATGTGCAGGTGGACCGCACCGCGTGTCTGTAACACTGAACGGGACACACTGATCTTGTGCGTGTACTGTAGACGTTTGTCCAAGGTTCTGGACATTGAATAGCTACAACTATTAATAGGGGAGTTAAATAATTTTAAATCTATGCCTGACCCTGCTGCAAATTGTCAGACTTCCCAAATGGTTCAATCAGATTTTCATCTAATAGGAAGAGAAGAAAAAAACTCCACACAACAGCCCTAAAGATCATGTCATGTGAACATACTTACCAGCGAAGGAAAAAAATGCTTTCTATCATCCCAAGAAAGTAAAGACAAGACTACAGTGACAGTTCAGTGCTATACTAATTCCAGGCCAGAAGGGAGAGGGAGTCAGAAGTGGAGCTTAGAGTTTATATATTGTGAAAAGGTATGTAGGGGCTTGATTTCCTTCCTGGCTCACCCAGCCACTCAGAAAATAGCTTCCCGTCTTTTGGCCACCCACCCACTCTTTTAAAACCTAAATCTTTTAAGAGCTAGTACTTTGTTTGTCTCTGACTGAGATGGTAGTCTTGTCTGATAAGATCAGAGTATGTGACCTTTACTGGGATACGGACGAGGTCAGCCTTAGGTTCTCTCCTTGTTACTGCCAAGAGCAGTTAATTATCTTGTTAGTACATACAGCATTTGGCTGCTGCTATGCTTGCGGTAGTCTGTAAGTACTTCAGGTTTTGCTTTTTGAGGAAAATGAGCAACTTGTAACAAGCCGTGTAAAAATTAACAGCATATGTCCTTGAACATGTGCTTCTTTCAAACCTCCAGTGGTGCTGAGCTTTGCATTTCTGTCCAAAATTTTCTGTGTTGTTGTGGAAAGACTGTCTACCTCAGAAATTTGCGATGCTTCGGTGGCTAGCGTAACAGTAGCTCAAAAGAAAACTTGTTTGAAGTGTGGGTCTGAACTCTTGAGTTAGAGTATTATCTAGATTCATTAGTCAATATTTTCAGTACAGTATCTAACAAATGTCAGGAGACACTTATTGTTAGTACTTTCCTCTTACAGCTTCATGTTTTCAACCTCTCTGAGAATTCTTATGATAGTTGAATTCAGCATGTATCTGTGTGTGTGAAGCTGCAAAATAATGAAAACTTGTTTTGCAGGTTGGCACAAACTTAAGTATTTGTCTATAGATCGAGTCTAGTTTACAAAGTTACAGTTACTAGGCAACAACCTATTTTTTATCCCTGAAATTAAAATTAAACTGCTTTATGGCCAACAAAAAGACCTGAACAACATTGGAGAAGTGAATGCAAATTCAGTCAAACTAATTCACAAAAGATATTCTTTAGAACATTCGAAACAACATGGAAATACAGCTGTGCTTTTCAGTTAGGTTTCAGCTGTAATTGGATAAATAGATAAGAATACAGTTGTAGTTGGATAAATGGATAAGAATAACTTTTTCCAAAGCTTGGAAAAGATTTTGCTGGCAGTTTTAGCTGTGTGTCTGTAGAACTGGCATGCTAATCTGGTAACTAGAATGTCCATTTGCTCACCTGGAAGTGTGTGGATATTTGAAGCCCTGAGCACGTGCAGGTCTACGTGTTGCCAGGCCAGGCTGTGTGTTTCGTACTTGCAAATATAGATGCTGGTTGTCACAACAAGGGGACTGATGATAGAGGGGAGGAGATACTGCCTCTCTCTCAAGGCAGCCCCAAAACTCAGCTCACCGAAACTCCAAAATTTTGTGCTCATCTCTGGCATTTCTGAGAGCTACTTTTGCAGGGGACTTCATTTAGCTGTCAGTGCTTTATTAAAATGAGTAACTAGTGATAGTACTCAACCATAATAGTTTCTCAGGGGCTAATGCTGGGTTATCTGTTGCACTAAAATTATTTAATATTATCTAGGGATTTAGTTTTGGTTTAATTTGTTACATGCATACAATTACATATTCAATAATTTGGCTTTACTTTCAGACTGAAGAAGTCAAGTGTGAACTGATAAAAATTACTGTACTGTATTATTAACTTAGAATCAGCTTTACTGATTTTCTTGTTATTCTACTGCTGTGCAAAACCACCAGAGTATCATCAGAGACATAAGGTTTCATTGTAATTGTCCGATAGAATTGTTTCGATAGCGAATTTGAAATGAATCAAAATTATGTTGTTTATTCTCATTTTTATTGTTATGCATATACTTTACCTAAAAAGGACATTTCTGAAGGTTTGAATTAAAAGAATTTATTTTTTTTTTAAAGAAATGTCTTGGATTTAAAATGTGTTATTAAGTCACCTTTATATGCCGCAGATGTAGGAAAAAACCTTCTGGGATCCAGCGCTAATTTTTTTTTCAATATTTTAATCACATTTCCATACTTGTTTATAACACCTTTTTAACACATGGCTTTCAAACAGAATTATTATAAGGCAGTGTTGTTCACTCAATAGTATGTGCCTAAATATTCTTTAGTCTTGTGACTTGCCCTTTCACAAAGAAAGATAAGACTAGATTGTAAAGATTTTACACTGTATGCAGCACAGTTTAGAAAGCTGGAACATTGTTAAATTTGGAGGGTACCATCCCATCAAAACCTTAGTTTTATAACCTGGTAACTTATATTTTCTTTCCTACTTTCTCAACACAACTGTTCACAGCTTCTCTGCTTTCTCTCTTTCTCTTCCACCCATTTTCTTCTGTTCAATTTTGAGTACAGAACAAGACTATGCAAAAGTTAGCGCCCTCTCATCACAGCAGGCAGCAATGGATTTCAGAAATAGCTTATCCACATAGACTCTATCCCAGACTTTTGCCCTACTTGGCTACAGAGGCCAGATTAAAAGGTAAATTCTGTCCAAAAGAATTTTGTTGATGATGGCACAGATCAGATTCTTCGCATTTTAACTGGGGAGCGGGGGGGAAGCAGAGAGGGAGACTGCTTGTGGCAATCTTATCACTCTCCTTCCTATTACTGTCTTCTAGGATGTCACTTTGCAGTGTTAGTTTTCTGCTTCTGATTCGTGTGATCTCCTTGTGCCATCCTTCTTTATCGTATGCTGCCTCTGCACTTACTGAGCAGTCCTGCCAAACAGGACAGCTGCTGGTTCAGTTGCTGTAGCATTGCCATAAATAAAAGGAGAGGGAAAAAAAAAAAAAAAAAGGGAGAACCCTCGGTGTATTAATTACATTATCTTTCCCCTCTGAAATAATCTATTATGCATTATATAAAAAGTACATGAAAAGTAGAGCTGATCCGTGAAAGGACCATGCCTGTAGCTAAAGATCTACTTTATTTTTCCATTGCAGGATATTTGTGAAGATATATCTGATCATGTTGAACAAATTCATGCACTACTAGAGACTGAGTTTTCCCTGAAGCTTCTGTCCTACTCTGTCAATGTGATAGTTGATATCCATACAGTACAACTACTCTGGCACCAGCTTCGTGTTTCTGTTCTGGTTCTGAGAGAGCGTATTCTCCAGGGACTACAAGACGCCAATGGAAACTACACCAGGCAGACTGATATTCTCCAAGCATTTTCTGAAGAGACTAAGGAGGTATAGTAATTAAATTAAATTCTGAGAATTTAATCTGTATTTGAAGCAGCTCATCCCTGTTGCACATTTAAAATTGCTGGGATGACAATTTTTAAGCATGGCTTACTTGTCTTCTAGGTATTTTGCTAATTTTGTGTTTTAAATATCTTCAGCTGATATCTGTTCTCATTGAATCAAATCAAAGCAAATTAAGGTCAGCATTCAGAAGTGTCATGTTAGTGGCTAGCAATGTTTTCTCCTGGTTGAAATATGTTTCATAAAGGATTGGAAACACAGAGGTGCAAAGTCCTTGGTCTGGTCACTCATGAATTTAAGGTTCCTATCCAATTCAAACCTCAATTTTTATGTGCAATGAATTCTTTAATGAAAAGCTTAGACATTTCCCTTCTTGCATACACAAACCTGTAGCCTACACAATGTTTTCCAAAACTTTCCAGACTAGGTCAATATTGCTGTAAAGCAGAGAGCATGGACTTTATGTTGTTTGAGTGGCAGTTCTGCAATGTGTCTCTAAACAGTCACACATTTTGTCTGAGAAACGATGAGGCATGAGTTATACATCTTTTACTCCAACAGGGTGTCAAATTCACACACATGTAAATGCTTTGTAAATGTGGATTCGGTTCACTAAAATGCCCTTTCCTTTAAATTCATCATTACTAAATTAGCTTAGTTAGAAGGACAATTGACCCAATTTTTAAAACTGAAAGAAGATGCACATTTTTAATAGTTACGGTAATTAATGCTTGATGTAAGACACCTTACCGTGTAGAAGATACTTAATTTGCTGAAAGTCCTAAGATTAGGATAAAATGCTTTTGTTAGGATTAGATATATTTACAGAAAGAGACCTCTAGATCAGTGGAGTGAGATTCTGTGACCTGTGTTACAGAGGAATTCAGAAGTCCCCTACACATGTCCTGAATTTCAGATTACTCAAATTTAAAGAGAATGTGCATATTTCTCTCCTCCCCGTTGGGTTTTATATTTGTCTTTGGCACAACCAGAGTGGATGGTCCTGAAATCAATACTCAGATATGCCCAGGCCCACCTTCCACACCCCCTCTTCCGGATGTATACGTACCTGGTGCTTCAGATTCAGTTTCTGCTTTGCTGTTTCTGGTAAACCTCTGGCAAGTCTGAAGGAAATCCACACTTGTCTGAATATCTAGAGTGGGGAATTAGGGTGCAGTCTTTACTTTATGACATGAACGTTGTGATTTCAAAATATAAGGAAGGGGTAGATTCAGATAATAAGAAACAGGAAATGTCCCATCTGGATGTGATTACAACTGCTATAAAAAACATCCCTCCAATACAGGGGAGGACTGACCGGGGAAGGATAGGTTCTTTTTCAGTGGGGAAAAAAACATGTTGCCAGATAGGCTTACATGGTAATAAAAAAGACAAAATAACCTGACACAAATCTTTTTTTCCACCCCAACTAAAACATAAATAACATTTGATAAAATTAATGGTTAGCAATAGCAAGGACACAATATTAATATTAAGTTTCTGCTCTATTGCTTGAATAGGTTCCCAGAAATTGCTCTGCAGTTTTTAACCTTCGGGTATTTATTCAAGCTTTTCATCAGGTATAATGGTAGTGACTTTATTTGATGAAAACAAATAAATAAATAAATTTTTAAAAAAGTAACATAGAGGCAATTGTATGTACCCTTATCTACCTTTTTTTTGGCATTCCCCTATATCCTTTCCCAGACAGGACTACTTTGTGGGACTAGCAAGGGCCTCATGATACAAACATTATCTCCTAGGGATTTTCATGCATATGTGAATAGTGAGAATGTTTGAGAAACCTAGAAACCTTTGCCCATACAGATAACCCTCTCTTGGAGAATCATTCTCTTAATTTTCAGTACTCCTTGGGGATTATGAACCAGGAGTGACAGTTTATCTTTTTCTCCTAAGATTGAGAAGTCAACTGGTTTGAAACTAATAGAACGAAGCTTTCACACACAACTTCTATTTTGGAATTCACTACCTTAGGACACTTAGAATTGGAAAGAAGTTAAAAAAATAAATGTGAAAACTAAGCACAGATAGGAGGAATTCTAACCTCCAGATGTGGAAGTCCATATGCTGCTTATTGGTAGAAGCTGGGAGTGCAGGTAGAAATGTTGTGTGTGTAAGGGCCATGTATGTACATGCATGTCTTATAGCTCAGATAGAAAATGTTTAGAACTAATGCAGAGACAGGATACTGGGCTGGACGGAAATTTGATCTGAACCCGTACAGCAAAAGTTATGCTCTTCTGTAGTCGACAAACCTATCATTTCACAAAATGTTTGGCTCGCTCATTAAGTCAGCTGTCTTCTCCGTAACGGTGAAGAGTGGCTTTGGCTGCCAGTGTTAACTGAGGAGCTCCGTGCAAGAAGTGACCTGCCAAGGTTTCATTCTTGTTCAGTGAGACAGTCTCATCTTCTTAATATTCACTCTTTCTCAGTTCATAGACTGCACAGTCAATCACAGCACAAGAGTCCCGCCTGGGCTGTATTTACACTGTAGCTGTAACACACATCAACGTACACAAGCTAGCCTCAGCATAGTGAGTAGGGATAACACTTGTAGGATAGCTAACAAAACATGAAAGTGTACAGCACAGGCTGTACTGGCTTGGTTAGGAAGCCAGCTCATTAACTGCACGGGCAATAACTGTGCTTTTGGCTATGAGCAGTGCCATACCGAATAAGGTGTCAGCAAGAGAGGGCACAAAAAGCTTCATGGCTTGGAGGAAATACAGGAACCAGTGAGGCAAGCTGCCTGCCATGATGGAGATGCCAAATTAAGAAAATACTTTCTTATTAAACAATTTTGGAAAGATAAGATTTTGAAGGACCATTTCTCCTTCAGTAATTACCCAGCGATAGATAAGAAGGAGAGAAAAGTAAGTTCTGTCCAGCTGAACTTAACCTGTGAGTTTTATTTCACAACTGATAAAGCCAGGAAATATGGAAAGGATCAGTATAAGGCTATGTTAAATACAGTGAATCCTGATGTTCTCAAACAGTTGGTAAAGTCACAAAATAAATATGTTACAAATGAAATTGGCTCAATTGAAAGGGTAAAAAAAGAAAAGCAGAATTGTGCTGGTTTAAATATGAATACAAGAAGGTGTTGGAAACTGCCTATAGAGCTTTACAGGAAGCATTACTATGTGAAAAGGGACATATTTTTTGAACTAAGGAATTCCTATTGGTAGCCATGCAAATAACTAAATGTAATATTTTTCTGAAATAAAAACAATAATAAAAACATGGTAATACTGGCATTAAATGCTTCTTTGAAGCACACATTTAAGAGGCTGCTTGGAAAATGACCAAGCAAGATGGTTTAATGCATGTGATTGTAAATTTTATTAATGTTAATAAACACATTTTTAAGAGAGGAAGGAATGGAGCTCATTACTGAGGAGAAATGAAGGCCCTTAGGGCCTTGGAAAGGGTTTTGATTTATATATGGTTTTACAGTTTCTAATCTTTTCCTGAGAATAGCGGGAAAATGCAGCTGTAATACTGATCATTGTTTAGTGATTATTTTCCTTAATAAATGCAGCTCCAAAATATAAATTTGACAGATTTATGGAAACTTCTCCTTTTAATTCTGGACTATTGACAATGTACAATTTGTGGTATAGGTTCTACAACTGGGTAGAATATGCTAAATAAAAGATATTTTCAGTGTCCAAGGTTATGGTTGATAAATAACTTTCTAATTGATCTTTTCTATAAATAATATTTTTATCTGGAGAATTTTTTATATTTTTACTTTGAGTAATGCAAGTAGGGTGGACAGAGTACAGGGCTCAAACATTATATGTTTGTAGAAGGTGGCAAACAATAGCCTTTATTGAGACTATTCTTGTTCAGACCAAAATCCAAGTGGTTTATTGTGAGATGAAGAGATTGTGGTGTTATTGCATGATGCCTAAGGTCCTTGAACTATGGATTTAGGCAGTGTAGTGATCTTAAAATATCATTTGCCACCTGAGATGGTCTCCTCTGGCTATGTCTGTGTTTCTGAGGTTGACGGATTTCCATTGAGAAGATGCTGACAAGGGGACATGGCAGGACGGAGGTTTAGGATTCCTGGCGGCTATAGTTTCTTTTCCTTCAGCTGTTCTGCATTTGTGTTCCATATATCCAGCAGATAAATCCTCAGCTGATAATGCTACAAAAAAGTGAAATGTAGTTATCAACCTCTATCTCATAAATATTGGAATAAATGTTTGTCATTGCTAGATGATGCTCGGAAAAAACATTCTGGCAATCAACTGAAAGATCATAGAGCAGCATGGATTTCTGAGAGCACAAGATTAACAGGGTGGCTGATATACTGAGCAGTCCCCAAGATCCTTTCCCTCCTGTTTGAGGTAGTTAACACAGGAAATATGACAAATCTGTTGTACAGAATTACAGAGTAAGCAGAACAGAGAGCAGAATTTAAGGAGGAGAATACGAATACAAAAGTGAGTTGCTATTTTTAGGTAACCAGACTGAAACAAAGCATTTTTCAGTTTACTGCCATTTTTAATTCCCAAATACTTTAGAATGGTTTGCTCACCTACAGGGTACTGCAAAAACAGGCAGGTCAGTGACGAATGCTTTTCTGGATGTTAGGCACTGAAACATAGAGGCTGATAGTTCATTACTTTGTGCATGCTGTATATGAAAATTAATCTTCTACAAAAGTACCATTTCTTTGTCTATTTCAGGACCGCCTTGACTCTTTAACTGAAGTTGATGATTCTGGACAGTTAACCATCAAATGTTCTCAAAATTACTTGTCACTGGATTGTGGTATTACTGCGTTTGAACTATCTGACTACAGTCCTAGTGAGGATTTGCTTGGTGCTCTGGATGATATGACCTCCAGCCAAGGGAAAACAAAATCATTTGAATCCTGGAACTACAGTGAGATGGATAAGGACTTTCCAGGACTTATGAGAACTGTGGGTTTACTTGCAGTAGCAACTGATTCCATTGCTTCCCAATGTAATGAAGCATTAAGTGAGAAAGAAACCCACGTACCTCTTTCAGCAGAAGATGGAGAAGAAAGCAAAGACAGGAAAGCACCACATGATCTCTCACTAGTGTCTCCTTCTGCGAACTCCTCTCTTTCTAAAGGACCTTGCTCTGAAGATGGTGTGCTACCTGCTGACAGCAAACCGGTTTCCACATTAAAGAAACCAGAATGCAATCTTCCACAGCACACCAGTGAAAAAATTAAACACTCTCACTGTGAAAACTCAACTCCTAAGAGGTCCATAAGAGACTGCTTTAACTATAATGAAGACTCCCCTACACAGCCTACATTGCCAAAAAGAGGTCTATTTCTGAAAGATGATGTGTTTAAAGATTATATGGAAGCCAATGATTTAAAAAGGCAAATCTCTCAGATAGTTAAAAATGAAATGAGTAGAAGTACGCCCTCATTGTTAGATCCACCAGACAGGTCCAAACTTTGCCTGGCTTTACAGTCACCCTACACTAACAGTCCATCTGCGGTTAGTCAGTCATATGATTGCTTAAATACAATAGGTGATAGAAAACTTGAGTACACAATAAATAATCACTTTAAGGACAGTCCCATAAGTCTAGGGAAGTCTACTTTCTACACCTGTAAAGAAAAATCAAAGCACAAGAAGTCTCATGATGCTCCAGAGAAAGTGAAAGCTGGCAGAACACCTGGAGGTACATGTAAAACAGCTCCATCAACACAAGTCAAAAAAAGAGGACATTCTTCTCTACAAAATGGAATTACTTCTCATAACTCTCAGTCTCTGGAGGAGACGGAAACAGATTCTTCTGCATCATCAGATTCTTGTAACCAGAGAGACCCAAATGGGCAATCACAAGGTAAAACTGAGCCTTTTAGTTCACCAACACGTAGCCAAAAGAGTGCTTCCTCAGCTGGTTCTGAGCTTATCAGCTCACCACCTCTTCTACTAAGAAGAAAGAATAATAAAAGCTTCTCCTCAACACCAAGCCATACTGAGAAAAACAGTAAAGATGGTGAGGTCTGGTATGGTTCTGATGAATATTTAGCACTTCCTTCACACCTCAAACAGACTGAAGTATTAGCTTTAAAACTAGAAAATTTGACAAAGTTGCTGCCCCAAAAGCCGAGAAGAGAAACCATTCAAAACATTGATGACTGGGAGCTGTCAGAAATGAACTCAGATTCAGAAATGTATCCAACATACCAAACAAAAAAGCACAAAAAAGTGGGTAGAATTTCACCAAGTTCTTCAAGTGATATAGTATCCTCCTTAGGTGACAGTATTGAATCTGGGCCTCTCAGTGATATTCTCTCTGATGAAGATCTTTGTATGCCTGTATCTTGCATTAAAAAATACATTGAAGAAAAGTCAGAAAGGACTGCTGTCACTCAGCCCACTGAGAATGACACTGCTGCCTCAAATAAATCAGCTTTAATTCATCAACTGATGCAAGATATACAGCATCAAGAGAATTATGAAACTGTATGGGAAAAAATTGAGGTAAGGCAATAATCCTGTCGTCTTCTGCTGTATTCTTGATGAGCCTATATATGGAGCTGGAGCTGTGGGCAAGGGTGGAGCTGCTTTCTTGTTTTCTTTTAATGATGAAAATAGTCTCACTAGTGACTGCTAGAAGTAGAGAACAGCAGTGATCATTGTAATTATAATAGACTGCAGTTAACTTTAACTACACAGAATTTGCCTGCATTATTTTACTTACACCAATGCCTTTAAACTTGGCAAAACATTATTTTACCAGTAGAGCTTCTCTTTGCCAAGATCAGGTACATGATAAGTTATTTTGTGGATGAAGTGAAAGAGAAACATTGGAAAAATCAGGGATCTTTGTTATATTTGAATGAAGTTATACTGAATATCATCTGCTTATTTTCTTTGTTAAAAAGAATTGCTTTAGTCCAAGAATAGAGGAATAATTTTCTTGATTCCTGTCATGTCATGTATAATAACCACATTTCTTTTTAATCTGTTCTCTTCCCTTGCAGTGATTATTTTCCCTCCAATACTGGTAGAACTAAGCATAACTTTTTTTTTTTTTAACTGCCATTATTTAGGAAGGATTATTTCAATTTAATAGTGCAACATGCTCGTGCAATAATGGCAATATACCATCCCATTAAACTTCAGATGAGCCAGGATTTCATTCTTGGCTTCTGGCATCACTTCTTCAGAAGTAACTCTTCTTTATAAAATGGAAACATTTGCAGTAGTTAACACTATAAGAGATCTTTCTGAGAAAACAGATAAACTTTGGAAAGTGAGGTGAATTTGAATGAATAACCAAATAAGGACCTAACCATCTGAATAATGTAATTATTAGCTTACATTCATAGTGAATTTTTGTTTCAATTTGCTGATGGGTTTGTCTTCCTGGACATTGTAGAAAAGAACTCTCCTATTCAGAACATTTCATGTCCATCCTCAATATAGCTTAGTAAAATGTCTGTCAGAAAAGAAAGCTCCATCTCTATTAGATTTCAAAATCCTTTAAAATTAATGAAATATGCATTAAAGGGTGATCTTGGCATCTAAATGCTAAATCTGTAATCTGCATTATCTTCCATGTTATCAAGCTCAACAGCTAAGAAGAAATTACTTAGTTTTATAACTTCAGTAACACTTCTTACAATGCATGATTTCCATAACTTTTCAAGACATTGGAAGTATTATACTAGTAGAAAAATAGCTGAGCTAGAGATGTTTGAGTATAAAGTCAGGGTAGAAAACACAGAAAGAGAAATTTATTCTTAAATGAAGGAGGAAGCAGCAGCTGTCAGGCTTGAAACAGTCAGCTCTAAAGGGCAGCGCTTAATGATTCAAGTTGTTCCCTCCATCCTGATGGCTGGGGTTCATCTTCCGGACTCTGATGAAAGCACTGTCTTCATAAGTGCAAGCTGCTTCTGTGCTTAAGTTCGCGTAGTGTTGAAAATTAGTCCAGATGAAGCTGACAAAGACAGAGCCCTTCATTCTGTGCAAGCGACAAATCCCATCAAAGCTGCTTGTGAATACATAAGATGCTGTCTTTCAAATGATACTACAAGAGCATGTTTAAGAAATGGAATTGTTGAGTGTCCAGGGACCAGCTCCCTCCATTAGATGCTGACTAGCATCCTTTTGGCAATAAGCAGGTGGCAGAGAAAGTTTTTGCATCACCCTCTCAAAACATCATGTTTATTTTTCTCACGCTTTTTGAAAAGGTTATTCTCTTTTTGGGGGTCATCTGCCTTTGTGTGATTCCCTGCAGCTGCAGTTCAGTCCTGCCAGAATGGAGGAATAAGAACCAGCTGTAACACCCGCTTCCTCTCCATACCCATCCTCTTCTCACCTCCTCTGGAGAGTGGGTTGAGTGCCTCAGAGGAGTTAAAGGTAGTTAGCTGTTCTCTGGCCAGAGTAAACACTTCTAGCCAGTCACTAGAGCTGCTGCTCTTGTTCTTGAGGAACTTTGCTACTGCTGATGCCGCTTTTTCTACAGTTTCTCAGTGTTCCTGGTTGTGATGAATGTTTGTGAAACGTTGATCATGGCATTTGAAAATAATCTTATGAAGTATGTTGTGGGAAGGAGCTCAGAGTAGAAGAAGGGCTTTATGCAGAAAGAAGACGAGATGCAGAGAGGATTGCTAGGAAGAGAGATAGCTCAGTGATCCATGCCCTTAACAGCGGCACACAATAAAGTTTAATATTTATTTCATGCGGAAAGATGTATGCTAGCTACACTAAATGGTTTGAAAGTGTACTGCCTGAATAGTGAATAAAAATAATCAAGAGAAAAGTTTTGAAAAGCAATCACAATATTATAATATTTTAAAGAAATGTAAGGTTTTCCCAAGATGCTTATTTATCTAGGTTTCTCCATTGTTGTTAATAATTATATCTTCTGCTTGTAAGACTAGTGAGGAACCAATTTTTCAATACAAGAGCTCATACCAAAGTAAATCCTTCCTCAGTAACACTATGGTGCCTTGCTGAGGTACTTTAATTTGATATAAATAACAGAAAATAGAAAATTCCTCCCTTATGTGATGTTATGAAGTATTGTAAACAAAATCTAACTAAAAATACCATACCTGTGTCACAACTGAGTCCTTTCTTTTGCTAGATCTCCTGTTGGATAATTCCCTAAGCAGAGTATCAAAAATGTACCATTGCTTTCTTAAGTATAGTCATTTGGCATTTATATCAATTCTGTTATTTAATAAGAAGTCTCCAACTCAAAAAGGTGTTTCCTAATTGCATTGGATTCACATTGCATTCCTAATTTTCTTAGCAACAATTTCATACTACTTTTGTTAGTGGTACTTTTGTGCTAAAGAAGGCAGATCTGAAATAAGAACTTAATTAAGGGCAGAAGAAGCATGCTCATGCCTATGGGTAATCCAGTTACACTGCTGCAAATGTCTAGCCTAATATATTTTATTTATTGAGATTGTATAACAAAACTAAAATAACTGAACCTTTAATTTTGTGATAACAACAGCTGAGAAATGACTGGCAGCCTCAAAACCATTGAAAGTCGTATTCTAGCTAGGTAATAGGACAAACAAGGAAGTTTCAGTATTTTATTATGATGGGAATAATTTTGAATTAATGGAAATCTGATAATATCTTGACAGTAAGCAATTTGTTGAACATGTGCTAAAGCATTTATTGGAAGCCATATTAATTTCTCAGTTATATGGAGGATAGTCGTGCACAGAAAATGATAAAATGTAGTCTTCATACTTTCAAATTATGTAGATGTCCTTGCACGGATATTATCATGCTGTTAATCTATCTGTCTACCTACAAGCAGTATTCTGCTTGACCATCCCGTTTGCTGTTACATTGGATCACTTTCTTGCTTTGCAATAAATATTGCATACTCTTGCCATATTTTGCCCTGCACTGTAGCTAATTCTTTGGCGTATGCTTCTTATGCCTTTAATGCTGGCTACCTCCATTCTGGGGTACATAATGATTTCTGTGGCAGTTCCTTGCATGTTTCAGAAATTACTTTTTGGAGTTAAATGTGAGAAGGAGTGATACCAAATTCTGAATGTTCCTCTTATTGTTAAAGTATAGTTCAGCTTGTAGTAGCGACCCCAAACGAATTTTTAGAATGCAGATTAAGCTCTGTAGTTTCTGTTATGCTAACTGGAGGGGGAAAAGATAAAACAACATCGTTCTCACAGGTGAAGTCTTTGCTGTAAGAAGAAAGCCTATTGCCACTTCTCATATGTAACACTAGGACTCCATAGTATAATTTTTCCGAATGCTTTAAGGTTTATTTTCTGTAAGAAAACTAAATTTTCCTTAAAATCATACTAATAATTGATTCCCCCTCCCCCCATTTTTATGTGCAAACCAAAAAATTGGAAGAAAAACTCATCTTGGGCTGATCTAATGACAATGCATTTTCAGTCATCTTATGTGAATAAAATAATAAAAAAACCCCCTTGTTCGGGCAGTTTTATCTCCTTTAGAAAGCAATACAAGACTGACTATACTGACATCCTTGTGCTGTAATCTGTGGTCACTGATAATCCCATCTACTTGATTTTTGAGGGCACTAAAGGGTAGAAATGTAAGGATTTGCAAGACGCTCCATTTAAATGAAGACGTGTTTGCTTTGCATGCCCCAGGGTTAACTGTAAGGAGCAAATTGGCAATTTTTTCCTGTTATATAGACTTATAGCTTGTTTCATGGTAGGCTCCATTTCTGTAAGAGGCAGCTGAATTTCCTCTGTAAGAAGCAATTTGGTATCTATCAATCCCATCTTTTTAGCTCATCATATTTCATGAATTTGCCCTCAACTCCATTGGCTCTGTATTTTGTCTGGGGAGCCCAGCCAGCCTTGGCACTGATTATCCGCCTTCTTGATGTGCTAAGGGGATAAAATAATGCTGCTCTGCGTGTTTTTCTGCTGTGGTTAGAGCATGCCCCAGGGATACTACAGCAAAGATACAGATAAAAGATTTTGCTGCCTTCCAGGACCCAGTCAGGGACACCCTCCCCCTCGTGCAACCATTTATCCCCTCTGAACCCAAGATGCCTCAGTGGAGCAAAGATTAAAAATCCCTTTTCCAAATTATTGGAGTAACGGGAATAATCTTCCTGCCTAGGAGGAACTAAGGATCAGTGCAGTCTACAAAGGAGAGGGCAGCATCAGAGCTAAACCTGTTAGTGTGACAAATAGCTTGTGTGTTTGGGTAGGGAAGATCTGCATTTTTAGAGGATAGTCACAAAAGGTGAGTAGATGGAAGGCTTCTGCAAATGGTTAATGGACTTGGTAGAGCAAGTTTGTATTGGAGATATGGCTGGGAGTCCATTTGGGCAGCGGAGAGCCAGTTGGCTAGAAAATACTTGGAGAACTGACACAAAGGGGAAAGAATTTGTGTTGTTTAGATTGAAAGGGGACAGAGTTGCTTCTGGGCAGAGAATGGACTAAAACCATTAGTACAATTAAGGTAGAAGCTGGATTGCTTTAGGGGAAGAAAAGTTTATTTGTGTTTGGAAGTGATTTTCATCATTAGGGGGAACAGCACGCACAGAGGACAAATGAAGTTTGGGCTGTGGGGCTGAGGTAGTGAAAAACTAATAGGAACTGATAACGTTGATGGGGCTTGGTAACAAAGAAAAAACATAGAACTGAAATCAGTAATGACAGACTAAGTGGAAAAAGCAAAGATAATCAACAGGGAACAGGACTGTCTTATTTTGGATTACCAGATAAAGGATTTTTAAAGTGTTGTAGTGCTCCCCTCAGCCCTCTTGGTTTCAATAACTTAGTGCTTCTAATACTGACCCTCCTAAAATAAATGGATTGCATATTTTTCCTAATAGATAGAGTGCTTGCCAAAATTTGTTCCTTTCTGAATCTCACTTATACTGCTTCACAGAATTTAGATTGAAATACTGCTCTCTGTTGATGACCAGTTTATAAAAAACAAGTGAAAGAGGTATCAGATCCAGAAATTCCTTGGCAACTCTGCAGTCTTCTCAGCAGTCTTGCTGCTTTGTGCAGCGTAATTGAAAATGTCCCTTCACATTTTGTACTGAAAGTCAAGTTTGTGCTTTGTTGTTTTGAGTCTGATGATACTCCCCTGCTTTGAAAGCCCATCCCTCAGTTTTCAAACTGAGGTTAAACTATTATTAAGCAGTAATATAGTATACATGTGGAACTCTCACTTTACTTGGACAAATACTTCTTTACTTGAAGAAGATACTGAAATACAGTGAACCCTCTGTTCCTCCAAAACACTTAGTACCTAACAGTTTGCTTGAATTTTAAACAGCTCCTCCAAGTGCATTCACTTTTCTTTGGAATTTGCTTTACCAGAAATAGTCTGAGTGAGTTTGTCACCAGCAATATTTGCAAAACCAGCAACATCTATGTAAGCTGTGCAAATTCTGAATTTGTAAGTCTACATGTAAAACTGACTGCAGGAATTATGCTTCCTTAATGAAACACATTTATTGTGAAGCATATGCTTGTTCCGAACTGTTTGAATTTCCAATGTAAAGACCTCAGAATGATTTGGCAGTGAGCAGTTTTAGATCATGGATTTTTTTACATTCAGTATTTGACAAGTCATTCCAAATAATTTGGGAGGAAAAAAGAGAGAGGGAGAGAGAGAAATAGAAAAAAATCTGCTCACAAATAATTGAAGTAGCGTTGATTTGAGGATATGTCTGTGTTATTACTTAGAACTGATTGTAAGGGATATGTCTACATCCAGTGTTTGGCTCACATCTGATGTGAGACCTTTGGCTGCAAAAAGCCTCCCGATTCTCTCTTGTGTACATAGTTGGATACCACGTCTCAGCTCAGGGATGGCTACTAACAGCTTAGGTGAACTGAGGAACATCTACTTTTGCCTATATGATTCTGTGAGCCCTCCTCTTCTATTCTAATATAGTCACTCAGGTCAACGTCAAGTGACCATTGGCTTTACAGCCCAGTCATGTCTTACTCAACTGTATCACAGCCTAGCCACAAGCCTGCACCAGAGCCATCTGCGTTATTTATTTGTGAACTGGAAACTTTCTAGAAATTGGTCAAGGATTATGTCTTACCTTCTGGTTCTCTGCTAATAGGCAAAAGGGTGCAGCAGAGCTGAAGATGGAGAGAGGGAGTGGTAAGACTGCAAGAGGTGGAATTCCTGCTCTCACTGTAGCAAAGGATAGGCTTGAAGTTGAGCAGTGGGTGCCAGGAAAGCCAACAGAGGCTGCAGATTTAAAAGGGACACAGCAATAACTTGGAGAACTGCTCAGTATCAACTTGAAGATGTCCCATGATCCACTCCTTTCTATCAATGCAGAGACACTCTTTATTGTCTGGGACCACTCAGTGCTTTCAATTCTCTCATGGAGGTACAGAAAGGCACTCAGAAACCACTGAACTAGGGTTGAAGCTTGCGGTGATGGCACTAGCTTTCAAAACACAGAAAGAATCAAATTGCTATTAGGAATTTACTGCAGGATGTGTATGGTGGTTTAAGAGGAATCTTCTTGTGTTGTTCAGGACTGGATCCTCTGTAACTGCTGTCTTATAAGGGACAGGTACTGGGGAGAGTATTGGTTGTGAAGAGTTTGAGATAACTTCTGAGCTGCCCTGTTAACTAGTAACTGTATTGATTTTAGGGATTCTTAAAGTGAATTATTAAGCAGAAAACTATTGAATTTAAAATCGTGGTTTGTAATATTCCCTTAAATATAGTAAATATGGAGGGGTGAGAGAGAATGCTCATTGCTGTATATTTTCATAGTGATATGCCTTTCCCAGTGTTTTAAGGTCTAGCTGTTCTGTTACGTAATATACTTAGGGTCTTGGATGCTTATGTTTTATGTATCTTCTATGAGGAAGTACAGGATATTCCAGAAAGATACAGTATACCAAAATCACTATTCTCCATTCTAAATATTTAATTATTTAAATAATACATTGCTACTAACTTCCACCTAAATCAAATTCCAGTCTATCTGCTGTTGGTAACACATCATTGCCTTCAAATGTGTACATGCTGGGGATGAGTCAGAGCAAGAAAAATGTTCAAGGGTCTAGAGAGGATTAACCTGAGAAGAGAGATCAAGTCCACTTATGTAAGATTATTGCATAACTCCTCAAAATATGAACATATCTTTTTCTTCTTGTGTATCTTTGTATGTTTTGACAGCAACTGGTTTTTGTTCTTTCATCCTTTCCAGTGTGTTATGATCAGGAATGAAACATTAAATCATGCTGACTCTTGAATCATAGTTGTCATCATTAGGGATCAGAGTGAATATAATTTGTGGTAAATATGGGCAGGAAACTGTCTCTCAGAGGCTTCTTTCAGACTGTTTGTACGCTTATGCAGGTACTTGAAACTTATCTTGAAAGCAACCAGAAAGGCAAAAACTTGTTTTCTCATCTATGCTTTGATTTTTGGAGCACAGATGATAATTGTGACAAAGAGCCGAGCTGTCCTTAGCAAATCAAACTGGAATCTTATCTGAATATTCCTTTATTGTTAGTAAAGACTTATTTTGAATGCTGATTCTTATACAGGTCCAGTAAGGTTACTCCGATGAGGGCTATATTTGCCTCTGGTTTCCCTTGGGACAATGTTTGGAATCTCTCCAGGCTGACAGAAGGAGAACCAACAAGCAAACAGATTTTTGGTAGCAGACAGTGTAGATGTTCAAGTCACAGTAACTTAATATTACTAATTGCTTTTTCCCTACTGATGCCATCATCTGACTACATGAATATTTCCTCATTGTGCTGTATAAGACTAAAGACACACAGGGTAATTTAAAATGTAAATACTGCTGCACCATTAGCAGCAACTGAATTATAGCAGCTAGCATAAAATCTGCTCAGATTTTTTTAGATCCAAACTAGGGTCAACCTCATCTATGCATTGCAGTGCAAATGTCCCACAGCTCTGCTGAGGTATAGAAAACCAGAAAAAAATAGTAAATTTTTAGAAACAGTGAAGCTTCTAGGGTTAAAAATAAAGAATAAGAAGACAAAACAAAAAAGACCAGCTATTGTTTTTATTTTATCCTGTAAACAGAATTTTAGGATGAAAAAAGTAAGTCAGAATTAGGGTCTAAAGCGGGTGTAAATGAATGCCCACTAGAGACCACTGAAAAGAGAAACTATCTAAAAGGGAAGGTAGATGAATTAGGAGGCAAAAGAAAAGCAATTAATGGAGGAATTAATAGTGCCAGGATTTCTTTGGAGACTGCAGGTGAACAAGAACCAAGTGCATAACAGGAAGCTAAATTAGGAAACTAGAGGAATAATAATGGAGTAAAGAAAAGAGGTTGTGAATATTAATCTCTCTTTGCTGCTGCCAATATTTAGTAATTAGTGGCAATCACCATTTTCCCTGTTTTTAAATTCAGAAATCTTAACTGCAAAACAAGTTAATGGATCAAGGAATTATAGTATCTCCTTTGAGGGTAACAGATTTAACCTCTTCTAACCAATTAGCCCTGAATAATAGGAAATGCTGAATTAAATGTTCTGATTTTGAGGGCTAATCGTGGTCAATATATCTTAAGTCATGTCAATGATATAGCAGAGGTCAATATATTTAGCAGTTACTCACAAGCAAACAGCATCTGTTCTATTTCAATAAAATGTGGGGTTTTCCTTTTGGAAAAGTTTTAGCCGTGGTGATATATCTCCCTCTTGAGGCCAGAACTTGTTACTGCACCGATTTTACAGACATTCTAATTTCCTTCTCAAACGAATGAGACTTGCATAACTCTACATATGTAGTTGTTAGAAATTCAGAGATTAAATAAACCATAAATTAGGATTTTTCCTCCTTATGAAGATATTGTTTTGCTTTAGCGTACTCTCCAATAAATTTTTTGCTATGTATTTGATCCCAACAAATTTAGTGTTGAAATGTTGTTCTGATTTTAAAAAGTAATACCATGTGTATGCCAATCCTTAAAGTTTTAAAAAACGTAACCTGCACGTATACTTCTACAGATTTTGTGAAATATATTTTAAAAAATCCAACACTATGCCAAAAATTGAGATCTTATCTCCCTGGCAACATAACTGTCATTTTTATTATTATTTAGTTATATTGTTTAAATAATAGTTATATTATTTAAATAAGCAGTGTTTAATCCTACTTTGTGACTATCAGACCAAGAATATGGTGGCTTTCTTCCTTTATCACTTGCTGGCTAACCTACTGAAAATGTTATGTAAAAAATAATGAATTTAGTCTTTATTTAAAAGGCACCAAAAATCCTGTGGAATTAATTTTGTGCCATTGGTTAAAGACATACAATTTGGCTAATTTAATTCTTTTAACATGATTTGTTCTTTGTTTGGGAAAAGGTAACATTTTTAGAAGTGCACAAACCTTATTAATTTACATCATGCTATAGGGCCACTCTGATTTCAGGCTACAGGAGCAACCATGGTGTATGTATATCACATGCACCTTTCAAGGAAACAAATGGTGGGGAATGAGGTTCATTTCTAGCAACTATGAGATTAAAGAGTAAAGAAATGTTGGGACCAGTTAGGGGAGGTGCCAGTGTGGCTCCAATCGAGTGGCCTCTAGTGCTGCCCAGTGCGCAAGCAAGGTAGCAGCTGGCCATCGGCAGAAATAACAGCTGCACAAGGGCGTTCCACCCCCAGTCCACTGTCTGAAGCCCAAATACTCAAGGCATGCAAACCAAGGAATGATGGTCATCCATAATTGTCTATTTTTCAGAGCAGAATAAAGCTGTATACTAATATATTACAGAGGTCATTATATGGAAAAATTGCAAGTGAAGGTTAGTTCATCTTTTGGATGGAGTTCAACTCATAATCAATACATACAGTAGCTGTAAAACAATCTGAAAATAAGGTATGTTGCCAACACAACGTTTAAAATAATTATATGAAGAGGCAATGCAGTACTTCCAAGTACCCTTACATCACTGTAAGTTGCTTCAACATCAATAGTTGTATTGGCAGCATTTTTAGAAAAAGTGCATCAGACAACTTGCTTATCTGCAAATGAAGATACTGATTATAGACTCACATTATCCACAGATCAAGGTTGCTGCAGGACATACATTTCATGCTGAAAGAAAGGGGGCAGTTCTGATCAGGAGATTTGATTTTAAGTTTAGCTGTAGAATAAATAAAAAATTTGCACTTAGGAGCAACAGGTCCTGAGCTAACTTACATTTTCTGTTGTAGTTTAGAATTGCTCAGAGTGGACAAAGAAATCTGGGACTGTGAAATAGATGTGAATATACTGCAGCATTGTGCCACTATCCTTTAAACCAGACATAGCAACTCGTTTTGGTGCCTGGTATTTTTACCAAAGACAGGCCCCTCTCCTGTGCTGTGCTCGGGGTCCCTCCAGAATCCAGACACTCCTTCCAGCTGCTGCTGCAGAGTTGAAGTCCCCCTTTCTGGGAGTTACTAGCATTGTCTTTCTTGGCTCAGGCAAACTTATTTGCTGTTCTTGTCCTTCCCTTGATATGTTGCTGGCTACAAATTTCTGGAGACACTGTGGTTACCAGCTGAGTGAAACAAGAGTATGTGACCTAAAAACATTCACATCTCTTAGCTGATCTCTAGATATGGCAAGTCTTTGACTTTGACAGGGGTCACATGAGGGTATAATCTAAAAAGGCCTCAGTTTAGGATATTTGATGCTGTTATACATAAGAGAAACTCAAAACTTATCCTGTAGCAGAAGATGTTTTGGGCACCTATTTTTATTCCCTAGCTGCTGCTTAGGCCTCTTGGGTTTTATGTAGAGAAGAAATGACTCAGAAAAAGAGTAGTGAGAATTTCTGTGAGACATGACCAATAACAGGCGTTGCTCTTTATGAATAAATATATTTTCATAAACAACATGTTCAATCCTAGCAATGTGATGAACTTTGAAGACCAGATTTGGATGATTAGTACGTTACTCAGCTCACTTACAATATCACGGTTGCTGACTGTTCCGTTTTTAACTCTAAGAGCTTTTGCCTGCCTGTTTTATTTGCAATGACCCAAAGAACATCATCCTTTTTTTTTTAAACTAAATAAAAAGAACTATCTTGATCTTTGCTTATATTTCCTCCTCCTCCTCTATTTTCCTCCCTGTTCATGCCCCATTTCCCTTATTGTCTGTTCTTCTTTCTTGTTTCTGTCTCATTTTCAGGACTCTTGGTATCCTTAACTCTTGTGTTTCTCCTTTCTGCTGTTTATACTATTCACTTCATAGTTTCAATATCGTTTCCTCGGGAACCTTTTCCCTGTAAGCCTTAAAATTTCACAGGGAGTAGGGATCCTGAATGAGATGAGTGCTAGAAAGATGTGAATACACATTTGCACTGCAGAGGTTTTCTGACAAAAGCCAGTACTGATTACAACAGTGGAAAGTATTTACTGTTTTAACAAATATAGCTGTGTCTGCATAATCCAGTGGTGACAAAACTTATTTGTGGAAAAGTGGTGTGTTTTTTGTCAATATTACTTTCATCAGTTTGAGAGGATGCTTTAGCTAGCTTGCACAAGAGTGGTTTTTGGGAGGTATGAAGTGTCTCCACGAGAGGGCTTGCACAGGCTGTGTTTCAGCAAGCGCGTTCTCCCCGAGGCCAAGCTGCCACTCGGTCCTTGCCGCTGCCATACAGCACTGTGGCCTGACACGGAACTTGAATGATTTGAAATATTGCCTCGAAAATAACCAAGATTCAAATTAGCATGCACGATAACTTAGGAGGCAGATAAGCAAAATTATTTTCTGTCGTCTAGAATGTGAAGGCATATGTAAAATTTTTCCATACAAAGAAGGATATGGTAATTTACTTATTTATCTGATTCCCAGGAGTGCTTTGAATCTCACGCCACTTTTGAGATAGCAGCACTGGCCTCCCATATTTTCTCAGCATGAACTCTGCCCTCACCTGAATGAATGTAGGAGGCCTAAAACTTTGCTTGGCTTTGTGCCTGTTCACATTACATCTCAGAGAGAAAGCATGGCCACGTCAGTATGAGAAGAGATCAGCAGCCATTTTGTATGCCTGGCACTATTGCCATCAGAGCAGATGGCATCTCTGGAGGTTTACAGCTAATCCATATTGCTGTTAAGTTCATATCAGATGATTCTTTAAATGATGGATGAATCGGTCTTCCCTTTCCCCCTTCCTTATCTCCACTAGTCCTCTCTACTCTTGAACACTTGCAAAGTCACAGTGGTGCTGGCCTTTCGTATGCTGCTATGTAACATCCACATGCGTAAGTGTCTTGGCCTCAGGGCTACATGGATCTCTTCTCCCCAGCAGTGTCCTTCCAGGCCATGGATTTTGCTTCTGTGGTTCTAGGTGCTCGCCCATCCTTCAAAATGCTGGGAGAAATGTTACCAGTGGTGTCAGAAGCTTGTCTGCTATCTAAGAATATACCTCTCAGGAACAAGGCTTAGGAAGCATTTGGCTTACTTTTCCTGTATCCATCTTCGCCCCGCAGTCAATCTGTTGATACTAAGAATGTCCTTTTTCAGATCTTGTAGGTTTCAAGTAGTAGTGGAGGCCTCATGGTAGTTCTTCTAAATAGAAAGGAGATCTTCACCTTGAGCAAAACATAAGACAAAGCATAGGGTAAAGAAAGAATTATGTTTGTGGCATTGTGGAAAGGTTAAAGTAATCTATGAAGATACACTTAGGAATGAATTTTAATATTCAGATTAGAGTAACCTAGTCTTTCTCTAGAAGCAGAAATGAAGTCAACAGTCCCATGGGGGCAGTGAACTTTTTATTGCAGAATCAGGTTCACTGTCTTCAAATATAGTTATTTTTAATGGATTGAAAAGTAACACTTTGCATGTTTCTCTGTATCATGTTTTTTAAGCCTATCCTACCTTTATGGTTCTTTCTCTTTTACCTAGAAGCCTTTAGGAAACTGAGAACTTTTAAAAAATCTTGTCTGTCATTCCTGCTCTAGTTGGAATACAGCATTGGAAAAATAGCTCGGAAATGTTAGCAAAATCTGTTGATTTAGTAGTGGACCAAAAGGTCCACAAAAATTAAGATTAAGAGTACCCTGTCATCAATATTTAGGGACAAAGCTAGAACTGAGTTAATTTGTACTGTTTTTCTAGGCTTTTAATAATGGTGCTCTGTTGTCCTCAAAGTTTCAGGACTAGAAGTACTCTCAACTCTCCAGTGAAATCTCCCTGAAAAGTTGAGATATGTCTGATTGGCTCTGTTTGAGAGAACTCTATACTTTTATATATTAATCCTTCTTGTTTTCCAGCATGGGAATGCATCCTGGGGACTCTAAACCCAGGAAAAGTCATGAGCCAGGGAACATCCTGTGCTACCCCTTTCCGTTTTGCAACCATATAAATCGCGACTGATTAGATAGATGCCCACTAGGGAAAACACATTCAATAGTCATTTCTAATTCTGTGTGTGGCAATTGGGCACAAAGCCTAGAGGTGGCACTCATGAAAGATTTATGTAATTTAACATTTGCTTAAATAAATGCTTAACTAGGCAGTATATAGTAGAAGACGAAGATGTGTCTTCACACGGATGTCCACTAAGAAAAGCATTTGATCTTTATCTTTTCCCTGTTTGGAGGGAACATTTAAGCCATTCTTTATTGAATATATGTGGCATTCCTTTAGCAGAAAGCTGCTAAGCTCTATTTCTGAAGTGTTTGTGAATGAATGTATTTTGAACTGCATATTAAGTATCGCCATTCTACTGATGTGTTTGGTCAGTTTTATGTTTCTGTGAGGTCATTGTCTGCCAGAGAATTTTGACAATATCACACAAAGAACATTTTCCATTGTGGCATTTTGGTTTCTTGAGGATCCCTAACATCTGCACTGCTAATGGTTTTATTGTTGCCTCTGGGTCTAACTCCAATTAAATTGACCGTGGCAGTTTGTTGCAGCCTCATCCTCTTGAGTACCTGGATTTCTTTGACTTACCTTTGCCTATGAAGAAAGTACACTTTTATCCTTTTGAAAATAAAGTCCATGGGCAGGAGTGTGTTCCTCCTGAGACTGATATGCAAGTCCTTTTGTGGCTAGACAAAGGGTTTTCTTAATGCATTCTGTGATAGAAGTGCCCTTAGAGCCAGCCCATCCTTGTACACAGACCCCTCTGTGAGCTCAGTCTTTGTAAATTGGGAGCAAACTTTACAACACTGTCTGCTTGCAACAAAATTGGACATTCATTTTTAAGCACACAGCCTCATAACCAATTCTTTTAAAAAGAGAACTCCCTTTGTGTAATAAAAGGGAAGGCAGAGAGAAAAAAGGTCTGGGGTAGTGATTTAACAAGCACTGTTGTCTGGTGCTTCCACACTGAGGTTTGTGGAATAGAGTAGACTTTCCACTGTCACTCTTAACTACCATGGCAGATGATTTTAGTATGTTTGCATTTAATAGTTTGGCACGTCTCTCTTATTCTGATTTTAATTTTAGTTCAAGTCGTTAGAAGGGCTTTGTACTTTTACAAATGCAATGACCGGAAGTGCCTTTAAATATAAGGCAGCATGCATGTTAAATGAAAATATTAGACCAATAAACTGAGTGGTGTTAACACTGCACAGCTTAAAATTACAAGCCAAAAGGTATTGAAATGATTTTGCTACCTGTGCCATGTAGGCACAGTAAACCTGGGAATGTTTTTCCACAAAAAGCAAAACCAAAATTTGGTCTAGGATGAGGGCCATAAAACTTCTCATAATGGTGTTAACTGGATGCAGTTTCATCCTCTGTGTTTTATGGCATAATTTTGCTAATGTTAATGCTAGCCTCCTCAAGTGCACATACCCAGATTGCCAATCTGAAGGAATCTCACATCAAAAATACACTAAAAAATCTATGGTACTGCTGCTCTTAGTGTACTAAAAAAAAAAAAAAAAATTAAATTTTTTTATATAGTAAAAATTCCATGTTTTCACGTTCTTATTTTTGGTAACCATAAATGTGCTATCTCTTAGACTAAAGCTCAAAATTGCAGAACTGGGCTTTAGTCTGTTTCCATTCTAAATGTGATCTAATAAAAGCTGGATTTGTAAAGTGATAGCGGCAGCTGAGATGGAAACTTCCTCCTTTCCCATTCCATTCAATTAATGAAAGCTGAACTTCAAAGTCTAACTGAGATCATTTGAAGTGCTAAAATTATTGAACACCAGAACTGTTTACTTTTCTATCTGACCAAAAAGAGAGCTTGTAATGTAAGAGTAAAATTAAATCTCTGAAATGAAGTTAGGAAACTATAAAAGTTCTAGTGCAAGAAGTGGTTTTGGCATAGTTGAGAGGCATTTCTGCATAATTTTAAGTGACTCACTTGACAGTCACGCATTTTTTTCCTGACTGTGACAGTAAAAGCTTTTCTGGGAGGTCCTGGTTGTGTGCTGCTCAGAAAATTGCAATCCAATGAGAATATGTCTGAGCGACACCCCTGACAAGCTAAAGGAATATGCAGGGATATCACCAGGGACTGGAGCCTTTCTACAGTACCATAACACTTATGTTGTCATCACTAGTTTTGTAATTGTTATCAGAAGTTTTTAAGTTGGTCAACTGCTCGTCACTTTGCTGACAGACCATAACTTATCTCCTGGGCTGTACTTAGTCCTTTTTTGACCGTGAGCTGTGCCACCATCTCTGGGGGAACGTGTAGCTAGTGTCAGTGGGTACTAAAACTCCTTTGATTGAAGCATCAGATTCGGGTCTGCTGCTGCAAACTAGGAAGTGGGAAGCTAATGGATGTCTATTTCTAAAGGTGGTCCGTCTTTGGCCAGAGATGGAGTGAACTTCTGAAGCCCAACGGGAAAGCGCAGGAACAGCCTGTGGAAGCTGGAGAGACACAGGGAGCGAGGAACTCCTGGGCCGTGCCAAGAGGCAGTAGCGGGGTGCGGGCAGTGAGCACTGAGGTGTGCTGATCAGTCATCATGAGTAGGGAGGAATTGCAAACAGGATCCAGAAAACAGGAAAAAGGAATGGAGTCAGGCACTGCTAGGAATGCCAAAGACTGCCTGTTTCTGTGTTCATTTTAAGTATTTTTTTTCGGACACACTTGGGATAGACAGAACACACACAGTCCTATTAAATGTAATGAATTGCATGTGAGGCTTCTTCATCCGACCGCCTCCGTAGGCCTCGCCGCCATGCTCCAGGGTTTCTTCTACTGGCAGCACACCACCACAGCTGCTCTGCCACTCTGTTATCCCACATGCCAGACACAACCAGGCCACCTCACCCAAGATCCTTTGACCAGTTGTACTGTGCAGCAGCTGGGGGATCTGTACCTTCTGTATGCCCTTATATTCAACAGAGCAAGGCTGGGAGGCGCACCTCCAGCTGCACCCGTCTTCGGCCCGATATCCACACACGCCTTTGGCCTCTGAGCTGATGCACCCCTGCCCTTCCTGGGTGACTCGGCAAGGGAATTCTTGTGTCTTATGATTCAAAAAATTTGAGTGTTCTGTCATTAATGAGGAAGTCTCAGGATATTTAGTTAAATCCCATCAAATTTATTTTTAATTCTTAATTAATTAATTCCTTAATTCTATAGAACAATTGAATTAAGTATATTTTCATTCTATAGGACACCAAAGCAGACACAGTGAGTTACAGCTTTTTTTTCCCCACAGTACTTGAATGTCTTTTTCATTCTTATCCATCCAGAGCAAATAGAATTAGAATTAGACCACAAAAAATAACTTTGTACATGCCAAAGTTCAAATGAAGCCATTTTTGCTCTAGCTTTGTTCAGGGAAGTGTGATTAGAACTTTCTTCCTTCCCCTTGGAAAATCTGTAAAATTTTCATGAAACGAAATGGAGAGCTGAATGTTTTAAAGGTGGATATTTAAAAATTTTCTATGTGGAGTACAGGAGGACCTTTATCATTATTTGTAAACTTTACCATAGAAGTTGCTACAAATAATCCAATAACAATCCAGAAATGTTTGTTTCTGCACTAAGCAGCATAGAATAGGAATAGCTTTATGCTGTGTCATGTAGGGGCTTGAGTTTTTTCAGTAATATTTAGCTTGCTAGCACAATACAAAACTATTACATTTGCAAAACTGAACCAGCTAGTCAAAAGGCAGAGACTGGATTCTACTGGTGGTGCTTTTTTTCCCCTCTTCTGTTCGCCTCTTTTCTCTCTGAGGAATTCTTGTACAGTAATTTTTAGCTTCAATGTGGCTGACTATGGGTTTTCAACTTCCGAGGAGTTTTGATGGAAAATACAATAGTTTAATTTCCTATTACCAAAGCATGATTTGGGTAGATTTTATAGTATTTTCATTGTAAGTGTGATACTCTTTAGATCAGACCCTTAACTAGTATCAATCAGCATAGCTCCACTGAAGTTTATACCTGCTGAAACGCTCTCCTACCTTAAGAATGATGAAAAAAAAAAACCCTAGAGAAAGAAAAACGTAAGTGCAAACAGAAAAAGCAGAAAGGTAAGAAGTGTCTAGGAAGGGATGTAAAGTGGTTTCATGGGCACCTTCTAAAATGAAGAGAAAAACTGAAAAATAGCCTGTGTGGTTAAAATTTGTCATCCTGTGAATTTATTTCTTTCACTGAGTACTCCTGGATTTAGGATTGCATAGTAAGCCTCATCCTTTGTTTTGATATAATTTATGTTGTAATCTGTTTTTTCAAAGCATAGTTTCATGCTCTGTCAGAGTCTCACAATGGATCTTCTGTATTGTAAGACAATGTTTTTTCCGTACTATTTTTTAGAACTTGTTTTGCCTAAAGCGTTTATTTAAAATATATATTCTGGGAAATATCCTGGATTATGAGAAAAGCAAGTATAGTAATGCTGTTTGTGTCCCTGAATACATGTACCTAGATTCATAGAATAGTTTGGGTTGGAAGGGACCTTTTAAAGGTCATCTAGTCCAACCCCCGTGCAGTGAGCAGGGACATCATCAACTAGACCAGGCTGCTCAGAGCCCTGTCCAACCTGACCTTGGATGTTTCCAGGGATGGGGCATCTAAAACCTCTCTGGGCAGCTTGTGCCAGTGTTTCACCACCCTTGTTGTGAAAAATTTCTTCTTTATATCCAGTCTAAATCTACCCTCTTTTAGTTTAAAACCATTACCCCTTGTCCTATTGCAACAGTCCCCGCTAAAAAGTCTGTCTCCATCTTTCTTAGAAGCCTCCTTTAAGTACTGGAAGGTTGCAATAAGGTCTCCCTGGAAGTCTTCTCTTCTCTGGGCTGAACAACCCCAACTTTCTCAGCCTGTCCTCATAGGAGCGGTGTTCCACCCCCTTAATAATTTTTGTGGCCCTCCTCTGGACCCACCTCAACAGGTCCAAGTCTTTCCTGTGTGAGGGCTCCAGAGCTGGATGTAGTACTCCAGGTGGGGTCTCACCAGAGTGGAGTACAGAGGCAGAATCCCCTCCCTCGACCTGCTGGCCACACTTCTTCGGGTACAGCCCAGGATAGGGTTGGCCTTCTGGGCTGCAAGTGCACATTGCCGGCTCGTGTCCAGCTTTTCATCCACCAGTACCCCCAAGTCCTTCTTGGCAGGGCTGGTCTCAATCCCTTCATCCCCCAGCCTGTACTGATACCAGGGGTCGCCCCAACCCAGGTGCATTAATTGCATCCTGTTCCAACTAACTAGGCCATCTCAATTATGCAGAAATGACTCCATGTTGGTCAATCTGTGGAGGGGCAGCAGCCCTTCAGTTGGGGTAAGTTATGTTTTAGACTTCCCCTCTGCTATGAGACTTGAGGAGACTGAGGTTCCACATTTATATTTATATTTGTGACTATAAATATATTTATATTTATATTTGTGACTATAAAATATATTTGTGACTGATACTGTAGATGCACCTTCTCTAAGTACAAGAGAGCAGGCGGCCTCCTGCCTCTGGCTGCCTGGGCCAGTGGGGTCAGCAGAGCAGGTTCTGTTGTACCACATCTAGGCTACAGCTGGTGGCAAGAACTGGCCTAGACCTCAAAGCCCATCCATAACCACGCCTTGACAGAAAGTCAAAGGGGAGAAGGGAAAGTTCAGCATCAAGAGCGAACTGTAGTCTCGTCCATAACTCCAGAGCCGCTGCAGCTGATTCCATTTGCCCAGGTTTCAATTTGCAGTATGGAGCTGCCTCCCGGGCGGGGCTGAGTCGCGGTGCTGGGGCTGGGTCATAGAGGTGGCTCCTGCCTCGCTCACTGGCAGCAAGCTCTTAAGTAGGATGGCATCATAGGCACTGCAACAAGAAAAGAAAAAACAACGGGGCATTGTTTTGTTCACTAAGCTGCGACGTAAGAAGCAGGAACCGCATTGTTGCAATTTAATCTTATGTAAAATTTGAGATAAAAATAGTTTTCTGTTCGTGCGCGCCTTCCAACGGCTCAAAGCCCACCGCTTGTAAGTCCGCGGCCATGTGCATAGTCACTGAGACGTTCCGGTTCTGGTCTTTCCCCGCGGCTCCCGCCGCGAAGCGTGTGCCCGGCCCGGGGGCGGCACCGCGCCCGAGGGCTGGCCGGCGCCGGCAGGTGGCGCTGTGGGCCCAGGCACGGCGCGCGGGTGGGCGGGCGGCGCTCCCTCCGCCGGCGGCCCCGTGCTGCACGGCCTTCCTTTGCTTTCCCTTGCCGTCCTTTTCCCGTCCCTCCGCTATTTTCGGTTTCTGCAGATGTGCTCTTTTCAACGGTTTCAATAAAATTTTATTGCCGTCGTTGAAAATAGTAGGATTATTATGATTTGTGCTGCCTGGCGGAAGAAAACCTGCCGGGGCTGGCGGGGGCTCCCCTCTGCCGTGGGGCTCCCCTTGGGCACCATGTCCCCCGTCGCAATCCTAACGCACCAGGCGGCACTGGTGTTTGCAGCCTTACCTCCTTTTTCTCAGGTAACTTGGCTTATCGTGGTTCTGTAGGAGAATGTAGCTATATTTTTTTATCAAACTAGCCCCCAGGCATTCCCTGCGCCCCACTGGGGCCTGCTCAGGCCTGCAGCCCATCTCCTCTCTGCGGCGAGGGGATACATGCCAGGCTGCTGGAGCCTGCTGCTTGGGGGTTTGTAAGCACCAGTATCAAGTAGCAGGCATTAAAACACGGGCACATTTTGTGAGAGGGCAGAAGGAACTCGGTTGCTAGTAGTTGCTTTTTATACTGGTGCAAGCCCGCAATGTTTCTGAGCACCCTTTTGAAGGCATACAGACATCGAAGTACCGCAGCCAGATGTTATACGTGTCTGTCTCCGTAAAATACATGACACATATACAAGAGAGAGCCTTTCTTCATTTTTTTGTGCTTACCATATCACCTTGTCTCTCAAGGACAGCACATTGCTAAAATGCAGGCAGAGATTTATTGGAGGGACTGGAAGGACTTTACTCCTCCTGCTCCTCTCCCCCTCGGCTCACGTCTCCCACTTCTTTGCCAGTCTGGCATCTCTTAATTCTCCCCTGCGAGCTGGAAGAAAGCAAGCAACGGAGCCAGGGGAACATCTTGTTCCCCCTCTGTCTCATGGTTTGACATGGGGGACATAGCCCTTGTGGCATGACCTGCTACGGGAGAGAGAAGATGCAGCTACATTCATTGCTTGCCCCAGAGTTGACGCACGTCATCACAGTCACCATATCCACTGGGTTGTTTTTCATGTGTTCCTTCCCCCGTTCTGGAATGTCCTGATAAACAGCCTGCAACAAAACCCGCAGAATAACAGTTTTCTTCTTAAAATGCTTTGAGATACGCTAAATTCCATTAATAGAGATGGCAATAGCCTCCTTCTCATCCTGAGGACTCGTAGGGACTCATGTAAAAAATAATAATAATTAAAACAAAGTCTTCAGAGTGCCTCAGTGAGTGATCTCATGCCTGCAGTATGCACTGGAGCATCCTGCCAGAGGCTAGCTTTGGTTCAGAAGCACTGACACTTCAGCTGGAAGCCAGGAGTTGATTGTTAGACACTGCTTCCTGGCACAGCGTTGGGCCAAAATGACTCTGCTACCATGAATTTTGAAGGAAGTGTGGCTCTGCTTGCGCTGGGTTATTACCACTGTACTTGTTTGCGTAACGCAGCTGTGCGCCAATGGCTCAAACTCCTGTTTCTGACTCATTTAGAATTCCAATTTCATGTGCCACTTTGGAGAAGCGGATTTGGGCTCCTGAGTCACTCGGGAATCTTTATGAGTTTTATGTTTAGCTTGCTTTTAGCTTTTTGAATGGACTAATAATTAGCAGAAATCATTCCATAAATAAAGTGGTGAGAGTGAGATACTGAGTGTGTATACCGAGTTGCTGTCCAACTGGAAATTAAAATTCTCACTGTGCTGTGAAATTCATAGTTAATAACTAGTAATATAGCCAGTATTAGATCTAACTTAATCTAGTCTTGCTATGCTTGTAATAGATGGACATTCCTCTTCAGAGTTAATTTGCAGGGTGCTTATAAACATCACGGTCAGTTTATTCCATTTACTCTCTTGCTTTGTGGTGGATAAGACTTTGGTAAAATTATCTGTACTCAGTATGTGCCTATAGTATCATCCAATCATGTAAATTCAGGGCACTATTTTTAATCAGACAATATAATTGGTACTAATCTTGAAATAAATGGTGCTCCTGAGAAGCAGGAGCTCCTGTCTTCTCAGGAGCACCATCTGTGTGGCTCATATGCAATCAGCAATATTTATATTAAATGCTATATATTCTGCCTCACCTCCTGTTTGATTTCTTCTCTCTGCGTCTCGTGCTATGAACCAAAACAGGAATCACAAGACCCAAGTTCTGACAAGTAGTTTCTTCCCTCAGTCTACTGATGTATACCTTGTTAATGCAGCTTTTTTCAGCACTTTTTTTAACCAACAGTGCTCATGCTACACCCAGGCTGCCCAGTGCAAGGTCTTCAGCTCAATTTTCATTGTAATCTATGTGCAGGTTTTTATATATCCCCTTCATATCTTCTAAAACTTTGCCGTTTTCTCCATTTCGTTACAGTCATATGGATCTCACATTGTCCTGTCCCAAGATGTCACCTTAGATTATCCCCAGAAATGCCGTTCTGCTCCTTATTTACTAGAAGGCTACTTGCTAATTGTTTTTTGCTTTGCATGCTTGTAAAAGGCAAAATTTTACTGTACAATACTCTCCTGGCTTAAAAAAAAATCAAATTGAGCATACATTTTTCAGATTGCCATTTTATTAACAAATATGCTTTTCTTGTTCTTTCTTTTTTCTTATCTGGTAAGGGGTTTGTAAGCAAGCTGGATGAATTCATTCATTGGTTAAATGAAGCTATGGAAACAACAGAGAATTGGACTCCTCCTAAAGCAGAGACAGACAGCCTTAAACTGTACCTGGAGACACACTTGGTAGGACAAGATTATACTATGATTACTATCAGTAATTGAAGTGTTCTGCTGTGCTTTTTATTTGCTTATTATTTTTTAATTACTAGTGTGCATCTATATTTTAAAGTAAGATCTGCAACATTGTCACTTATTTTAATGAAAATACCAACAAATTATTTTCTGCATTTGAAATATGTGCTGTCAGCTTTTTAAAAAATAAATTAAAAGCAAGAATTACATTGCAATTCAAAAATTATCTCCAAAACTGAAAGAAAAAAGCAAAGGCAATAGTGAAAGGAGGAAGGATAATGTTTTTTCTGCTGATCATTCCTAGGATTTTTACTATATTGCAACATTATCAAAACTCTTACTAGTAAGGAACTGTTATTCTCTCTCCCACAGTTTTAACATAGTACAGAGTCATTTAAATAAGATATTTGAATTAATTATTTCAATCATTTTACTCAGCATGCATTTCTGTCATGTAATTAGTACAACTGTCACTAACCTTATTCTTGTGCAAAAAGCTAAAACATTGGGTGGAAGTGGAAAACACTTGGATGAAGAATCTTGTGAATATATTAAAGGCTAGAGTTATAGATTGAGAAATATTTGATAAACCTCCGGAGACTTTCACTGAATTCTTCCAAGAGCTGTTTCTGGTTATGAGGAGGTGAAACAAAGACCTGAATTAAACAGGTTATTAAGTCCTCAAAAGCAAAACTTTATGATGTAGGTAGAGAATAGAGATCAATGTATTCTGTTTAACGGGTAGGTAACTTAGTAGGTAAACTATCTTGTAAAAAGAAAAAAAAAGAATGGAAAATTAAGCTAAGAAATTCCCTCTCCCTCTCCCAAAATCTTAGGTTCTTGCCAGTATGAATTGGAAGAAAACCCAGTGATAGCACTATTCTGAGCCAAGGAGCTAGACACTCCAGCTAGATAAAATGGTGCATTCACTGAACCCACATCAGAGCATCAACCCTCAAAGCTCTGCTTCATTTCCAGTCTCTGATAATCTGATGGCGAAAAATTATTCGACAGTCCCAGGAAGTCACGTGATGCATTACAGGAAAAAATGTCATCTTAATCCCTACCATAATACTAGAGTGACCATTTTGAAATTAATTAAGTATACATTAACCACATATACAATTAGAACCAAACTGAAAACTGTCTTCAGAATTTCAGCTACACAGAAAACTCTTCTGTGTCTTTTGTTCTTAAACGTTTCTGTAGTAGTAGTGGAGTAGTGTTTTTGTTTTGTAGTAGTGCCTATGGGCAGCCACTAGATTAACTTCCCATTGTGGTCTATCAAATGCAGTACGAAGATACTGCATTTTTGCCTTACGTTGCAGATTTTGGATTTTTTGGCAGAGTTTGGATTTTTTCCTTGTACTGCATACACTCATTCCCATGATTCCCATTATGTTCACAGGTGCTCTGAAGACACACAGCACATCGTGAGATCAGACCTCAGAAAAGGCATTGGTCATTTCAATTTGTTTTCCTCTTACTCTGCAACATGAAACTTTTGGAGAGATGAGTTTTTATGAGTAGAATTGCAATTTTCACTCTTGGCTGAATAAAAAGAAACATATTCCAGGAACAGGGCAATCACCAGGCTGAGTCTCTGTCACAGTCAGTTTCTTTTTCCCCTTCTTCCCTGGGCAGGAGCACAGTAGCTCTTTTGCAGGCAAATGACTTTCAACTTTGCCTTGTGGTTCTGTGAGAGGTGAGGCCAAAAGCATCTATCAGACTGTAATGTGGAGTAGTAGCCCAGAGGCAACTCCTTCATTGCTAGAGGTAGTCAGAATAAATGAGTATGTGGGCACTTGTACAGCACCACTTTGCCCTGTACTTAGGCTCCTAGCTGTACTCTGTATATCTGCATATATTTGGGGTAAGAAAATTTTTGTATGTTTCAGGATGACTGTGTTATGAAGTACGGTGGGTTTTTGCATTACTTCTGTGAAGAAGTAAAATGTCTAAAGAATGGCTCAGTTTCAATTTCATGACATTATAATTATTTTTAGGCATATATAGCCAGTGGAAAAAATCATTGCACAACCTGAAGTAAAGTATCTGTGACTTTTCTTTTGGGATTTCAGAAAACATATGCTGTCATATTTGTTTCTACACAGATGAACTATTAAAAGACAGAGCATTTTTATAGTGGGGAAGATAGTTATTTCTATTAATTAGATTGTCAGCTTTTCAGTGGCATTTGTGTGTCAGAAATCCTGATCTGTGTTTAAACAGAAGTATATGAACTTCAGTTCACATTAAGCTCAATGTTAAAATTTCCCTTGGTTTAGCACTATAAGACAATGGTGATCCAGGTCTTTGTGAGGGTACTTCTACTGCTTATTTTCTTCTTTTGCCAGTCAGGTTATTCATGCTGTCAGACTCACGTAAAATCTGTTGAAGTAGAGGGGGCTTCGTACTTTTTAAGTTTAGGTTCCAGACTTATGGGTTCCTAGTACAGACACTGGTAGCAAACTAACCTGGAAAACAAAGAGACTGTGTTGGTTCTTTTCAATATACTGCATCTGCACTAGCAAACCTCATAACTATGATTCCTCACTGGTGCAGATTTTTTGGTTGTAGAAGGAGTGAAAACTCGGTGTAGATTAGTATTTTTATTTTTATTAGTAGAGACAAGGCCTTAGCCTTTGGCACAATTTATCAATTTCACCACCTGTGATATTGTTTCCTTGGAAATATGTTTGTTGCAATAACAAAATTAGTGCCATAAACAGAGAATATTTTGCATTCATGAGTTAAGTCTCTGCTGTCAAAATCTAAGAAAAGAAAATATGGGAGCAGGAAAACAGAAAAATGTACTTGTTCTTTTTCTCATTATTGGCTGGGAAAAGTCTTGCAGAGGAGACAAGGACAAGGTTGTGAACATCCTCCAAATTTTTCAGTAGACAAAATTCTTGGCTATCATTTTAGGGTCGTGATGTAAATTGTTGATAAAGGATTGAATTTTAAAGTCTCTCCTCACTCAGCCTTGCTTTTCTACATCTCTGACATTTTGAGAAATGGTGTGGCACAGACACCTAAAAGAGAATGTGTTTATTAAAAAAAAACACCACCACAGGAAACCTGTAACATCAACTTATTAGAATCTTTGCATAAGGTAAAGCTCACATGAGGAGTCAAATCTCCAGAACAGCATGGCAATGCAAGACTCCGTTACGAGTGGCCTTGTATGACATCTTCAGCTTAAACTGATAGAACTCCCCAAACTATTATTCTAGTTAATTCTTTTACCTGGTCTGGCAAGATTGTCCACCTAGGACGTTAATCAGCACTTTGAAGCATATGAGTAGTGTCTGTCTATTGCTCTTGGCCCAGCAAGAGCTGCCTCCAGGCATCACTGTGACTGTCTGAATGTCCCACTTGGGCAGCTCCAGAAATAATTAGTGAGGCACTTTTTTGTGAAGCTGGAAGGCAGCTTCTCCTCAAGTTGGTCCATTGTTCCCAACTAGCCCCCTATCTCATCTGTGCAGAGACTAGCTCAGGAGTTCCTGGGCCACCCAGGGAACTCACCACTAAGCGTACTGTGTGTGCACACAGGCACAGCCCCGATACCCAAATACACCACAATTGTAATTACTAACTGTAGGACAAATTGGAATTTCATTCTTAAATCACAGTTACAACTTAAACTCCATAGCTTTTGCCATGATGAGTAACTATATGATTTGGTAAGGAGTATTGATTTTTTTTCTACAAATTGAAAGGTAGTCTACATCTGGAATGTGTGCCAAAATAGACGGTCTTCAGCTTGGAGGATGGTTTTCTTGCAAATTTTAAAACCCAACTTCCTGATTTACTGCAGAGCAGAAGTTGCTATGTGCTTCATTTTAAATAACACGAAAGCACAAAGCTATAAATGCAAATGCTCTCAGAGACCCCTGGAATAGTGACTGAACTTATTCTTTCTGTTTTACGGGTCTTCACAACTGAGTAACATTGGTGAAACTGATTTGGGAGCTGTGTGCTTTGCATTCATATGGGAGGGCTGACACGGAGCTGAGCTGCCACCGCTTGAACTTCTGGCACCCCTGCAGGCAGCCACCCAAGCCGGCAGGTGTTGAAAACACTAATATGTTTTCATAAAACAAGGGTGTTTTTCAGCAGAAATCTGCTTTGCCACAAAGACCTCAGTCAGCCCTACTAGAGAAAAAAGTGAGGCAGGTTTTGAATTTTTTGATGATTAGGCTCAAATCTCTTTCTAATGAAAAGATACATTCATTGACCTTACCAAAAAGGAACTTCTGAAAATGGTTTCTGATTTGCTTTATCTTTTGTAGTGATTCTTTTCTGTTATGCTGATTCTTGCCCATTGGCACCCTGATCAAAATCAGCTACTAGCAGACTCTAAGCATAGACTTGGTGGTATGCAAATCAGTTCTCATCAGAAACTGTGTCCTGAAGGCAGCTTATGAGCTAAAAGCATCTGTCTGTATGGTACTGCTGTGTTTGGGAAACCAAACAGACTTTCTTACCAGCTCAACAAATAAGAATTCACCATGTTAGTTTGCTAAAATATGCATTTTACCGATCTTTATCCCCGACCCCAAAAGATACATTGTTTCAGCACAGTAAAGAGGTAAGCTAGCAAATGAGGAAATGTGAAGAACCGCTGAGGAAAAGGCTTAGACAAAGGCGCTATATATATTTGCTGAGGCCTGGGACTTCTAATTCTGTAGTCTGAACTTTTCTGTTTGTTGTTAACACAGTACTCTCTTTTCTTGTTGCTGCATAACTCCTAGTCATGCACCTAGTACTGCGGTGTGCTCTTAGGTCTTTTCGACAAAGCTATTTCTGTGTCTAGTGTCATACTTAGAGATAGATAATGCAAGAATTTTAAATGGAAATCTAAAAATAAAAAATATCTTATTTTAAACTTATTTGATGGAACTCTTTGAATCCTTCTTGCATTATTAGTAGATGGTGACAATATTTTTCAGTGGAGATAAAATTAATTAAGGAAAGGTCATCTTAGAATTTTGGAACAAGTAGTCAGGCATTTTTTTCCTAAGAATCTTACTCTTCAGAATTTCTGTATGATTAAAATTCTGAAATCTTGAGTACAGGGAACATAGAAGATAGAGAGCAAGAAAGTAATGACAGATTTTTAATTTTTTTCCCAAAACCAGCTAATGAATGGTCAGAGGTTCCCATGATGATGTACTTTCTTTCAAAGTGGCTGTTGTCTTCTGCCCTTTTGAGTATGATGGTGGCTATAACCTGACTACATTTAAGTTTTCAGTTTGGAAGATAGCGAATCATAGACTCATAGAATAGTTTGGGTTGGAAGAGACTTTTAAAGGTCATCTAGTCCAACGCCCCTGCAGTGAGCAGGACGTCGTCAACTAAATCAGGTTGCTCAGAGCCCCGTCCAACCTGACTTTGGATGTTTCCAGGGATGTGGCATCTACAACCCCTCTGGGCAGCCTGTCCCAGTGTTTCACCACCCTCCTTGTGAAAAATTTCTTCCTTATATCCAGTCTAAATCTACCCTCTTTTAGTTTAAAATCATTACCCCTTGTCCTATCGCTACATGCCCTTTTAAAAAGTCCCACTCCAGTTTTCTTATAGGCCCCCTTCAGGTACTGGAAGGCTGCGATAAGGTCTCCCCGGAGCCTTCTCTTCTCCAGGCTGAACAACCCCAACTCTCTCAGCCTGTCCCCATAGGAGAGGTATTCTATCCCTCTGATTATTTTTGTGGCCTCCTCTGGACCCTCTCCAACAGATCCAGGTCTTTCCTGTGCTGAGGGCTCCAGAACTGGATGCAGGACTCCAGGTGGGGTCTCACCAGAGTGGAGTACAGGGGCAGAATCCCCTCCATTGACCTGCTGGCCATGCTGCTTTTGATGCAGCCCAGGATACAGTTGGCCTTCTGGGCTGCGAGTGCACATTGCTGGCTCATGTCCAGCTTTTCATCCACCAGTACCCGCAGGTCCTCGGCAGGGCTGCTCTCAATGTTTCACTTTACTCTCATTGTAACTAAGGATATAAGATATCCTTAGAAGGTGGTTTCCTGTTTCTCCAGATAGCACAAAGAGGAATTGTTTGTCACTCATGGAAAGAATGGAGGAGGATGGCCTCTGTGAAAATAATTAATTGTTCACACCAGAGCTATTTGCTTGTTGGTTTTTTTTAAGCAAAAATATATGATCTATTTAGTTGAAACTAGAATAGCAGATATTGTTCTGTGGAAAACACAAGTGGCTAAGATTGCATGGAATCATTGCAGTAAAAGCATTGTTTGGGTATGCCAAATGATCATTTCCATGAATCAGTGTTTCTTGGTTTTCTTCTCTAATAAATTGTGTGATCCCTGTCTATAATTTTTACCTCAATTTAGTCGCAAGCTTTGTGCCACATTAAGTACTTTTTAGCCCGGAATTGTTCCATTATATTAGCCTTCTCAGTCACCATATTTACTTTACATGCTCCAATCTTAAAAATATCATAGACAAAGTATCACTATTATTTCAAACAAATTATACAAGTTGACTCACAGTAACATTTGCTTCTCTTCTGTATAGGAAGTGTAGATGTCATCTCCATTCCAAAACCAAATTCTTCTTAAGATATGGGAGTTTTGAGAGTTTTACTATCTAACGAGAAATTAAATAAGAATTTTCCTGTGTCCAGTGTAAATGTTTTTGGCCACACCATGGCTCAGCACTTTCTTAGCTGTAAACAGCAAATGCTTTCATATAGAAAATAGATTGTATTTTCACATTTAAGAAATTATGTTGGTGAAATAATGATGCTTCTGTGATAACTCGTGATAACTGATCATCTGTTTGCAAGAAGTCTGCTATGTCTGAAAAAAATAATCATTCTCATCTCCCTGAAAATCTCATTTTCTGAAAAATGTCAGTTTAGAGAAGTATTAAATACCTGTTCTCATTGAAAATAAGGTAAAATACACATGCCTTGGGCTAATCTACTGGCTGTCTTTGTGGTAGCAGTGGTAACAGTAATTTTATTAAATGTATTAAAGGCTCTGAACTGGCAAAGTTATGTACTGTGCTTTTGCTACATGGGCATTTCCAATGTTCATGGCAGACAATTTAGATTTTTTTCCTCAAAATACATAATAGTATCTGTAGGATGATGGTGCTAAAGAGTCTGACCACCATGAGTGGACTAATCTCTTGCTTCTCTAAGGACTTTGGTTTGAATCTGTTTAGCCTATCGTTAGTTTGAATTTCTGAATTTTATGCTGTTATCTTGAAAGGTATTTTTGGTATGCATGGGTTCATGAATGTATGTCCTTTTAGATAGGAAGCAGCCTGCAGAACATACTAATCAGAGATATAGGCTAAATCCAGCAGATTTCAAGTAACACAGGCAAATAAAAGGACTTAATAGGAAGTAAGTCATCAACCTTAAACAAAGGGTGTACGTTCAGCTTTTAAAATCTGTAAACACAATAACCTCTATGTAAGTTTTTCTGTTTCTTGAGTTAAAGTGCTCGAGAGCATCAGAATGAAATGTTGCTGTCATTTAATACATTTGGCTGTACCTGTGGTGTTGTCTGGAGCCACAGAGTGTATGGTTGCTGGCAGTGGGAATAATAGAGGTTTCTAAACTAGACTGTTCTTTAGAATTTCAGTGACGTTTTTGCAGACTAAGTAAGAGAAAAATCAGATATATAAGAGGAAGTCCATATATATATTCAGTTAATCACAGTACTGTTGTCCTGACCAATACAGAAATACTGCATGTGATCTAAAACTGTTTCCCATAAGGTCATGCAATGAAGAAGAGCTGACACATATCTATTCTTTGTAAGGAAGAGGAGTGGGCCATGTTTATGCTCCCAACATCACAGAAGTAGGAGGTCTGTTGTGATGGAGATCTGTTATTACTATGTGTGTTTTTAATGAAGGAAGGGACTGTCTATTTACTGTCCTCTCATACTGTTGCTACCAGCTGTTACCACACAGTTCCACACAGGAAGTTAATTTTGTGCAAACCTGTAGCATAAGCAATGATTTCTTAATAAATTTCCAAGAGTGCTATTTTTTTTCTGAACTTGTCTTCCAAACGTGTAGATACCTAACCTTGTGTAGGTACTTTGTACAGCTGTGAAGAAAAAAAAGATACTGCAGGTACTTTGGGTTTTGATTGTTTCAAACCCTCCCAGATTCCTTTTCTTCTCTTTGCTAGCATCCCAAATTTACATAGTTGTGCACAGGAAGGGGGTAGGACCCCACAATGAAAGTTAGCACTGGTGGGCCTGCCTGTAACATACTAGTTGCTAACTAGCTCCACAGGAGGCTGTCCCAGTTTTTTGAGCACAGAGAGCTGCAGCTTTCTCTGGACAGAGGAGGAATTAAACCAAAGGCAAAGCATATCAGGATGTCGTTCTAACATAGCTCTGCTTCTTCTTCTGAAGGAGAAGGGAAAATTGTAATGTCCAAAATCTAAACTCTGTCACTTGTGAGGATTTTGAAGTCTTTTGATCTAAGTGTCTAGAAATATAGTGTATGAACAAGTTTGATCTATGTTCAAGAAAAACTGTATTGCTCTTGGAGTTTTTTTGATTCATGATGTTTGACATTTAAAATTTAGAATTTTATTTTCACCGATATCCAGGATTAATTTAATTAATTAAATTAATTTTAAGCTAATGTTTATTGCTTTGAAGGAGAGAGTGATGAGACCCTTAAAACACAGTGTTGTTTTACATGCAAGAATATAGAGGATGATATATTCCTTTGAGTGTGTATTAAATACCTCATGTAGCTTTCTTAGCAAACAAGGCCAAATGATGTCATAGAGCACGTTAAAACCCAGATTGTTCAGACTTTGGGAAATGTTTAAATTCATTTGCACTTGTGGGCGAAGCTGAACAAGGCAGGGTAACTTTATTCGGCAGTGTTACAAATGTTCATCCCTTCTCAACTCTCACCACCGAAAACTGTAAAACTCTTGGGCAGTGAGGTATTCCAAAACACAGATACTGTAAGTATGAGCACTGAAAGTTAGGGATTCCACTGGGTCCACTGTGTGTCTGGCCTGCAGAAGAAATTGTTTGTGTGCAGGGGATTCAGTGCCTGTAATAATATAATGAAATCAAAGTGGCATTATAAAATATTTTGAACTAACTTGATCAGGAAATTTCAGTGAAAAAATAGTTCACATAAGTGCTGACTTAGAAGCTTTATAGCAATTGCAGAAAAACCACTCTTTGAATGACAGCTTGGTCATGCTCTTTACACTAATTTATCATTGTAACAACTTTTGAAACACCTTTGATTTGAAAGTAATTTTTATTTTATTAATAAATTACATAATGCTTATGTAGGAACTCTGTAATTTTTATGTATATTAAAATGTATTCCATTGCCTGAAATTTTAGTATGCTGGTATGAACAATATAGATGTAGTCTGTAATTTATTTTTGAAAGTGAAATGAATCTTAGTTTTTAAAAAATTCTGAGATTGGAAATCATTAAAAGTATATAATGCCAGGATCTCAATGCAACAAGCACACTTTATGCAAAATTTAAGCTATATTTGCTTTTACTTACCTGCCAAGAGCTATGGTCCACTCCCATGGGTTCTGTGCTATGTCTCTCAGAGGCATAATGTCATTCACACTTCAAGTACTAGAAGTAATACAATTGCTGTCTGTGCTTTGGTATCTGCAATGCCAAAGCTTTCAGCAGAAATATAGAAAATTTCGGGGCATGAATGGAGGTCTTGACTGGTAAATGTTTTTCTTTGCATCTCGTATGTTGGGTTTTTTTTTTAATTTCTTAATTCTACAAATGAATTGGGTTAATAATTTGGGATCTCAGTTTATTAGATATGTTTTGCTAGGAAGGCATTTTAGTTCACCTTTAAATTGCATAAAACTTCATATCTATACATATATAAAAAGAAAACTACATGTCCCTCATATTCCTCTGAAATTTTAATAGGACTAAAATCCTTCAAGGATTGTTCTAAAACTACATAGAGTTATTTCATGCCAGTGAGTGCTTTTTGGTATGTATGTTATATATATTATTTAAATATAAATTTACTATATATATTTTTTTTTTTCCCTTAGTAACTCCATGTTTGCCAAAACTGCTATGTCACATGAATTTATCTTTGGGCTGGAAAGCTTTTTTTCTCTTGGCTGGCTTTTTTCTGCATGTGGTAGGATAATATAACTTAGGCATATTTTGATGAAATAGCTTTCAGGCATGATAGGTCTCCAGGTGGAAGAAGTGTACCTAGAAACATGTAAGATCAGCCAGACAAATGTCATCTTGATAGAAAAGAGAGTCGGAAGACTGTGACTTCTGCAGATTATTTCCTGAGTATCTCAAGGAGACAAGAAGTGACCAAGGACAGTTATTATATGATGGAATGGATGTGCAGTTCACCATGCTTACGGCAACTTAGCAATTGTTTTATTGCATAGCCGTTTTGCCCGTGTGCTTTCCTGCCTGTGTTCTTCCATCCCTCCTTGTCCCTTGATAATAAACAAGCTGAGATTCAATTTAGGAAGCCTCATGTTAACTTTTTTTTTAACAATGTAAAATGTTTAGACAGACAAAAGCAAAGAGAAAATTATGTAGTGAAACACAAAAAAGAAATTAGAGTTGGCAGCAGAAGAATTTATGTGAGTTTGAAATATCAAATATCTGCAAAAATAGCCCCTATGCCTTCTAAACTAAACGTGCAAAATAGGCTTCCTGGAGAGTTGGGCTAACCATCCTTTTTCTCCACATCTAGAATTATGCATTCAAAACTTGGCTAAATTACCTAAGAACTGACAATCTCAATGAGGAATGAGAAACAGAAATTGGGGGACCTATAATATTTAATGTGAGGAAGATTGTGCTATTTATAGTTAAGAGGTAACAAAGGGAAAAAACATGTATTGCTTAAGTCTGGGATGGCAAAAGCTGTGACAAAGAAAGGGGTGAGGTGGTTTTACACAAGTATGAATTACTGTAGAACGACTGGGGTAGAACCTGCCCCTTTGTATTTAGTTTTTCTGGCCAGTCACAAATTCCGTGGCATGTGAAAGACCTCGGCTACTACTCTGTCAGCACATAACATTGCAGTCCTTACTCCTACATTTTTATCCAGTCTAGATTTAAAGGTCTCAAGGGATCATAGCTTTCACGATTTCCCTTAGGAGATTATTACGCAATCTATTAGATCTGACTTTTGGAGGAAATTTCACTGGTATTTATCTTAAATTTTCTCTTTCTTAATTTAATTCCATTAGCCCCATCTACCATACCCTCTGATACTGTACTATGCTAATAAGTCTTCTTTCTGCTCGGTGTTCAGATTCATGGAATATAAGTAGATAATAATGGCCCTTTCTCTTAATCATCATTTAATCAGTCTTGTTTATTTCGTATAATCTTCCACCATTTCCACCTTTAAACATACTTTGTTTGCTCTTCACTAAACTCCCACCAGTTTGTCTCGTCATAAATGTGCTTGATCCTCCCAGGCAAAAAGTACATTCAGATGAAGTGAAAGGTGGAGAATGCATATCAGTGATCAGAAGGTAAAATCATTCCCAGGGTTGCTATAATTATCTCATTACTAAACATTTTGAACTCAGAATGTTCAGTTAATATTATGTTTAAATGAATGATAAACTTACACAAAGAAATTGTCTGAGCAGTCAAACCATCTTACATCTGATCTACAGTGGCACAATGCCAACATGAGATGATGATTATGGGTTTTCAGTAGTGAGGTTCCCAGATCAGATTTATGTCAATATTAAAGGCATTTTAGATTATAATCTGATATTTTGCATCAACATAGACAGTGATATTGTTATTTTGCCTGTTTTTATCTGCCTACAGATGCCAGTGGAAGGAATTGCCCCTAGAGAAATCCAAGAAATTACTGTCTTTTAAAGTTTTCTCATTGTTGCAGGGGGAGAAGACCACATCTTCTTTTCACTAGTTCTTCAATCTTAAAAAATAACCTACCAGTTCCCATTGGTTGCAGAAGGAAATAATGCGTGGTTCAGCTAAGGAAAATGATGGTGATATTGTATCAGGCATTAGAGATTTTCTTAGCAGTTGGTGATAATGGGCCCCTTGGCCATCATTGCTATGGGGAGGGTATGTTCTCAAGTCTTGGGGAGAGAAGAAAAAGACCCTTAGTGGGTGCTGCAGCTTCAGAAGAGGATTCACCATGTTCTCCTTAATAAGCAAAGGTAGAATCCCTGCTATTGTGGTAAAAATCAACCTTTACTCTGGAAGTGCATAAAGCATTTCCGTAGTGCTTGTGTTCTTTTTAACAGGTGGAATGTCACTCTGATAGAGATATAGCTTAAAAGAAAAGAAGAAAATAAAACATTCTTTATAGTCACCTAGGTTTTGTGGAAAACATGAACAAAGGAGGTGTTGACTGCAGCGTTTCATATGTAACATTTAATTCCCAGGAAAACGTATCCTAGTGACTCCTAATACTAAGAAGGCCTTATGCCCCTGATGAAAAATGTGAGGCTTTCCTAAATAAGATATTCCCCAATTGTTAAAAAGTCAAATAGTTTGATGATATATTTGTAGAAGTAGTGTGTGAAATGCACTATTTCATAGAATACAGGATATTTTCCATGTACAAATTGCATATGAATATCCATTTGTATAACCATTGGCCAATTAATTATGTATTTAGTATTATGTCATTAGAATGCTAAATATATGACCATTTTCATGTTAATATAAGGGCAGCTTACATGGTAGTTATTTTTTTGATTTACTGAATGTCATTGGTAGGTAGTGTTCAGGAGAATGAAGATATCGCTACATTATTGTGAGGCTTATTAGTTTATTAACTCAAGTACGTAAATACTAGGCAGTGACCAGAGACTTTCTGTGTGGTCGTAACTCCTCAAGAAAAAAAAATAAAAATAGACAGCTACCTTTCCACAACCAAAAGTTGAATTCAGTACTTGGTATCTTGGTATTTTGTCATAGCAAGCTATGGGGAGGTAACTGTGCCAGGACCAATGCGGTTGCAAAAGTAACTGAATATTAAGAATATAAGAATAAATTTTCAGGAACTGTTTGAAGTCATATTCCCTTTAAGACAAATGAAATGTGATAATTTAAAAAAAATTTTCAACATCAGTTATTTTTTTAGAGATTATTAGTATATAGCATATATTTAATAAATGTGACACATATTTGTTGCTCCATTTGCGTAGCATTTTGCTGTGTGTTAAAACTGTCTCCCTATCCAAAACATAACATTGCTGATAATATTTGTGGGAGTTTGGTTATCGCTCCAGGATTGTCTCAGTCAAAGAATCCCATTTCTTTTCTACCAGAAACTGTTCCCATCACTCTGAATTTCACAATTTAATGATATCTGTCACAGTGAGTGTTATAATTAGATGTGTTGCATTCTTAGCCAAAATATACATTCAACTGTACCTAAATATAGAAGCCTATCTTTTAGTAATACTGTGGTTTTCTCCAAAAATGCAAATGGCTATTAGGAAATTTTAAATTAAGTTTTTTATTTCAAATTCTAAAATCATAGGTCAATTAGATAATTTTAATTGTCTGTACCATTGCTCTAAAAAATAAATGCCCTAGAAGCAGTGGTATTTTTCTCAAAGGTATTTAAACTAATCTATATTTATGTATACATTGTAGGTTCATATAATACCTACATAGCAATTTATTTGCGTTTCAGACACACAAAGTACACTGGAAATAATTAGTTGGACACATCATGACTTAAAAAAAAGCATGCTATGCAAAGTCTATGTGCTTCTGGAATAGTTGACTGGCCTTACTGCGAACATGAATTGTGTTTTACCGAATTGTGGTGGTGGTGTGTTGTTGTGTTTTGCCAAATTACAAGGATTTGCTAAGGACAGAGGATTGCAAAACAGTGAAAGATTGCGTACCAGAGCTCGATATGTACATACTGTAGGTTACCTACTCAATAGAAGTTTCCTAAATGTAAGTATCCACAGCCATAAAATAAATCCTCAGGGGAATGTAAAATAAATGTTTTTTCAAATAGTTTTTCTCATCCCCAGTTGTATAGACAAGTCAGCTGAGAGGGAGAGATTATTATAGGCTGAAAAAGCGCACTCTTATTTTTAGTATGTTCACAGCCCAGTACAGATGGGGAGGTGCTGCTTTTTTTCCCCATGGAGGTTCTGCAGTATTGTTGTCTGATGGATCAATGTTTCCTAAAAGTCAGCAGAAAGCTTCATTTTGTGAAGGCTGGGCTCCTTCTCCCCATGCAGTCAGCAGAAGATAGCACTCCTGGGGCTTTGTACTTACGCTTTTGGAGTCTTTATTCCTGTTTATTCACAGTTCTGTAGCTTTAATAAAACTGCATGATTCCTGCCTCACTTTTCTCTTGCTAAATAAGAACAGTTGATATTTATATATAGGTTCATGGTGGCTGGGAAAAGTGCAGAGAACTTCGTAAGGAAGTTTTGCTTGTTGCAGCTTGTAAACAACATTACATACACTGTAGTGCTAGGGATGACATTAATGTGTTGTTTAAGAATCTGCTGTCAGGCCAATGCACATGCATTTTCCATAACGTATATGTGCTCATGTGTGATATTTAAACTGTTTCATAGCTGCAAATGTGTCTGGAAAAATGGCTTTGATTAATTGACTTCACTCCTCCTTTCCTCTTTTCAGATGCAAAGGCTTCATTCATTATCAGGGAAGATCAGAGGAGGAAGGCAGCAGTGTACCTGAGTCACACGCTGTTAGGGTTACAATTTTCCAAATGCCATAAGTAAACAGTATGGAAAGGGAAATATCCAGGATGGGAGAGGACCTCTGTGTTTGAAGGTCCTCTTCCATCCCAAATATTTGGTCTGATTTTACCTTTAGCAAATTTGCATCTCTCCATTGTATATACATGCAATACTTGTTACATCTTCGACTCTGTCTGCCTTTTTCATGTGTCACATTTTCAGCCCCGCAGGTGTGAGGAACCACGAGCACTGATGCACTGATTGAAGGCTATTATTTCCAGTGTCCCTTGTCCATTTGTTCCTTTTTCTTAGGAAATTATCACCCGTAAGAAATTAAATATACATACATAATTCAAAAGCCAAAACTCATACTTCACTACATCAACTGACAATTTCCTTCGCTTATGTTGGTATTTATACTTACATGAATTCCCTCCTTTTGATGCCTCTGTGCTCATAAGCGTTTATTTCTGCTAAGTTTTGTGTATGTTCATGGTATTTGTGCCACACATAATTTATCCATAAAAATCAGAATTTTGCACCAGAAGAATATTGCTAGTCAAAACCCAAAAGTTTGGCCCCATCTTTATTCATCATATTTTGCTTCTTCAGTTTAACATTATTACTGGTTAATAGGTGCACCTGAAAATCAAGCTGTATTGTAGTATCTGGTGCGTTATGTTAAATGAATCTTTTCTAGGACAGCAAGTGTCTTTTTTTTCCTAATGAAAAAGAATACCTCATCTTTTCCAATTTTCCTATCAAACACATCCACATCATCTTGAGACACTGACACATCCAGCTGCATCTATACTCAACTTCAATTATATGAAATTACACAACCTACTCTCAGGTCCTTTAGGTTCTCTTTTGCTGTGTGAGGCACACGCATAGTGCATTTCCTGTGAAGTGCATGATTACAAACTATTCAGCACAAGCCTGTTTTAAGTAAACAGTAAATTAAATATTGTCACTGCTTGTTCAGACGTGCTCTTATGAAGGAAAAAGAACTTCTAGATTTGGGCGCATAAAACTCTAGATTTAAGAAAGGGACAGACATAAACTAGGCATCCTTTTTCCTGTTTAACTTCTCTTGGCTGATCCAGTTGTTCAACAGCTGGTACAAAACAGTATATTCAGATGACCATACAAGGAAAATTGGGCTAGAAAAAATGCTGAAGGTAGCAAAATTCCTGTTTATTGCTCTTTATTTGAATGGAGAATTCACAAAAACATTCTGTCACTAACTGTCAGGTAGACTGCTGCCTGAAAGACTGCAAAGAGTCTGTCTGAGTAACATGCCTCTTTCAACCATGACAAATACAGTAAAAGAACATCATTTTATTACAGTTCTGGCAATATTATTTTCTGCTATGCCAGTCAGCCTGACTGCAGGAGTTAGGAGAGAAAGGAAATGGTTGCTTCCCTAAGAAATTAGGGCTTTTGAGTATTTTGTGGTGTCCGCTACTTCAGTACTAGCATGGTCGCTAGTATTTGGAGAAGTATAAATAAGTTTTGTAAAAACCAGAAGCTACAAATGTGTACTTGCAAAGTCTCCTTTCATCTCTGCCAGTTAAGTCGTTCCCAAGAGAAGGCAAAACTCTTTTCTTCCAAGGGGTCAAATATTGTTTTCTTTCATTCTGTAGACATTTCAAAGAGAAAAAAAGAGTTGCATGTTCACGTTCAGGGCTGCACATGATTTATGATTAATTAAAGCAAGTATCCCTTTATTTATTGTATTTTGGGTTTTTTTCTTACACGCAACTATGAGTGAGAAGCTCTGGCAAATAATTGACAAATTTATCCAAGTTATCAGTGGTGTATGGCATAACGTATAGTCAGTCATGTTTCTAGTTCCTCTCTCTGTGACTAGATTTTAATGCAATTTGTAAAAAGTAAGAATAAATTAAAAAAAGAAACACAATATTTTAATCATTGTTAAAGCAGAGATCTTTTGTAAACGAGTAAAAATATTAGTGCAAAAAAGGATGAAAAATACTTGCTTTACAAATTAAGAATGCGGAGATCTAAAGCAGTCTGATTTGTTCTTTGAAAACGGATGAGAGAGTTAACTCAAACACAATATTAATAGATTTGTTTGAGTGCGCATAAGGCCAATATATTCAATGCTGTAATTTTTTTATGGTTTCATAAATAGTGCTATCACCAACATTTCAAAGAAATCTGAAAAAACAGAGCTCATATGTGGTGGCATAAATTTAGTGTATTTTATAGAACACTCTTACTCCAGATATAGCCTACGGGTTGTGACTTTTCATAAAACCTAATGAATTTCTAGATTTGTCAGCTGTTTCAACACAGATGCACTTTGCTGATCTAATGGAAACATTTCGAGCCCAGATCCAAAATATCAATAGCTTTTAGTATCGCAAATTAGTTTGGCTATTGAGTAAATGGGGATGTGGTCCTTGATAAAAAGCAGCAAGTAATTTTGTACATGTGTTTTATGATAACTGCCTCTCCAATGTCTGATACTGAGTTTCTTTCTCTCTTTTTTTCTTTTCTTTTTTTGCAGAGTTTTAAGTTGAATGTAGATAGCCACTGTGCTTTAAAAGAAGCAGTAGTAGAAGAAGGACGTCAACTTCTTGAGCTTATTGTATCTCACAAATCAGGTAAATCCTTCTGAAATATTGCAAGTCTTTATGTCTCCAGACTATTAAAGAATGAAGAAGCATTGCTGTAAATTACTGCATATATTCACTTCCTTATGTATTATTAATATTTACATTATCAGATTGACCTTCAAGATTTATAAATGTTTCATATACTGCATACAATGCAGTGATACTTATAAAATGAAATACTGCCTGCAAATAGTCTGTTCATTTTATTTTGGTCTTGCTGCTCAGCTGAGTTTCAATTGAAATCACATCACTGAAAACTTCACACTGACACATTCTTTGATGTAGGTGCTATGGAAATAACGTTAAGATAATGAATTAGAATTTCAAATACATATGTATTTTTACATACTGTGCATAGGTAATTGCATTGGTAAAGCTTTATTTTGCCACTTAAACTAATTCTTACATTGATTTTAATATATTTATGAGGAATACATTAAAATTAAAAACACCTTTTTCCTTTGGTTAGGCTTGTCTTTTTCTGCAGAGGCCTTAAATTGAGAGGAGGGGGAAAGATATACTGATTTCCCTTTTTCTATCCCTACCACCCCCTATATTTTAAGACGTTTGCGTGACTTGTATGATAATAAGGTTTAATCAGCATATACTGCTATGGAATGCCATCTTAATTTTGGCCTAGTTAGCATGCTTTTCATCCAGGTTGAAGTTATCCTTTGGTCTACAGTTTTCTCATCATGTTATACATTGTGTCCCTGTTGTTTCACAGCATCAGACAGACCTGTGTAACGTGAAAGCTGTAGGAAATTAGTGACTTCTATGTATAGTTCCAAACAGGTATAGAAGCCATAGCAGAGAAGGGTATGCATGTCATCATACACTTAGAAAATGGTAATGTGTAAACTACAGAAAATATTTACAGGAGTTGGAGGTAAGAAAAATGTATTTGGAAGATTATGAAATGTTTCAAGATAAAGACTAGATATTAGAGGGTGAGATTACCATAACATTCCCTACTGCATAGAAATCACAGTTTATGTGGGATTTTCCTTTTCTTGAAATTGTCAGCTTAAACATAATCAAAATTTAACTTGATGGCTAAAAGAAATGTTTTGACCCTATAGCATTGTTCTGTGGTATGAACAATAGCAATGCTTGGATTTATTGCTGAGAAACTGCATTCAAATTCTTGTTGCATTTATTGTTTTAAATATCCTGCTAATTCTTTAAAGAAAGAATAATATTTAAAGATGCAGCTGGTTTTACTGTTTTTACTTTTTTCCCCTTCATTTTGGAGAAGGACTGAAGGACATGCTGCAGATGATTGCAAGTCAATGGAAGGAACTACAGAGGCAAATCAAACGGCAACACAGCTGGATTCTTAGGGCTCTGGATATCATCAAAGCAGAGATACTAGCTACTGATGTGTCTGCAGAGAATGAGGAAGGGACTGGGAGCCCTAAGGTAAGTGGCTTGAAGTTTGCCTTATTTCCTCTTATTTCCGTCTTCTTTTGAACTAGGCACCACTGAAGTTTTCTTTCCACCCTAAGGCTTTTCATTTCTACTGGGTAAACTTTTTTTTATAAACAAAATGCAATGCCTTACTCTGAAACAATAAAAAATCTTAGAACTTTCAAGTTTTCCAGGAAGACCTGTCTCATTGTCTGTAGAGGGGCATGAGGGGGAACATAAAACATTTAGTAAACAAAACATAAAGCATCTTTAACATGAATAATCAGAATGGTTTTAAATTGTTTTGTTGCAACTATAAATCACTATAATCAGTGCAATCACTCAGCTCTGACATCCATTAGCCGCTTGGTTACAGCAAATTAACAAAGAAGAGAGAAAGTGATTCATTATCTCATTCCTGTTAATGACTATCAGATGCATTGCTTAATTAGGGGATGGCCATTGTAGTGGGAAGAAGGTCATATGCCTTTTCACAAATCTTTTTGCTCTGAGTTTTAAGTCCTCCATAATGGTGCATGTGTTGAATACAACAAGTACTTTGAGAAAAAGGTATTGACACCTATCATCATTTTGTGGATATTTAATTATTAAAGAGGGCTACAGTACTTAGTAGTTGCCAAACTTAATTTTTTGTATGAGCATTTTAAATACAAACCATGCTTATTCAAATTGGTGCAAGCAGTATAGGGACACTACACACAGTAGAAACTTCTGGCATAGGGTCCAGTACCTTTCACTACCATCAGTAGTAATCAAAGGTGGTTGTGGGAGGGTGCATTGGAAAGTGTTGATTTTTTCCAATGCATTCTAAGCAAAGATTATGCAGCAGAGCAATCCAATAACTCTTAATATCTTGGCATGCAGCAGGCTGAAATTTATAGAAATAGTCAAGATTCCTGTTTCTGGAAATAACAGAGATGGTTGTGCTGAGTACATTTTCAGATTCTGATGCCAGACAATTCTTTGCATTGATATTCAGTACTTCCTCGAGAGTAGTTTGTAGAGTGACTGTTGACTAGGATTACATGAAATGTTCTGGTGTTTTCTTACCATAATTCTGCATTGCAAGAATGATCTTAGAGGTTGTGGAGGAAGAGCCAAGGATAACAATGGAACAAAAATACAGAAAAAGACCTATATGCAGGAGGCACAATTTGAACTGATATCCTTCATCACTTGCATAGTGGAAAATGCTCCTGTGCCACATAGCTCTTACTTTAGGAAGCAAGCAGTGAAGCAACACTTGGTTTCATAGTTAGGTCTGTTGAAGTAAACAGACTAGCTCAAAGTTAAGTTTCTACCCCGCCAATAATATGACCCTCTATCTCTGAACAGCTTGACTCATCCATGGCCAAAAGTCTAACTGCTTAATCAAAACTATCACATAAAAAGTGTTCTAAAATCCAGCTTGATTTTACTATGAAAATTATGGAATCCCTAGCCTGGAATAATTATATTAAAATATTTGCTTGAAAAGGGAGAAATGGAGGCAGAGCTTATGTTGCAGTAAATTTTTCATATAGATAGGTCGTATCTCCTTGCCCTGTGCTTTTTATCATAGAGATAGGAACCTGAAGCAATGGGGTTTTTTGTGCCTACAGTTAAATAAAAACACAAGTAAACAAAACAATGACAAAAAAAGGTATTTTCATGTTATTCATTGAATCACATCTCTATATGATTCTTGTAAGTATGGGCAATATTGCAGTCAAATGCCATCTACTTCTTCATGCTGAAAGATTAACTAAAATTAAAATACAGTTGGTAATATAACTGTAGATTTCAGTTTGCATTTATTTCAAAAGCCAAAAAGGAACCTGAGAAGTATAATAGGAAATCTAAAGATTATATCCAGAGGGTATTTTTCTTTTTGCTTTTTTTAAGAAACTATAGGAACAGTGTTGGTGTTTGAAATTCCTCCTTTTCCTATTTCTTTACAGATTTCTAAGACCCTAGGAAACTTTCCCTTAGGACTTTTAAAACATGTTTTCATAGTGCTATGGCATCTTTTATGCAAGCAATGGAGAGTGGAAGGGAGAGAGGGACATTCTGCACTCTAGAAATACATTGTCAACATTTATAGTAAAGAATTAATATTTTTCTTATGAAATTTTTCGTTTTCTTGTATGTAAGTTTCATAGTGGCTTACAGTGATTGCTGTAGAAATCTTAAGGGGATTTAAATACTTCTGGTCACAGAATCATAGAATAGTTTGGGTTGGAAGGGCCCTGCCTGAGGTCTTCTAATGTATTGCCTTCTTTGTACAATCTTAGAAGAACAATGAGATCTCTTCTTTAAGTAAGTATGTGCTGAGCGTGTCCAGAGAAGGGCAACAAAGCTGGTGAGGGGTCTGGAACACAAGTCTTATGGGGAGCAGCTGAGGGAACTGGGGTTGTTTAGTCTGGAGAAGAGGAGGCTGAGGGAGACCTTATCGCTCTCTACAACTACCTGAAAGGGGATTGTGGCGACGAGGGTGTTGGCCTCTTCTCCCAAGTAACCAGCAAAAGGACGAGAGGAAATGGCCTCAAGTTGCGCCAGGGGAGGTTTAGATTGGATATTAGGAAGAATTTTTTCACCGAGAGGGTGGTCAAGCATTGGAACAGGCTGCCCAGGGAGGTGGTAGAGTTGCCGTCTCTGGAAGTGTTCAAAAAACGTGTGGATGTGGTGCTTCAAGACATGGTTTAGGGAACATAATGGTGCTGGATTAATGGTTGGACTTGATGATCTTGAAGGTCCTTTCCAACCTTAGTGATTCTGTGATTTACTAAAGCTGTTATTCCATCATTTTTATAAATAAACGAATCATGTCTGTATTCAGCTTAAATTGGAGGATATAAGGTTTTACCTTCTTACCCCATCGAGAAGTACCTTTAAAAATAAACCTCAGAATTGCCATGATACATTCCAACAAGTACTGTTCTAACATTATAGCCATAAACATGACATACAGTACATCTGACTTTCATTCAGGTGTCTTAAGACACTTAGCTAACAGTAGGCGTTTTCTCCTGATGGAAGTAGTAAGTAATACTGTAAAATATGTGGAAAATAGGAGGAATGTTTGCATATATGTGTGTATCTTTTCTTTTTTCACCTTCCGGAGATGTCTGAGACCACTTGTTTTGTAACTGATCTCTTTATAATTGGGCCACTTCTCCATCAGGAAAGGCCTACTGGAACAGTATTGCTTTCAATAAACAGTAAAGAGTGGTATTGAAAAATAACATGATGTACTTTCTTTTCTAGTGGCTGTGAATGTTACTGCCTGAATATTACCCTGATCTATTTAACTCATAGTTTGGTGGAAAAGTTCATTGCTTTCTGAAGAGTTTGTAAGTTAATCGCATAACTAATGTCCTTGAAAAGTACACAAATCTTAATAGCATTTGCCCATAGTAGACATTCTCCTTCATTCAAAATTGTATGGAATAGTACTCTTAGGCTCAGCTGTAAGTTCTTCTTCCAGCATGCATTTGGACAATTAGTTCATGACTATACTTTTTGGATCTGGATATCTTTGTTCTGTAAGTAAATGTTTGAATTAAGTTTTGGTTTTTTTTGTGTAACAGTTCAGAGGATAACATCAGAACCTTAAGGCTGGTAGTTTAAAAGAATAATGGTGTAGTCTAGAAATATATATGTAGTCTGTACTGAACATGTTCCTTTCCAGAATAATTGCTATATTACTGAAAAACATTTCTACATTTCCATTCCAGCTTCAGAGAAAAAAGCATGAAACTGGTTAAGGCATTTGGCCTAATGCTTAGAACATTGAAATTTGACTTAGTTGTCTCAGGAAAGAAGCACTTGTGGGAAGATTGTCTTAACTCTGTAATCAGTTTGTCTGTCAGTGGTTTAGAAGCAGTAGGGATCTGAAGAATATTAGAAGAAGAGGTCAAAATATGTTTAATAAAGTAAATGTAAAATCACATAAATAGTAGATTGCTCAGGATAACAGCGTTTGATGTGTAAAGGGGAAAAGAAAACCAGCGTAATTTCCTCTTGATATGTAACTAAGCATCGCACACTTCCGGGATCTTCTCCCACTCAGTTGTGCATAATTTTACAGTTTTTACAGCCATTCTAAACAAAGAGTCTTCAGTACACAGAAGAGTGATTTTAATGAAAAAAATGAAAACTTGGTGAAGCTGTTTAATATTTACCACAGTTTGGGATTCCAGGAATGCTCCTTGACAGACAGTTTTATAGTGACACTGGACTCAGACCTAGTGGGTGGACTAAACACTGCAGTCCAGAACAATTACATCCTGCTCAGTGTTTTAATATGAGGATGAATTTGTGAAATGGAGAAGACATAGCAAAAGTTAGAGTATAGTAACAGTCCTTCTTTATTAGTTCAGACTTGTAACTTAATAGTAACAATAATGCTGCTATGACTACATTTAGATTAATACTTTGATACAAAAGGCATATACTAATGGAGTGTTTTGGCATCTTTGTGATCAGTGCAGAGGAATATCATATTTGTGAGTCTTTTATCAGCTCTAGATTTCTAATCTGCAGACATCAGTATGATGCATGTACTGTAATATTAAAGCCAACACACAGGTATTTTTTTTATGTCTTCCATTATTTAGAAACAGGGAAAGTCTATTATTGGGACAGTCTTAAATATTGTCAACAGAAAACAGATAGCATGATTTCAGAATCTAGTGTTTTACTTATATAACCACTTTGAAAACTGGGTTTCTAGTGTCAAATATATGCAGTTGAAATATTGCGTATATTATTTCAATGGTCAGTGCTTTGAAGTTGTCAAATGGCACGTGTAACTGGTCTTCACTCTCTTCTCGAGTTAGTTGTGTCTAGTGAAAGGGCAGGAATAGCATATGCTAGAGGGATCATTTTACTCGGGTTGCTGGAGTTTGTTAAGTCACAGAGGACTTTTAAAACATCACACCTCAAACTGAATTTATTTATTTAACTCACAATCTCTCTCTGACTTCCACATGCACAAACTCAGGATCAGATGCATGCATTCAACCCTATGTCTCATGTTCTTAATATTGTGGAATAAAATGTCAAGTAAATAGCCATCACTTCATCAGTAACAATTCGAAAGATAATGAAATGGAAATCAGACCTCCATCTCTGACATTGTGCAGACATATGGAAAGTGGATTTCATCTGGTGATGCACATGCTATCCTGGTCTACGGCTCATGGCTTAATCAAGTCTTTTTTTTTTGAATAGAAATGTACAAGGAAAGTTGGTGTTAGTGCTTCAGCAGAAGCAATTTTTTTCTCTAATGTGTCCATAATGAGCCACATTCCCATCTAGACATGAGAGAGTTTTATGCCATGAATGCAACACCTTATAGATCAGACATTAAACTGAAGTTCCAACCACCTTTATCCAGGCTTACTTCCAGTATCAGTAATTACCATCTGCCGCCTTAATTCTTTGCAGTTTCAGCTGAAAGTATTAGTCTCTTCTGTTCAGAACAACTGGATAGTCTTGGGCACAGTTAAATAGTTACTACTTTTCACTGGTGAATAAAATACCTCATAATACCTTACAAACTATTTCTCTGACGAAAAGTATTACAGCAAGTCAGTAGCTCACCATAAACTACTTCAAAAGATGGTAATAGGGGAAGTAATTTCCTGTAATTAGAACAGAAGGTTCTGCTATGTTGCCATTGAGGCATAGTCTTAAGTTGCTGAATATTTAAAATGCTGTCTGTACATAAATAGTAGTATTGTGCCTAACATCTGAACAGCTTAAAATCATTTATGTGATATTTCAATTCTGAATCTTTTGGAACTTTGGAAGCCTAGACTAAATATACTGTAATCTCTACAATGCCATTAATTCTGCCCTACTAGGAAAAAATGCATCTACACTATATTGCTTGGCTTTAGGTATTTTAGTATGTGACATTACAGTATTATTGATCTGTAAGCTTCTATGGTGGGGGTTTGAACTATGTATGAGTTGGTCAAATGGATAGAAAGGGTAGTGGTATTTACAAAACCCTTCTGTAAGACAATAGACAAAATTTTGGTTTTGCGAAGAATAAGCCTGTCTTTTACTGTTTTTACTGGAGCATGTAAAACACAACTGAGTTCTTTTTTATATTAGTTGTAATCCAAATATAGGATTAAAAACGTCCGTTAAGAATTTCCAAGCTAATTAAAACAAGCTATGTTGATGTAACAATGAAAAGAACCTAAGAAAGAAGCAAGAAGGAATATTTGTGTCTTTTAGTTCCTCTAGACACTTAAGTTCCTCAGTTTGCTAGTTTTTAATGCCTTGCTTTATAAGTTATGTATTTTTAATCTTACAGGCATCTTACAGGCATCGCCTAGAATGTGCACAGACCTAGCCATTATTGTAACAAAAAATATCTGCAGGAAGGATTTAAGAGGTGAAACCATAATTTTACACACCGTTTTAGAGTGCATGAATAAAAGGAAACAGAAAGGTGGTTTAGAATAAGTGTAGTAGCAGAAGCTGGTATCGGTAAATGGACAGCCTGAATATGATAAATTGAATTGGACTGACTTATAGTGAGTCTTAATTGTAGAAACAAGCAATATAGATAAATGGGACCTACTGAAGGGTATCAAAGATGTGATCATGACAACAGGGCAGAAAAGCTTTGTTGAAAGTACTGTACCTACTGTTGAAAGACTCTGAGAATTAGTTGGAAAATTTTACATGAGAGTTTTAGTATAGATAGAAAGAAAACATAAAATCTTAATACCTTTTAGTACCTTTCTGGTACAGGGGTTTTTATTGACAGAAATTGTGCCTTGCCAAGAAAGGGCCTCTCTTTATCACACTTTGAAGTGAAATTTTCTTCAGATAAGAAGCAGCTTTCAAAAACCCATGCAAAGCCAAAGTAGCCATGGAATCTTCTATGTAGAGAATGTTTCCTTAAAGTTTCTAAGTGTACGCAATCTTAAATTGATACATTGCATGCAGGATAATATTCACAGAATACCTCCTCTTCTCCTCTTCATCGTAAAACTGCTAAGATCCTTCTGTCTTGTATTTTGTATCTATCCTAGAGTAAAGGAATGATGTAGTTGAACAAGTTCTTGCTTAGTTAAAATGCTCTAACTGAGCAAGTAATTCTGGGGTGAAAGATTCTAAGTTTCCAAGCTTGTAAAATTTGAATTTTAAGGTCATTTAGACCAAGGCCTTTTTCACAAACACAGGTACAAACACACTGAACCTTAAAACCTTCTTTTGGGCAGATCTTTTACAAGGGCTTTCTCCCCACCACATCCCAAGAGAGGCAGGTGTCAGAATTATTGTTCCTTTTCTGGAGGAATAATGTTGCATTCCAGCTGGCTGTTCATAAGGATTTACATAGCTGAGATCTTCCAGGAAATGCTGTAAATCAAATCATGCCCTTGGTAGCCTCATGTTGTTGTGCCTCTGTGAGCCTGTTGTGGACCGTGCTGGGGGTAGGCTGCTTCACGGGGGAAGGCGCTGCACGGTTCGTCCCCGCTGCCTGCCTTCCCCACTGGCTGGAAATCCTCAGCCTGTGTTGCTGAGGCCACCTGGGGTGAACCTAACCCATTGTTTTGGGGGTAATATGTTGTGATAGTAATGACATTTTTTAATGGCTAAAGTGCAGGATTATACCGGTGTGCTTCTAAATGGACTAGTAACACCTCACCGCTGCTTTTTGAAGTAGTTTTCAGTTGATAGAAGAATTAAAATGTTATGTATCTGGGAGAGCTGTATTTTGAAAATGTTTCTTTTGTTTAAATAGTTGTAGATTTTTTTTTATGAATGATTGGAAGCAACAACATCAGAGGTGCCCCAAAAAAGATTTAGGGCTGTTGGATGTAAAGTCAGATTCCACATGGTAGATTCACTGTTATTTACTGGAAGCTGGTTTTCCTGAGCCTTTTATTTAATTATGTGCCTTTTAGTGGGCAGGAAGAACAATTTTGTGTTTAATTCAGAGCCTCCCTTCACAGAGAAAGGAATGAAGCTAAGCAGCCAGTGTTTGGACTGCAATAAGAGAAGACAAATTAGTATGAGCTCCATCCTAAGCTGCTTCTTTCATGTTACATGAGCCCTGTTAAAACTTCTCTATATCACAAGTTAACTAAATATTTTGCTAGTTTTTCATTAAATTGTGTCCCTGAAGTCTTAGTTAAGCAAACCTGGGTCCCATTTTAGCTCACAGAGATTGTTTTCTCATATATCCATCAACCTCCTTGCATATTTGCTGCAAATTCTGTATGACAGTATTATTTTCATGGTATCTAAAGTAATTTTAATAATCTTTAACAAGCCAAATTTCTAAAACGGTAGCAGAGGTCCTAATTTTTTTCCATTGAATCTAAAAGTAACGTTATCTCTGGTTTATTAATCTCACTACCAAGTATAAAATGTAGAGCGCCACACTCTAAAAGTCATATTTTTGCAGCTAAGTTGCATCTACTATTAAGCACAATATTCAGTCCTGTTATAAAACACAGGTACGTTTTTAAACCAACATATTCTATTATTTACTGCAAAAATATCAAAAGTCATATTCTAATTGAAAATGTGAACAAGGACTCCAAGGTATCTGTGGTATTTATAGTATGCTTCTATAATTTTTACACTTTGGTGATTCTAGATACTGTATATTGAGTACTTTTGGCAACTGTAGGCTCTTTGACAGCCATCACTGTTAATAGAAACAGTTATGCTTAAACAGTTAGCAAAGAAATTATGATTTTTTACTTTAAGAATAAGGAAGGCTACTTTCTATTAAAATATAGATCAAGTTCAGTTTGAAAGATGTTTTAAATCTAAATCACTCCACTGAGAACAAGTGCAGACTGAGAACTTGATGAGAACAGATATTTAAGCTGACAGACGCCCAAGGGGCAAATTTTATCATAATACTATTTGACTCTTTGAACACTATTATCTGAAACTCTGAAAATATGTTAGGCTATTGTATCTTCACATGCATAACTGGACCAATACTGACAATTTTTATTTAGGCAAAAATCCCAGTTGGGTTTGGCCTGATAAAAACATGAGTGTATTTGTGCATATATTCATATGAACACATTTATCTTGGGTGACTTAAACTAAGTATTAACCACTCAAAGGCCATGATTTTCTCTTTTGCCAGTGTCTGTTCATTCTGCTTTCTCTATACAATCATATTGATGCATTTTTTCTCTGTTATTTTTAATAGATCATATTTTCAGCAGTGAATATTGGTGGAAGGCTTCTCTTATTCATGTCTGCCTATTGTTTTACATGCTTCTTGGATTTCCAGAGAAATACACCTTTAATAAGTTTTTAGTAGCATGCACACACAAATACACAGATTCATTTTACTGAAAATTGGACATTTCTGGCTCCGAAGCAGAAATTTCTAGGATAGCCTGTCAGAGCTATTACTTGTCTCCTTTTCTAGAGGAGAAATCCTGTATGCGCATTCAAGGCCAAGTTTTTACAGCCACAGGAGAAACAGAGCTTTTTTCTTTATCTATATTTTGAGTTTGAATTCAGAAGTTGATGGAACACACTAAAATAAATTCATAAATAAACAAGTGAAAAGAAGGAACCCTAGCTGACTGAAAATGTCTTTCTGGAACACGTTCATGGTTGGCTTTTTAGATAGTGATCACTAACGAAGCAAATTATTTGAAATTCAGATCTTTTCAGTTAACTTCCCCTTCCTCATTTCTTATTCCTGCTCCCTCACCCTCCATGCCATCTGTTGCTCTTCAGAATAGTTCAGGATTTCATCAGGATCACAAGCGAAACAAAATACAGGAGCATGCAGGGAGACTTTTCTCACAGGGTTCACTGTGAGACAAACCCTGTGAGGCTGCAGACGAAATTGGTTCTGGTCAGCTCAAACAATAAGGTTTGAATGTGTGTCCTACCCATGTGTTGTTTACCAGTCATCACAATGATAAATATTTTGGATTGTTCAGATAATGTGGCATAAGAGCTGGAGGTTGGGGTTACAAGGTTTTCTTCTACTTTCTCCACTAGCCTATTTCTAGTAGTTGCAATTCGGTATCACCTCATGCTTCTCATCCTGTAGTCATGCAGGCTTCAGGAGTAAACTCAGCTTGTCTCCTGTCCTGAGATGCTTTTTTTTTTTTTTTGTGCCAAACTGTTCCACCATGTTTTGCTTTTAAAAAAAACATGTTTAAAAAGCTAGGTTTTCCCTTTTGATATAGTCTCCTAAAAATCCTGTACTTTAAAAATGGCAGCTTAATATGGATGCTATTGCAGTTGTCATTACTAAAGATTGTTTCTTCTGTTAATAGCATTCTATCTTTGTCATTTTATTAAATTATATTACTCCTCTGAAAACAAAAATTACTGCATTATTCAACTGAAGAGTGACTGGCATGGCACTCCTCTGATCTTTAAAAAGAAATTTTACTTTCATTGTATTTGTGCATTAAATTAAGTGTTCATATCTACCGAATAAACTAACATCTTATAAATATTACTGTGTTTAATTATCAGTTCAGTATTTGAGTTTTTGCTGTTATGGTTGATGTCTAAGAGTGATTAATTATGTAATAGAGAACAAAAGGAACATTGATGTGAACAAAGATAATATTAGGTAAAAGTAAATTTTATCTTCTGCATGTTTTTATTCTTTTTAAAGTATTTTAATTACTTTTATATTCAGTGTGATTGGGTGGCATTTTCTTTTTTTTCAATTCAGTTCCTATTTTAGTCTTTCAGAACAACATTTTCTAGCAATGATTTAATCTGTAGAATCTTTTGGTTCTAATCTCAGCTGTATACTTAAAGCAGCTATTCTTCACTGGGGTGGTCACAAAAGGGAAATCAGGTAAAACAATGTTTGAAGGAAAAATCTACTTGGACATCCTGCATTTTAAATCTGACTTGTTCTTAAATGTCTTGTGGCATAGTACACTTGACTACACTTAAACTTTAGATTCAGAGTGATGTTACAGATTTTGCTAGTTTTTTAAGCTAATCTATTAGAAGGCAACAGAATATGATGCTGAGTGTTGTGTGACCTGACTTTTTTAATGTGTGTCTACATTATGAAAAAATCCAACCTTTTCAGTAGAGCACTTGGTGAAACATAGACTTATATATTAAAAGATTGAAAGATGCGTATGGTAAAAGCATATGCCAGTTTGTATGTCAGGTCTAATAACTTGTGGGCAGGGATTTTTTAATTTTTTTTTTTTTTTCAGTATTTTGCCAGGATTTTTAATTATGCCTTCGCTATAATATCTCAGATGCTCCTAATTTATTGATAATTGTACTTACCCAGGGTAATATAACTAATGTGGGAGATACAGTGGGGACTGCATTACATTTAGAAATTTAGACACCTGGAAGTAAGAAAAATACGTGTGGTAGTAGTGTACTTAGCCACATCCCATGGGCAGCTGTAAACATTAATGACAGTTAACCTAAGACGGCTTTAAATGGAAAATGAGATTTCTGACCAGGAGACAGGTGGTATGCCATATTCTTTTATAATCGCCCCATAGCATGCTTTATGAACCATCAGCAGGCCAGAGAGAAAGAATAGCTCATCTGGGCATCTACACTTCATTTCTTCATCCTCTTTTTCCTCTTTACAATCGTGTTATAGAAAGGAGCCAGGCACTTAGCACGGAATGCCTTAATCCTTGAGTTTATGAGCCCTAAGAACATCACAAGTGTGGTTGATGCTGACAGGTCACATCATCCCTTACGAAATGGAGAAAAATGGTGAGAAAGGAGAGAGAAAATTGCAAAGGAAAATATTCAGATCTGTTTAAGAGTTCGGCACCATGTGTTCTGAAATGCTATAACTTAAAGCTATGATACGCAATAGAAGTCTAGAATGGTGCATTTATGATTGCTTACACTTGAGGACCGTTATTTGAATTCGGAGGAGGGGGGCAAGAATGAGGTGACTGAGGTCAGCTTGTCTTTTCTGTCCTTGCTGTTGGTTTGGCAAATTTTTCTGGAGACTGCAAGGGTGCTAAGTACAAGTATTGACATGTACAGGCTGCCCTTCCTGTCTTAGATTTGAGGTGTAAGAGTTTAGAGCATTGTATAATAACCAAGTACTACTAGAACAGCAAAATATAAAAAGAAATGCAAGAAAATAGGATCAGTTTCTATTTTACAAATTGGGTGTCATAAGATGAAACAGCCCTGAAACAAAGAATGGAAGTATATGTCCAGCTTTTTTATAAATATGACAGTTAATGGGTTAGTTTGCAAATCTGTTATTTTTTGTGGCTAACTAGTCAACAACAATAAGGCTTAAAAGTTACTTTCATAGGTTTCTAATCTAATAAAGTTTTAAAAAAATATGTTCTTTATCTGTTGGAAAGGAAATGTATTAAGGAAATAAATAGGATATATTTAAGTTCATGTTTTTGCTAGTTCGTTCATTTGGACCTTGACTCTTTAGTACAGATATTGTATGAGGCATCCATATTTATCTCAGTGGACTTATTCCTGACATGTATTGCTACAAAGACTTTTGTTTGTAGAGTATCAGCTAATTAAAATAAATCTAAAACTGAACATGAAAAATGTTGATTTCCAATTCAATGAATCCTAGCAATATTATAATAAGTTTGGTTTTAATTCTTGAAAAATGTATTAGAATTAACTTTTCTCCCATTTACGTAATGCATATAACTAAACTTCCTTCCTACTGTGAGACAGTTTCATTTATTGTTATTTGTAAACAGCTTAGTAAAGATGCAGAGTGGATTGGTCTAGAAACTCCTTGAACAGTTTCTTTTGAAATAACACTACATACGTTAAGCTCAATTACACATCCAAACAGCCACAGCACACTTTTGGTAATTTATTCATTGATTTAACATAGTACCCAGAAGAGTCATGCCTGCTGTCAATTTTGTAATATATTATGTTTTAAATATACTCATGCTCACCCATGCACGCCATTAAGGTGTGCATAAACCTGTGTTTTTCTCTCTTGACAGCTATAAATGTTTGTTATTATTACACAAAACATATGTTCATGTTGTTTTTGTCTAAATTATTCTATCTGGGGCTATAAAGTTTTAATGTTATTAGTTGCCCTTAGAATTTTAATGTTTCACTGCTGTAACCTTCTTAGGATTTCTCTGCAATTAAATAGAAACTATTTCACTGCAGCCTGGAAGAACAATATATTTTATACAAATAATAAAAAAAAAAATCCTTCTTGCTCCATTTTCTTCCAGTGTAGTAAACTGTCTACTTGACAAGGTTCTATATACAGCAATCCTGTAGTATTTTCCAGAACTGAATAGAATATTACACTTCCCTACAGTCTTCTCATGAAGAAAAAAATCTAGCTTAACCCCTTTAAGATAGGAGGTATGTCATAAGCAATTTGCTTTGAAGGCCCTCTGCCTGTTGTTCTCTGTTGCCCCCTTACTCAGTAAAGTAGCTCCATTGCAGAGGAAACCTCAATCAGTGTAGCAGATACACTATGAAAAAAGCTGGGGTTTTAGGAGATAGCATATTAATGTAGAAAAATCATTTGAAGAGATGTCTCCTGTGTTGTCTTCTAAGTAGCAGCAGTGTTGGCAACAGGAAAATGTATCACTTCCCCCCTTTCAGTTTTCAAGGCCTTTTTCTAAGGAAAGAGAGCAGATGGGAATTCATCCAAGACAATAAAAGATATTTACTGCTTTTAAATGAGCGAAGGAGTCATTTAGGACATTCTTTTCTATATACTTCATTAGGGCATTATATGGACCTTTTTCATGTATTTTGTGCCAAAATACCCTCACATAGAGGAAGTAATGTACGGCAGTGCCATGCAGATTTTAGATATCTGACTAGTATTATCTTATTTCTAAGTATAGCACGCTGGTATTTCTACTAGGTTCATCAGGTTTTGTTCCACAATCTGACTATAGCTCCCTTCATGTGTGGAGGAGCAAGAGGGAGCAACAGTGATCAGAACATTCAAAATAAACTGATTAGAATATGCTTGCTCTCTTAAATTGATTAGGCAAGATTCCTTTTAGGAAAAAAAAAAAGCCATTCCTACCTGAATTTGTGCAAAATGCTTGAGATACTTCAACCTGAGCATTTGAATTGGCAGGTGCTTCATGAATCTTATAGAAAAAACTTGAAATCAAAATAACCTGGCTGACATCTTTAAGAAAGATATGAGGAAGAGGACATACTTAATGGCATTAGTAGCTACTAATGCTTGGTATTTTTGAAGCACAGCATACATAAACTTCAGAATGCCTTTTGAAAAAAGGCATTTTTTACATTTTACAGAGAAAGAAGCCGAGGCAGAGGGGTGAAGAGACTTTCCCACAGTTGGAGGGAGAGTCATTAGGCCAGCTGGAATTAGAATTCAGGAGTTTTGTCTTCCAGCCTTGTGTTGAGCTCACTGAACCAGTAATTCTCACACTTCTACATGTAGCAAAGATCCTTTAACATTTAATGCTTGCAGGACTCTGCCATGAAAATGAATTCTGTCCACCCAAATTTAATTTGCCTCTCTTGCTTTCCTTGCTGTTCTTTATTTGTTCTTTCATTCACTTTTTCCTTTCACTTCCTTTATGTCCTGAATCTTTCTGTCTTTTTTTAGTTCTTTTTTCTTTTTTCCTCCTTTTGTCACGTGCTGTTAGAGAATTGTGTCTTTTTATCCCCAACAATATTTCTTTTTTTGTTCCTCATTTTCACTAGGTATCTCAAACCTGCCCTCAGAACTGCTCTGTCTTACAGGGCCACAGTTGCTGCTCACAAACAGTGTTTCATAGCGCCCTAATTTTCAAGATTTTAATTATATCTGAAGCTTCGCCAATTACATGGTGAACTTCTGCATTGGAAAGAATAAGACCACAGCCTTCTATCCTCAGAACTGAAAAGCCTATAATAGAAAAAAATGTACCATTTGTTGAAGAATAGAGATAACGGGGAAAAAGCAGTGTGTCAAGGTACTTGGTTAAACAATAATCTCTTACAGAGCACTCATTACTGCTAAATAATTGACTGTGTTGGGAGAAAGGTTTCTATGTGAAGAGAGGTTCAAGAAGGTCAGTTATCTAGTGGTAATGACCGTAGCGGTCATTAGAGGGTATTAATGCTATTAAGAATAGAACTTTAACTTTTTATTGAAGTTTTTATTTAAATTATATTAACTTTGATTCAACTTTTAATTGAGGTGCAACCATCCAAATTCTATAGTCAGGAACCAAGAAGTAATGAACATAAAATTACATGTTCTTCTGATAGGCTGATGGGTCTTTAATATATTATAATTTCAAGAGTCTCTACAGAGCAGTTATTAGTATAAAACTATTCAGAGGTATTCTATTAGAATTAGGATTGGGTGATTGATTCAGGAACAAATCCCAGCTTGACCCATAGCAAATGCAGACGGTATATTTTCCGAGTCAAAAAGAACTTCTTTTCATAAATAGAATTGTGTGTGATCTCAAAACACTTGCTAAATTAAAGCAAAGGTCCTTTGATGCCTAAACCAATCTGTCTTATAAACCTGATGCATGGTGGCAGCAGCACTGAATTTATTCTGAATTTATAGTTCCATACCAAGTTCAGTACTTATTATATAGGGAATCTCATGCTGCAAGTAAGTAGGGACAGTGTTACTGTTCTTCTTCTACAAGAACAAGAGTCAGGGTATGGCTGGGGCTCCCAGGAACCTGAAACGTGACCTGCTAGGTGGAGGGTCTGAGCTAATACATTAGCGGCCCTCCTGCTCCATCTTTCCGGGTTGTCTTTTTCTCTAGGGCTTTTCAGGAATAGGCTGCTGAGTAAGTGTAAAGAGCTAGAAGGCTAGAGAGGAGGTATGAGACTGTAAAATGAACTCTCAGGGGACCAGAGGAGTATCACGTCATGCCACCTTCTAGTGTTCTTGCAACAGAATTTTTTGTCCTTGGCTTTCTGACCTGAGGACATAGTAACATGCTTTAAAGTAACAGCAGCAAAACCAACATGCTACCAGAACAAAACACTGAACACTGTTTTATTCACACGGGGGAATGATGAGCAAAAGAATGGCTGATATATGATAGGAGTTAATCACATTGCCAAGTGCATCTCTGGGCAGGTGCTAAGAGACTTCGGTAAGAAAGGAACAGCACAGCATACAGAGGATTGCAAGCTGAACAGAATCCTCCATGCTGTCACGGCAACTTTACAAGGTGCAATCTGAGAGCCAAAAGCTATACCCTGTCTATGAAAAACTGTGGCATTAAAAGAGATCTACCAGTCTTATAGAGTAGAAAGGTTAAAAGAATCTCAGGGTGACTTATTTATAATAAAGGAGAACATGCTATGCAAAAGATTTTTTGCTGCTTTTGTATTAATGCATCAAATAAAAACAACCTTTTTAAGGTTAAACAGTAGTTATTTATTGTATTATGATCTGACAGGTTTTTTTGCAGTGAGGAAGACCCAGTTACTAGTACCATTAGTGCTAATTGACCTTACTACAGAAAAAATATTTTGGCTTTTGGAAATGTTCTGGGTGTTTCCAAAACTTCCAGGATGATATGCAGTTTGCAGTTCTGTTGTTCATTATATATTTTTATAGTTTCATTGTATGGAGCGATGCATAGTTCTGTGAAAACATCTTCTGCTTCTAAACTCCTTTTGAACTTTTTTGTTTTCTCATAATTACAAGTGTGGGGAATACTTTGTATCAAATTGGTCTGCTGATGTTTTATTGCATGAAAATTTGCTGTATGTACTGGTAATGGCTTTTTTCCCCTGTAAAAAAAAAAAAAACTGCTTTACATCTTTGGTAGGAAGCCAGGTTTTTGTCATTTAGACGTGTCACATCGTTATGAAAACATCATGCATCATAACACAACATAACAATGTGATTTGCTGAGATGCTGACTCCTCTTGAAAAATTGTAAAGTGTTGTGTGCATATTTCCATGCAAAGAACTACTTGAGTATTTTAGAGTGTTTTCCTGGGGCTGCCTGGTGCAGTGGTCTAATGTATTAACCTTGTAACCGGGAGAAGGTAGGTTCTACTACATGGTGTGCAAGTCTTTGTAGTTCTACTTCATAGGTACATGACATTTGCATAAAATCATTAAGTACTAAAAGACATTCCCGGAGGTCATTTAGTCCTCTGCCCTGCCCAATGCACAAAAAGTTAAAAGTCACATCTGAACTGTTTCTACTGTCTGACTGTTTTCCTAAGAACAGCCAGTGGTGGGTATTCTGCAACATACAAACCAATTTATTCCAGTGCTTAGCAAACTTGAAAGCTTTTTTGTACTGTCTTGCCTAAATTTACCTCACAGCAGTTTCTGTACAGTTGTTCTTGCCCTATCCCTGGAAGACACAGAGATTTGTTACTTTATTCTATGTGGCAAGCTTTAACGTACATATTTGAAGATCACCGTCAATTTGCTCTTCTGTTTCACATTGCATGGGCTTGTTTTGTCAAATTGTAAACCGAATGTAAAACTAATAATAAATGAAAGTCAAGATAAATGACTTCCATAGTAAACACAAATGAACAAAAGAAGTGACATCCTCTTCTCTGCACCCCTTGAGATTCAAACATATCCCGATATTCTGCAGTGTGGCAGAGTGCCTCCACTGTATCAACAGTCACAGGAGGACACTTCTATCTTCCCTGGGCCTTTGGTGCCAACTCTGTACACAGCTGTTCTTTCTCACAGTAAGAGCAGTTGCAAAATCCCTTAGACACAGTGGAAGATGAGCCTGAAAGTTGAGGCACTGCAAGAGTATCTTCCAGTCAGGATTGTATTGTTGTTAACTTACTTACCTGCTATGACATTTAAACTAGATTAAAGTAAAAATGTAAAAACAAATATTCAAGAGGGATTAAATAGTTAAGATGTTTAGAGAGGGCATAAATGAAGTAATAAAATAAATTATACACCCAATCTTTAAAATTACATCAAAAATTATCTCTCTCATTCATCCCAGTCGCTACTTGCCTCCTGTCAAGGTGGGAGATAGGGGCCGTGCACATGCTCTGCATCTTCCATTCAGATCTTCTAGAGGGTCTAGGCTGTTTCAGTCCTTTACTCTTGAAAAATCCTATTTTCTTCTTCAATAGAGGAGACTTTATGGCCAACCTCTTTATTAGAAAAAAGCTTGTTTCCCGTTGGTAACTATGTAGAAATATTCCTTGACTGTGCTAGGAATGATATACCGCACTTAACTTGCTAGCAAACAACTGTTTACTCAGGGAGATGTACGCTTCCTCCCCTACTCCTTTGTTGATACTTTAAATTCTTCTCAGTGTGTAATGTACCTTTTGCTGGACTGTATGTTCTATAGTAATACTTATGTTAAAAAAATAAAGGATAAATTGGTTATTCTTAACTTTTTGCTATCTTTTTACTAAAGCCCAATGTCACTAGCAGTAATAGCTTTGGGGTGTTTGATCTTCAAAGGTTTCATTTTAAGGAGACCTTAAAAGACGACAAAGTAGTCTTCTACTGTGTAGTTGGGGGGTGTAGCCCTGGCCAGATAAAAGCAAAACTACTTAAAAGTCCTCTTCATTTAAATATTAACACATGCATTTATCTGTGTGATGATCTTATTAAAGACAACGGAACTAATAACAGGAGTAGAGTTAGCATGTTCTCAAAGGTTGCCAGAATTGAGATATCTGTGGAAACATACCATGATAAATGTCAACAAAAATTGGTGGTAGTAGGAGCTTGGAGAAATGGAGGAAACCAACAATAGGAGGGGTAGGCATGCTACGTACGCATCATGGTAGCTAAAAATTAGGAGTGAAAGTCATGTTTTTTAGAACTGTTACACTCCTTTCACATTTGCCTGTTGGAACTATGTAGGCTGAAGTAAAGAAATTGTGGAGAAGGGAATTGTCTGAAGCAGGGTGAATCCGATGAAAATTTGAAAAAGCAATGATAAAAAGATAATGAACTGAAACAATACAAAGTAAAATAATGGGACAAGAAATAAGGTTACTATATTTTCCTGGTTACTGACTATCCTATCTAAGCAAGGGAGAGGGCAGATCTAAGCTTGCTGAGATCAGAGCTGCTGTGCGCTACCTGTCATTCTTGGTTTTCAGAGGTGGTAAAACAGTGGGGAATGGGAATGACACCATCAAATGATGCAGCTATGAATGATACTGAAGACGTATACAGAGAAGTTACACTTATGAAAAGACAGTAGATGTGAACAGGCTAGGCAGAGCTAAAACTTACTTCTTTTGCTTTTGGTGCAAGCTGATGGGGAGTTCAGACCTCCCCTGGAAAAGCTGAGCTATTCTCAGGAACATTTCCCAGAGGAGTGGTAGAGATAGAGGCTGTATATGCAGTCTGGAATGAGTATTATGCCCATCCAGTGGTAGCACCAGGGCATATGGTGCATTTCCTGTTTCTCAAGGATTGCAGTCTCTTTAAAGTGTGCAATGCAAAATAAAATTAGGCCAATTTTTATGCCGTCCAGTTTATTTTGGAAATTTTGTGCCAGATCAACTGGAATAGAGTTCCTTCCTTCTAAGAGCACTAATAATATTAGTCCAAAAGAATGGGAAAAATAACTTTAAAAATCGTTGACTATATGAATAAACATGAATCATCTTTTGACAACTCTCATATGAACTGCACCGTTAGGCTCACGTGTGCTATTGTCAGGAAAGTCAAGTGACCACATGTATTGATTTTTAACTGTAATTGAAATAGCTGTGTCGCATAGTATCTGGTTCCGATTTGTGACTTTGATTTGTTAGGGATTGTGAACTAATCTCGCCATCACATGTTACATTTGTAAACCAAAGTTTTAAATTGTGCTGATCAGACATATGTAGAAAATTACAGCTGCACTGCAGGCTTGCACCTGTGCCTGGATTTCATCTTTTCTAGTCTCTACTCAGCGCACATGTATAAGCGATGAGAAAATTTATGGTGTGGGAAACCTGTATTAGTAGTATGTGTACCAGAAACAAGTGGATAGGAAGTAAGACGTGGTTCTGTTTTATAGTTGGGGAATCAGAGGTAGAGAGATGGAAGCGTTATTAAGAAGTTCACATAGCAGGTCAGAAACAAGGCAAAAACAGAATCCATATGTCCTTACTCTCAGTTCCTCTCTGTGTAGACTCTGTAAGTCCAGCCTGCTTCGTTTTTTGGGCCATGGGTTGCTACTTAAACATGGCAGAATGTAATGCAATAATATGCTTAATTAGCAAAGACAAGGAGTGGTGGGAGAGATCCCACACAGAGTGGTCAGCAATGATGCTATTTCCTTTGCATCTGAAAACTTGCCTGTGTGGTGAGCACCTAGGAAATCTTACTGAATCCATGAAGTTATTGTGCAAAAGTTCAAGAGCATTAAACTCCCATATGGATGTTCTTAACTCAGAAGTGAAGTTACTGTAGCTTGTTCTAGCTCCTTTGAGAAGGATTAAGCTACAGCAAATTAAGGCCACTTTAGTCCCGAATGAGTGTCCACATGGGGGATTAATGCACTTTAACTTATGCACATTAGTTTTGAAGCATTAGTTAATTAATCTTAGAAGTCTTGTCCCCATTCTAACAACTGCACAGAGAGCTTCCAGAGATGTTGATTCCCAACGCACTAGTGAGTTAGTTCTTTTTGCGTCTTTCCTAGTATGACATTTTCTGAAGGAATATATTCTTAAATATTTAAAGTTCAGTATTTAAACATATAATTTCTAAACATGCAATTCTCTTCCTTTGCTCATTTAAACTTCGAAAACACCGTCTTAAATAGATGATGTATGTTCACATCATAATGGTGTCAGAAAAGAACCCACTCCAATTCAGTAAATCACAATCATCTTTCAAAGAGGAAACATCACATAAAAATAAACAGGGTTAGTTATACATTTTCCACACTATACTATGACTTCAGATAAGCATAAAAGCTATTACAATTGTATTTGCCAGTTTAAGCTATATCAATGAAAGGCAAAGCAGTATGTGGAAATATCCCTGAAATATGATCGTTTCTCCTGGCAATGCAGTTAAATTTGATCAAAATATTTAGTTTGCATAGCATTTTTATTAACTTCTGAAACAGACTTTTAAAAAGATACTGCACAAGACACCTCTTGTATTTAGAACAGAAAAGTAGTATTGCAAATAAGGAATGAATACCAGTAGGTAGTACTGTTATTACCCAAAAATTTCTTTAAAGCTATTCAGAAGTTGGATGTTGAAATATAGCCAAATGGACATTAATTTAAATGGAGGCCCTTCCAGAAGAAAAAGATGACAGAAGTTACTGGTCTGACTTCATTTATCTGCCATTATTTTCTTAAATGTTCATCTTGACTGCAGCTGTTTGAATAGGAAGCTGTCTAGCTATAAATAGGGAACATGGAAAATTCTCTTTTTTCCCTGTTGCCTAACCTTATATTGTGTAATTGATAAAAGTAACCCTCAGATAAAACTGCCTGGAAAGATGTGCTTGTTTTCTCCCATCCCAGGCCAACACATATCCAAAACAGCACTTAAAAAACCTATTTATGTTATTTAGCAGACATTCATTTATCCCCTTGTATACTTTGTTGTTCAGATTGTGGATCATGGAAAAAAACCCACAAAAATCAACAGAACCAAACCCCCAAACAAAACCAGGATAAAGTCTGAAAGGGAAAAAGATAATTCTTTATTTATCATGCATGCAGAGTTCTCAGTTCATTAAAGTGTACCTAGAATTAAAAAATTAATTTAATTAAGTTTTTAGTTTTTTATATTCTTGTTGTCATAGAAGAGAAAAAAGAACAGTCTGAAGGGATCTTAATGTCTCACAACTATTTTGGTTGGAAAACATCCCATCTTCTTTTTCCATGAGATACTCACTGGAAAAAACAGAACATGGTTTTTCAAGAAGAAAACGAAGATGTTTTGGTCCATAATTTATACTAAAAAACAGTGTTATAAAAAATTTGTTGTAAAGTACTTTTTGCAAAACAACAAAATATATTGTTAAAAAACAAGACATGGAAAAAATCTTAGTGCTGGGAAATTTTCAACATGCTTTACTCAGCACAGTAAAATTTTGCATTTAATAACTTTTAAGAAATAGATCTTATTGTGTTTGGCAATAACTGCTATTGACAGTTTTGTATTTATCACAAGCAGCAGATTGTGTTGTTTTTTGCAGTAAGCTTCTGCATCTAAAGTTTCATCAGAAAATGTTTCTAATGAACTTACAAGCTCAGAGAAACTCATGAAGAAGGGACTTAACGCTGGTTTCTGCAGATCCTGTGGGAAAGACGGTGTTGAAAGGAAGTCTTAGCTTTACAAGATCTTGTTTATATACTTTGTATCAATATTCATATTGTGATAAATCAGGAAAGGCATCTATAAGTTTAAGTTTATAATCGCTCTGAATTTTCTATTTGAATGTAAAGTTCACTTTTGTTTTATATCTTAGGTGTTCTCATCTTTCTGGTTTCCAAAATTAAAAGAAAAAAATCTATTCCACATTGCAGCATTTAAGTGCTCTCAAATTATTTCAAACCAAAATGAGGGAGGGAGGGAGGGATGGATGGATGGAGAGGTTTATTCTGTTTTGGTCTGAATTTGTTTGTCTTCTTTTAAGTATAACTCACAGCTTTTCTGAGCACAGGTCATCCACCAGAAAAATGAAGGTATTATTTAAAGTGAACAGTTAGACATGTGTTTTTTTCTTTCAATTTCTAAACTTGATCTTCAGTTTTCCTGGAAATCTGTAGCACAGACACTGAAAACTTGGTAAAAAGAACCCAACAATAGCCCACCCCCTTTTTGTTGGGTTTTTGGCATCGGGTAGCACTCCTATGAGGAATCAAATCACTCAGACAATATGACCAGTCATTTTCTAGGTAGCAGTGAGACATGGGGTCTGCAATGGTGGCTTCAGATGGATCGTATGAGGCTCCCCAAAGTGCTGTTCTGCTGAGTTCTTGTAATTAGCTGGCCCAGGCTCCTATGTGACCAACAGAGCATGTGAAGGATCCATTGCTACCAATTATTAGCAACTAGTTACTAAACATCTCCTTATTGTCTTAATTATGCATAATGTCCTGCATAAGCATTTCTTCATCTGCAGAGACAGTTTCTACTGACTATTTACAAGTGTATTATCCGTGTCCAGTTTGGTCAGTTCTGCAGCAGGAGCTGCCTGGGGGCGTCTCTGGTCCTGCCAGGGTGTCCACCCAGGATGTAAATCAGCACTTTGAAGCACACAAGTAGTGTCTGTCAGTTGGTCCAGGCACAGCAGGAGCTGCCTGCAGGAATCTCCAGGACTGAGACACCCACCTGGAGAGCTCTTGAAACGATTAGTGAAGCACTTTGTTGTGAAGGTGGTGAGGCGGTCAGGCAGTTGCCTCTTAAGTTGGTCCGTTGTCTCCGATCAGCCCATTATCTCTGTTCAGAGACTAGGCAGGGTGTTCCTGGGCTTCCCAGGGAATTAATAACTAAGTGCACTGGATGTGCACACAGGCATGTGATATCCTCCTTGATTTCCAGCTGCACCACAATTACAACTTTAGCACACACCTGAATTTCATCTTTTTATTACACCTATAACTTAAATTCCATAGCCCTTGCCACAAATCTCTGCTGTGAGAGACTCACTGAAGGTAGGAAGAAATGGACTATCTCTTGCAAAGCTATGTAACTGTGAATAAAAAAGAATTACAGAGGTGTTAGTATGTAAGATACAGAATTCTCTGTTTTGGCATATTAGAATATAAGCATGAAAGAGAGAGGATTTGTATTTGTGTATTTCATTGTCTGTTTTTATTTGTGTATCTGTCACTCCAAAATCTAGACTGAGCGCACAATGGAGATTAATTAAAATCAGAGTTACTTCAGAAAGCACTTCCTATAATAGAGCTGTATTAGTAAATTAGTTGTGACTAATAGTCTTTTGTAGATGGATTAGAGGAATGAATTAAAATGTAATCTCAAGTAACATTGATAGAAATTGTGTCTGATAAATCCAAGGTAACTTCTATCCTTGACTGGAAATAGAATGCCATTATGCCAGTGTGTGCTCCTACAGCAACACAGACTACAAAACGTAGCTGTGCTCTAGGCTGTCCACTTTCAAAACATTCATTAGCAAGAATAATCAGAAGCACAATAAATGCCCACTTATCAATTAGCTGAGTCTATCATTGGCTTCTACCCACCTAATGCCCTCTGCTTGTGTATTTCTACCAAGGCATAAATTAAGCTAATGTTATAAGTATGTATATGTATATACATACTTTCTATATATATTATATTTTTATCCATATCTAAGGGGTTGGTATCACTTAATTTATTACTGTGACAATTTACTACTACTCATCTAGTCAGAAAATTTCATCCCAAGTAACGTATTAAAAAGACCTCTATTTTTTCAGGTTTCAGATCTGCCTAGAGGCAGATGAGGTGTCCCTCTTAAAAGTTACTAGTGTAGGCTATTGCCTGCAGGATATTTTCCAAATTAGTTGCCAGGTGAGAAATAATGCATGACATAATAATTTTATAAACATTTTGGCAGAATATAATAAATCTAAGGCAATATTAACATACACCTCAAACTGTTCGATTCCAGAAATACTTCTAAATTAAGGTGCAACATTTCTCTACAAGCAAAGATGACTAATAAAAGTATTCAGGTTGCACATCGAGTTTCTGAAAGACATTTCACAAATTAGCATTGGTTTGGACTTTTCAAATTCCATTTGCAAGCTTTCATAGTCTATTTTGAAAGAGCATAGTGAAGGTGGTAAGCTAAAAGCAAATTGCATCATTAATTCACTATTTGAACACCAACATTGAAGTCTACTTTGGGACACATACAAAGTTTAGCAACACTTCTTCATTGTTTCCGTAGAAAGCTTTTTTAGACTGAGCACTTTTCAAGTCCCAAAAGCACCATGTATTTAGACAGTGGAAGCAAGGGCGACTTTTTGAAAGAAATAGTTTTAAAGGGAGATTTGTATGAGGATTCAGTGATTGCTTGACACATAGGATTTGGGAAGCTGATGAAAGCGTTAAGAAGTAGTACGAAGAAAGTATAAAGCTGGGAGTGGGACTAGATAGAAGGTGAAATTCACTGCTATGCGAAAGGCCAGCACAAAATCTATACATCACTTAGATCTTACTTAATCCCTCAACATAGGGGTTTGTATAGCTATGAACTGTTTGAAGAAATTATGATGGAACTTAAGTGAGACTCATGCAGAGCACTGATCTTGTGCCAATTCATTGCAAAATGAGCACTTATCATGTGGAGGAGGATTGTGGTGAGTCTTAGGAGTCATATGGAATATATATAATGAAGTGAGAGTGCAGGTATAGAAGAGGTCAAATGATGAAGACATTTAAAGTATAACAGGATGAAAAGAAAAATTATTAGGAAGTATGAAGAAAATAATATTTCCAGATGTACCTCCTTTAAGTAAATGGTAAGTTATGACTCTCCTTAGACTAATGTAAAAATGAAATTAAAAGAAAAAGAAAAATAAGGTCTCTAACACCTATCTTGTTTATACTAATCAGGCTTAGCTTTATCCTAATCAACAATCTTAGGTTCAATCTGAATAATATTTCATTAGCTTTTCAGCTCTACCTTTCCTGTCTAGGTCTAATTATATCTAATGGAATGTAGCTCAACTCACTATATTAAATCATTAAAAAAACCCTCATCATTTTAAATGATTATGGGGCCTTGGGAAAGAATAGTCCTTCCTTCTTCTAAGACCTAAAGGGCTTGCCCCAGATACTTCTCATCATTTTTCTCAAGCCTGTTGTATCCTTGAAAAGAAACTTATTATATCCATTTTCATTTGTAACCATCTATAAACAGCTACATAAGTACAAACATAAACATCTGTTCTAATCAATCCTCAGAGAAGGTTACTTATTCATAGAAGTCTGCATTCTCTTAGAGGGAGGTATTCTTACCATTATAATACTTTTGTATTATACTTTTTTGTCTGTTCAGTGTCTTGCATATTGTGTTATTTATAAAAAGGTTAAAGCATGTATTGAACTGTATTCAAATGGGCTGGAATTTCAAAACTGTGTGGAATTGCCAAAATAGTACCATTCACACGTTGCAAATATTAGAAATACAGACATATATCACTTAAAGGATGTTTGCCAGAGCAAGGCATATTAAAAAAAATAAATTCAAAGAAAAAATTATTTTAGAAATAATTATTCCCAAACAGATTAGATCTCTGAACAGTGATAAGGAGCCTTTACTGGAGAATCCACAGAAGAATGTAACATACTGGTTGATCCCAAGCTAGATCCTGGATTTTTAGGAGAGCAGTGGAGCAGAAGTTGGTGAATGGTGAAAGATGCTTGAATATAAGATAGACTTGATAAAATGTTACGCCTGTATTTCATCTCTTTGTGTTTGGAGTAGCTGTAAGAAGTGTCACTTTTTAAGGGCTAAAAATATACTTTACGAATTCCCAAGAATTTAAGGAATTCTGGGAAAGAGTTACAGTAATAATATTGCAGGTTTTATCACTGCTTATTTATCTTGCTGGCACCTATAGTTCTGTCTGTGTGTGACTGTGGTATCATGAGCCTGAAAGAATAAAGCAGTAAAACATATTGATTCTGTGTTTTATGTGGTAAAGTTGGAGACCAGATGCACATATTTTAAGAAAGAAAGGAAAGACCCTGCTGGGAAATTCTAGGGAATCTTGACTTGAGCTTAGATATTACATCTACTTATGTGAAGAGGTGTAGTAGTCATGTCAAGGTATTTATGCTGAGAAATCTGTTTGTAGCTCTCTGACCACTGAAGAATCCAGCTCTATCATTAAGAAAAAGTGGTTAACATTAGATTTCTGGAAATGTACTATCATATGTAAAGAAGAACAAGAGATGATTGACATAGTCTTTTTGTTTGAGGGGATCTATTTCACAAGATAAAAGGCTGTTAAACTAACTAACTAGGTATCGGTGTTATATTATTTGCTTTTTTTCATGTTTGCAAACTAACTATTATTTTGTTCTTGTTGTTATAGTCGGCTATATATTGATGATAAGAGAACATAATTAACATGAAAAATTATACGGCAGTGGTTGGGTCTATATTTTGTAACTTTAGCATTGCCCTTTTTGGTGTCATATAGTTATTTCCCACTTGCATTCAATAATGGGCTTGCAGTCAAGAGCATTGTATTTGCACAGTTTTGTCAAAACAGTTTTATCTTTAAGAGATTTTTATTTGCATTGGTGAAAAATTTCTGTTTCTATTTAAAATCTTTATGTAATTTCTTGCTTCCCTATTTCAGGCAATAGAAGATTTTTTTTTTTTTTCACTGATACTTCCTTGGTAGATGTCTATTTTACTCATAATGCGTAGATTTTATTTAATAAAATGCAAAGAGAAAATCCTTGAAATTAGGTATCTTCCTTTTAAATGGATGATGTGAATAGCAGCGAATTGGAACAATGTCCATGTATAGAATTGTGGAAGTTACTGTTATGTTATGCTACATAAAAAGCTATGTCCTGGCTACACATAAAAGTGAATCGTTAAAAAAAAGTTTACATGAGCCCAAATAAATTTAATAACACAGGAATATGTTCTTATTTTGATCCAGTAATATTTATTCTCCTTACTATCACATGCAAAAGCTGTTATATTTTAGAAGAAATGTTAATACTTGTATAAATTAAACCATGAGAGTGTACTAATAGAGTATATCTGTGAGTACATTTCCCAGGGTAAATGCATGATGTACAATAGTACAATACATTGGAAAATGGTCAACAGAAAACTCAGATTATGTTGGCAGTCTTTATTATTTCATTGTTTTTTTGTTAAAACAGGCACAGCCTGACACAGAATTAGTGTACATACGAAGTTGCCAATGCAATTAAAGTATACACATTATATATAAAGTACATGGCAATATATAAAGAAAGGAAGGAGAAATAATAGAGAGAATACCCTTTCACTCTTGGAAAGGAGAAATTCTGAGCTTTTCTTTCTGTTCACAATATGTTTCTATATTTTATCCAATAATTCTTTGCTGAAAAATTACTATTGGCCTCTGGGTTAGGGCCAGGATTAGAGCCAGGAACACAGGTTCTCCTTTCCTCTCTTTTCATTTACTCAGAAGATTGTCCTTCTCACTGGGCGATAGGCAGTATCCCTCTTGCTTCTTTTTTGGCATCAGGAATCTCTCATATCTGTTTCTCATTGCCCAGATTCAGCAGGAAGAGCAGACAATACCTTGCATGCAGTCTAGCTGTCTGAGCAGTTACTATGAGAAATCAAATCTCTATCTTCAACTTCCCAAGAGAATGCTCTAATTACCAAGCTATCAAGAAACAGATTAATCGTAGCCGCTCCAATCCCTAGATTTTTTTTAAGAAAACAGTGATCTACTTTTCCTGTAGAGCTAACCTATAGGGATTTCTTATGTATGTTCAGGAAGCATTTTATGGTCTGAGTTTCAGATTTCTGTGACATCTATCTTAGGCTTATAGGCGACAGTGTGAAATTTGGCCTTTCTTCGTCATTTCCTATTGGTTCCTTATATAATGTTCTGCTCAGTGCACTGAATGTCAGAAATCCCATTCTTGCTACCCAGTTCTCTCCATGCCATGTAAAGACAAGTCAGCCACCTTGCCTGGACTGTGAATTCTATTTTTAAATTCCCTCCCATGTGTATGTCTTGATCTGAGTCTCACATGTCTCTTTAGTTTTACACACCTTTTAGGTACACACTATTCAGCATGTCTTTAAGCTGTGGCAAATTCAGGATTTTAGTTACAACTTTCATGTTGAGAAAAAGATAGATTAAACAGCAGGGAGCCTGGTAATAAAGTGCTGAATTGAGTACATATAAGTCAACAGAGAGTTATGCATAAAATTTTTCCTGACCTTGGTAAGGTCACTTAAGTAAAAATATTCAAACCTAAATGTTTAAGACTGCATACTTAAATCAACACTTCAATGCCTGCGTATCCTAGGTTTTCTTGGCAATAGCTAGGGCTGTGAGGCACCGCTTGTGACAAGGAGGCTATTTATTGTAATGTCCAGGTAATAGTTTAGCTAAATAATTGTATGCATGAATGTTTTTGTCTTATCATCTGATATCAGATTGTCTCCTGGAAGAAAGATTTCCCCTTTGAGGTTCTCCATATCTCTTCACCATTTGTTGGTCTGAAGTTTCCTTTCACCTCATTAAAGAGGAAAAGCAGTTAACGAATATGAATCTTAAGGATTCAAACCATGTATAGGGACAACTATGTATCAGCTATATATGTGCATATTGTCTGCATCTTTCTTAACTGTTATTAGCATGGGCTTTTCTTGTCAGCCACTGTATGAATAACCCATGATTATTCAAAGTAATACACCCTTAAAGTTTATCCACTTTCCTGTGGGTAGTCCTGGGGGTTATGGCAGGAAAGTGCTCCTGGACCTAGCCTTCCATATCTGAGTTTATAGCTGATAATTTTGAATTTCACTCCTGTTGCCTCACCAAATTGAAAAGTTCAGTACGTATAAACTGTAGCGCCTGCTTCCAAGGTGATGTTCATTGCATATCCATACCTTTTCCTGATAGTAAGTAGGAATTACTTTCTGTTTTCAGCTACACACCGTCTGTCCATTTAGAAAAAGAGAATATCCGCCCTACAATGGTCTGGTCCTCAGGAGATCAGTAGTTCAATTTTATATTCTCTTTTCCTGTAAGAATATTCAAATGTGTACTAAGTAAGATGCTGATCTTCACTTCTTTTTTAATATACTTTTCACATCCTCTTCAGAATTCCATTTTCCCTGATTTACTTAATTTTACCTTCACGCCCCTCTTTCTCATAATCTTATGATGACATTTTCTTTGACAAGGGGCTGGATACTCCTTCACTTGGAGACCAGCTGAGAATGTCTAATGACAGGAAAGGTTTTCTGAGAGTTCTCATAAGGCTGCCAGCACTGAAGGAATGGTTAGCATAAGCACCACTATATTCATCTGAAGAAGCCACAAAAACAGTTGTCTCTGTTAAAGATTTATTTTGTGTGGTGAATCTGAAGCGAAATCCTTTCTTATCATCTTGATCATAAAATGTTCATGGGCACATTACTTATGTTTACACAGTTCCCCTATGAAAGAAGAATATCTGCTTTCCTAAAAGACCTTCCTTCTTTCTAAAGGTCAAAAGGAGTCACTACCATTCTGACACTGTGCACTGAAAAAATAGATCAGAAAAAGCTGTTATTAGTTTCTATGCATAAATCTGTGCACATTTTAAAAAGTGCTAGTGGCTGAAGCTTATTTGTAGCAAGAGCCATAGTCATGTAAACGCTGAAAAAGTACCTTTCATTAAAATCACAGCAAGTCATCAAGAATATTGTTTATTTATCCTTTTGCAACAGTGCAAATGCCGAACTGCCAGTCTGAACCCAGGCAGTCCTACATTCTGGAATGAGTTCATTTTTGCAGTTCAGTCTTGCCACACTTCTACAAAAGGCTGCAGGAGATCTCAGCATCTAACTATCACTATTTTTTTCCCCCTTCTGTTTATATATATTTTATAAATTATATTTCTTCTTAGTTACAATCTCATGATTCCCAAATTATGATGCAATGCCATAATCCTGTGCATTTGACATTACAGTAATTTTTGGCAAGACGAATGGTCATGAAACAATGAGATGTAATGTAACAAAAAAAATCTGGCAGGCATAGTAATGTCCTCAAAAGGAGAATTACTTATGTGGTAATAAGTAATATATATAAGTAATATATACTCCAAGGTATATGTTTGTCATGGTTTAGCCGAAACCAGGACAATGTTGTGGTGATTAACTACATAAAAGAGGAATTCCAATAGTCAAAGAACATGTTATTTTCATGATCCCAAAAAAATACTATACTACTGCAGTCACTTAGAGACATTTGCTGAGCTACTTTGGTGTCCAAACATCCCAGGGATCTACCAACATATAGAAGCACTTTTAGAAGTGCCTATACAAATTAGGCATTGATGTTCCCCAGAAAATAATGTGAATTTGGACACATGCATGCATACTTTTGAATTTAACTACCTAGTTGAATCCCTGAGCACTACAAACGCCTTTGAAAATCGTCATTTTGAGCCTTCTCTGTATTTGTTTGTTAAGATCTTCATCTTGCAACTACTTATACCTGAGCAGATACCTACCCCTTTCTACACTGGGGTTCACAGGGGTTTGTCAATGTGCATCAGACTGCAGGAATGAAGATAACATTTAGAGGCATTCAGTCTCTGGGAAGTTCTCAGAAAGAAAATTGAATTGAGGGGGTAAAAATTTGGGCTAATGTAGTTCAATCATTTAAAAAAGTATTAAATCAATATGGAGGAATAATAAATAAAACTTGGTGAGAATTATACTCTTACTTGGTTTATAAGAGTTAGTGTGGGTATAACTAAGTCTTGAATGCTTGAAAATGAATTATCAGTAGAAAGAAAATGTGGCGGTGTAGAGAGCACATCAGAAAAGTTGTGGGAACACCCAGGGAAACTTGACTGAGCAAGTAAGATTTTATTCATCCCCCACAATGAACAGGTAACTTTAACTGACACATTTTCTCCTATCTCTTGCATAAATGCTCAGAAAAAGACCGTGGCATGAATTCAAGTGAAATGCTTAAACATGCACTAAAACTTGAAGCATGTATGTTGCCTCATTGACCTTGCTGAAGCTGCTCATGAGTCTAAAGTTCCTCTCTCTACTGGGACCAACAAACACTGCAGTCAAAGGGCAGATTAAAGATAAAGGTTTTGGGAAGTACAGTCTTGAGTTCTGGGGGTAGTGAAGATAATTATATTCGTCAATGGTGGTTAAGCTCCTGGATGTTCCAATTTCTCCAAGCTTCTTTTTTTCAGAACAAGAAATATTTATGTCCCAGTAGTACAGCCAGAAGAGTGTGTAAGACCTCTGCCTGGTGTTTCAAGATATATTTTTTCTTTAAAACCTTTGCTTGGAATATTTTTTTTTTAAGGTAATTGTTAATGCACCACCAAAATTATAAATAGAATAAATTATGAGATATAACTGTTGTAAGCATTAAATCCTCTTTGATATTATGCTCACATCTGTGTCTGATCATGAAACTGTTAAAATTAAACACAATTATCTGTAAGACAGCTAGGTTACTTTATAAAATTTAACCTCATTAGTACATGCTTTTTGAATTGTATGTCTCTACATCTGCTTTATGGACTGTTTTGAAATTCCTTGTGTGAGCGTGTGTTCAGCAAGGACTATGAAGTGTTGAGGTCTTTTTTTTCACAAAAAAACCCTCAAAACCAGAAGTATCACAGTATTTTCCAGTGTTCTTTTGGGTGGTGAAGTAAATTGTGAAACTTTATGCTAGCATCATATTCCATTAATGGCAGTATAATACATTTTCCTGTAAGTGAAATAAAAAAGTCTGAAAATCTTCTAGCATGTAATCCCTGAACACAGGTAGCCTAAAGGTCTCTCCTGAAGAGTCAGCTTCTATCTGTTGGGCTCTGTGAGGTGCAAAATACTATACTGCCTTGACAAGAAATGAACTACTCTGTGTTGGATTGCTACACATCTGTTACGGAAGGTGGCTGAGACACTGTTTTGCCAGACACACTTTCACCATTCTTACAGCTACTTTGTTTCTGTACATTTTTAAAAAATAGGTTGCAGTCCTCTTTTGGTTTTGAAAGCAAGCTGCTCCTTTTTTGAAGGTGCAGCGAGTGTAAATTTTAACTTTCAGTTAATCGTAACCGCTTCTGAAATGTTTATGTGCTGAAATCCAGAGCCCCAGTGAACATATATTGTACGCATTACCTAAGAAAACCAGTCTTTTAACATTTTTTAAATTAGGTGTCTTTTATTTCTGAAAAGCTAATATCCAAACTAGCAACAGTAAAGATGTCCAGGTTTCAATGAAATATATTTCATAAATTAGCTTATCATTGCACTGATTTAGCATGCCTAGCAGGTGAAAGACAAAAACATGTGTTATCATCCCTAGGGAACCTTCAATGAATGTCATTCTAGCTTCATATGTCTTTCTTCTCTCCCCTTCTTGAACTGATATAAAATTCTAATGTGTGCCCTCTGGTTCCATCTTCATTGAAATCTAGCAAAACCGCTGAAGGTAAGATAGTGGCAATGGTGCATGAAAAAAGGGAAAAGGAATACAGTGATTCATAGCATACTTGAAGAAAGTTGCAGTTGTTAACAGCACTACTTTTGTATGTAGACAGGTTAAAATATGTCATATATCAGTGTTAAAAACAAAGTTATTCATCTTGGTTATTTTCTCAAAGTTCAGAAAAAAAGGCAGTAAAACCCTCTGCCATGTGTATCTTTAAAAATTATTTCACATGTCTCTGAAAACAAACCAATTCAATAGCTCCCAATGGTAGCAACAGTAAAGGCAGCATTTTTACATGGATTTGCTTGTGTAATTTCTGTAGTTTTGAATAGTGATCTTTGTTGAAAAGCTTCACATGTTTTCAATCCTCTTTTGTCCACGGACATCCGAGTTAGTAACATACAGTGCCTTTTTTTATTTTGCATTTTCCTTGGAAATCATCACTGAAAGTACAGGTGGAAAACACCCAATAGATCATTGCTGACAGAATTTTAATTTATAGGCATCATATGGTCAAAGGTTCTTCTGTAATTTAATAAATTTGCACAATAAAATAGAAAATGTAAACAAATAAGGAAAAATGATCCTGTTAAATATTGAGCAAATCAATAGCAGAAACTTAAATGAAAAGAACATAATACTCTGTTTCCCTGCAGTCACAGTAATGCAAATAAAAGCAGCAATAAAAGAGTAACTCAGAAATAAAATTCTAGGACCAAGTTTTTTAGTCCTTCTCTGAAAGGTGACAGAAATATGTTGTGGCATTGGGTACGTCAAAGAAGCAGAATCTTGACCAAACCATTTGACAGGCCTTGCTGCCTTCACTGGAACAGTACGTAGGCTGTGAAAGTTGGTAGGTCCAACTTCACCGTCCCCTTTCACAGCCAGAGTGAAAGGCATTAACAGCCTTACCCTGCAAGCCTATACGTGCAGAAATGAGTAATCACTGGAGTAGCTGCTGTGAATTCGGAAAAAGTGCTATATGAATGAAGCTTCTGCACGAGTACTTGTTTGCGGGAAGGAGTTAGGCTTGGTGTGCTGGCTACTGGACTCGCACTGACGTCATGGAAAGCTGCATGAGTAAAACCACGTGCAGCACTTTGAAAATGTAACAATGAGCACATCAGGGGAGTGGAACATCCACTGACTTCAGACGGGCAGCATCATGCTACACAATTCATCTTCTTCAACCTCTCCACTTAAATCTTCTGCAGCTCATAAATGCACAAGCTGGTTTTGTTTTTTTCCCCGCTTGCTTTTTGCAGTTATTTGTTAAAAGGCAAGGATGACTTTTAGACAGTAAATCATTGGAAAGACCTTTAAGCCACCCCATTCTTAAATGACTCATGACTGTACACAAGCCACTGTCACCTCACCGTATTTCAGGCTCAGATGACATTTTAAAATAACTGTAAAGAAGTGGAGTTCTGGAGACAAATATTTTGATTAAGGATATTTTCATTGATTCATTGGGCTTTGAATCAGGCTATGAAATTTTTCTTCATTAAACACTTGAAGAAAGAGGGGAGAAATATAAATTATACTGACTGCATAAAATAGATCATTAATGTGTTTTTGACAAGCCTGAGAGTCCAGTGACATATCTGTCTGCAGAGGAGAGCTTTCTTCTTTTTCAGACTAGATATTAAATAACCTGCTGCAATTAGTCCTTCCATAACAGTGAGTTTTTTCTTAGGTTTTTGACCCCATATTTATGTATCGTTCAATTCACAAGTAAATTACACAAAAGGAACAAATATGTAGGTGTGAAGGTCTTAAGTAACTTGTGGTGGTAACCATGGGTGTAATCCTATTGCCCTTTAATGGGACAGATTATGTGCTTGAAGTTAAGCATGTATATTACAGAATTAAGGCTTCAGTTACTGGTTTTGTGTTTTTATCAAAGTATTGTCACTTTCCACATAGAATATTCTAGATCAAATGTTTTAGAGCTAGCAAGTGGTAACAAAATGTGTTCTTTGTAAGACCACAACATATCCTCATTTGGTATTGAAAAGATACAAACCAGTTTGATTTAAATCTCTTTCATACTTAAGAAAAAAAGTTGTTTCTTCAGTGGATTAGTGGGTCATGTAAAAAGCAAATTTTAGATAAGACAATAGGGTATGAAAACAGTGAAATACTCGCACATGTTTATGCAAGCAAAACTAAGTAGGTAAATTTTCAATTAATATTTAAAATTAGTGTTCCTTTCTAATATTTGTCTGCTGATTATAAATGGAACTGAATGCTTTTTTTTCAGTACTACATACTGTATATTAAATCATTTGCAAAAGGATCCCAGCCCATACTGAAAGCATTTCTGGACACACTGTAGAGAGTTTGGTTAATGTCAGTAACAATAAATCCAACATATTTGGAGGCACACACTCCATATTTGTTAGATTAGAGGTTCTAAATGACTGGTAATGGATTCAAGTGTACAGCCAAATAAAGCTGCATTACTCATAAGCATATGTATCCTCATATTCAAATGTAGAAAATCCAGTTAAGCTCCAGCCCTTCTTAGTTCTTCATTCATGAGATGATACCTTTACGGCAAAAGCAAATAAGTAAAAAGTTTCTTTTACCCCAAATTAAAAAAAAAAACCCAACATTTTTAAAATATAAGTTCGAAGTTAGTCTTCCACAGATAGCCAATTAAATTATGCTAAAAATGACATTTTTAATTAAACACCAAGGTAAGCATAAATGGATTTCAAAATAATTAATCAAACATCAAAAAATTGAAACCTTTTTCTGCTTGAGCAGCAGAAATGAAAGAACCAGTCTTCAGGTCTCATAGAGATTCAATCTAATTTAATTCTCTGTCTTCTCTAAATAAACATTCCTAAAACCTTTTTTTCATCTGGGGGAATAAGGATGAGAGGGGTAATCAATATTTCTAGCATTTTAATTAAAACCGTTAGTGGAATAAATCCATTTAATTATCAGTTAATGAAATACAAGGTCATTTACCTGACAGGAACTTTGAAGGTGGATTACTAGCTGGAATAAAGTAGAAGAACCCAATGTCACAGCCATTTAGCTTCTGTCAAATTTAAGGTTAAAATCCTTTTAGACTTTTTAACCTATTCTCTACCATTTTCTATTATGTATGTCAATTGGCAAGAAGAAATACATGATCAAAACGTACGTACCTTTAATTTTTCTCTAAAGTTTCCTCTAAGTTTCTGTAATTTCTTTCCCATTTTTTTGTCTAAAGAGATGCAAAATGCAAATGAATCCTGGGGTATTTCCACTTATTGCAGAAGGCCTCCTCCTTGAGTGAAGGTAGAGTACTGTGCTTGAACTTTGTTAGAAAATTATTAGCAATTAAACAAACTAAACACAAATGTAGCCAGTAAATATACTTATTGATGAGAAATATTAAGCTTCTTTATTTTTTATATGTAGTGAAGAAAAATACCTGACTTGATTATAGAGGATTTTTAAGGCTGATGTTCTCATTACACCTGTAAAAAGGAAAACGGAAACAGAAAGGGTTCTCTGTGAGTATGGCAGCATACTTCCCATGCTCCTGGTAATGTCTCAATCGGACAGTAAAGCAAGTGGTGAACAAAAGTTCTGCCAGAGGCACAAATGGTGAGTGTCAGTATTGACAAGCAGCAAGATCAACAGAGAAAGAAATACTCTTTCCAGGATTCCGGGACAACCATGCAAGGACAGGAAAAAAATTAATATTTAAGTGGACTGTTCCTACTTTGCAGTCGGATTTTAAGTTCAAGGTTGAGTTTATGTAATTAGAAATAGGTTCTTAACAAAAGGACCTCAGGTGCTGTGTATCATGCACATCTTGCTTTTGGTAATTACAGAAGCGTTCTAGGCGTGGTTAAAGTAGTGCTTCAGAACATGTCAAACTATATGGCACAAGACTGCTCATAACTTTTGTGTGTAAGGACAAGTTATGAACTATAGGCAAGGGAGGCAAAGTTTAATATCTTTTATTAGACCATCTGTTAGAGTCAGGAGAAGAACAGAAAGCTTAAGGGATGCCTCTCAGCACAATGCAAGGTAGGCGGTTGTCTGTGGTAGCCATGACCCTGCTGTCTGCAGTTGTCTGTGTCTAAGTCATGGGAAACTTATAGCTGCAAATGTAGAAGTTGGTGTAGAAGGAGTAGCAGCTAGTACAGGAAGGCAAAATCCGCTTCCCACAGTGAACAAAAGAGATCTGGTGTCCTCAGCCTGCCCTTCCTGCAGCGCTATTGGAGGAGCAAAGCTGACATTTCAAGTTCCAGAACAAGTTATTAACCAAACCCTATGTTGTCCTGTTTTCCTTATGACAAAAGGGACTATATTATTCTTAGAGCAGTAAAATTCACTTTTTACTGTAACTGCTGAAAAAGTGACTCCTCTGCACTTGCTTTCAAACTTTTCTTTGCTTGCAACCCCATATCATGATAGTTTTGCTACAGCATGCATTCCCTATTTTAAAAATATGTAGAATATTGGTGTTAGGAATCAATGTCTTTGAAATTATGAGTTTATGTATATGTTATTTTTATCACATTATTTGTAACAGCATATTTTGCTTGCTTGAAATAATAATAAGAAAATTGACTTTGACAGAATACAACCCATCCTTCATTTTCTATGTTTAGCCTATTTTGCTAGAGGTGCTGAAAGATTTGAATGGTAGCGCTTGAAAGACCTCACTGGGGAATAAAAAAAAAAAAAGAAACCTTTCAAAGTGTCATGAATGCAATGCACTTCATTCCCTGTGTGTTTATAATTCTTGTGTTACTGGAAGTCCTGAAACTTCTTTTATACAACTATTTACTGGAGAAAAACACTGGACTGAAGAAGGACATCATACCTACTACACTGACCAGATTGAGAAATTGATTTTCATATTTTAATACTGATGGTTTTAGCAGATTTGGAAGTTGCTTATTTATAATATTGTATGACATGTGTGTGTTTTTGCTAGGTTAGAACTCTTGTAAGCCATTCGTTTTTAATAAGCGTCTGAACAAGTTTACATAAGGAAACTCAGAAATGGTGGCACAGATGAATGAAGAACCAATTTTAATATGGTAGAATTTCTGGGCCGGTTATTCCCAACTTTTAGTTTTGTATTAAAATGGAAGCATGTCTATTTTAACTTTGTGGTATTAAGACTACTTAAGAGTATAGTTTGTAAAATCCATCAGCCTAATGTCAGGCTCATGTAGGTAGTACAGCCAGCTGTGAAAGCAATCAGAAACTCTTTGTCACCCAAATCCAACAACATTTGCAGAAGATTACTGCAATCAAAATTGAAGTTTCTCATTGTATACTTCTGCTGTCCCCATTGCCCAACAATGGGGAGGATTCTTCTGAAACAGTGAAAGTGATAGGTAGAGACAGCTATTTCATTATGTTGCAATGATGACCTGAGGATGATTTTCTGATGGGGCTATACAGGAGCTGGCATTTTGCAGAGTTACTGCATGTTCTACAGAGGAACAGGAGTTTCTGTGGCTCTTTGATCATTGTGTCGTCAATACACTGTGGGTTCTCCACCTCAGGATGAGACTACCTTGATTCTCAAGATGCTGCTTAGAATTTTTTTAAGCACTTTCTTTACCTATTTTACTCTTGGTTTTTTGTTACTTCCCATGGGAAGAAAATATGTAGTTAAATTCAACCAAGCAGATAAGACAAAAAAATATTTTAGTGGATTCATTCAGTATTACACATAAATCTGAATATGCACATACCTTGAAGAACTCTGTATTGTGAAAATCACTGTTTTAAAAGTATTGTCACATTGCTTTACAGAAAACAATAGTTTCCTGATCTCTGTGGGTTACTCAGATGCAAGTCAGGACAGATTTTGACTGTTTATGTTGGTTTCAGTCTAGCTGTGGTTTTGCAGGATATGAAATATGGTGAATTCAACAGCATGCCATGAAAAGCACTCAGCAAAGTATCCTTTTAGCTGTAATGCTCTTTTAATTTCAGGGAGAACTGTCAAAATTCCACAATATGTCCTGCAGAATCCCACAAAATCTGGCAAATTGCACCAAAGAGATCTAGGGGATTTTTTAGCTGGAAGCTTTGTGGATTCAGTGTCTGGAAAGCCTTACATTTGAGAGATGTGTGAACGTTTCGAATATGAAACACAATGTAGGATTTACTCCCATGGAGAAAAAGTGCTTAAAATTGATTAAGTGAATCTTTCCAGTTTTAAAGAATTATTTTGTCTTCATGTTTCTTTCATGAAAGTTCTTTCCCATTTAACAAAAAGAAGCAAACGGAACCCTGATGTGACATTGATGTGGTACTTCTAGGAGCTTCAGAAAGGACATACTCTTTTCTTTGCACATGTACATGCTGTCTTTGAGATCTGCAGATATTTGGATGCAATGGGAATAGAGTATATAGTCCTTTAACATTGTCCATTGCTTTCACTGCCAAATGCAATGGAGGTTCTGAACATGCAGAAATTGTAGGAACAGATCTAGGTTTCAACTGACTGTATTAGTCAAGCCAACACATACAGCATCTTATTATGAGAATTGTATAACAATAATTACTATACATTCCATCTCTACATATTGAGAAAGAAAACACGGGGAATAAGTGAGTGGATCAGAAATCTTCTTTGTGGTAGTAATGGGGATGTAGAAATGGAACTTACCATATTTAAAGCAAAGCTGTCAGGATCAAATGGGCAAATACATAACAGAAGAAAAGGGTTAGGAAGATGAAGGTATCTTTGCATTGTTTGGAAATGTATTTTGAAAGATACTGCTGTTAAATTTTATTTAAAGAAGGATTTTTAAGCTGGAGCTCTGCACCATTTAATTTCACAGGCTTGGATGGAGTTCCTTATGTTAGATATGTCTGGGAACATACTATGCTTCTAAATAAGAATTTTAACTTCAGATGCCAAATAAAACAATCCATAGTCATAAAGACCTTGTCTGTATCAAAGAAATACTCCTGTATTTGATTTGAAAGTACGAGTGTAAGTGCACTTGTTCAAGTTCCCTTGCTTATAGAGCTTGTACAACTGTAAATGGGACCCGCTGTGCAGAACGGCTGACCTTGAACTAGCTTAGTTATATCACTACAGCTCTCCAATGACTTGAACTCCCAGAGGTGATGATGCTCAGCAGTGGTCTTTGTGACACAGTAGGACTAGCAACAGTTCTTGAGGATGTTGTTTAAGGCTCTGAGCAAACGCAAGAAGACATTCAGTTCAGACATGAACTGAATGCAAACGTGTTTGCAGTCATAGGCTTACTTATTCTGGGGAGCAGCATGATGTTAAATTATTATGTGTTAAAACAAGCATGATGGGAAACAAAGCTAGTACTGTTGACAGGACATCTATTTTTAAAATGGCAGCTCTGGAAAATATGGTCTTGGACTCTGCCATAGAATTAACAGTGAGCAGTGGATCTGATTACAGCTGAATTATTTTCATTTATAAAGTGACTATTTAGACACACACACATATATAATACACATATTTATAAATTTTAGACAGAAGATTTCAAGTATTGTATGAGCTTTCTTCATATTTTAGATATTCTTAAGAAATCTTTCTTACCATTTTAAATGTTCATTTAAACAGGGATGTGCATTTTATATGTATATTTCTTTCTTTAGAATATCTTGTTTTAAAGAGAAAAAGAATTGATATGATGTATGATTTACAGTCTTGGAAAAAAATAACGTAGTCATAACTTTGCAGTTTTTGTGATGCATGAAGATCAGATTTTTTAATGTTGGTTAATGCTTTACTAATTAAAGTGTGCATGTTAATTAAAGCAGAGGCTAATGTTAATTACCTATATTAATGGAATCTCATGTAGCACCTGCCTGAAGCAATGGGTTCAATTTTCAAAATATCTCAATTAAGGCTGAAACTTTTGATTTGCATCTAGTAGGGTTTCAATTAACTGCATTGCAAACTTAAATAACACACTTAAAGGGATAATATCACCAATCACATGCAGCACAGTGGAATTGGTCGGTTCAATTATTGACTATGGCTATGAGAGCTTTCACAGTTGGTAGGTAAGTACTATGGTATTGGCAAGTGATTATTGTCTAGGGCTGTCATAGCTTCTGTGGCTGTTGTAAGAGAGATGTTAAATTGCTGTACTTGGGTTTCACTGAAATTCCATTGTTGAGGGAGACAAAAATAGAATGATGTTTTCTCACATCCAGCGTTTAATGGTGAAGATTCAGCTTGTTCCTCTGAAATAAATGACCACTGTTCCATGATATGGTAAGGCATTTTATCAAATGGGAAAGCAGCATTTGTGATAAAGTGTGCAATGTTGCAGTGTACTTCTCAGCCAAACCAAGAGATGTGATTGTATTCCCAATCTCTGTTTCAGCCACCACAGCATTACGTGTTGACATAGGAGCTTTTAATGAGCAGCTTCAGGAAGCGATTAACAAAGCACTAGAAATAGATGCAATCATGCTGATTGGAAATTCTACCTAAGCTCCATAAACAAGACCGTAATGTCCTGCTACCATACAACTTTCTACGGTAATTATTCCTGATAGCTCCAAGACTTGAACTTTTAATCTGAGTCTACTCCAATAAGACATTGATGGTTCATTTATAATGAAACCAAGATCCAAAGAAATCATGTTAACTTTTGTTGGTTTGGACACACAGCTGAAGAATGGATGTAGGGTTCTGTGGTAGGATCCAAATTTTGTTCATGCATGTAATGCAAAAGTATCTCTCAGCATAATTCCTATGTGGCCTCTGTGGAAACAGACCACTACAGAGTCAGTTTTCAACCATGCTCAGCAAAGAGAATCTGGAGCACAAGGTTAGCCTATGGCTATAATATCAGGATCTCTCACCTGTACCTATATATTTTCCTGATAAAAATGTCTTTGGGCCTTAGACCATCCCACTAGAGTGGGGCCTGTATAATAGATTGCCCGTGCCTGTTAATAAAAGCTGTGATATTCTGCTGTAACACTCAGGCTTAATGCCTCCATTTTAATTAATGCTATGACAAAAGCAAAAAAAAAAAATCTTCACGGTATCAATCTGTTTAAGAAATTTGTGAGATTAGAATAAAACCCTTTTACCAAATTGCATTTAAAATATTCATTTTAAAATATTATAACGACCCTTGACTTATGAGTTATCAGTTTGTTACCTCTCTTGGGTCTAGATTAATCAGTGTGTAATGATTTTTGTTGCTATTTTTGCTTCTAAGGAGCCTCATGTTGTAAGGTCATTAGATGGATTAGAACTCACACTTTTTTTTGTCTCTGGAAACAGGTTAAGGTCTGTCATAATCTGAGTTCCCAGAATCCCCATGTAGTAATACTCAACTTCTTTAACAGTATAATGTTTTTTACATATACCCTATGGCCACAAAGTATTTTCTTATTTATGGTTACTGGAAATGTGCATATTTTAATTAAAGCTTTCCCTTGACAGATATTTTTTGTAGTAATTGAAGTTCAGATTCCCTCAGTCAATATGAATCTTATTTTAGCTGCAGAAAAGTCACATTTTCATGGGTCAGGTACTAAAATAAAAAGATACAGCAGCTATGCATATTATACTGTGATATGTTATTGTCATCTCGGTTATACTTCCTAATATTGTTGGAAGGAAAAAGATTAAATTATGCAATTGTGTAGTCACATGAACATTTGTTACACACATATGTCATCTTCGGACATCTGCATCTTGAGAGGGGTGATTTTGATATTCTCAGTCTGCTTTGGACCTGGATCCTTTTCCCTGTGAAATTAAAACATTTGTTCATATCCGTTTAAATATCTGTCTAAACTTAAATAAAAATAGACAAGTATCTCCAGTTTGTTGGACTCTGGGTAGCACAGAATAATGTAACAATAAATATTGTATTAATTTGGCAATTTTAACTACATTCTAAATGAGAAATGATACAGCATCAAGCAGGCAGTATCTTGTATAATGGTCATGTCTTTGATGAAAATCTGTTGAAATCATTGTATTTACAAGATTACTGAGTTTAGGTCTCTCTGGGTATTAGTTGGCCCAAAGGCACTTAGCCAATTAAGGCTATTGGAAAAAATGAAAGCAATCCAACCTGAAGCTTTCTGAAAGGAATCTTTAACACCATTTACCTTTCCTGCTGTATAGGGACTATATAGTACTTTCAGTATCTTGGGTATACTTGGTTTGGTTTTATTTAGCTGGGGTGTTTTTGTTAAGTATGAGAGGTAAAAAAGTTTAATTCAGTGTTCAAATTACAAAATAATAGTACATAAAAAACATCCTGAACAAGTAATTCTACAGTATCATTTCATTAGGGAACAAGGAAGAAGGCAGCCATGCAAATTTGGATGTTTTTTTTGTCAATGGTGATTTGAAAGGCACACCTGTCAAGTTCTTATTCTTATGTTTTGGCATATGTACTCCTCCTGGAATGTTTTTTTTTATGAAAGTGAAGACCTTAGGTGCTGTAGCCAAATCACTTATGCAGGTTTGGGCCTGGAGTCATGAGAAGTTTGTAATGGAGGTCTTGGGGAAGAATAAAACAACTACAAGTACATAGAATGCACTCTGTTATACTGTGGCATTTTTGACAAAAATGGAAAGAGCAAGTAGGTTGAGTTGCATCAGGTAGTCACGAGCTAGAATGTGTGGTATATTTTTTAAAGGGTTCACATAAGACCCCGTTGTGCAGTCTGTACTCTGACAAAATTCCCTTTTACACTGTGGAAAGTGTATTATTTCCTAAATACAGTATCTGAATAATTTGAATGCTGGATATTGGCTTTTCTTTTAAAGTTATTTTTGGAGCATTGACACACATAACATAGATGTGAATCAAAATCTACCTTAAAGTGCTGAGATAAAAGGTTTCCACTAAATTTTGTCTTGGTAAGCAATAAAGTGTTATCACATTAGAATCCTTGTCAAAGTAAGGTGTCTAACATGTTTCTGAAAAGGCAGCATTCGTGGAAAAAAAAAGTTTTTATTGTTAGAAAAGAGATCTCACTTCTGTTATATTTCAGGGCTTTAATTGTTCTGTTACTTTGTCTTAGCCTTGAACAGTCTCTCTACATGACTGGACCATATCTTAATATTTTAAATGTATATATAAACAGGTTTTTAAAAATAATTTTATATCACATCTGGTTTTACTGCATGTTGCTGCATGTCTCTAGAGGCATACAGCATTTTTATTTTCCAGTAAATTTATACTAGTTACAGTCTCCAGCTGTTTCAGATATAGGATCATTTCCTGTTGGTACAGTTTCCAGGACAATTCCTTTTTTTTTCTTCTCAGAAGAATGAGAAATTTAATTTAACAAAGTCATCCTATAATTGCCTTTGTATCTAGCAAGGTATCTAGCAATCTAAATATTTTATTTTATTTAAAACATCTGTCTACATAATATCATATGACTATACAAGCCTATATCAGCCTTCTGAAAGACAGCTGCTGCCACTTTTATTTAATTTATAAGAGACCAACAGAATTGCTCCTTAAGATAAAGCCCGTCTGCCACTGAGTCATATATAAAAAAATTTTGCAAGATGAAAATTGCTTGCACTTACAGTTCTTGTTAAACTAATCTAGGTCTTTTTCAAATTTAGAAGCATCGTTCTTCCTTTTCCCTCTGCCCCTCCACTCCCCCAGCCCCCCAATCACTATGGAAACATAGGAGCTTTACATATACATTTTTTAGAAGCTCATTTTATTAAGATTGAAGGTACATTTCTTTTTAAGATGAAATGCAAACTAGAGTCGCATCTTAATCGCTTGCTTGTGGGATCTATTTATCTCCTGCTATCTTCATTTTCACAAACATTTGGTGCAAATTATACTGGTCAGAATTTTCATGCAGTTTTTCAGAAAATATATAGGGGAAGTGATAATGCCAATATAGATCTTTATCTGTTTTGTGTTACTAAGCTTTGTTTGCAGTGATTGTAAACTGTTTCTTTCTATGAAGCCACTCATACCGAAAAGAAAATGTTTAATAGATAGTATCAATTTAGGCACAGCAGCCACCCTAGAAAAATAGACATAGGCATTCTACAGTATGTCTAAATAAGACAAGTTTACCTTTTCCAGGGAAGCAATCAAAACATTCCTTTTTGGACAACTAAGAGTATGAAAGGAAAATGTTTATGGTTCCCTACTGGCACATGGTTATGATTGACAGGAAAAACCAACATGTATGCCACATGAGACATCTTGTTCAGGAACTTTCAGGAGGGTAGTAAATTGGTGTTGGCACAAACACAAAAAAATAAAATGACTTGATTCAGCAGTTTTCAATTCTAAATCCCCAGGCTCCAAAGAAAGAAGTAAATATTCATCAAATGATCAAAATTTATATTGATTTTTATTCTGCATTAGCAGCTCAAAGTCAAGATTCTTGACAGGGTGGATGTCAGTTTGAATGATTCTCTTTGAAATAAGGATACAGGCACTGGGCCGAGTGCTACTGTGCATTCCTGAACCATAGGAAAAGACTATTAGAACCCTAGGAAGCTAAATTTTTAAAAGAATAGTATAAAGGCATGCTTGTTCTGTACTGTTTTGATAAGTAAATTGTTGTTATTAGTATGTAAAGTAATTCTTGCTGTTCCTGCTTTACTCCATCTTTTCCATTATCATCTAAGGACAATTTTTCTATAGTACTTCAAAGGGCAACGGTAGTTTACGTACTATAGTAACTGAGTTAATATCAGTACTTCCAAAAGTAAGTGTATTTTAGAGTGAAGTGCTAGTCTGGCAGAGCAAAGGAAGCCAAGATTGTATCTGTGCATTATACACCTTTAATTTTGCAGTTTCTGCCAGGGAGTAAATAAAGATCTTGGGGGAGGGGTGGGTGAAGACGGATGGAAATCCAAGGGAAGAGAATGTGAGCGTGAAAGCAGTGCTGAAACACGAATCTGATGGCTGTGATTACCGAGCTGTGAGATTTAATGAGAAAGCCTGTATTAGAGTGAAGTAGAAAATCATAACCATCACCTCTAGTCTATAGGAGTATAATTGGATCTCAGCCCCCAGCAAAAACTAAATAAATAAGTTAGTGAGTTTTTAACAAACTTAAATATATTGAGACTAAAAGGGGAAGTTATCTCCATTACTGTACTGTTGTGGTATACTTGGGGGGTTTTAAGTATCTCAACTTGCACTAAAATGAGTTTCATTGTTGAGAAATGGGAGAAGAGAACGGTAAGTGTGTGTTTGGGAGGGTTAAATAAAAAGTGAGGCAGAAATACTGTAACTATCAACTAACAAATTTCCCAAATGTCCTAGGTGCTTACAATTCAGCAAACATCTTTAACAGCGTAGCTTTAAAATTAAATTTTACAAACATTATGGGTAATGCTTTAATAGTATGCAAATTGCAATGAAGTCAGCAGCAGCAAAGCTGACCTCTCAGCAATACAAATATTCTGTGTTTAAAACAGTTATCTTTTTACAGTTCCCTCTACCTCAGTAGGTGTCAGGTGCTTCAAGAGGCTCCCCGTCTGAGGTTCATAAAAAAACTCAAAGGAGCAGCAGTCTGTGCCGGCTTTTTATACACAGCAAGGCAGTTGTACAAATCAACATATCGAGCTACATGTTTTTGCTGTTGCTACAATGATTACTAATGTTTCTACTAATAATATTCTTTAAAATGTCCTCACAATTCTTTTTTGTGTTTTCTGTTTCTAGCTTTCCTAGAAACCATCTCTCTCTCTCTTACATATATGTGGAAAGGAAAAAGAATGTACAGAGAAAAATACTTAGCCTGCATTTCCCTGCTGTTATTAAATACATTAATTAAGTAACATGTAGTTTTTATACTCCTTCCTAGTCTGCCTATTCTTAATTAATCTTGCAGTGGAGACAGAGTCCTGTGTTCATTAATAGTTTGATATCAAATAAATTCTTAAAAAAACAATTTCTCCCTGTAAGAGTGATCATAATTAAAAAAAAACAAAACCAAACCAAACTACTTACATTGTATAGTAAGAAAATTTCCCCATCTCTAGGGGTAATATAACATCAAATAGACTATCTAGACATGGAAAAAATCTCCTTCAAGTTCAGAACAAGTCAAATAAGCATTTGATGAGAGTCTTTGAGGTACTGTCAGTGTAGGAGTTTGGACTTGAAAATGTTTGACACTATTGAGCCTCTCAAAACATTGAATGAAAAGGAGACGACTTTAGCTTAAAACTTCCGCAATTTTGTGAGTTGGTATGTATAGGAAATTGTGGAACTAGTTGTTATATATATTTGCAATTATTAAATTAATAAATATGAAACACCTCTCAAGCATAGAGAAGTTTAAAATGGAGCTACTCGGAAAAAATCAAACTGTTTATGCAGTACTTAAAATAATTACTATGTAACATGCTCACAAATGATATAGTGTTACAGAAAAAAGATTTCATATTTTTTCGGTAATACAGATCATCTTATTAGTAATATCTACATTTTATGTAGGTTCTGAAAAGGATAAATAACAGAATTACATAAAAATTTCTCTTCATGAAAAGATATCAAAACATAAACCAGAAATACTATTACAATATGGTAAAATCAATTAAAAGTCAGTATGTATTACCAAAGTAACATACATTGCAAGTTTAAAGAAATAAATAATTACCTTATATTTACTTCCGAAGGAGAATTTTCAATATAATAAATTCAGATAACTTGGAAGCCACTTTCTACAAATAAGTCATCAGGTTTCACTTCACTGTAAGGCAGTAAAGCTTCCAATGGTCAGAAAAGAGATTTCTTCTAAATATGGACAAAGTAGATCTCTGAGCAAAATTTCCTAGGAAAAAGCCGTAACATTTTTATATTAACTCAGTCATGCCTTCCTGGGATGTGTTGGGTAGTTTTCCCTACGAGGTATTGGTTTTGCAAGACCTACCTTCCCTCATGTTTTTAAATAGAAATGTGCATGTCAATCTGCTGCAGAGGTGGGAGCGGAGGAATGTGCACCATCACTCTGGAATTTCTCTTGCACACATGTGCTGTCCTGAATTATGAACATTGGTACTTTTAACCTTAAGGGCATGGTCGTTTTGAATGCCCAGCCCTATAGGTCGAGTTGGGTGCATTGCCTGACCATACGGTTTGGTACGTGGTACATGCTCCTTTGAGAGGAGCATGACTTTTAGAAAATCAGTGCTTTGGTTGATAAGCAGGCTCTTTAACAATCTCTTTCTAAGCCACTTCATTGCTCTAAAAGTGCAAATAGAGGGAATGGTAGGAACAATCAGAACTGTGCAAATAGTAGAGGTTTTAATTAAGTAAGATTAAGTTTACAATTTTAGCATTAAGGAAAGATTTTCTGAGTCTGACTAGTCTTTCCTCTTCTTGACTACTTTGCGGTCTTGAGGCTGGCCCAGAAAGGTATTCAACCTTGTGTTTAAGTACAACATATCTGTGTTCTGACCTCCTATAACAAATTGTTTTCTCTGCCAGACAGGAAAGAAACCAAAACAAAAGGTTGTGTTGATGAATTGCTACTTTAATAGGACAAAGTCTTCTGGGTTTGTAAGAATGGGACTGTTTGCCTTACAGTTCTTGTGGCACGCGAAGAGGTGTCACTGAAGGAGCTGGAAGGCATCTGGCAGCTTTGATGAAATGCACTCTAACTGTTAGGTTGATGTGTTCAGCTGGATCTGCATCCTTGTTAATTTTTATATTCTGCCTGGTTTTAGCAAGCACTGTTCTGTCATCCTATTTCTCTTGTCAGAGCAAGCCTGTTCCCCACCCGGTCCCCGATTATTACAAACCCTTCTTTTGCATCCTGCCTGTCACTCTCTTGTGCTGCAGGCTGGAGATGCAGACCTGCAAGACAAGAAGAGTAGCAATAGTTACTGACCATTGTTCAATTCCCATTCTTACAAGGACTTTTTTTCACCTCACAATTTTGGGATGCTATTGTCAGAAACTATTCAGAGTCTTGGAAGTCTCTGGAGAGGTTAATCCTTTCATACTTTTCTTCAGTGCTTTTTGGTATTTGTGATATAAGGAACTTCTCTGGGTACATAGCTGAGATCTGTTTGATGCACAGGGCATGCCACGCTCTTGTGTTGTATTTAATGTTACACTGAACAGAACCAAAGGCAGGGGAACAGTCAGGAATTAGACACCAGAGGTCCAGATTTTAAATTAACAGCATGATCGGGACACCTCCATGGAGTTGGTCAGACAATGCTGCTGAGACCATGCTACTGATTGCATTTGCACTCCACAGTCCTGAAGTCACAGGTCATGTTCCTAATCTTTATAACAAAACAGCAAAACCCCTATGTATTTCTGAAAGTCGAGGGAAACCCTGCAAAAAGGTATTGCTGTTATTTACTGGATTCCTCCCCCCCCCGCCCCGTTATTTCTGATGGCTCTGGGAACTGCCTGAAGTTCTGCTTGCTATAACCACAGCCCTACTCTATCTAAAATTTCATTTTATAGTTCCTATGGACAGGCTTAAAATTCACTGTGCTGTTACTGCTGTTACTTAAACTCTACGATGAGTTTAAGTACCTTGATAAGTAAGAATATTGTTGCCTTGTAATTTTGCTCATTCTGTGTGGAGGTTTCACATTGTTGTGATGGTTTTAGTACACTGAAAAGCAAAGTGATAAAGTTATTAGCAATATAAAAGCATTTCTGAGATTTATGATGATAAAAACACTTTGCTAAGATTTTAACTGGTAACAAGCATGCCCTGATTAACAGAATTAATTTCCTGCATGATCAAAACACAACGTGTCCTTTGTAATAGGACTATCAAATGTTCAGCTCTCAGTAAACACATTTTACGATATAGGATTATTTTTTAATCTGATTTAGTCCTAAAGAGAGTGTGCAAGATGAAGGATGGAAGAGGCAGGGGAGCAAAAAGCAGGAAGGGTAACAGACTAAGAAAGAAGTCAACTGCAGCAAGGTCTGTGTTTTAATTATGCAGAGGGAGGGGGGGAAAAAGGAGAAAAAAAAAAAATAAGAGAAGATAAGGGTTACCATCCTGCTTCAACAACAAAAACAAATGCCTACACTTAGGGTAAAACAGTACTGCTAAGAAGTCACTTGAAGTCCACTGTGAAATGGTGGACCTGATGATCCTAAAGGTCTTTTCCAGCCTCACTGATTCTATGATTCTGTCATACAATGCCATTTAAAATGCTGGTGTGACTTCTTGGAAGTATTGCTTCTACCCCCAGTGTTTTCAGCAACAGAAGACCTGCTGGCTGGTGGTGGGGATGGAGTGGTGGATGATTAAGCAGGTCTGTATAGTCTTTGGTCAAACTCTTGCCTGCCAAAGAACTCTTTAAGCTACATCTCCATAGAAGATATTTTGAGCCATGTACTACTCAACATAGTTTTATTCAGTAGCTGCGTCTGTGACAGAGCCAGGGTCTGTTTCATGTCCTGTAATAAAGCCTCCTCCACAACTTTATAATGTGGAGAGATAGACAGAATATTGTGAGAGAAAACAACAAAAAATGTTTGAGGGCACAGATATGACCACATAATGCTACTGTGATCAAGTTAATTATGGTAAGGAATTAATCTCAATTTTATCTCTCAAGAAATTCACCAATTACAAAGATGTAAGGAGTGCCAAACTGGGATATGCATCCGTTTAGAATGGTGCATCTGAGTTTGCACTTCTATAAAATATACGTATAGATGAGCCTTCTAAGTCTACATGCTGTATAATGCCATCCAACCACCTCTTTGTTTGGCAGACACTGGAATTTGTGCTTTAATTTAAGAGACAATGTGTTTATCCAGCCTAAGTTCAACTAACGGCAGACGAACTGAACTGTGTCTGTGTTTCATGTGTAATTCTATAGTAATTACAGTTTAGGGTGACAGCGGTAGAGCTTTCCTACAGCACTGTAGAGAAAGGATAATGCAAGATAAGATACTTTCATAATTCGAATTTGACTGAATGTATTATAATTTGTATATTTAAAACACAGAATAGTTTGCTTACAGTAACATAGTTAGTTAATAACAAAAGTCTTGTGCTCCCTAGGAAACAGTGTCTGAAAATACTTTCAACACCAATTCAGTGATATTTATTCTAGTACATTCAAAAATTTTTTTTTTTTTTGCAGCAGAACAACACTAGCACTGAGTTCTTATCTCCAGTTTACATTGGTGTAAATTTTGAGTCTCTCGTTTGACATTCTGTATACAATATAACCTTTCAATCTCCTTCCTCCCACAGTAACAGCCATTATCCCTCGTCTTCTCTTTCTCCACTTCAGAATAAGGTCATTCTAACATGTAGGTCTAACAAGAAATACAATGTATTTTCATTGATTTGTATTGTCACTGATTACCCCTTCGTGTTGTATAGTGATCTGTATAGTAAAGGACATTGTATGTTGTCATGCAAAGCCAGTCTTAAGGAACAGATTCTGCACCCCAGGCTCCCCTGGTTTATTTGTAAGGTCTTGCTTTTTGGGAAATAAGCTTTCTGATAATAGCCTTGAAAATATTTACCATTATTAATTGGTCTCTAGAACTGAATATTTGGCACTAATATAGATTTTTTTCACTGTTTTTCCCCAGAGACTACTGTTTTTTCATAGTCTTGTTCAGAGATTGGATCCTGGAAAATGAGAACATTTTGTCATTTGATTATTGGAAATATCTCAGTTTAATTTACAACAGAATATTGTAAACTCATTGCATCCTGGTATGACAGTGACTGTTAGAGAATCTGTACAAGTGTGGAACCAGACTATCACCAGCATCTTTATTGTGTTTTTACCACAAAAATAGTCACTTAGATGAGGACCATGAAGTGGAAAACAACTGCTGAGTATCATTCCTTGGCATTTTTTTTCCACGCTCAATTTTTGACTGATTCTGGCTTGCTACATCCTCTGAAAAAAAGAATAAACTGAATTCCACTTCTGACATGGGGCACTAAGAGTAAATGAATGATTGCCTCCCAGCAAATTTCTATTACATATATTAGGGATGATGCAAATCTCACTAGACTTTCTCATGATTTTCTAGATATCCATGTCCATAGAGGTGTGTTTGTGGTAGAGATTAAGTTCTTATAGTTGTATTAAGTAACAAGAAAGCGTATGTAGGGAGGTCTGAAAATGCACACTTAAAATAAGCTGGAAGGTAGAGCAAGTAGCTTTTCTATATTTGATTAGCAATTAATAAAGTTGCTACTTTATTCTGCCAGAATACTGCAGAACTAGTCCTTCATTCACAGAATCACAGAATCACTAAGGTTGGAAAGGACCTTCAAGATCACCAAGTCCAACCATTAATCCAGCGCCACCATGTCCTGAAGCACCACATCCACACGTTCTTATCACTAAAGGTTTTAAGTTGAAAGTAAACTGCAGTATCTGTGCTGTGTGCTATTTTCTGGATTGTGCCTTGTACCTGTTAGTTCAACTCCTGCTGAATGTAGGGTTTTGAGACTTAAACTGATCGATACGTACTCGAGGTCTTCAAAGATTCTTTGGATTTACAGTTGATATCAGAACAGGGGCAAAAAAAATGCTTAAGTACAACAGTGAGATAGATGAATTAATACAGAAAAGAAATCAGAGAGATCCATCTGAAACTCTACACTGCCTGAGTTTGAGTTGCTGTAAGTATTCGCAATAGTTGAAGACAGAAATTGGGTTTAAAAAGAGAAATAGTTGATCTATAGAGGGATCATATTTCTGAGGTACAAGAACTGGGACGCAGTTGCTTGTATTCAGGATTCATAGACTATGATGTTGATGGAGTTCATAATCTTCAGTACAAGAAAGCCTTATAGCTGTGAAGAAGAAATAGTGGATTCTCATTCATCTCTTTCCATATATTTACTTACCCTTTCCATCCTGTTTTTCCTTTTTCCCACTATTCTATTTCATTCTCCTTTTTTTTCTCCCATTTTTCATATACATTAATGATTTGCCTATTTACAAATATTTTTACAAGTGAACAGAGAATGAAAGATCTGTGAAAAGCTGCTTGCTTTATTTTTCCCATTTTTTATGTTAAAATATAGAGGAAATTATAAGGAGGGGAATTAGAAAATATAAAAAAAAAAAGGTGTATCTCAAGTATTGGGATAGTTGTGCTATTTGAGAAATATCATGTGTTCATTTAGTTCAGAGCTGAGTTTTAATTCATATGTGTGAGGTTCCAGAGTTTAGGCTCTGGGGCAAGGGGGGAGGAAGAGGTTGTATACGTAATTTCAACAACAGCCAAAAAAAAACCCCCAAACCAAAAAAAAAATCACCCAAAAAACCACCCAAAATCCATAGGAAAAAAAAGCAAGAATTACTTTTCTTAATTTCCAAACCCATCCTGAAAATCAGGGAAAATATTTGCTTAAAGTTTTCTACAAGATTTCACCTCTAGGCTTAAACAATCACAGAAGATTTTAATTGATAATTTATTTGTTTTAGAAAGTTACTGGACACTCACAACAGGACTTTAGACTGGAAGTGTTATGTCAACCATAACTAAAATAAAACCAACCAGTGAATAACTGCCTTCTGGTAAGAATAAATTAAAAGAACAAATTCATTGCCTTATGTGGACAATACAAAATACACAGCTGGAAGATTATCCTTACTTGTGAAGAATCCTTCCAAAAAAGAAATTTGATCAGGAACCCTGTATACTATGGAAGGGGATTGTTTATCAACTTAAAGGAAAATGTACTTGGGGGTGGAAGGGGAACAGGAAGGTGATGACGTTTGTTTATTTGCTGCTTCTGGTCATTTCTGAGTTCTATAAATAGCAGTTTTAATTACAGTTTCTGAAAGGCCATGTTTTATAGCTCTCTCAAACCTTAACATTTTACTCTAACTGGACAGTCCCAACTAATTAGTCTTGAATTCAGGTAATATTTCTTCTTTGGTAACCCTGTGTGGTTTAGTTTTCCACTATTTTATAATGGGTATGAAAGCCTTTTATTTAATTTATGTACACACTAAAAGACTGCATGGTTTACTTGCAATTTTTATCTTCTATGTCCTTGGAAAATTTCTAGTATTTTGTGTTGTTTTAATTTCTCAAAAGCATATTGGGGTTTACTGCCAAATGTAACAAATCTCACTGTAAGGAGCAACTAAGAGAGAAAGCTGTAAATGTTTGAAAGAGAAGTTTTAAAAGGAAATGGAGTTTCCAAATCATCTATGTTATGACTCAGAAAAACTGCAGCAAGGCAAGGCATAAGCAAATGTACGTAACTCTTATTACCACAAGGTTATAAAGACATTCCAACCTTCTTTCAGACTTTCCCTACTGACATTCTTCGGTGCCCATTTCCCTCCACTTGCCTGCATTTTTCCTAGATTTTGCAGATTTCCCTTCTCCTCTCTAGCCCTTTCACTGCTTTCTCTTTACAGCTGCTGTTGTTCCATGGAGCGGTAACTCTGTCGTGCTCTCAGCAGCCAAGCAAACTCTTCACTTCCCTGCCTCCTGCAGTAGGAAATGCAGGAGTCCTTACACAAAATTTCCTCCGTGCTTGTTGCGTTTGCTTGCCATAGCACTGAATAGTTAAGCAAGTATTCTCCTCCTAATGGAAATAAGAGTATGTAGTCACACAGAAGTAGCAGTTCATGAAGCATTATCAGAATTTGTAATGCATTTTTCTTTCCGTGAAGCATATTAAAAGTAAACAATAGCATATTGGTCCCAAAGTGCTTTTGAACTTACTCTACCCTCTGTTCCTTGTCCTGTTCCTAGGGGCAAGTGTGGCAAAGAGCAGATTTTATCCTTTTATCATCTGGTTCTCTGAGCCCCCGAATCAAACTGATCACCACAGCTGTAATAAATAAAGTGTCTATTCAATAAGTTATGATGCCAAATATTATTCAACATTCTTCTGGCCAGGCACAGAGTCTGATGGAAAACAGCACATCTCACTTACTGCCTTTTTTCTTGCAATCAAAATTGCTGAGTAATCTGTGGACACCAGATATGGGAAAGCAGAATGTGAATAATGCCAATTTGCTTGGTTTTGTTTACATTTACTGTTTAAAACAAAAATACCTGTAGCAATATGTCTTTCATTAATTATGAAGCACAGGCAATGTGTTAACAATATCAGCCTTGAAGCCTATGAGAAATGTAATTTTATGTATCTACCTGTTCTGTCATACTGTGTGATTTCTAACATCTTTTTCATTCATGTCCAGACATTTTTATGCAGCTTTTGATTGGATATACATCTCACAGAATATATAGCACATTCTCTGATAGAAACCTCAGTAGTTCAGTTCTAGCATTTAGGAATACACTGTACTTTTATCTTCAGCCTTTTTGACTGTCATGCAAGGAGAAAAATGATGGTATGAATCATTTGCTTAAAATTGTTGCAGTCCAAATGTATTTATTTTAAATGCATTCTTTCTGAATTTTTTAAAAAAAGGTCTGTTGTTTTTTTTTTTTTTTCTCTTTGTTTTCTTTCTCTAGGCTGAGGTTCAGCTATGCTATCTGGAAGCACAAAGAGATGCTGTTGAACAGATGTCCTTAAAGCTGTACAGTGAGCAGTACAACAGTAGTAGCAAGCGAAAGGAAGAGTTTGCTGATATGTCAAAAGTTCACACAGTGGGAAGTAATGGGTAGGGAACTATTCTTTTTGTTGTTTTATTCTCACTGATCTGTATTTTTTTTTTTCATGATATACGTTTTCATACTTCTAGTTAACCAGGATTTTTCTTCCTAGGCCAAGAGACAGGGGAAAACTCTATATATTTATTTTTTAATATATGAATGCAAAAAATAATGGGTTCTGGATAATTTATACAAATCATGGTTTGTTCATAGGACTACCTAACATTATCTAACAGCAATCCATTATTTTGATTTTAAAAAATGTAATGTGTCCTTTTGCTTCAGGCTTTTTCAATGTCTTCAAGTCTTTTGATTTCTTAGCTTATAGGGAAGCATCTTTATAATGTATTAATGCCTCTGCAAGATAATTCTCCGTAATCATTATTCTACTAGTGACTAGGAAATATGAATGTGAAGCCATTCATTTATAGTTCACCAGTTTGAACATCCCAGTTTTGTACTTCTAGAAAGCTTTAATTTTAACAGTTTTCCTTTGACTTGGTCTTCTCAGTCTGTTTTTTAATAAATGTAAACACACATACCCACATATATGTGTATGCATAAAAGCACTCTTTCTTAACAGGTTGAGCAAAGAACCTCAGACAAATTAATCACTGGACTATGCTAAAAGGAAGTCTTGCTGCCCCTCCCTTTTTCACAACCAAGAAAACTTGTAGTTCTGGTTTAAGAATTTTTCTTGAAGGTCTTTTGAAAACCATATCATCCAACTGCTAGCTCCCCTAAATGAACATAAGAACATATCTATGAGTTCATAGTAGTGTGGGACAAAAGCAGTTTGAAGGATCCAACTAGTGCTCATTGTTTGGGTACACCGTCATCCTGATGCAAATTTTCTCATAACCAGTAAATACAGTAGAACTTTTGCCCGCAGTTTCCTATGCAAGGAAAGTCATTGACCAACGCGTTTGTGAGTTCGTTATCTGCAGAACTTCCTTTACCAATTCTTAACTCAGTGTTGAAGTCTTGGAAACACAGTTTTATTAGATTACCAACTGTAAAGATAAATGAGCCTTGTAAACATCCCCTCTTCTTATACGGAAAGATGACTGTTTTAGAAAAGTTGATGTGGGCTAATTATGTAGGATTACTGAGATCCTGATTACATATGCAGAAGTCTGTCAGATTCTCAAACATGCCAGTGCACCTAGCGCCAACCATAAAAATAATTTGTTCAGAATTGGTGTGTATATGTATATAAATGTGCACCGAAGGCTACATTTTCAAAAACAGTTTCTAATTTTGCAGCCACAGTTGAATTCGAACAAGACTTGTGGTTGGAATATTGTGTGGGACCTAAGACAGTAAAACATCAACAGATATTTGATTTTATTGAGGATAGGGTATATAAAGCTTTGAGCCTCATGGAAAAATCCAGTTTGTAACTCTACATACCATATGTGTAAAGCAAATAGGCTCTTAAATGCACTTGTTTGCACTCGTAATTACATGCTTATTACTGGGAGTGGTAAACTACTAGTGTTCCCTACCTTTTCTGTGCTGTGGCCACCTTTCTGGGCCCTTATGTCCATCCCAGCCCTTAGAGGCCCAACAGTGGGTTAAGGGGCCAAAGGACCAGAGGGAGACAAATACAATAGCATGTATTCAGTCATTATAGAAACTGGGATGCGCTGAATTCAGATGGAAGACTTCCAGTTGACCCAGTCTGAGGTATTGTGTTGAACACAATGGAAATGCCTTTCAGCTGTTTGAAAATACAGTTGATAAAACATTTCTTACTGCATAAAAGCTGTGGACAAAAATACATTGTACAACATGAAGGACAGATTCTGGGATCCTGTTATCACCTAGTATTGGGCCTTTATGGGTGAGGCTTTGAGATAAATGCATTAAAAGGGGCTTCAAGTACGCAGAATATAAGGCAATTTTCAAGCTGTTAAGGTCAGAACTTTGATTTCCCCTATGTCCCCCTAATAAAAACATGTGTATGGAAAGACATTCCAAAAAATGATGACCCAGAAACTTGAAAGAACTTTTTGTTTGGTTGAATTTTTTTGGTAGGCTTACCAGTGTGTTTACAGTATTTCTAAATACCATGTGAGTTATGCCGTCAAAGAAATAATACAAACTGGAAGTGTGTGTTAAACATGGGGAAAAAGGCTGATAGAAAGAGCTTCACATTCCTTTTTATTTATTAATGCCATAGACGAACTGGTTTTCTCATGAGAAAGGTGCTCATGAATTTTCATTCAAAATAATAAATTGATGTCCACATTTTAAGAAATATGTTTAGGGTTCAAGGGATTAGACATGCAACTCTGCATATCTGATTCCCTGTTTACTAAGATAAAATATACTTCTTAATGTCATTTCAGTTATTATGTAGCTAATGGTTTTAGCTTATTAAGCACCAAACCTATATTAAGGAAGCTGTAGTTACCTGCCCTTTAACTAATATTATCGTCTTCTTGTTGGCAATGTTTGGGTACTTTTAGTGGAGGAATATTTTTTTTCAATAAATAGAGGACCTAATTTATTCTAACAATTGGTGGATTTGGATAATCAACCAAAATTAGATCTCTTCTATAGTTCTTGCATTTGTAACACACATCAGCATTTCAGAAGTTATGCTCTCCCTGATTCTGCCTGTGGCAATATGAAAAAAAAGATCTGCTAAGCCCAGGAAAAATAGATTCTGAATAAAAAAGAAATATTCCGTACACAACAGAAATACTGACAGGTACATTTTAATCTTAGCCTGTCACTGATCCTATAATTGATGGATTTTCTGACTATCTTTTTAGTGGCTTAGTAACTTCCATCCTCTTCCAAAATGTAATTTAGTAATAATTAGTAGATCCATCCATTTATATGTAAGGCGTTCATTTTAAAAACAAATCTTTTTTTTAAATACCAGAGTTATTTTAGAACCATTAAAAATATTGCAATCGAATTTTAAGAAAAAACATACATGATGCTTTGTAAGCTGACTTCACTATCTTCAGACTCAGGCAAATAGCTGCCATAGACAGGTTGCTTAAAAATGCTCCCAGGTGACTTTATTTTACAGAAGAAAACAAAAAAAAGAGAGAATTGATACAGTATGTAAACTCTGAGGGAAAAAAATCCCCATTACATCTTGCATCCCTTCCTGGGCTTTTTTGAGTGAATCCAGTTTCTCTCACCCTTTGCTTTGGGTTGAGTTGTTGTCCAGAACTTTAGCTAGAAATCAAAATATTCAGCTGTTTCCGAGTGCTTATCTGGGTTCTATAAAGGTCAGGGAAAAGTGCTTTTGTGTGCCTTTATAGGATCGATTCATTCCATTACACCAATAAATGGACAAAATTGGACAGTAACTAAGATGATGTTGTATAGATGCAAAGCAGATCTTTGGATCCAGCACATGTTCTGCCCATTATAGTAAAATCCCAGTCCACTTCCTAGTGCAGTTTCCAAAGACATCCCATCCCATTCTGGCAGCACCAAGTCATGAACATTAGATGTAGGCTTTAATTCCCGTCGTCTTCATATCTTGATTTAGATTTTCACTGGTATATACCAGCCAAGTCCAAATGAATCTATACCGATTTATAGGAGATGAAATCTAGTCTCTTATATCATAAAACATATGTTTTAATAACTGCCTGTCAGTTTTATCACTTGGGGTAATATTTGGATAAGACAGAAGGGAAAAAAGGAGCAGTAGATACTGAAGATACAGAATGGTTATACAGTTTTCTGAGGAAGGGATAAAGATTCAGTATCACTGCAAATACACCATTCAGAATGGAGTTTAGTTTTATTTTAGTTCACAATGATATCTGAGTCAAATACCTCCTGAAACAGGAGAAAAGCCCTGAACTCCAAATTAAACTATTATATTTCAACAATAGTAACTTGCCCTTTTATGCTTGCTCTTCTTTATAATAGCATCATCGCTTACCTTCTCAGGGCAGCAGGCAATTTTAGGTAAGTGCACCTCATAAATTGTTGAGTAAAAGTATTCTAAGTACAGTGGATTAAACTAGAGAGTTACTTCAGAAGCAGGAATCAACATTTGTGCATTATACAAGACTTCCTTTGTTGTCAATTCATTGAAAATAATACCACAGAAGGGAAATGCTTTCTTCTCTCTTGCTTGCTTTCTTGCAGAAAGACAGTTGTACTTGTCACAACTTTATCTATAAGCTTTCAAAATTACCATGCATATGGCACTCTACTTAACAACAACTGAAACTGCGATAGTATTAATAACATTAAAAACCTGTTAGTTTATTGTTTCTCTGTTGAAATACTGCTGATTTTTTTAATGGTGTTGCTAAAAAAGTTGTTAATAATTGGAGAAATTAGCTTTAGTGGAACATGCGCTATTGTTTGATCAATATGGGTTTTTTTTGATACTACTGACAAGGCTTTTGTTAGTTCCAATTTTGCAAGTTTGAAGATCCCTTTTCAAGGGGTATCTTTTTGATGAATGTGCAGTTTTTCAGCATGTACCTTCTGTCTTGTATCACAGTGTTTTAGAAGGATCTATGCTTTACTTATTCACTAGGCTTTCAATAGAGAATCACATTAATCCTTTTAAGCTCCTTATTCTAATGATTTATTTTGTTGAAAACCATAGTGATCCTTCTTTGAATTTTAATGATTGCTGGCTATTCAAGGATTCATTGTTTTGACTTCCTGTCCTTACCTTTGTTTCTTACATGTCTGTAGGGAACACCTGTCTAATACTGTATCTGGCCTTAGTTCTCACTGGCTTACCATATTCACTCAAGCCTATCTTAAAGTGTTAAGTTGAAATGCTAGCTACTCATCCATGAAAATAAACGTAGGATATTTACAGAGATGGGCAGATAGACAGCAGAGGGATGGCTGAATGGATTGAGTCATTTTGTGATGAAAATGTTTTTATTCGAATTATATCGAGATGATTGTTGCAAAGTTTGCTCAATGGAAAGTCAGCACTTTAAAAACCATTAAACAACAACATCTATGGGGGATTTCTATTTCAAAATTTTTGAAGCAAATGCAGTATGCCAAGAGTTGTCAGGATTTGGCATCAGCCGCTGAATTTAGGTCATGGCACCAGCTTAAATTGGATTTCAGTTTTCATTTTCATCCACTCTGTATAAATACAGAATGTCTCTTTAGAAATATAACTAGGAACATCATGAGTTTTCAAGAATATATTATTCTAATACAAGATTTTAACAACTACACAGTATTTATGCATAATACATTTTGTTCCTTATCTACAGCCTTTTGGACTTTGATTCAGAATACCAGGAGCTCTGGGATTGGCTGATTGACATGGAATCCATCGTGATGGACAGCCATGACCTGATGATGTCAGAGGAGCAGCAGCAGCATCTTTACAAGGTTAGCGCTACCGTTACTGCCTTTACCTAGCTATAGAAGATCTGATTAGCTTGACAAGTCTTTCTCTCACAGGATATCGCTGCGTTCATTGTATGTATCATGGTGTCTATTAGAATTCCCTTCCCTGTCCCCAACCTCATTTCCATCCCCTGTGCGCTGACAGGCTGCACCGACATCATAATTGCAAGAAAGTTCCCTTTATCACATTCTATTTGGTGTAATTCTATAGAAGGACAAAGATTTGTCTTCAAGATGAATAGAAATAAATGAAACTGCATTAATAAATAGACTGAAACAAAATGAAGGAAAAAAATGAAATGGTAGTATTTAACAAAGTGTGTTTTGATTGGAGCTTTCAGCTGGATTTTTATCCACCTTTCAGACCTTTTCTGGGAAGAAAGAAATTTGCCTTGATTTTGGTTTGCTGCTGCCAGGATATAGGACTCTTCCAATTTAATTTTTATTAGTTATACATCAAGCAGATATTCTCATGTTAAGTCATCACACTTGCTTGTGATTTCAGCAAAATTATTTTGAATTTGCATATTGATTATAGGGTCTTCATTGAACATATATACACACACACACATAGTTTCTCTTATTTGTTATAGCAGCCTTAGCCTAGGAGGTTTATCACCTCTTTTAGATAGACAGTACTTTAAGAAGTTCCCCAAAACGTGTGATTTGATCCTAAAATTGATTCAGGCTTCACTGTGTGTCTGAAAATCTCTAGTCCGTGGCTCTGAGGGGCGGTGGGGGAAAGAAAGGAGGGCTTTTCAGCAGAAATATCAGGCTGCAGTAAATCTTCCTCATTTAGGCAATTTTTATTGGAGTAATTCTGACAGTTGTCATCCTTGAATTGCTTTGAGCATATGGCATATTTCAAAGAGCAGATTGTGAATCATAAAAAATAAAATTAATAACTAACCACAGAATCAGCAACAGTATAATGACAAGAAACAACTACCCTCTAGCTTTTTTTTTATTTCTTATCAAATAAATGGTATATTCAAGGTCAAATAGAAGTTGTTTTCTTTCTTCTGTGATTGCATGGTTTGACAATTTCTTAAATACAATTTTTTTTTTTGCTTTGGCTTCCTAATTTCTTGAAGATCTTCTCACATTTTATTCTTTTTAATTTTACTCCTTTTTTTAAAAGACCCAGTGAGAAAGGGTTGTTACATGAATTAAAAGATGTTTATAAATGGAAATACGGTTCAGATCCAAACTATTTTAGGCTGCACATGATTTTAATTCAGTGGCCTGCATTCTTGCTTTGACAGTAATTTCTTATTTTTGCTAATGTCTTTTTCCTAACTTTCTAATTACTTAATCGGACTTAATCTCACGTTAATAGTCTTGGCCCTGGCTAGACTCAGAAGTAAACAATGTCAGAAATGGGTAAAAAGTTTTTTACGAATCTAAAATGAGATGTGTGAATCTAAAATAAGTGCCTGTCATTTTAAGACCAGCTTGTACCATGCCTAATCTAAGCACTGGTTTTAGTCCCATACTACAAAAATCAATAAACATAAATGTTAAGGAAACAATCCATCCATCAATATGAAAAGGAACGCAGCTTAAGCAGCCAGCCCAAGTATTATAGATACTACTCAGGATACTTCCCTTTCCGATATCCAAATGTAACCATTAAGAATAATTATATGTGGTAAGGCTGGGATAATAACGCCTGGTGAGAAGAATAAAAGAGGGAACAATTTAAAAATTAGTGCAGTGTCATATGGTTGCAAAATGAGTAATATTATATATTCAAAATGGGAAGTAATAGTGTCTTGATATTATGAAATTCTGTGTTATGATTGGCACGACACTTCCAAAAGCAGAAAGTTTGTGCCAGAGAGAGTAGCTGAGTCTGTGCAGCTCAAACAAACTCACTCTGCCTCCAAAGCGCAGGCAGCTTATTTGCTCTGCAGTTTCTGCAGAGAGGGCACCTGCTGAGTAATAGAACCCCCATCTCAAAAGTACCTGTCTGGTCACTGCAAAGCCACTTGCAGAAGGGTGGGAACAGACTGCTCGCCCTCCCACCGTGAATACCCTCTGCATATACCTTTCTAGTGAAAGCAGCAAGCAAATTGCTAAGGATTGAAGGAAAGACTTAACTAGAAATGTGGAGTTTGGTTAAGAGATGTCTAAGGAGTGTCTGCAAAGCAGGAGGAGTATTTGCAGGTAATGTAAAAAGCTTGAGTGCACAGCATTAAGATCTATTAGCCTTTCAAAAAAAAAAAACACCCAAAAAACCAAAACCAAAACAAAACCACCTCCCGATGAAGTGTTGAAAGCCCCATAATTTCAGTCATTTAAAAGTAGACAAAAGAAAACATTAGCAAATGTAATTGAGGGAACAGTTCTGCACTAGCAAAGGAAGGATCAGATAAATCACTAGGTCTTTATCCTCCTTAATTTGAGAGATTTGTGTAACAATGAATCATGCCCTCAAAAACAGTATCAATAGTTTTATAAAACTAGCCTAGTAAACCTCTCTTCTAATCAATAGTGACACCCTTTTTATGCGGAGGCTCTTACACGGAGTCGCGGAAGATCTAGAGCCCCCAGGTAAGGGGCAGGAGCACTGCCTACACTTCACAGTGAGCACAGCCATTCCGCTCTGTGGGGAGGGAAATCTGTGAAGAGAAATTCAGGCAGCTATTATTACCAGAATTCCTCCATGATGCGGGGTGTTATGAAAACACAGGTCTTGCTTTACTTATTCTTTATCAGTTGCAGCTTCAAATGTGAACCTGCTAATTGTGCACTCTCTGCATTTTGGTGGATTCTCCTAAACCCGCAGATCCCCCTTCTCGGTTATTGAGCTGACAAGTAATTGCACCTCTGAGCCAGCTCAGCAAGCCGCCTCTGCCAGGGAACCTGCTGTGGTATCACTATTACCAACGGTAATCATTGCCCCTAAGGAATCTATGAACGGGAAGGAGCAATGATAAAACAGGTGAATCGGAAGGGAAAAGCATACATTAAAGCAGCATAACATAATATATAAATGCTAAAATTGCATATGGGAAAATAAAATGTATTTTCATGGTTAGACTATTTTCCCAGTACTCTATTTTCAGATTTAATATAGATTTAAGTCAACTCTCAGCTTAATTTTGTTTTGTAATATTCCAGGAGCTTCATAGTTTTTTTTATTAGGACCCTTATTATCTCTCTTTAACTAGGTTTTATTTTGCCCTTAATATAATAGGACCAGCAAAGCTTTTTTTTTTTTTTTAAACTCTGAATATGTATGTATGACTTTCTCTAGATTTCCTAGATTTTAGTGCAAAGATTTACAAAAAGAGAAAACTATTCTTCTTCACTAGGCTCCCCCATAGCCCGAAATTATTTCAGCTTTACAGTCTTAAACTAGCTAATGATTCTGAAAATCAACTAGTGTTTGATAAAATGGCAGTCACGGAATGAATTGCTGACAGTTTATTTGTCCTCTAATGCTTTATCTATTAACTAACTAAAAATTAAAAGGAACATTTCCATGGTTTTGGACTCTCGCTGCTTTGTACTGCTGTAATAGCTCAGTTTAATGCCAAATGTATCATGTTTATTTCATTTTAATCTACTGCATGTGAGCCTGATCTCATAAGCTCTAAGTACACAGAACTTGCTTTGACTTCAGCTGTATTCATATGCCGTTACTGGCGGATCAAACCCAAAGAATTTAAACTCTGCTAATGAGGCCTTTAGTGGGAACTTGAGTAATTCTGTACCTTGAATGTTCAAAAATGAAGCAAATCAGTATTTACGGGAACTGTGGAGATTAGAAATGAGTATACTAGGCAAAAAAGTTAATGATAATTCTTTCCATTTTCCTCAGAAGATTAATTGCAACACTTAATTGTGTTAGATTAAAACCCCATTGAAATAAGTACAGTATGATTGTTAAAATTGTTAGTATGTTCGGAATAAAATTAACTAAACATTTTTAAATATCAAATAAAAGAAACGCTATTTTTCTGTCTGATTACAAGCAATGTATGGGGCTTTTTCATACAGACTGCATCAGCCGTAGGTCTTGCACTAGTAAGTCTTCAGCAGCGACGGTCAGGATAGACGGAAAAAGACCCTTATGTAGCAATGCAAGATTTTGAAAACATTTAGTTGACATAGCTTTTGAACAGGTTAACTGCTAAACTATTGCATCAAAGGGAAGCAGTTCACGGTATTAAATAACATGAAAATGCACATCAAAAGCTAAGGATACCTTTCAAAAAAAGTTGAGGGGGAAAAAAAAATCTCCCAGCAGCGTTTGTTTCTCTACTGGAAGCTCTCCCTCCTCGGAAGGTGCAGTTCGTTTTCTCCTCTGGGTGTGCTGCTGCTCCATTGTGCCTTTCTCGCTGGCTCGGTGCGCTGTGGCCCGGAGTGGATCAAACAAACCGTGGTGAAAGTTTCCCTCATTTGCATCACTTCTAGACAGCCCTGTCGTACTCTTTGCTGACAGGAAATCACTGTCTTTGTCACCTTTTTTCAGTGATCTCCTTTTGGCAGAGATTGGCCATGTGACCAGGATTAATCACAACAACAGTTCTGGCTCAGAACTCAATGACATGTTTTCCTCAGCACTTCAATAATGGTGTAGAGGAGTCAGTAGGAAATGACTACATTAATTTCAGAGTGAAAAGATAATTAACACTTAAGGACTAGTGCTATAACCTATGGAGCTATTATTCAAATTAAAACTAATTTATTGCAAACTTGTGAGAAAAAAAAACACAACAAAAAACCCCAACCAACAACTATCCTTTAATGCAACTGCTAAAATAATCTTACAAGAGTGCCCGAGTTTAAAAAGAAGCACAAACTATATTTAACGCAGTAATATAAATACATAAAAACTTAAACGTTTAAAACTGGAGGCTGAAGTATGTAAAGTGCTTACTTAGATGATATGAATAGGATACTGGCAAACAAAAGCAGCAGTGTGCTCCTAGAATGCTGTGCTTCAAGGAGTTTCCTTGGCAACAGAAATGCAGTTCCAAAAGTAGACAGAACTTTCCTCAGAAAACATACTATTAATAACAACCTTCCGGAACAACTTGGAACAATTCGACTGCTTGGCAATAATAATGCCAAGTGTTCTGCAAATTAATCTAACGCATAACAGTTATATGTTTCTCTCGCCCATAATTCTCCTGAACTGGGGGACTGAGTTCTCTGCTGTTAGAGGATACAAATGTGCAAAGCGGTTCCAAATGCTGCGCAAACAGAGAGAGGGCTCGTATCGCAGCAGCCTATAAGAATCAATTAATGTGCCTCGTATCATTTTAACTTGTAAACCAGATTAGTTTAATTGGATTACTTTGTTCTGTTTAAAACGAGTCCTGTGTACCTACTGAAGCCACGTTGTAGTTCGGTCCTTATTTCAAGTAGATTTTCCGTATAAAGAAAACTTCTTAAAAGATTAACAGCCTGCAGAGTGATATATTTGGACAGTATGCTTAGGGGATTGGTTATAAACTAGAAAACATGAAGATTTTTAGCTCCTACGCTGCATATTCTGCACAGTCCAGGGTGCCTTCTGTCTGTCTAGTAATCTGTCAGTGCCTGCGCGGAGCTGCTAAAGCAGTCAGTGGGAGAAGACGATGATCATCGCTTCGGAGGAAGCTCTCAGCACACTGCAGGATTAAGCCTCTTGTAGGTAGTAACTACAAATCTGCTATGCATGCAGTATTTTTAGATATGTCATCATTTCTGTATGAGCCAAGAGAATAAACTAATTTCAGATTTGCCTTGCCAATAGGAATCATTAGAATTCCACTAAAGGCCATAAGTTTACCAGACAGGAAAGGTAAGCTGTGCTACTACCTTGACTTTTCCTGAATTCTTAGATCTAAAGGTTAAAAGTAATCAATATCTCATTGTGCAGCCAGATAATAAGTAATAACCATGATGTTAAAATCTAAATGATTGCAGATAGCATTTAGGTGTGTTGACCCATTTGGGAGGGCTTTTTAATTGCAATCAGAATAGTCATTATAGTTTGCAATAAACTTTTAGGCTACCTTGCAACAATCACCACCTTTTTGAAATATGACTTTGATGCTATTAGCAGATTATGTCCCAAAGTGAAAGCTTTTATTTTATCTGACAAAGCATATGTAACACTTTTTCAAAAAAGAGAAAGATTCTTCTGCTAAATAATATCAGTTAAGATATTCATTAGCAATAGCAAATTACAATACTTACTTATTTCTACATACATGGATTGATGTGTACCTCAATGGAAGTTATTTTTTGCCTTTGACATTGTAGTCTGTTTTTAACTGACATGTATAGTAAAATGACTCTGAACTGTATGAGGTTTAAGAAGGCCAAGTTCCGGGTCCTGCACTTGGGTCACAACAACCCCATGCAACGCTACAGGCTTGGGAGGAGTGGCTGGAGAGCTGCCTGGCAGAAAAGGACCTGGGGGTGCTGGCTGACAGCCGGCTGAACATGAGCCAGCAGTGTGCCCAGGTGGCCAAGAAGGCCAACAGAGTCCTGGCCTGTATCAGAAGTAGTGTGGCCAGCAGGAGTGATCGTGCCCCTGTACTCGGCACTGGTGAGGCCGCACCTTGAATCCTGTGTTCAGTTTTGGGCCCCTCACTACAAGAAGGACGTTGAGGTGCTGGAGCGTGTCCAGAGAAGGGCAACGAAGCTGGTGAGGGGACTGGAGCACAAGTGTTATGGGGACCGGCTGAGGGAACTGGGGCTGTTCAGTCTGGCGAAGAGGAGGCTGAGGGGAGACCTTATCGCTCTCTACAGCTACCTGAAAGGGGGTTATGGCGACGAGGGTGTTGGTCTCTTCTCCCAAGTAACCAGCAATAGGATGAGAGGAAATGGCCTCAAGTTGCGCCAGGGGAGGTTTACACTGGATATTAGGAAAAATTTCTTCACTGAGAGGGTGGTAAAGCATTGGAACAGGCTGCCCAGGGAGGTGGTGGAGTCACCATCTCTGGAAGTGTTCAAAAAACATGTGGATGTGGTGCTTCAAGACATGGTTTAGGGGACATGGTGGCGCTGGATTAATGGTTGGACTTGATGATCTTGAAGGTCCTTTCCAACCTTAGTGATTCTGTGTGATTCTGTTGACTGAGCTGTTTTGCAGAAAACTCTGACTTCACTTACTCTTACTTCAGACTGAAGTTCTCAAAGTGCAGTAATTTCCATGTGCTAGGCTGGGGCTTTTTTTCCCCACAGATTAAGAACCTCTATGACTTTCCACACTAGGTAGGAGAATCAGCTGGTTTATATGACAGGTCTCAAAAATGTCTGCTACCCCAAGCAGCAGTAAAAATGAGTTCATGGACCTGACACAACAAAGTTTTCTAGTCTCTTATGGCAGGGGATGATGAAATTGGTTAACTTTTTCTACACAAGTATTTTCACTTTAGTTGCACTGGAGAACAGAGTGAAAACTCCTTTATGACACATCCTATAACAACCAGCTCATTTTTCAGTGGTCCATACATTTAACTTCATAACATGATTAAAGTCCTTGCCACTTCTGGAAAATTTTATATTTTAAAAGGCAGAAAAGAACATTATTGTTGGTGAAAAGTCTTACTTAAAGCACATAAATGTTAAGTTTTAATGCCTTATATAATTACAATGGGAAAACACTGATTACCATGCCTATGGAATTGCAAAGTAAGTCTAGAGAATAGATAAAGAAAGAATATGAAAAATATTTTTACATTTTCTTGGCTGCTTCCCTAATACATTTCAAATGTAAACATGCATTTTTAAAGGCCGGGTTGTAATTTCTATGGAGCAGACTCCCTGTACTTCACAAGAAGTGGCTTCATGCATTTCACAAGAGTAAGTGGGCTTCTCCCGTTTCTTCCCAGCATGACATTGAAGATGAACTTCACATTGTAGCAAAGCAGTATTTACTGAGCTCGTAGCAAAAGCCAGCACAGCTTTTGGGAGATTAAAGCAGTGTGTCTAGAATGAAAGAGGCATTCGACTTCAAACAAAAGTAAATGTGTACCACATAGCTGTCATCACCATTCCTTACTACAGCTGCAAAACGTGGACAATTTACAGTCATCACGTCAAGCATCTTAGTCAACTCCACATGCTTTGTCTCTGTGCCCTTGCTGGTATAAAATGGTAGGATAAGGTCCCAAGCAGCGAGATCTTAAAGTGTTGTCAGATAGCACTGAAGCAGTGTTCTGGCATACTCGACTACGGTGGTTTGAGTGCATACATCCAGCAGTAAATTACCCAAAGCCATTTTCTGTTCATCAAGCATTTTTAGTTTTTATGAAATGGAAGTGGCACCTTAATTCAACCCAAAGAGTGATGAAAGTTACAACCTTCATTGCTTGCTTTATGCTAGGACTGCCTCGTGTCCAAACAAGGTAATCTCAGATACACTAAATTGTTCACATTCTCTAAAGAACAAGTAAGAACAGTGGAAATATAGCAGCACTCTGGCCTAATCACCAGACCATGAGCCCCTAAGAAAAGGTGTTACTCTTGTGCTGTTGTACATGCAGTCAAACACTGGGGACAACAGTGCCAGTGCTGCAACGTTCCTCAGTGCTCTGAATCAAGTAAAGAGGCCCTGTGAGGCTCCAAAACATGGGCATGTTCTGACTTACATTGTTCTTAGCTTAACCCTTCAAAACTTCATCCATTCATCTAAAGGAGTTTAGGTTATCTGTGTTTTTTTATTTCCTGACACACTGGATCACGTGGAGTTCTAGAAGCTGCCCACTCTGAGGCTCATATTTAATATATTACGGCACATTTTATGATAGTTCATATGAATCCGCTGACAAAAAACATCTCATGAAGTGATTTGTGAATTTGCACTCAATTAAGTCTCATATACAATAATGCCAATTAAGGGATATCAGCCCTCTACAAAAATAAAGACATTCAAAGCAGCCAGGACTGGTTTCTCTCTATCGCACTGCACCTCAGAACCTTTGGTCTAATATTTCACAGCCTTTGTTCTGGGTTGTGAAACCATGTACTTTAAGATCTTATACAGTGACTACATAACATAAAAAATGGCTCCATCAGGTCAGAGAATGTTGTGTCACAGAATCAGAATCACAGAATCACTAGGTTGGAAAGGACCTTTAAGATCATCAAGTCCAACCATTAATCCAAAACCACCATGTCCCCTAAACCGTGTCCTATGCAGTTCTCCAGATACTTTTCTTCGTTGAGGTTGTCCAGTAATCCTGAGCCCACATAACCTTCCAGAAGCCATAGCACCCTGCCTCAAGGAGTCCCACAGGCTTAGCCCCGCTCTGTGACGAACCAGCCGGGCATTGTGTGGCACATGTGGCAGCTCTCAAGCTGCCTTCCACCGATCTCACCTAATGCCCTACAGTATTTTTATTGGCAGAAGCAGCAAACAATATACTGAAGTAAGATAAAATTAGGAGTGTTAATAATGCAGTGACAACATCATTTTTTAAATTGTGTCTGGATGTGGTTTTGGGGTTTTTAGCAGCTGGGTGGATTAGACTTTCTTAGAGGGATGCAGATAAAAAAATCACTAGCAAAAAATATACGGGGCAATAGTATTACCCTATTCCTCAAGTTAGTTGCCAGTTTTTCATTGACTTTCCTATTTTTTCACCTCATACTCCAGGAGAAAAAATAGTTTTTTCTAAACTCATAGGAATTATGTGCTTTATCCATGATGTTTTGCTTCATAAACGTACTACAGGAAATACTATTTCCTTTCCCAATTACTCCTCATCAGTATAACTCATAAATAATCAATACTGTAATGTTTCTTTTTTAAAAATGAACAAAAAAACAAGTGACCACAGAAAACCTTTTTTGCAGGTTTTCTATATGAAACCCAAATTCACTAAATCTCAGTAAACTTGCAGTGGCACTATATTCAATACATACGTATCTAAATTAGAAAAAATAATTTGCAGTGAAGTATACCAGTTTATAATCTCCTGAATTTTTATTTGTATATGTATTTTATTTGTGTTTTTAAAAAACATACGGATGTGGTGCTTCAGGACATGGTTTAGGGATCATGGTGTCGCTGGATTAATGATTGGACTTGATGATCTTGAAGGTCCTTTCCAACCTTAGTGATTCTGTGATTCTGTGATTCTATGATAATATAATATATATTGAAAATATGTAAAATATCAATATAAAAATCAATATGACTTATTTTTATATATTTATAACCTTTTTGCATACTTAAGGTTAGATGTTGTTTTTACATTGCGTGTATACGTTTGTAATACATTTTGCTAAAAACAGCTACAGCATTTTGTGATAACTTCTCCTTCCAACAAGGCAAAATAAGCAACCACTATAATTTCATTCATAGTTGTTGCAGTTGTGGTTGCATCAAGTCCAGTGGGGTCTGAGGGTAGGCTCCAGCCAACTCCTGCGGCCAGTGAGAAATGCCTGTGGTTCTTCTTAACTTCTTGTGGGTGCTGATATTTTAGCATTGCGGAAAACATGGTTGCTATAGAATTCCAGTGATCATGAACTGTAAATGTTAAAGTTGGCTCTATGGAAAGATGCTTTTGAGGGGAAGACAGCAGTTGTACCCTTCACGTCCCATTGTTGCAGACTGGCAGGTGCCGTTACAGATGTGCAGGACATACTCCAGCTGTGTCACAGAGCAGACCAGCAACACACTGCCCCAGGCTGCAGGGAAGGCTGTGGAGAGCTTGTAGTTTCCCCAGCAATAAACTGGGAGAAGGGGTGATCTGTGAAGACTAATTTAGACTACTAAGGCAGCTAAGTAGACCAGCCTCTATCTTGCGGAGGTTCCTCACCCCATTAGGGGTGATTCAGAGCAGAAGCTTACGTTAAGCACTCTGAAATAGTTTTAGAAGAAACCTTTTCTCTCTTATCTTTCCCTCCACTGATTGTATAAAGAGGTTATGAAGATCAGCCTCACTCGGCGTTGCCTCTCACTGACTTTCAGTTATCATGAAAAGAGAGGTTTTTAGTACCATTGTGTCATGTCTATGCAATATTCCAGTTTGAAACCCTGCTGTGATGCATCCAGATTTTGACAGACATTACACTGGAGTTTGATCATCTCTGCTTTACCAATTGATTTTTCTTAGAAGGAGGAGATGATAGATACCGAATTGCCATTAGAGTTTTTCAGGTGGTAACTGTCTGAAGATGAACATTAGCCTTTTTGAATGATGTGTTGTTTTTTGCTGGCCTTCATCAAGGAGGACTATGTGTCTGCTATGCAGCTGGAAGAACAGTAATTCCCAAGATCTCTTAGTTTGTTATTGTGTGTGGAGAGATTGCATAAACGCCATCAGAGGTGAGAAGTAGTTAGTCATGTGATCCCACTTTGTTATCTCAGAAAGTTAATCCCTACTGTTTTGTTTTTTCAGTAAGTGTATGTAATTTATAGTCACGGTTCTTTTTTCTTCAGCAAGTCAATAGTCAAATGCCTCATAGTGTGAGTATGGAAGATTTTTGCCATTTTTTCCCCCAAATCCCAGAAAAAAAAAAAAAAAGAAAAGCTTTCTTTCTGAAAATACTTAGTTTCCTTATTGCTTGAGCTTGGGTCAAAGAAAAAGTCTACTCTTCGAACTTCTACTTGATTTAATCTTCAGTTATGTTTTTTAGGTGTCTCTTTTTTGTTAGCTATCTACTAGAATACATAAGGTGTTGAAGCCCAAGGCTGAAACATGTAATAGTTGAAATAAAGAAAGAAAGAGGGAGAGAGAGCGAATACAGCAGGTGATGAAAATCACCCCTCTTTTCCGCCTTTGCTTCTGTGTGCTGAGCTAGGACCTTTCTGACCATTCCTCTTTCTAACAGTAATGATTAAGTGCTATGGCCATTGTGCTGTATGAGCCTTATAGTCTCTTTGTGCAGTTAATTTCCTTGCTCTGTAGAGAGTAAAATTCACCAGATGCCTACTAAAAATTAGAATAGGTATGAAGATATATATTTTATTCAATTTTAATAAACATATGGGAATATTTTTTTTTTTAAATATGGCCAAACAGCAGTTCCTCACCAACTCCTGAGTACACATGGTAGATTGGTAGCTAACTCACGGAGCCCAGAGGATTAAACACAAGGGAGCAGGTTTCATTGCAGATGAAGACCATTGGTCTGTGCAACCTGGGCCTGCCAAAATTCAGGAATCAATCAAGGGACTGAATAAAGATCCAGTTTAAGAGTAGAAATATTGAATTCTTCCATCTTATTTCCCCAAATGTAGCATCTGAGATCTGAGATAACAGTCACATTAGAGAGGAGGGAAATATCTGGAATTACCTCGGTAAAAAACACCTAAAAATCATAAGAGAGATAAAGCAGTGACTCTGAGCACCAGGAAAACTGGAACTCCAGACAAAAAAGGCTTTGCTTTGAGGCAGTAGGAACAATGTTTTAGTCTCTAAACAGAATTGATCAGAATGATGCAAATAGTTCTAAGTAAATGTAGAGCTATAAAAAGGTTTTCTTAACCAATACCAGAAACAAAAGGGGATATGGTCTGGTGCCATGAACTAGGGTACCCATGTGTAACTGGAGACATAAAACATTTCTTAGTTGTATCTCTTCCCCAGGATCACTTGTGAAATACACAGTTCCCATTCACAGGGAAGACATTAGAGTAAAGCCAATCTAATATATGCCTCCAGTGACCAAACCATCCAGGGGGGGGGAAAAAAAAAGTGCCAAAACAGAAACAGAACATACACATAGATGTAAGTCAAAAGAACCCACAAAGCAGGGCAGATGCAGACTGGCTGAAAATGTAAGCATTTTAGTGCAACACATGTAGTGTAACAGGCAACATGAAAAGTAGAAGAAAAAATGTTCCTGAGAAAAAATGTCAGGCAGATAAATTGAATATTGCAGTTACCTTTTGAAATTAAAATATAGTGTCTGAAACCATTGAGACTTTAAGGTTTTCATGAAGAAGGAGATATCTGTAGTGTGACTTAAGCAGAGCTAAAGATTCTCAGTGTTCTGGCAATGCAGAAGGCTGCCAGGCATTCAACTGCTATATTTGCAACTATGCTATTAGATCAATGACTAATTTGATACCAGCTGGATTGTGCAGCCAGCTGCAGTGCAATACTGATAAGGAGCAAAATTAGATGGGAGAGATGCAACCAAGCACTGCAGATGTGCAATGAAATCATTATGAGACCAGGCAGTCAGTCAACAAGGAACCCCTGAAATAAGAGATGTCATCACATAAAGTTTACTGTAGTTGTTTTACAAGACTTCTACACACCCGTGGCCACAGGTCTGTTACAAGCTCTGGTTTCAACTGGAAGGCAATATTCAGAACAGTACCTGAAAGAAACAGGAAAGTCGCTGTGATTGCTCCCTAGCATTCTAGCTGAATATAACATATTTGAAGAAGATGAGCACTTGGATGTTAAATGGAAGTTAGCACAAAATCCCACAAATCACCCTAGAGTCCACCAAAACAGAATTCTGTTAGTGTAGTAAAACTACTGAAAAAGTCAATGTGGCAAAGCAGAGACCATTTACCCACAGAAAGTAATGCAGGGTGGATAAACGATCTACTAACGGTCAGAAAATCTTGGAGTAAACTGATTCCAAAATCATTGAACAAAATGCTGAAAGGCTGAGACAGGTTACAATTTGGGGGGGGGGGGCAACATTGTTCACTGTGATGTCACAAAAACACATTTTGGCATATTGATCTGAATGAACAACATAGCCACTGTATTGCTGCATATTTTGTCGGGTATCAGTAGGCTTTTTTGCTCATCAGTCTAAGCTTCTAGAGGTATTCCAGTGTAATATAGACTAGGTGCCCTTCCTCTAGTGAGTAGCTGATGGCAATCTAAACATAGGCAACAGAAATGTCAAGGAAGAGGCAATGCATAAGCAACTCCTAAACAGAAACCTAGACAGGAGTATTAATCTAAATGCAGAAACCTTGAAAGAATCTGAGTCACCTGTGGGTGGTATCTGTTGATTTTTGAAGGACTTTGCTGCTGGTCATGAGAAACCAGGAGCCCCTCAGGAAACAGGCAGAACACTTGACAGAAGGACAATCCAGTCTTTCACAGACATGAACAACCATTTTTACAAATTTTTTGCACACTTGGCAAAAGCCTGTGGATTTTTGCCATGGTCAATACAGAGTGACTCAAAAAAAGAGTTAAAAGACCAAGGGCAAATAAAAGAGAGGAGGAAAAAGATACCAGCCCTTAAATAGTAAGACTATTTCAAGGCTCTGAGCTGTGGTCTTCCACTTTAAAGAAGTGGGGTATCCCCATTACAGAATTGCAGCACTTTGCGAGAATCTCCTGGTGATATAGAGCTCCTGTAGCAGCCCCTCTCATTTTTCCCCATACCGTGGTAAAGTAGTGAATGAGTGTAGGGGTAAGAATGAAAATAGCATTCCTTCCAACAGAGACCCCCAGAGCACCCTGGTTTCTGAAATCAGTGAAACCAGGAATTTCTATCTTGCTCAGAAGTGACAGCGTTCCTTGCTCCCTTCATGTGCACAATGCACTTGTCTTCCAGGAGAGGCACTGTACCACGAGTCATCTGATGGGCAGCATCTCACCTTTAAGACGTTACCTGCTGCCTCCAGCTGCAGACAGGCCCCCACCCCACCTTTTTTTTTTAATCTCAAGTGTTGGATGTATCTATACAAATTAATGGACAGTACTGAGTCCTTCATAAAAGCAGATTAACATAGTTAGGAACTTAGTATAGATGCAAAGCAAAGAGAATATAGTTATTTAAAGACACATATCTTCATTTAGTTCAGTTGTCCCTAAATACGTATCTGTATACATGTATTTTGTCTAACAGCATAAGTGCTAAATAAGTGAGCTTTGCTATTCCTGGCACATTTCAAAGTTACTCAGAGTATTAAAATGTTAAGCAATAAAATGTGTATTTCATGGAAAATGAAGTGTTTGGCTCACATGAATTAAAATTCAACTCTTCCTGTTAGAAACTAGGTTAAAAGGAAGGTAGAATATTGCTGGCCAACTGCAACAGGCAACAGGCAGCAGAATTGCTTATTGGTGGGGACAAGTGGCATACACATGAGGAGGTTTTTGCATCTCTTTTAAAAAACTTGTCCCACAAGCTATTTCTTGGCTGAATGGCAGGATATTCTCTCTCTGCGGACTAGCCATTTCCACAGACAGTGCCCTTCATTTCCATGGTAAACTAGCAGGTAGGAAATCCTGACCTTGGTGCTGAGGTATGCTCACATGACAGCTAAAATTTTCAGGTTTGTCCCTGTGTGTTTGAACAGTGAGGAAATATATTTCCTGCAACTTTACCCAAGTGAATTTGTGCCAGAAAATGAATCTTCTACCAATTTCCCCTGTTTCCTTCTCTTCAAAGCAGTCACTAGAAATATACTATAATAAATTGCACATCGTTTAAAAGCTGTTATGCTCATGGGTGCCTGTATTATGGTCTGAACATCTCTTCACTGTCTGGGTAACCTCCAAACATGGAGACCTACAGTGATGGGAGAGCTGATGGTTTAGGCATTTGGTTTAATTAAAATCAGCATAGACCATTTGGATCACGCATATAGAATCATAGAATAGTTTGGGTTGGAAGGGACCTTTAAAGGTTACCTGGTCCAACCCCCAATATGATCAGTTTGTAAATTTGATGTAAAGGTCTCATGAGAAAAGGCTTTTATATTGATATTTATGGTTTTACAAGATTAAAATTAGCACAGAACTCCCACCATTTCCAGTCATATGCATACTGTTTTGCGCTCTGGAGCTTTCTAAAATCTTCCCTCCTGAAGCATACGGTCCCTTTTCCAGGTTCTTCAGAGACTGCTGCATCTTTGAATTCTTTTTGTAGCTCTATCTTTTAGCTTGCTGACTTAATCTGCCAGGGCAGAATTTGCTGCCCTAGAGCTATAGATTTTTTGAGTAAATCTCAAAACCAGACACTCTCCCATGTTCTGACCCTTGGTTGTCAGGTCATCCAGCAGTTGAGGATCTTTCTGAAGTTCTGACCTTAACTCAGCTGTTCAGGCATCTCAGCTACTTGCCACTAGTCAGCAGTGACCTTACATTTCGTATCCACTTCTTTTGTGAGTCTGAACATACAGCGTCAACAATAGCTCGCATGGATGCCTGTTGTCATTGCTTTGTATGGCTATACAATATTTGGACCCAGGTCTCTGGGCATGGTAGCCTTTGTTCCTACATCCTTTTAAGTAGTGGTGCTGGCCACCATATTTTTGTGTACTCTGTGTTCAAGCTTCCCAGGGAAGCTCCTGGAAAACAGTTAGGGATTTTTTTGATCCAAACCCTGTTGTGGTCTTGCCTAGGAAGCTGAGGGGTATACTGTGATAGACTGACCTGTTATGGAACCTTATTTTATAAAGTGTCGTGGAAAAGCCTAGGAACTCAGCTACTGTTTGTTTTTAACACAAGAAAACATTACTCAATCAACCTTTGTATCCCGCCTCAAGCAATGACCACTCCCAGAAAACCTGAGATAAGATGAAGAAACACTCTTTCTTATATATGCTTGCATTAGTTCAAATAGACTTTAGTTGATGGGTTTTATGCATTTCTTTCATGTTTATCTTTTCTTTGTATGGTCCTCTAATTTTTTGTTAGATTAAAATGGATAATTAGCTGATTTGACCACCAGGTGGCCTACTACACTGTGTTGTTAGCGTATGCCCTAATGCACGTCTTCAGGGCGTACAATAATATTTATTAAAACTTCTCTTGTTAGATGGTGTTACTCGGTGAGTGCAAGTGTGGCATTAGTAATCTTAACTTGGTCTTTTTTGTTGTACCAATCAAATGTAAATGTATTCATGCTAGTGGGACTTTCTCAGGCCTATGAAAGTTTGCAAAATTAAAAACATATATAACGTCAGTAAAGATTTTTGCATGGTTTAAATATTCAAACCGTTTTCTTAAGTGCTTAATGGCTTTACCAAAGGACCCTTAACTTCTGCCTCTGCCATTTCTTCCACATTTTATTAAAGATGCAAAGAATAAAATCAATGCAATGGCAATTCTTCAAACATCAGTACCAAATGCCAATCACCAATGAGCTGGAAAAATTACCTTTAATAGGGTTAATGTAGTGCTAGTGTAGTCGCTTAATGTACAAAAGCTCTATGGCCTGTTCTAAAATATGTATTCATTACTTCAATTTCTTTAAACTTCAGTTCTGTAGAAACATATTATACCTCTAGCATAATAGCTAACAAAATGACCTAAAATAGTTGACTCAGATGTGGATTTGAAAAAAGTAACCTAGTACTGTTAGGAACAGGGAGTATTCAGCAAGGTATGCTTTTTTTTTTTTTTTAGAATTGTCACTAATTATAAAATTATTGGTGAGCTAGGAAGTACAACCACTCAAACCAAGTGGTGAAACCACTTTATTTATGTCATTGAAGTGTAGATACCATTCACAAAGGTTCTGTCACCATAAAAATCAGAGTCACTTATTTTTCCTGATATTCTCAATAGAATGTGTTCCTTAAAAAATCTGAAAAACACAGAATAAGCAATGGGATCTTTTTCTTTCCCCCTCATCCTTGTCACATTTTTTTTCTTACATTTTTCCATCTTCATTTGAAATTACTAAATTCCCTACATATACAGCATAGTGTAACAAACATCTATTAACCAGGCAGACAACAATTGAAGTTGAAGGCATCAATACACATTACCTTAAGCATATATCTTGTCTTAATGGGCACACATCTTTCCAATTTGTGTTTGAACTGCCAGAGAGCTACCACGGCCTGCATGGTTACAAGGATAAGCCTTCCACAAAGCAGGACCAGAATGTCTTGAGAGAATGACAGAAAGACAAAAGTTCATGTCTTCCCTGGTGTTCACTAAAGCAGAAGTAGATTCAAAATACCCTGAATTTGCTTCATATTACTTCACTTCTGGTTTTGTATCCTGATATTTCCTGCTACTGTAGTCCTTTGAAGCATTTCTTTCCTTCTTAGATATATGCATATCTCTTCCAATTTTTCATCTTCTTTCTGTAGAATTCTGTTATTAAAATAACTTACCAGTCTCTAAATCCACTGACACTTCAAGTGCTATATAGATTTGACTATCAATGCTATAGTCACCAGTTTATCAGACTGCTTAGAGCACAGAGATCAGCATTTCAGTGAGGCACTTAAGTAAACACAAACTTGTGGGCTTTTTTCTAAAATCCATTTCTACAGTTTCATTGCAATATCTTTGCAGAACTGTTCTTTTTTTAATTGCTGAAGGACAGGTTCTATTAATATATAGGTGTTATGCTGTGTGCTGATTTCAAAGCAGCTCATGACAAAATGCTGAACACAAAGGGGCAGATTCCCTGGTCTGTCAAGATCACATCACATTCAACTTTACAATTTCCAAAGTGAATCTAGAACAGTCAGTGGTGTGCACTAGAAACCACTCTCCTTTTGGGTGAAATTCTCGTTGATATCATTTACTTCATCTGCTGCTGTGGTCCTTTTCTTCTGCTCCACATCCTCCTTTCCAGCATGAATAGAAACAGAAAAAAATCACTTTCCAAGTGAACCAGGAAAGCCTAACATGTAAAAGCCAAAACGTGAGCACAGGCAATATTACCCATAAACACAGATTAAATCCAAACCCATTATTTTATAGATCGGGGCCAAGTTATTGAAAATTGGCTTTCTGACAGCCCTGGGAGGAATCAAGCCTTAAGAATGTCTGAAGTGTGTGTGTATTTGAGTCCACCAGCCTCTGCAAAAATTGTTCAGCTTCTCTATGTTTTGGTTCTATAAACTGTAATCCCAGAAACACCAAACAGAGTTAACCCGAGATCAGTGCAAGTCATCTGGTTTCATGTTTGATTCCTGTAGTAATGTCATGCTTTCACAGACAGTCAAGCTATTGGCAAAGGTATAAGAAGATAAAACAGCTGGAAGTTAAAATTAAACAAATGAAAACTAGAAACAAGCCATACAGTTTTTAACAGTGAAGGAAGCTAGTTATTTATCATCTTTCCAAGGAATGATATGAATTTTCCATAATTTCCATCTTTACATCAGGGCTGGATGCAATACCGAAAGATTTTCTCCAAGACAGAAAGTTGAGAGATTAATATAGGCAGAGAAGGTAAGACTATGGCACATGTTATACAAGCGGTGAGGTTAGATTATGACAATTTCTTGAACTTCAGATCTGTGAATCAGCCCAAGTTTTGTCAGAGAATATTTTGGCAGAATGCCATTAGAGATGAGAAGAAGCTTTCAGCTTTCACCATGCCAGCAAATAACAGAGTTCACATTTAGCAGCAGCATAAATCCTTGAAAATGGTCACCTGAAATCAGGAAAATAGAAAGAAACAGAGGGAAAGTTTCTTTTGTTTCTGCCTCACTAGTTGTTCAGTAGACAAAATGAGTTCAGTGTCACTGCATTCATGTATTCTTTTACAGGTACCTGCTAGTGTTAGTTCCTAAATGTCTCATAGAAATTAACATTTATTGAATTTAGAGCTGAAGTATTTTCTATGATGACTAAAATGTATCATAAGTACGGTAACTTATGGCAAAGCTTGAGCCTGCCCGGAACAGGCTGCATTAGGCATACCCCTTGCTGGTGGCCATTTGGAAAGAGGCTAAGTATCTCTCCTAGGCACAGCAGCCGCTGGAGACACAGAGAGACTGGCTTTCAACATGTCCTGGATTGTTTAGTTTCCAACATTTCTGGTCAGAACTGAAGTTCATAGTAACAGCTCACTACATCACATCACATCACAGAATAACAGAGCACGTATTTCTGTTCCTGGTGTTTCATGATCACACTTCACATACTCCTTGGAAGTTACGAGGGTCTTAAAGAGCAAGCCCAATGCCACACGCAGGTGGCCAGAAGCAGGATTTCTTTGCCTTTTTCCCTTTTCTTTTCCCTTTATATGTGTGATAGTTCCTCTCATTTTTATTGCTTAGGTTTTGTCTGTCTTAAATTATTTAAAATATTATTACATTCAGAAAGTCCAATTTTAGGAGTTAACTCACAGTCTAATTTTCTGACACTCTGGAGGTTAAAAAAAAAGTCATAAAATTTATCATGTATGCTAGTCTTTAGAAACAGTGGCCACACTGATAGAGTCCTTTAAATATCATTCAGGAAATATAGTGTTGTTGTTAAGTGTTCTAGAATTGCAATAGATCTTGGGAGTTTTTCCACCTTCAAAGTAGTCTGGTTTTTGCTGAAGAAGCTGCTTGGGCATCGCATTATGCTGTTTTGATCACCAGTGAGGAAGAGAGAAAGCATCTGTGTTAAATACCCATAGGTCCATCAGGGTGCTGTAAGTCTCAGATATTCTGAAAAAGGCTCTAGTTGTTAGTTCTTGCTGTTCAGTTATCTCTATATGCCTGGTTTGTTTCAGGGACTATTGAACTTCCTATCGATAAGGCAAAAAATGGTCACTGCTGTTAATGATCAAAGCTGTTAATACCACAAAAAATGAAATATTTTCTTCCATGTTAAAATAATTCAATGACATTTGTGAGGTGTACAACTTCTTGCCAACTCTCCTAATCTAAAACATTATCTGTTTGAGGAAAACATATGTTAGAAATTTTTAATTCAGTGATAGGAAAGGCACTAATGAAATATGCATGTATGAATTTTGTATTGCATAAGTTTCCTCTTTCTTGAAATGTGATTAAAAGCCAAACATCTGGATTATGTTTAAAAAGCTTGAATTTCCAGTTTTCAGAGAGATTCAATCTGTTTTGACACTGTACACTTAGCCTTAACATTTTCAGCATGCTGTTAACATTACTTGCTATTGTAAAAAAATAAGTTCAGGTTTAAACAAAGTTGGACTTCTCCTAACACTAAAAATGTTTTCTGAAATAGCTGTTTCTGCAGCATTCACACAGCCATAGTTTAGGCTGTGTCAGCAGTTCCATTATAAATTTGCTCTCGAAAGCGGTTTGCAGTTGATCATAAAAATAACTTTTCAACTTGAGAGTATTTTGTCTTTTATTATAAAAGTACCACGTTTTTCCTAGAATGATATTAAAAATGAAATATTGAGTTCTTAAGAATTTATAAAATTCAGTATAAATTGAGTTTAGCCTACTGTTAAGACAGATAATGGCATTGGGATGCCAACTTTCTCCTTTTGTTTTAATAACACTAATGTGTACTGGAAAAGTGAATAGCTATTATCTGCTATGTCTCTTGAAGGATTGAGGGTATGTCTGTCTGGAGATGATAATAAGTAGTTAACTATATAACTTTCTTTTTAACATGTTTTAACAATAGTTTTGATGTGGTACGTTATAATGGTATTGCTATAAGAGGAATTAGGGTGATTGCCGGTGTTTTAGATAGTCAGTGGAGATGTTTTAGCACTCCTAGTGGACCTGCTGCATGTGCCAACTTTGACATAACTCAAGGGAAATTATAAAGAACAAATCAAATAGCACTTTAGAAAAACTATTAGCTTTCACTTTACTTAATACAGTACAGGATGTGCATTTAAAATAAAAATGACATTTTTCATTATAAGTTTGGAGTAAATTGAGAAATCTGCTGTCAACACCCCTTCCAATCAGCACCTAGATGAGCCCTCGAACAGATCTAAGTTCTGTCATATAGAAAAAAGTTCAAATACTTTAAAGATCGTGTTGTTACCCTAGATACTACAGGTAATGAGAACTCAGATCCACATGTTCTGAGGTTAGAGACTGAGCAAACTAGCCACAGGGTCTGTCTGCTCTTGACTTGAGGTCGCTCCCCAGACTGCAGAGATTGCAGGGCTATTACCACAGGCCAAAGATAATTTCCTTTTCTCACAATTGACAAGGTCTGGTAATGTGGATTACTAAAGCCACTGTGCCTTAAGTGGTGGGTGTACTGGTCTTTGTGGATTCTCCTGTCCTTTGGTGGAGACTGTGAGTTCTGCTCTGTTGGTCTGAGGAACTCAGATTTCCATTTGGCTCTTTTTCCAGCAGGGAACCTCTTCTTCCATGAAACAATATAGCAAATAGGTAAGAAAGCGATGGATCCAGAGATATTCTACTCTCAAACATATCCCAGTAGGTATTGCTAGAAGAGAGGATAATTTATTTGTCGATTTTCAGTCAGACTTCACTCACGGGAGGCTATTACTGACCACCATTAGCATTCTGGCTGAGTAACAATGGAGTAAGGACTTCAGAAAAAACAGTCTGTGAAAGATAAATGCACAGGAACATCCATTTCAAAATAGAACGATGCCTGTAACGCACAGCCTGACAATAGTTGGTGCATTTGGAATTAAATCTTTGTGTAGACGAGTTCCAATTTTATGTTTCATGCATACTGCAGAAGCAGGCACAGCTTAACAGAAGGGAGGATAACAGGTTATAAATTACTTTCTTTGATTATCTCCTTCAAAAAATCTACATAATCTTACATCATTGCATTTTATTTTGTAAAAAAGTAAAAGTAAAAATGTAGCTATAAGAGATTTGGTACATGTGGGGTGAGCATTTCAGAATATCCAGCCAAGGATGGAGCTGCAACTCCACCTTTTTGTTTCCAGGCCAGTTTCCCAGCCATCAAATACATATTCTGCTCAGTAATAGGCTAACTGCAGTCTACACCAGTATTTTAGAATCTCCATTACTCTGTGGTTTGTTCCTCAATAAATACACCTGAGCACTAGCCCAAAGGTATAGTAGTTATTAATTCCTAAAGAGCACTATTTTTTAGTTATTTATGATCAATTATTCTCCAGGCAACTAAGTAAATGTAAATTAAGTTAAATCCACATTTGATATTTTAAGCATACCTGTTGGTTGCATCTGTATTTGTCTGTGACAAAAGTCACACCTCTGGTGCAAGGTGTGAAAAAAACCTCGAAGTTCTAAAAGCATTGTTGCAAGCAATACAAGATAAATCTCAGAAATTCCTTCATATATCAGCCAAAGATCCCAGTAAAACACACAGTTTATGAGATCGATAGATTGTTATAACATGAAGTACACTAACTCCGTGGCCTTACCTGAACTGTGCTATAACCTGTACTGTGGGACCATGTTCCACCATCATCTGCCAGGGTTTGTCTTTATTTGTAGATGGGTGGCAGTTTATAGATCTAGCAGAATCTCATGCACCTGATACTTGATTACCCTTGCTATATGAATTCAAACTGCTGTATTTTGGCTATATGTTCTTGGCAATTTAATTATATTTAAAATCTGGTTAATAGTGTAGTAAATAACTAGTAGTCCTACAAAATTGCATTCTGAAGGTAATGGGATTGAATTTCAACACAAGTTGACACTCAATTAAAATTTTCATATATCTAGTGAATTAGCCAGTTCTTGGCTGCTATATTAAGGTGGATGTCTTCCTGCTTAACTGAACCCTGAGCAAGACAGGCAAAACACATAATAAAGCCAAATCAAGACTTAATATACCCAGTCAAATTTTTATTGTTTGTATCAGGTAGTAAGCTTGCAGAACAAACTCAGGGATGTGGATTAAAAAAATTTAAATTTTAGTATTTAAACAAAATTTCTCTCTATTTAGAGTAACAAAACTTAAAAAAAAAGAGAAGCCTTTAAAACTTCTTGCTGAATTACTGCCATCAGCCAGTAGATCCATGGGGCTTGTTCGGCTAAAAGCCACAACAGACTTTGTAATGCAATGATGTAATCTTGGCTTTGTGTCATTTATATTCAACCTAAAAAAACAATTTTCCTGAATAGACAGGCTGACAACAATATTGTTCAGTGTTGGTTTTTATTTGGATTGTTTCCAAATGGTTCATATGCCTCCACAGCAACACCCCATGCCCGCTTAAGTTTTTACTCTGAATTCCGAAGTTTCCCCTTTTTCCTCGCATTTTATTTTGCTTTTAAGGTCCCAGTTATGTTTGTGAAACTAACCAGCTCAGCCACAAAATTAGGATGTATCTTGCAGAGTGCATTCATTTTACTTTTTGCATATTTTTCCCGAGGTCATGTCAAGGTTAGTTTGAATTCCATCCTACATTAAGACTTCTTTCACAGCTATTTAGCTCTGCAGCCTACTCCCCGCTGGGGTCTGCCCCTTGGGCACGTCAAAGCTTCAGACCTGACAAATCACACACAGATGAAGCTGTACAGTTTTTTAAACAGTTTCATCAGTAACGTGTTGGTTTTTTTTTTTTTCTTTACACTATACTTCCCCCCCCACCCCGGAGTTTATTCTCTGAATTGCAATATCCTGAAGACTGATTTCCGTATGGAAAATTCCCTTGCACAGGCAAATTGTAAAATAGACATGGCGTTGTACAGTACGTGCCACTCACAGCCTCCCAGAAACTGAAAGTACTGCAGATCCTCTTAATTAGTAACAAGCTATAGCTCCTTGTCTAATAACTGTAATCGTATTGTTAACATCTATTTGCACAGAAGAGCCTAAAACTACAAAGGCTGATAAATATTCAAAATTTATCATCCATATTGCAAACCCGTTAGTTATCCAGGAGAGCTGTTAGTTGTTCACAGGAATAAACTTCTGTCATCCTTGGGATTACTCAGATGAGTAAATGTTCATCGGTGTCAAGAAGTGACGCTGTGCTTTAGCAGCAATCCTTATGGGACCTGGGAAATGTTAAGTGGGTGTATATGTGTTTATATATGTGTGTGTATATATATATAATTAGCTTCACAACTATATGCAGGGCTTTCACCACTTACATTCATGCACAGACACCCCCCCGCCACGTATACGTCGCAGCACAAAAACTGGTTTGAAGTCTATAATGCAGCTTGCAGGTGAAAATACATTTTCTAAAATTCTTAGCTGTAGACTGCTATCTGTATTTTAGCATTTGGTGAAACTAATGGCGCAACACCATTTCCCGTTTAATTGATGAAGTTAAAATGCTTGGCTGCTAATGAGTGTATTAGCAAACAATATACCCTTAACAAGCTTAAGCAGCTCAGGATTTTAAAAAGCAGCTTACTGTCCTCCTCATTTTTATAATACAAAATGTACTGCCTTCTACAAATTGCTTGATGGACTGATGAAGTACTATAATTATAGTTGTATTGCAGTTTTGACAAAGCCACAATAACAGATTGTGGTTTAGTCCCCACTCTAGGCACACAACTCTTTGCATTACAAAACCCAGTTTTACTGGTCTAATTCTTACTGAGAACAAAAGGCACCTGGAGATGTTAACTATATACTAAAAGAAAACTTGGAATCTAGGAAATAATAATATTGAAGCATGACTTTTCTTCTCGCAGTTAGTTCATTGGGAATGGTATCTAATGAAGAGTTGTCTAACGGCTTGCTTGTTTGGAACTAATTAAAGACAGATATCCTAAATAGAAAAAGGATCATGGGAATTACATTAGGTGTCTGGAGACTTGTTATTCTTTTGGTACTCTGAGTAGATTGAGAAGTTGTTAGGAATTCAAGAAATAAGCTAATAAAAAGTTCTATTTTTCTGGTTATTGGCCAACTTTTGTATTTTTGTTTGCAATAAGATTTGTGCCAACAGGCTAGGGGCTTGAATAAAACATTTAAACATTTGTGCATTAACACATTATGGTGAAAAGAGAGTCTTGTGCTTTCACTCAGTGCATTTCAGCCTTCAATTAATGTGAAAGCACTACAATGCCTATGCAACTTCTCTTGCCTAGTGGTGCACCATTTATCATTGCAGTTTTACATTGACCTTGACACCCACTTCATTAGAATAAAGATTGTCTACCATTTAGGTTACATTGTTCCTCTGCACAGAGACCCCATGCAAATTTCTGTTCAGATAGAAGAGCTGTGAGCCTGTCAGAGGTCATCTGCATTAAATGATTGCAGCTATTTTCCAACTGCTTCTTTTCATTCTACTCAATTCAGGCTAGGAGGATCAATCAAGCCCTCTGCCTGAAACAGTGGGACTGCTGGGAATATAACTGTTTTTGGTAGTAGTGGATATGCCCTAAACAGTATTAAATATTTAATATAAATTCATTAAAGGGCATACAAAGTCTTCAAAAAGATATTACATTTATAGTAAAATTTAAAGGGTTGGGATCATCTTCCTTAAAAAAAGGCAGAACAATGGGTACTGACTGCATAATTTTTTAATGTAGGCAAAATTTCGTTCATGAAGTTACTTAATATTTCTTTCAATGTGTTTATTTCTCTAGCTGCCACAAGAAAGGAATGCATAGCAGAAGTGTAATCTGCATTTGCTACTTTCTGAAACAAAAAAGCAAGATGTCTGCAGGGGGTTAAGACAAAAGTGCTAAGATTTGTTCTGTTTTACAGGCATGCACCCATACGCACGTGCACTCTCACACAAATACATACTGTACTATTGTGCTTATTTGTCGGGGAAAAAAGCAAATGGAAATAAGTTAGCGCTCTCCTTCTTGAGTTTTCTGAGTGATATAATTGGAATTAAATTATTAATGGGAGATACTTAAAAAAGATTGTTTTATGATCTTCTATTAGAGAATTTGCAATTCATTTTAATATTTGTAGTTTGATTTATATTAAAGATAATGCAATCTATGTCCAATTAACAATACATAGCCAATGTAATATGATTTCCAGATCATGCAAATGGAATAAACTAGAAGAGGAAAAACTGATTCTTAACCTCAGATGTAATTTGCTGTGTGAGTTCTGGCAATTTTAAATGACATTGCACTTTTTAATTTTTCCAAAGGCTCAGCAGCAAATTTATCCCAATCAAGAAAGCCTATTATTAATTTACAAGGACAATTGTAGGAGTCTTTATAATTTCCCTGTGCAATTATTTGCCATAAATTGCTAATAGTGAAATACATGAAGTTTGCAAGAAACAGCAACTGCTATTTATCTAGACAGATCACTCAGCCCATATCTTGAATGTTGTCCAGAGGTTCTAGTGCTATTGACAGCATTAAGAAATACAACCAAGCTTCTGGACGGTGTCTAAAATGTTTCACACTGATAGTACCAAAAAGGTAGAAGCTTTAAGAACTATTGTGAGGGGTAGGCTGGCCTCTAGCAGATTCCTTCACTTTGCTTGTATACAGCTGAGCTTTGGACCCTGGACTTTGGAATAAAAAGACTCTTTGTTCATCGCTGAATGGCATTAGGCATGGGCTTCCTAAGGGGCCACCATGAAGCCTAGCATGAAGAGTGCAAACATTATCCAGAAAGCAAAGTGAGAATGTGTGCGAAGAGATGATGGACAAATACTGCTATATGTGCATTGCTATATTTTTATACAGGTTTACATTACATATTTGGTGAATTTGCTTGCAGAGTGCTCTTTACTCAATTTTAGGCATGCGTCATATTTGCAAACGTATGCCAGCGCTGACTATGCATGTACATACAGACGCTGAACGTGTGTGTGTGTATGTATGTGTGTCTGCAGCAGTTGAAACACCCCGAAAGGCAAGTTTTTAAAATTGAAATATCCAATCCAGGTAAAACTAAAATTGCAGGTCACTCAGTCCTGATCTCAGTTGTACATCATACAGTGCCATTTGACTGAAGATACTTCGTTAGTATGCGAATGAAGGAATGCAGAACATCTATAAATAGCACACCCTTATTCCAATAATGGAGAAAGTTCCCTGGCTTAATTCTTCTGTACTTCGTAGCCATAGCTCCACTGTGTGTTCAGTATGTCTAGTCTCTTTTCACTATAACCAACAGAAGCACCATACAAAAGTCTTACAATGGATGTCTTAATCTCTCTGTGTGCTTTTAGAGCATTATTTTGAATTCCATCATGCAGGCTTTTTTTTTTTCCTTTCCTCTTCTGAAGTTTTATTACAACAACAGAATTCCCAGGGAGCTTTAGGGCCAAGGTTCGCATAATATTGCCCTGAAGTTTTGCTCGAGGGGTGGAATCCACACCCCAGTCCTGATCATCTTTTTGTGGTGTTTCTCTTTCTGAAAGATGCAGTGCGCAGTCTTACAGAGTTGTTAACTGTGTACAGATTTTTTTATTGTTTACCAGACAGTGCACATCTACGAACCTTTCATGATGATTTCTTTCTCTGACCTCTCAGTGACTAGGCATCTTGTTCCTTAACACTGAGGGAGGCTGAAAAATGCTTGAGTTGCTCAATGTGTGCCTTCTATACCAGTTTCAAAATGGCTTATTCTTCTGGTTTCCATGGTGACAATTAACACTGTTACAAGGCATTGTTCCAGTCTCCATTTGGGCAGAATTTTCGGGTGTGATTTTTCACACAAAAAATGTTTTATATAATTTTTTAAAGGGAAAAAAAAAAAAGGAAGAAAATACAAGGAAACCCAAAAAACCCCAGGCATAGTTTAGTATAAAGTGTCAATAAATGTGTCTCAATCAAGCCTGCTTGGATTTCTTAGCATATTTATTTTTATCAGGGGAAGTAAGGTTTTAACTTGCTTTGTTTTGGAATTCAACTTCTCATGGTTTAAGTATTTTTGCCAAACTTATTCACAGATAAATGCTACTGCCTTTTTTCAAATTCCACTATTTGTCCTTTGAGAAATATTGATCGTATTGAGTGAGAAGGAATAAAAAGCCAAAATTCTTAACTTACATAACAATGTTTTGGATTTCTTTCGAGTGGCTTCAGGAGCACAAAACCAGCCATGCATGCACACAGCTAATCATGCTGTAAATATCTTGCAGTTTTTCCAGTATGTTGTTGTTTGGGTTTTTTTCCCCTCAGGTTTTTAAATATGACAGGTGTTGTGGGAAATTAAATATTACTCATTTATTTATTATTGTGGCTGTTGTGAGAAACCTGTGACTTTAACTTTCTTAATCTCATTTTTAACTATTAAACAGTAATCTGTATCATAGCATCCACAGATTGTAACAATGGAGCAGCCATTGCTCACTAAAAGCTGAGGAAAGAATGAATCTGAAGATTAAATTATCTTCTCACCACAGGATTAAGTAGTCCTACCAGACTAGGGTTGTGCAGCACTGATAGAGCTGGTAGCTAATTTTTCCAGGCAACTGCTTAGAGTGTAGGTGTTTAATGGATTAAAAAATAGCATTAGCAATAGCATCTTGTGCTATCAGTTCTCAAAGCGTACCTCCTGTACATGAAGCTCTTCCCTTAACTTAAAATACACACTGCATGTTAAATATCTAGGAGTGAAACAATACTGACTCTCAGTCACATACCAATACATCCAATAATGAACTGAATTCTTTCATCTTTTACAGTTACAGTATAATGCGTTTTCTATCAATCAGCACTTTCATCATGCTTGTTTATACAGTAGGTTACATGGTGACAAAGACAGAGCGCCCACATAAAATCTAGCTTATTTATTTTTTAATGTAATAACCTTTTATAACATCTGTCACACTATTTGGATTATGCTGCACTGAATTATTTTGTCTAGTCCAAAATTCAATGAAACGTCTTCCGTTTCTGTGTTAACAAGAGCATTGTAGTTACGAAACATGCAATGTATTTTATTTCTTCATCAGTCCTGCATTGTCCAGGAACACATCCAGCCCCAGCCCCGGCAGCAGGAACTGCCAGCCTAGGACAGGTGATGAGTATTAACTCGCCGTGCCTGCACCCGTGTCACGCAGCTAGAGGACTCCCTCAGTCTATTAATTCACTTGACAAAAGAAAGGGAGTCGCGCGGACCGGATTTCAGTGCCTAGCAAATTGGACTCTGGATTCCCCTTGATATTACATGTACTTATGGAAATAATTATGCAAATCCTTTTCAGCTATATCATCTTTAAATAGAAATCAGATTACATAAAGAAGATTGTAATCTCCTCCAGTAACCATTCCAGCTGAAAAGGCAGTAATGCAGGACCAAGAAGCATACTTGTTGAACATTTAGTCCAATAAAATGGTGTTGCCTCTTGGCAGATCCAGTTCCCCAGTGCCAAACCCGGTTGATACCTACCGTTGTACATCCCCGACACCTTGGCCACAGTAAACCAAGTGTCAAAAGGCAAATTCCTTGTAAACAATTCCATGGGTTTACTATGCATATTCATGTAATTTTGGATACGCAGACACCTGATCAGTGTTCATTAATAATGAGAAATGGTTTAAATCACCTCATTTAAAACATTTGCTCTATGATCCACAAATGACTAATATTTGCTGAAGTTTACATAATACAAATGATGTGCATGTGTTGTGTAAATGAGAGATTAAAATATGAAACTAACAATATGCAAACATATGCATGGAAATGCTGAGGACCTGTTAGCTGAAACAGTGATTTCACACCTTTATTATTTTCTTTAAGCTGTCTCCAATTGTATTTTTGCTTTGTTTTCCTACAGAGCATGTTCTTGGATCTGGCAAAGGCACTCGTGTTTTAAACATTCCTTATTCTAGTTTAATTTTTTATACTTAGCCCAGTTATTAACATTTTCAGTATGAGCTGCTATAGCAGTTTTCTTGGCTGAATTTGAAGCAAAGAAAGCTTAATATTTAGGATGCAATTTGCTAATAGCTATGCACAATTTATGTACATCTTGTAAACACCTTTTTAAGAATATGTGCTGAACTCTCTTCTTTCAGCAAAAGGTGCATTTTTGGCTATATGAGAAGTTACGTTTCTATCAGTGTTTTATACACAAGAGGGAGAGGGAACTAGCTTAACTATATGTAGGGTATGTATATGAGTAGATGCCTGTGTGTTATATTTTATTTTTTGATTTACTGTACCAGCTACTAAAACATCATTAATCGCTATAGTAACTATTATATTTAATACTTAATTGAGGTTTTCAGAGAATACAAGTTTTAAAGAGATTTATTTGCCGATGTGTCTGTAGGTTAGAATTAATTTTTATGGAGTATATAAGTAATATACAGTTAAAATATTTAGAAAGTGTTATTAAAGTAATTATGAAAGAAGCTTCTGTTTTTATTCCTGTTTCCTCTGTCTTTTTTTTTTTAAACAATAAATAACAGTGCAGGACATGAAAGATAGTTTCAGCTTGAAGAAACTATTGGACTGTAGGAGAATTGTGGCTGTTCTCATTTGTGTGCCATTTCACTGCTCCTGTTGGTTGATGCAATAAAAATCAAGTTACTGGTATTGTGTTGTAAGGGACTTATGTCTAATTGATTTCGTAAGGTGAAACTCTCACCTTTTCACATGTAATAGCATTTCAGGCCCGTATATGAGACGGAATCCACAATGAGAGAGAGAAGAAATAAACTGTACAGGAAACATAATTATGAACTTATTTCCTTGTTTGTGGTTTTTTTTTCCAATGGAGAGCCTCAGTGTTACTTGTTGAAGTAATATATTTGAAAAATAAGATACCACTGACTTGAATTAGACAAAAACAGATCAACCTTCAGATGAGAGACTGTTAGTGAATATTACTGCACAAGTGAATATTGTGAGTGAATATTACTGTATGTAATCAATTGCTAACTGCCTGCATAGATACGTCACCCCAAATGCTACGTGCTTGGTACTTAAATCTCTTTCGATATGTCATGAGAAGGTTGCTTGCTTAAAAAAATAAAATTAAAAAATGACATAGTGAGCATGATCATAACTAAGCACATGGAATTAAAGTTTAATTTTTTCATAGAGAAAACTCTTTACAGTAGCTAACATTATCTATTTCTTGTCATTTTAGAGATACAATGTAGAAATGTCAATCAGGCACCCGAAAAAGATGGAACTGCTTAGTAAGGTTGAAGCTCTGAAGAAAAGTGGTGTTTTACTACCAAATGATCTCCTTGAAAAAGTGGATTCAATTAATGAAAAATGGGAACTGCTTGGGGTATTTGCATTTTTATTACTGTTTGTGGGTTATGTGTACATTTTTGTGTGTTGAAGTACACTGTCTGTCTGATTTTTAATTTGAGGCACAAATATCTCTCTCTTTCAATTCACCACGTACATTTCAAACAAGCTACTCATGCTATTATAAAAACTCCATAGTATTTTCCTCTTCTGTTGATTTTTTTTTTATTCCATGCTTGTCTCCTGTCTGACTTTAATAATTTTAGTTCTTTAATACATAAAAAAATGTAAGTAAAATATGCCATGTATTACGGGTATGCACCAAGTCAACTATAATGCAGTATATCTGATATACGCTGACTGTCATGCTTGAGTGAATGTTAATAGAATTTATTCTGAAGGTACATGTTAGAGACATCTACTGTTTAACTATTTACTATACCCTTAAGATGAAAAGTGGGATTGTCACTGCATATTTCAGGTCACACTGATGGCTCAAAAACAAATATGCAGATTCAGTACAAATCTCAATACCTGAAGCTAAGAATACAGCCAGGATATGTTTCATGCTGCTGTATTCAGCTCACTTTTGACAAAAGCCAAAAAAGTTTCATGTAATTCATTTCACGCTATGATGGGCTGGGTCTCAGCCAAAGAGTGAGATACAAGAATCTGGCAAAAAAAGCAATATAGTGATTCTGTTACCCAGAGACCAGTGATGGCACCGTGCAGGAGACACTATTGTCCTATTGTTGTAAAACAGCTGAGAGAGAGAGAGGTCAAACTATATATTTTTCCATCCACTTCTCTCCTTAATTGCCTTCACTTCAAATCAAGGGTAAGATAAATTTATAAATTACTTTAAATGATTAATTATAGATGTGTGATATTAACAATACAGTTACATTGCATAATTTTGCATGCTATTATCTTAGTTTAAAAAACATTTCTAATATATTACGAGTAAGCTATACGTGCAACCTGCCAACAGCATTTTAAATACTGACTTGTGTCACTTTAGCTTGTGTGATAATGCAGTAGCCTTTTTACAGAGGGTGGGGCTTTGTTACTTCAGCATAGTTGTTTCTAGTCGCTTGAGTCTCTAAAGGTGCAAATTGTCAGAAAATGTTAAAAGTTGCCTTATGACTAGTGAGCTTATTACTTTTTAGTTTTAATCTGCAGCATCACCACAAGCATTTTAAAAGTATTTGAACATGATTAAATTTACTGATAAAAATGGGACTTATTAACCTATTCTTTTACATCTGATCATGACAAGTTTATTTTTAAAATAATTTCAGTTGTAAGCCTTCCATTTACGGCTTTCAGTGTATTTAATCAGGTTAATTCAGTGCCACTGGTTAGAGCTGGTAGGATGTAAAACGGAGATAAGCGACTGAGCATAATTCTAAAAATCTAGAAAAACTCTTTCTTAAAAAGACTTGAAGCCCTCCACTTCTCAGTATGTTAAAATCAAAAGATACTTCTGGATTAAGTTTTGCCATTAATTTAAGCATCTACAGAAAAATAAAATATAACTATTACGTTTTTTCCTGCTAAATGCAATTCCGTGAATAATAAGCAGAGTTCGATAGAGTTTTGTTTAATTTAATAAAAACCTCTGCAGAAACTAACAGCACTAGGCATACTGTTTTAATTGGCATGATTACGTTTTAATTGGCATGAAAAAAATTAAAGACAAGGATTTTAACTTCTAACAATGGTAAAATAGAGGGATATGGTTTTTAATATTACTTTCATCTAAGGTGAACAGTGTGGAATGGAAATACATTAGAATGAAATGTCAGTGGTGCGTACAGTTTAATCTGTGAAATTTTGTCCCCTGTGCTGAATATTACTCTGTCTCAATTGCATATTAAACAACCCTATCAAGGCAGGCATTGGCATCTGCTGTGCTGACACAAATTGTGAATTAAATGAAATTGATGTCCTCTGTCGTATATTTATGAAGACGGACCATTCTCTGAAGTATTCTGTTTATGAAGAATTTATGATTGCAAACTGTTCCAGAACAAAAAAGTGGCAATAAATTCTTTTTTGTGACCCTACCCTCCAAGGGCATTGATTTCACCTCCTGCTGCTACTTTTGTTACAGCATAAAAACAATAGCTAGCGCTGGATTCCACTGAGGGTCTTCAAATTATCAATATTTGCACCATGAAAATAGAAGGGTGTTGCCAAGAAAGCATGTTTTTCAGTTATGATCTCCTAAAGATGTTATTTACAGAATGCCACATGGTAGATTAATGTCTGTTGATCTAATTTTATTTTGTTTTAAAGCTTATTTTTGGAAGCTAACTTCATTGTTATAAATTATATGCAGTAACTTTCTAAAGCATGTATTTTCATGCCGTACAGGGTCACCTAAAACTGTATCTTCATGTTACAACAATTAACCGCTGCTAATTATCAGTTTAAAAGGTTATTGGATGTGATTGTCAGTGTATATTCAATATTCTACAATCAGTAACACAGATCTGGTGCTTATAATAAGTGTCAGCCTGACAGCCTCTTATAGGTCAGATAAAACACTGCTTGGCGTAGAAGGAGCAGGCAACAGCCTATCTCCCTTGTGATGTTAAAGGATTGCCTTTCAAAATACTGAAGGAAGGTAACTTTCTATCCCTGGCCTCTTCAGAACATCCATTATGCTCACAGCGTCCACTATCAAAATGTTATTCAGTGGTTCTTTTATTAGAAATACTACTCTGAAAAGCTGTAGTAAATTAGTTTCATTAGCGATCAGAGGTGAATGTTTATTCTGGTCCATTATTTTTAAAGTGGATGCTTAACATGGAGAACTTAAATCCGAATTTAGTTGCCTAAATAATTGGCCTGATGTTCAGGAACGCTGAAGCTTGGCAATTTCTAGCTTATCAACATCTGAATGAGTTCATCCACTTTTAAAAGCAAACCAGCTGTTTTGTGACCTAACTGTTCCTGTGTACAACCTCGGAGCTACAAGTTTGGAAACTATGACCTGGCAGTTGATAACTCAGAAAATATTTCAATATTCCGGTGTCTCCTCAAAAACTAGATGGTACCTTGGATAAGAGTTTGGTGAACTCAGTGCTTGTCATACTTTCTGTTGCTGCCTAGAGACCAGTAACTCTCATGGTCATAAGTGTCTAAAGCCACGGACAAATTCTGTAGAGTAACGACTTTAAAAAGTTATGTACCATTTTGTCTCCTCTGTCCGTAGTTGCTCTTAATAAACATTGATTTATCATGCTTCCAGCAAAGTCGGTGACCCAGAGAGAACAGCACAAGTGAGAAACAAGGATACAAAAAATGAAATTGATTGGAACAAGGAAACAAAAAATGAAATTGATTTATATTAATACTAATTATTAAAAAACACACATCTCTAGTCATCTAACAGATGCTTCTTGTTGCACATTAACCTGTATATGTTTTGGTACATAAGACTAATCTATGTTTTCTTTATCTGATGTATTAGAAAACCCTAGGAGAGAAGATCCAAGACACAATGGTAGGGCACAGTGGGTTAGGTCCACGTGACCTGCTCTCGCCTGAAAGCGGCAGCCTGGTAAGGCAGCTGGAGGTCAGGATCAAAGAGCTGAAAGGGTGGCTGAGAGATACAGAGCTTTTCATCTTCAATTCCTGTCTGAGACAAGAAAATGAAGGAACAATGAATGCTGAGAAACAACTGCAATATTTTAAGGTAATAAAAAAGCAATCATAGTTTTCATAGACTCCTCTTTCTAGCAGGATAAAATATTTTTCTTACACATGACATAATGCAATGCATGTACATTTGTAATCATATATTAATATTTTCACCTTCATTTATGTACTATGTGTTCATTCATGTTGATTTTATTGAATATTTATAATAATGTTTATTCCTTAGACTTTTTGCAGAAGAGAGCTTTAGAGGGCTAATCACACCGCAATTGGAAAAGCAATGGGACTATTTCATTCTACTTCACTATAAAGCTGAGTTTTGTCACGAAAAGCTTCACTCTGAATTTCAGTCCCTACATCAGTTTAATTAATTAATGTCTTGTGTGATCATCAGCTTAATAGCCTATTTCTCTGCACATATGAGTCAAGAATAGCCTATTTGAGGTCACACAGAGAGATAAATTTAGCATACATGAGAAAACATTCAAGTTTGTGGTGAATAGTTATGTGGGAAAAGACATATACGCTATGAGATTTGCATTAATCTAGGCCACATCTTAAGCCTAAACCTAAAGATTTATGGAAAGGAGAGAAAAGAATTGTAGTCACAATGCTATATTCAGATGGATAAGCTCTTTCAATTGAAGGCCAGCATTCAGCTTCACAACTGACTTAATGCAGGTTGTATATTTTGTTCCATTCCCCAAAAGTAGTGGGACTGTTTAGGAAAGAGGGATATTAAGTTAGCAAACAAACCTGGTAGAACCATACGATTTTCTTCTGTTCATAGCTATCACTTCTAAATAAACCCTCACCTGAGTCATCATTACAGGTCACTTTACTCTGCAAGTGATCTTTGACCAAAGAATAAGAAAGGAATCGTGAGTAATTGTTGAGCTTTAGAGGTAAAGAGGTTTTTCTCTTCCAGTAGTATATCAGGGTGTCTAGGGCAACAGCACTCCTAAGGTGATGGAAAATTTATTAAATACTCACCTCAAAGGGCATGTTGCAAACACTTCTAAACAAATGGGTTTTTTATACAAGCATTCCAGAAAACAACAGCAGAAAAATGACAGTCTTCCCAATTAGTCATTCCTTAACTCTTCTGGTTCCAATCACAAGGATTAGTGAGAAGGTTGTGTCAACATAGATAAAGTTGGCGGGGGTTTTTTCAGGCTCCTGAACATGTCAGTTTGAATGCAGTTTTAAGCCTTCTTATGACATCCATACTTTTTTTTTTTAATGATTTGTGCTCTTCTGCTAATGGGGAAAAATCATGCTGGTTCTGTTTGGTCTATCAGCAAACTTCAAAACTAGTGATTATGAAGGACTCTTGATAGACCTGCAGAACTTCACAGCAATAGATCCATGTTTTCCATAGGAAAGGCTGGATACTTCTTATTTCTGTGGAAAATTATGGCATTTATTGAAGTGCATAACTCTGGATTTAAAAGTCTAATTTCAGACAAACTAGTATTTAAATATATGTTTTTATATATAAGGCTAAGACTTTTACATATATATATATATGAATAGAAATACCATAGCAACTTTACTTGTGTATTTGGAATGTGCATAAATCTCTCAACTGAAATCTTTTAAAATATATATGACATGATGTCATGCCAAGAGCTCTGGAGAGGTTAAACAGGATAGTACCACCCACCATGATGTAACCAGAGTATTCCATTACTCAGTTGATTATCTATTAATTACATAAATAATACATTAATTATTTTCAAAATGGTAGCCATTAGAGTATAAAAAATAATTACCTATCAAAAATGGTGAGAGCACATCACTTTGTCATATATATTAAACCATCTTTGTCTCATTAAATCTGAAATCCACTATAAGTAAGTTTTCCATTCTTCACTGATCTCCTGGGGAAGTGTATAAAAGAGAAAATGGATATAATTAACAATACTGCAATGTATAATACATATATTTGAGAAAGAACATTTAGAACATTTTCAAAAACATTAGCTATGCCACTAGTAGGAAACCTGCTGGGGTTTAGTTTGACTTACTTTCCACTTAACTTAAGAGTTTAACCTTATTACTGCTTTCACTGTGGTAAGTGAATCATTGTTTCTTAATGGAAATTTACTGTGCTGCACCATCCCAATTATACACCTAGCCACTGTACACAGAGAAACCTTTTTGATAAAATAAACTCAACAATGCTGTTGATTATCATTCCGTAATGTTTTAAATTACACTTATGCCTTAGGAAAAGCAGTTATTACATTTTTCAGGTGTTTTCCTTTCGTTGTGCAATTGGAGGGTGAAATGAATGCATAGTTCACATGCAGTTGGGACCCAAGATGAGAACAATGTTGTGGCAGGAGGGGTTGTTAAAGTCACTAGTAGGAAATTATTTTGACTTCTTTGTTTTCTTTTATAAAAAATCATGCCATATTAATTTGAGTGTTCTTTTTATTAAAGAATGTACTACTGCATTACTTTTCTTTTGGGATATTGCTGTGCAATAATAATACTTAGCATTTCTATAGTGCTATCCAGCCAAGGACCTGTACATGCTGTACCATCATTAATGAACTAATCCTCACTAAACCTTTAAGGTTGGTATTGTTATCCCGTTTTTAGAAATGAGGGAAGTAAAATGCAAGGACATTAAGTGACTTTTCCAGGTTTTCACAGAAAGTCAATGGTTGTGTTAGGGTAGAACCCAGCTACAGTGACCCTAATCTTTGGCGCTAACCACAAGGCAGCCCTTTCTTCCTTCTTCTGGGTTACTTCTCAATATATTCTATTTTCATATGCGATGAAAACAGAGTGCTTCCTTGTGTTAACCACTGTTTCTTGTTTACAGTCAAAGTTCAAATCCTTCTGGATATGTTTGGCTGATTTGTTTCCATTATTATTAGCATATTTAGATATTAGAATTACTAGAATATTATTAGTTAAGGTAATTACCCAGCTTATGTAAGGTCCTGTGTTTCTTGGTTTTGTGGAAACTACGTGGTATACTTGGGTCAGCCCAGCAATCTCTGTGCAACACAACGTGCAGCCAATCTGCAGAGCCATTTTGTTACTCATTCCACCAGCTTTCGGTGCTCCTGGCTGCCTCAAATATTTTCATATCTCATTGCAAAGGAGAAGCACAAACTTTGCTTCAGTCTATAGTGACACTTGCTGGCTATTCTACTGCAGCATTGTCAGCTTCCAAGCGTAGCCTAACCAGGACTCCTGTAGAGAAGGGGGAAAGAGTGAACACAAGTTGCGCAGCTGTAAAGGGGGAAGTGTGGGTGGCTTACTCCTGATTTGTTTTCTTCTGTTGCAACATGAAAAACCCATTAATCTGGACTAAGAAAAACATGAGATTGACTTAAAATTTGCGAGATCTTCATAATAATGAACATACATTTATTTTATTTATTCATCCTTTTTATTTCTGTTCTGCCTTTTGAGTCCCTCGAGTTCATGTTTTCTAGCTTTTCACTGAAACAATGAGGGCCAGAACCAGAAACATACTTTTTAAATGAAATACAAGATTCTCAGGTAAACACATAATTTTAGCAGCTGAAAGACCTAATGTCATGAGACTAATAATGGGCACAACTGATTTCCTAACCTAATGATGTATGGCAATTTTGTGGGTCAGGAGAGATTTGGAGCAGGAAAGAATAAGGAGCAATAATAAAAAGAATTCACATTCTTTCATGAAAGTTTTAGTAAATCTCATTTGAGTAAGGTCTAGCCAGAAATTTGTGTGCTTGTTGGCTTGTAAGTAGAAGTGTTCTGCCACATTTGCTTTTATGTGTCTGGGACTTCAAAAAGCATGCTGTTTTCTCTGCAAAATGCCCTCCAAAAGACAGCAAGGGATCCTAAATAATTAGTCATGTATTTCTGTCATTTGCAATAAAACTTATGACTTTGAGTGTTCAATATAGAGAAATGACCTATCAGCATCAAAAAGGTAGTTGTTATGGCTTTGGCTCATACATCAGCTATTCAAGAACAAGCTTAGACTTGCAAGTATCTGTCCATCTCAGAATCCCCTCTCAGTCACGCAGAACTGGGAAAGCTTCTATTGCTTTCGGTAGCCAGATTTAGAAACGATCCTGTTCTCCTTCCAAACCAAGTTTGGAGGGGGAACAGGAGTTTCCTGTTTAGAATAGGATTGTAGTAGAGGTTTTCTGGTAAATTATATTCTTTGACAACAATAGGGTTGCATTTCATGTAGTTTTCTGATCTGGTTTTATGTGAAGCAGTGAGCAACACGCTGTATATATTGTCATACCTGTCTCCATAATCTGTATTTGGAACTTTAAAAAAGAGAGGCCTGATTTTCAGCAGTACTGAAAGCTTGTGGTTCTCATTGACTTTAGTCAATGTATTCATTAAAGAAATTCAGACTGTTTATTCATACCAACAAATGTTGGAAATGTTTTCTCATTTAATATTTCTAAAAGTCAATTGTCTATTGAATTCCATAACTAGTAGTATCCATAACCATTTGTTTGCCTTGTAAACAGTGTAAAATATCTGATGCTTGTAACTATTTCTAATGAGTAGACTCACTCAGAAGTGTATGTTTTAATCTTCCACTAAATTTGTGACTGAGCATACAAGATGATGCAATGTCATTTAAAAAGAAGTATTTCTCAGCACCATGTCTTATTTCTCCAATGCCTAAAGCAACTGAACTTTCTGATTTAACCATATAGGTTGCATTGATAATTAATCATCAATCAGCTAGTCAGTACTTCTTATGATGCTTTTCATATTAACTAAGTTCGCATAAGAGTCAGCACAATTCAGTTAAACATAATTCTATCAAATACAACACAAGTTCATTTGGGAGCATATAAGATTATGGCCAAACTGAAATCAAAGGACAGTATTAACTTTGAGTAAAGGTTTGAAGACTCAGAGATTGGAGAGACGCGCTGGCTCTTCCTACAGGTGCCAGGAATCACTTTCGCTACTGCATTTTGGATCTTTTACAATTTTTGGAATGATGTTCCTGGCAGAGCTGCAGTCAAAGAATTACAGAAATTCAGTGTACATGTATGTAAAACAGTTTCCAATAGAAAGTCCAAAAGAAGTCAAGCAGGATTTAATCCTTTTTATACCTCTAAGATGATTTTTAAAAAGTTGTAATAATTGTAATAAATTTCTCAAAGAGTATGACTTCAGAGCTGTAAATCTTTTCAAAGATGAAAAAATGTTTACCCAAATTTTGTTTGGATCAAGTTTTAACAAACAGAAAGGCATACAGTATTAAATCTTAAGAAAAACAGGTAGGATTCCAAAGTCAAATGTAGCCTCATGCCACTTACAGTGGTTTGAAGCAAACTCAGGGAGAATTTACATGACTTACCACCCCAAAGCAGCACTTCTGTAGACCACTTAAATGAGAAGCCACCTCATTATAGTAAAGCAGCTCTACGTATTTTTTGCCAAAAATGTGGTATTTTGGCCCTAATACAATACATGGTTTTATAGCTCTAATTTAATTTTAATATATTCAAATATCAATGCTCAATACTATATATATACACACACACAGAGTACTCAAATACTTAATATACTCAAGTGTATCTCAAATTTTGATGTAATATACTTACTACTCACTGAAAGTTCAGTTTGTGTTTCAATAAGCTCTCACTATTTAAGGCAACACTAATACAGTTTACAGTTCCTATTTAGGACTAAATATCCCATCTGAGATAGCAGCTATCGTTCCATCATCCTATTTAGACCGTGAAGCTCGAACTGTGAATTCTTTGAGGTTTTTTACATTGTTACTCAGTTTTTAATTAATCAAAATCTCAAAGTTAATCATAAACGCTCTCTGGTTGTCTAAAACCATTTCCCCCATACAAGTGCTCCCTTTGCTGGGGGAAAGAAAGGGACGCAGAAGATCTGGCCACCAGGGATGGTTGGATCTGACATGCTGCAGGGTTCCACAGAGGTATCATAAGGTATCTGCATGCAGTTCTAATTCAGCAGTGGCAATGGCCTTCTGGACTAGGATTGTGGTGTGGGATGGAGGTTACTGTAGTAACAGGAGAATTGTTATTATTCAGTTATTAAAACTGAATTCCGCAGAGCTCCAATATAGCAATACACTGAATCCTTTGGTGGAGGAGAGAATAGCCTAGTTGCTATTTTTAGGCTGCTAATTCGTATTTTCCTTTCTTCCTAGCTCTGTCTGTCTCTCTACTGTCTCCTTATTTCTGGTATACCAAGCTGATTACCCTGCAGACAGCATAGCCATATGGTAGAGGTATGTTAAAGCAGGCTAGCTTTAGACACCTACAGTGCAGAGATCTGAGCTTCTTTTCTGGTAATTTGGGGGGATGGTGGGAAGCACTTTTGGGGTGCAATTATTCTGTCCTGTTTTAGACATCGGGCTATGGTGCTGTACCTCAGAATACCTGCTTCTAAATGACTAGCTCAGGCATCAAGTTCTCCATCAGCTCAGATGAATCCCACTCAAGGATTCATCAGGAATGTCTTTAGGACTTGAGGGACTTGAAGACATTGAGGCAACTGCAATCCCAGCTCAGAAAGATTTACTGCTAATATCTGTGAGGTTCTCCCACACTAACTACAGGCTTATTTCTTTTCCAGAAAAGTTGAGCCCAAATTTCTTTCTTGGCCATCCTGAATGTGCCATTGGGTGCTTATTTGAACCAGTGCCTTCGTGTTAACTGGAGCTGGTGAGAAGGAGGCAATGGGGCTCTTGTCCCTGTCTTTCTTACTGTACTGGCATGGTCTGCCTTTAATTCTCATGTCATGAGTAGTCTTGTAAGACTTGAGGTCTGACTCAAGCTGACAAACACAGAAGACACCCTGGTTACAGGGAAAGCTGTCCCAAACTGGTCATTACAAAGTAAAACTTGCAATTTCATAGTGACAAACAGCTTAGAGTTCCTTTTCCCAGCTTTTCACATCAATGACATCTGCAGACTTTGGGCTATATTTCCTTTCTTAGTCATGACCTCTTGAAGAGTCGGATGTGTGGAAGTGAAAATAGCTGACTTGGCTTCTTTTGAGAACACATTCTCAGTTTCATCACTTATTATTATCATTGAAGATAACATTGATTTCCTTCTTTTGACCCACCCAAATGATTCCTTGAAAATGTGACTGCTTATTGTCCTGCTATTGCCTTGAAGATCTATTTACTGCAAAAACACAATCTTTCTCCTCTGTTACTATCACCCTGGAAAAGGAAAGTGAGAAGAAAGCAAACAATGACAAAAGAAAAAGAGAAAGAAATCTTTCCCCTAAAAATAAGCCAAAATTGATTTGCATGGATTTACAGAGAGGGTCGGTACTTTGGTTGGCCTCTGTCATGGTTTAGCCCCAGCTGGCAACTAAGCACCACGCAGCCACTCACTGGCCCCCACCTCCCCAGGTGGGATGGGGGAGAGAATCAGAAAAGCAGCCTCACGGGCTGAGATAAAAATGGTTTCATAGGACAGCAAAGAAAGAAGAAATCATAATAATACTACCAATATTACTGATAAAGGAATATACAAAACCAAGTGATGCACAATGCGACAATTGCTCACCACCCAGTGATCGATAGCTCGTCCCCAAGCAGCGATTCCCGCCCCTGGCCAACTCCAGTTTCTATACTGAGCATGATGTTACACGGTATGGAATATCCCTTTGGCCAGTCTGGGTCAGCTGTCCTGGCTGTGCCCCCTCCCAGCTTCTTGTGCCCTTCCCCGCTGGCAGAGCGTGGGGAGCCGAAAAGTCCTTGACTGAGTGTAAGCACTACAGCTACTTAGCAACAACTAAAAAGTCAGTGCGTTATCAATGTTATTCTCATACTAAATCCAAAACAGAGCACTAAACAGCCGTTAGGAAGAAAATTGTCTCTATCCCAGCTGAAACCAGGACAGCATCTAAGCTTTATTTCCTTTGTTAGTGATAACATATGGAAAAGCAAGTAGAGTGTGGACTGGAAATATAAGAGAGTTAACAAAAATTCACTGTACTGTCTCTATTAAGGTCTGCTTTGTACTACTGCATGTGATTATACAATTTATTTGATTGTCTATAACTGCCCCTTTGAAGCCATAACATTGCATTTTCAGGTGCAAATCTCTCCAATATTAGTGGATTATTGATTGAATAGTGTTCTCTGGAGCCATTAAATCCTACTAATGATGGTTTGCTTTAACTGGTGGATCACTGACCTAGTAGACCTTTGCCTAATTTTGGTTTCAGTACTGGACAGGTTTCCCAAGTTCCATCTTTGCGTGTAAGTTAATAGATCATAGTCCCAGTAGGGAATAGTATTATAGACTGTATTAGTACCTTTACTCACACTAAAAATAATTTCACACTGCCAGGAAACCCATTGATTTTAGTAGAATTATTTGCAGGGTAAAGTATAATTCAGTATGAGTAAGAATATGGGTGTAAAAGAACAGGCCTTCAGTATACATTCTGAAGTGTTATTGCAATGCTTATCAGGTATATTATGTATCACAAGCATGAGATGTCAGTCAGGAATGGGATTTGCAGACTGGCAACATATTATTAGAGACAGCAGAGTGGCTTAGATTATGCTTGCTGCATAAAGTCAATGGAAAAAAAAAAAAAGATGTATGTAGATTGCTGTCCTTTGCAGGATGACTCCCTTAGCAATCTGTTAGGAAAGTGCTGCATTTCCTCACCTCAGAATAAAACTGAAGGCCTGGCCTCTAATCTGATGGATTTTCTGTTCATTTCTCCAACAGCTGATGATGCAAGGTCATTTGTAGTGCACCGTCTTTCCCTTTAACACAGTGACGCTTATTTTCATGTTTAGAGCACAGTAAGAGGAACCTTGTTATGTTCCCTAGTCTAAGCTTTAGGGAAGGAAAGAAAGCCTGTTTCATGCTCTCTTCGCTTTCATCCTGTTGAGTCTTCTTACCCCAATCCTGTTGTCCAGGCAATGGGAGAATGGCAGCTGAAGGTGCAGTAGTGTGAGTAACGCTGAGCCTCTAAGACCATCATATACAGTCACCTCATCCAGACTTTGGGCTTTTGACAGCCCTTAGCTTTTTGACTGCCATTCACAGTTCATCTTGACCACATGTCCTTCTTCTGTCCTCACCTCTAATTCTAGCATTCTCATAGCCCTGCGGCTCAACTGTGCGTGTCAGAGTCATGATGCCTAGCTTGTACTAGAGGCAAGTTAATGTAAAATTTAACATATTTATGCAAACACTTGCCGAAAACTTATTTATGCAAGTAAGATACTGAGTTAGGCTAGCCTACTTCAGATACGAGTGCACCTACCTCATCACAGTGCTGCCTGGCTCTGGTTGATTCTGCTGCAAGTAACTTCTCTTGTTGAGGACTTTTAGTTTTGTCTTGAGCTGAAACCAAAAAATGTGTGTCAGTGTGTATATTAGTGATTAAGATATTGCAAAAGAATGAAAATAATGTTTTGATGTTTTAATGATATATCTATTCTAAGGATGCATTTCTTTTTTGAAATAAGATGAGGAACACCATTACTAGAAAAGCCTGCTTGTTGTCCTTGTGCATATACAGATACACATGAAAGCACCATAACGTATTTTCCTATGTTTACCCCAGAGCAGCTCAAGCTGTACATTTTTGAATCTAGGCTAAATTTGCTTCACTGCCGCAAGAAAAAAGCCAAAGGAAATCTATTTTTCCTTACTCATTAGATGTGTTTATTTTCCCTTTCCTATCAACCTGCCCTTCCTGAAGTCTCCAAAAGATTAGTCTAATTTATTTTACGTTCACTGCTTTCCCACAGAAAGGTAATACCAATGCACTGCAGGATGGTTTTTTTCCTGTAATTCAAAATAGGGTAAATTCTCACTACAGTTCGCAATATACCAGGGCCATTATACAGGGACAGCAAAAATGCATGTCTACCATCTGTGGAAGAACTAAATTAAGAAAGGGAGTAAGTACAATATTAACATCTGAACTTCAGCCTGAGGGTTACGGGTATTGATGTACATGCATGCACGGAAGTTTGTCCTTTAAAGCCTCTTATATACCTCTGAGGCAGCATACAATATTTTAACAGTTTTAACTGTTCATTAAAGATGGCTGAAATTCTGATACATAACAGTTTTTAGGCAATTGGAGGGGGTTTCTTGGCATCTAATGTGCAATGTCTGTTGAGAAACATCTTGATTTCTTTTAAGCTGTAATTCTAAGTGAATTCTGACAACTGGAAGTAAAGTTCAGCCTAACTTACGCCTCACTTGATTTTGTAAAGTTCCACCTGTACCTTGAGTCACTTAATCTCTTGAATTTCCACACACATTCGTTTGGAACTCTGCCCAGTGTGGTGATATAGCAAAAATTTCAAGTTCGTAAAGTCCGCTACAGGCAACTGAATTTTGGGTAATGTGGTTCAGGATTCATTACAAAAGCAAAACATAGCACTGATATTTATCCCACCGGTCTAATGCTTTCCCTTCTTTTATTTTAGCATTCGAGGAAGGGGGGGCAAAAAAGAAACTAGCACATTGTGCCACTTCTCTCAGGTATTTCTCTGTTAGATCTGTTTCTCTGGAAAGAGAATTCTCGAATTGAATGAAAAGAGGGCACGAACCAAAGGCATTTATAAACACAAACAGTGCCAGACTAGAAAAAAGGATCCTCCTGCCATCACGTCTGGCTCCTCTGTCTGAATGACTTGGCTTATCCCCTGGAACCAAGTTAACCCCAACTTTGCAGTGTGTAGTAAATAGCTCTAAAATATTTCAGTGTGAAAATGAATCTAATTAATCTCCTGTATGAAACACAAGGAAAATAAGGCTTGGAAAAGCTACGTTGTACTTTAGTATGGAAGATACATTTACATCCAATACTGTTTTTCTTTTATTTTTAAAAGTTGCCTTCCTGTAATTGCACACTAGTTTAGAGCTAAGATAGGAGCATCTTAACAATAATGTGCACTTTTTTAACAGATTATTGCCAAAAGTGCATTCTTTATTCCAGGGAGACACTGTAATAGATACCAGCGCTTTAGTAATGATACAAGCAATCTGTAAGCTATTACAGTTTCTTTTATAGTAACTTAATCTTCATATTGTTTTATATGTCTGGAATTTTAATAGTGTTTTTAATTTATGAAGAGAAGCATATTACATATTACTAGTTACATGGGAATATGACCTAAATATCAGACCATTGAACTATATTCTTAGAAACAAATATTTTGAAGAACTTAAATGAGCATAAGGAATAGAGCAAAGAAATTAAAGAATGTCATACAGATGTAAGAGCAGCTTTTATGGAACCAGCCCAGAAGCGTCTATACTGGATTGTTACTGTTTTTAATGCATATTTTGGACTTCTGGAGAAAAATGGGAAAGAACACAGGTACTTTTAGAATGCTATTTAAAAAATAAATATTTTATTTAAAATAAATATATTGACCTAATTAATAAATTTATTTGCATTATTGATTGCAAATAAACACAAATGCCCATGTGTTAATGCTAGTGAAATGAATGAATTAATATTTAAGCTAACTCTATTAAAGACTTGATTATATGTAGAATGTAAGCTCCTATGTCGATTCTTGAAGCCAGTGCAAAAATGAAGTATTTTTTCCTATTAGTTCATTGCCATTTTTAATATGTATAGAAACAGACACAGTTCACAAGCAATATAGTGAACTGTGCTCAGACTTGTAGGAGACGTATCGTAACACTTTGCTAAGCAGTGAATTACAGAGATATGATCAGTGTAGCAATTTAGTGGTTGTAATGCTATTAAAAGTATGACTTTTAAATAAAGAGAACCAGTTCGCTGTTTTGAAAGAAGCCATATTCTACATTAAGCTGTCATTCTGTATTTCTGACTTGCAATTAGATGATATTTCTAAAATGTCAGTCCCAGATTCTGTTGTGACCGTCATCATAATAAAATGTGACAGCAAAGATATTATATCAATACTTTTTCCATAATTAGCATTAAAGATCTCTCAAGGGTTAAGTACAAAGGTTTTCCACTGAATGGTCTACAGGCCTTGTGCCTTTAAAATCTTTTAATATAGCCAAGACTGGTGACAACCAGGAGACAAATCTATGAACAAACCTGTTTGGAGAGAATAGTTTTGTGGTGTGTGATGTATGTTACGTAAATGAGCTTATTAGGACTCTCATCTATTTTATTATTGGTGCCCAATTTAATAGAGGCATTTAAAAAACAATATTTCTGCCTGACTCCTTGAAATGAAGAAGATACATTGATATAATTGAAAGCAAATGATTGCATGTTGTGCCATTTAATCATGTCATTTTTCAATTGCTGTTTTTTGCACTTCACTGCATACTTATAGAATATTTAGCTTCAGTATAGATTAAGTCCCACAGTATGCAACTGAGTAGAATTCCCATATTAGGTGACATTTTCTTTTAACCTTGAAATCAGCAAAAGCACACAGATTTGGCAGTATTTTTCTAAAGGATGACAAGTCATCATTCATTTCCTATCTTCGTCATTTAGCTTTTTTATTTTGAGGAATTACTTTCTTACTAATATTTTTTGATGAATTATTGGGTTTCTTTTTCATTCAGAAACAGAAATTTTCATTTTCACCGTGTGTCCTGTAAAGATGGAAATACAGGCATGCACCATCCCAGACAAGAGAATTTCCAGCAGGCATTGCCATTTCAGAGAAAACACTGAAAACTAAATTTTACCTAGCATTTGCAAGCATATTGTTTCCTGTTTTTCCTTTATTGGTGTATTAGTGATGTTAGCCATGATTCTTTAATTAGCACATTTGAAAACCGAAGTGCTGCACTAGCCAAAATCAGATGTAAAAAGGCAAATTACATTTTTTTAAGAGTTGCAGTTTGATTGTTGTAGTCAGAAGGGCAGCTTCTGTTCTTAGATTTTTGCCTTAATTTCTGCATATGGCTGTTGTACTAAATAACAACAGTTCCATCTTAATTTCGTCTTCCATCAGGCAACAACTGATGCTATAGGAAGGGTATAATTCCTTCCCTCACATACACACATCCCGTAACAAGGAGAAAGAGTAAGCCTCTAGCAGACCAAGGTTAGACAGAATCTTCCTTAGATCTGGTTGTTCCAGATTTATCTGCAGTCAAGCTTCTTTCATTTTCCTAAAAACACCCAGTATTCCTCATACACGGAAACACAATGTAAGCCTATAAATAGCATTTGTCTCAGTATACCGTGGCATTTCTTCTGAAGCTGAAAGCACAAAGAAAATCCATCTGTGTAAGTTACTATTTCTCATCTTGCAATTATTTTCAAAGCTCTGGGTACGTCTGCATGGACTTTTGTTATCCATAATTGTAGAGTGAAAGCAAGAAAGACGGAAATGGTTGAAAGAACTTCAGATCACATCAAATATATGTGGATTATGTGGATTTAAGTGAGCTAAACTAATCTTAAACTGACTCTTAAGCTATTTTAAAGCACAAGTAGTCTCACAGAATTCACTGAGGACCATAGTACTTTTAAATTATCATTAAATATCTGCTTAAGAACCTTGATGTACCAGCGCTTCAGTGGCCAACTCATCTACCATGCTGCGTGCGAAAGCCTCTTTCCCATCCATGTCCTTCAGTCACACAGTGCAGCACAGCTCGGGCGCTGATCCACTGCAGGAAGGATGAGGGATGGAGGGGGACTGAGGCTCGAGGGACTCTAATATTCCTCAACTTCCCACCTTTCTATGCCTCCCACACTCTCTGGCACTGCCTAAAGCTGCACACGTGTTTCTGGTCATATGCCATTCGCTTAGGAGTCATGCAGCTATGCAGAGCACCTTCTGTTCAGATCATGGCTACTTCCATCCCCATAAATAGTGCCATTAGCCCTTGGCTTGGAAAGAGTGTTTGATATCATTCAACTCAGCAGGGGCTTTTCCAGATGATTTAAGGCATGGTATTAACAAGCTGTGAAAGTAGTTTCAGCTAGCCCTTTTTAGCTATGCGGGTGATAACTTCAAAGCACTGAAAATAGGAGTAGGCAGAGGGAAGAAAAATCTTCCAAGATTCTAACAGCACGGACAGGAATCCTCAGTATGGGAAGACATGACTCGTAGTAACACTATAATAAGTAACGCCTCAATGTTATCATGGTATCCGTCGCGAAGCAAAGGACTGGAATACAAAGTCAAGTTGATACACTGCGCTGCAGTTACTGTGTATACTCTTAGCCTGCAGAAAAGTCAAATACATTAATTTAAGTCTCTCTGCAAATGATTTAAGTGAATGTGTTTCTCCCACATTTGCAAAGGTTTGGATTGTATTTACAGTTACCACAGCTCAACGAACACATGATAGTGTGAGGAGCCGCAACTGAAAGCGTCTAATCTCTTAATCTATACTTCAGCAAATCTTCTGCACACACAGGAGCCCAAGTGAGCCTAAGTGGTGCTCCTCAGTCTACTGTTAGATCATTTCCTACTTTTCTGAACCATCAAGTACCCAGTAGCTTACTGTAGCAGCTGTAGACCATCAGACCCAAGCCTCAGTAGAGATACTAATCATCTTTCTTTTTTTTTTTTTTTAATTAATCATGAATTATAGCTGTTAATTCACAATGTAGAATGTACCTTGCAAATGATTAAAGTAACTGTGGTCCTGGAAGCATACTTTGCATGTACAATTGCCACATTGACAGGTTTTTATATAAGCACGCCATTTTAACAGCAGCAGAACGTGGATGGATATACAACACTCTGAGATGTCATGTCGTAAGATACGGGCAATGATTGTGCCCCTTTAGGACCCTGTATACCAGACCCTAATACTTCTTAGATCCATTATTGCTAGTGCTATTATATAGGGTTTAAAGATGTCTCTACATGATTAAGTTCTCTGGCTTTTAAAGTATTGTTGCTATAGCCAAGTCTTTCAACACGCTGTTAGATATAAGCACTTCATTCTTCTCCTGTTTAATATTAACCATAATATCATGTAATAAAATTGAAACAAAAGTGCCATAGGCCTAATTGTACTGTCACAGCCATGTAAATCAGAAATAGCTTCAGTAAAGCTACTGTTATTATGCTGGTGTAAAATTGATGTAAATTAGAAATTACTTGGATGCTGTAGCTCTGCTTTCAGATAACACAATGTAAAGGCCTCCCTTAAACTCCCATATAATGGCTTATGAATGAAATACTCCTTACCTCGTCATATTATATGGTATTGTATCAAAAAAGAACAATATTTATAAGGGATGACATAATCAGACAGATCAAGGTAAGTTAATGTTATGGGGCCAGATTCTGAGTGGTATTGACTTCCATGAAGTTAATGCAAATCTACGTAGATTTGACTGCCGGCAGTATACAACTTACCATCACTTCCATAAAACTGAATTGTTTAGCTGTTATAAAATGTAAAATAAGAACCCTGACTTTATCTTTAGGTAGATTTTTTTTGTTTGGATTGTTTTTTTTCTGCTGTCATGTTAGGCTAATGAACAGCGTCAGAAAGGAAATGTGCCAGACATGGTTGTTACATCAAGAACTACGTAGGAAACTAGTAATGAACTCTAGGAAAATAAGTAAGGGCAAGTTCAGGAAACCTAAGTGAAAATGCAGCTCTGGTATAAATTGAATAATAAAATTCCTGGTCATATTTTGCCATAAATAGTGGTTTGGGAATTTGTCATTCACCTTGTTTAAAATTCAGAAATATTAAGGGTACAGGGTTCTCTCATTATAGAAGTAATAGAATTCCAGCTATTACAGAGTTAGGGTATTTTAAATAGCTATAGAATGCATTATATCAATAAGTGGAACATCTGTATGAAATGTCCACCTGCTGATATACTACTCAGTGTACTTTACAATGAAATGTACTTAATCATTTTAAGACGTCTTCTAATGAAGCCTTATCGGGATTAACATTTTGAACACAAATACTTTTAGGCATTAAAACTTCCACTTTAAATGAGATTGCATTGTCTTGTTTACCCTTGTTGATTAATAAGCAATCTGTTAACTATTAACATGGCCCAATTGTGCCAGTGAAAGTAGATTAGTAATTTAGCTATGTTTGCGGGTTTAATCATCATTTCTCTTCAAGGCTTTGAATGAAAAAATTGCTTGCACACTATCCATACGCAAAGGAAAGGTATATATTTTTAGGTGTGTATACCAGTGTTTTGCTTCAGAATTTCAGCTTACTATTACTGATCAAGCACATACTTCCAGCAGCAAAATACTCCTTTGAGGTACAACATTTCTAAATATAAATTCTAATCTGGAGTATAAAAATCTGGAACTTGAATTCACTTGCTATAGAATGTTATTGTTTTGCTAATAAAATTCAGGATGGCAGGTCCTGATTTTTTATCGGTTAACGCTTACAAACAGCTTCAAGAGATGCAGTGGCTTTTTTTGTTTGCTTTTTTTTTTTTTGTTTGCTTATTATGATTAACTGGAAGCTTAAAGGCAAATGCCCTGTCTTCAAAAAAGATGATAGTTCAGATTTTCTCATGGGGTCATGCACTTTCATCTGTGGCATCCCACAGAGGGAAACAAATGTTGGCAAGTTACAATTTAAATTATCTGGAAAGCTCCCACGTGTGGAGCACAGTGCTGTTAAATTCAGGAGTAGCACAGGCCTACGATAATAGTTGAGTGCTTGAACCATGCAATACTGTAAAAGTACAGGGTCTCAGAAGCTGGGCTGAAGCAGTCATCCTCAGATGCATTTGTGCCTGCTGCACCCCAGCTTCACAGATGTTCTTATTAAAACACATTATGGGCTAATAAAATCCTGATTTGATGTTGAATGATGGTAGATCATGATTGTGGATAAAACCATGCCCAAAAGCACCCCATGCCATAAACTGCTTCTGGGTGGTAGATCTCTCTTTAGTTTTGGCATGTAGGATGCATTATTTATACTGCTGTTCAGTGAGATTCTCAGTGTAGTTGTTCAGGTTTCTGGTGTAGAACCAACATATCCTGGGTCCCATCAATATTCCACAATATTAGAGCTTAGCGAGTGTCACCTATCATGCAGTTCACATCAGACTGCATTCTTGGTAGCACTGGAATCGGTATGATAAAATAAATGCCGTGAATAACTCATTTATAAGAAAGACACAGTTGTCGGAGTATTCCTAATTTATTTGAATATGGAACTACCCGGGAAATATTTTATCACGACAAAAAACGTCTGTAAAGAATTTTATATTGAATTTTCTCCTTCCTTAAGGTTTATCCTCTGACAGGGTAAATATGACCTGTAATTTCTGTTGTTTTTTTTAAATATATATATATATTCTCATTGCATTAATACAATTTTTTCCTGAAGAATTTCTGAAGCTGATTACTGCCAGGGTAACTCATTTCAGATGTGTCCCAGTTGAATGAAATAAAAAAAAGGAAGAATAAAGCAGTCTACACCATAAAGCTTTCAACATTATTGAGACAGTTAGCTATGTATGGCATTTGTTTGAAGAAGACTGAAAGTAGCTTTACTTCTTCTGTGCTATTGAGATGAAGACTGTGCTTATCTGAAAATAAAACTAAGTTTTGACACTAAGTATGGGGACTTATGGAAGAGCTGAAAAAAATATTGTAAGACGGAGATTGGGCACCATTAAATATTAGATAATAGTTAACGTTTTAAATTGCAAAGTGTTCCACACTGACATCTGTTGTTTGTCTATCCTGCAGTCTCTATGCTGTGAGATCAAACAGAGACGCCGTGGGGTAGCCTCTGTGCTGCGATTATGCCAGCACCTCCTGGATGACCAGGAGACCTGCAACCTAAACGCAGATCACCAGTCCATGCAGTTGATAATCGTAAACCTTGAGAGGAGGTGGGAAGCCATTGTCATGCAAGCCGTCCAGTGGCAAACAAGGCTACAGAAGAGATTGGAAAAAGACTCGGTGAGTGATGCTTGCTTTAAAAAGGTCTCATGTCGTTTCACTCTTCACGAGAGACGCTTTTTCAGAGCAAGACAAACACAAACATCTCAGTTTTCTTCTTCAGTCTTCTTCTGACTGAAGATTCCATTCCTAGTCTTTACTAACAAGTGAAGCTTTAGTTTTTCAAAAAGCATTGTACTCCATGGACAAAACTGATTAATAAGATAAACTCACAATATACATATTCTGTTTGCTGGATTTTTAACCTAATCACATCTGATCCTGTCAAGTAATGAAAACAATCTTCTCCTGTTGCCAAGTTGCTCTGTACCTAACAGAATTGGGCCCAGAGACATATTTCACTGATTGTAAATATATTTCAGAAAAAGTGTTTTCTGTGTAATTAAGACTGGTTTTAATTAGCAACCCAGCAGTAGATGTGTATTTCATATAGAATGCTGTGGGTATATGATTAATATACATTTCTGTGTTATGTGAATATAAGTAAAATGAATTAATTTGCTTTTATCTCAGGGAAATGATTCCTAAGAGGCAAAATAGCACTCTGCTTAAACTATCCATTAGGTAGCATAAATTAGATGGGTTTTCTACAGCATAAAACTATATTACAATGCAGTATCTACATTTAAACAATAAACCATAGGGGAAAAAAATAATCCCTACTGTAACACCATTGACTGTAATGGATGAATTGGCTCAGCGTGTGTCATGCTACTATCACAATGCTGAAGTCTGTATACTGCAGCTACATTGACAGCAATGATAACCCTATGTAGTGCATATATTGAAGAGCCTTGATGCGATTTGAGAACGTGACATATATTTAACTTACATAATTTTTAGGTTTATATCAAGCAAATAAAAGGAAAAAATGCTTGACACTTTCATGCTTCCTAACAATTGTCCAACTAACAGTGAAATACTACTTTTGACTTCTTTTTGCTAAAGTTCCTTTACAAAAATAACAGAAGCTGTAATTTTCTTGATCAGTTATGGTAGTGTAGTATGAAGACATACAAGATATTGTTCAGAAACACTAGCAGCTCCTGAGTGAAAATACTGTTATCCTAAACGGGCGTAGAAATGGTGATTTAATGAGGAGGATGAGAAGTGAACCATTGAAGGCAATAATAATTTGTTGCCTGCTTACCTTTATCAAATGTTATGAAGTAGGAGTGCTCCCCTGCCTGTTTGGTTTACTGGCTGCTTTGCTTTAGGTATTGAGATAAAAATGGGACTTGAGGAAGGAACACGGTTTGAATAGACTTGCAGGCCAAGTCAAAAGGGGCGTGTCTCTGTATGAGGAAACATGGAAGGAAGACATTATTGAAAAGCTGATGGAGTGTCAATGTTCCTGTTACAAGCATAGGTGTAGCCAACTGACAACATAAGAAATGCAGTTAATTTGGAGAGAGTCAGATAAACCCTCAAAAATTTCATCTGGTTCAAAGAAGTGTAAAAATGATGAAGCTACATGTGGTTGTACAAGGGTATAGAGAAAAGATTATTTTTCATCTTTACCTTATACAACTATGTGCAGAGAGGGAAGTATCAGCTGAAGAGGAATGCTATTGGAAACTACCAAGGAGATCAACTATGAGCTTTCATTACATGACCAACAGAAAAAGGTCAAATCTTAATGATGCTAAGATTCCTCTCATAGAGCTAGTGAGAGCTGTAGATGTCACAGCTGATGTGGATTACCAGAGGGAGAACGGTCATACTGACAAAGCATGAAGAAAAGAAGAGTTTTGGGGAGGACAAAGCAAGAGTTCCATTTTGTCTGTGTTTAGCTTATGCTAATGGACACTAAGAAAGAGATATTTAACAGACAGGTACAAGAGTGGGGTTAGATGCAAAGGACTTTACCTGAGCCCTCAGTCCAAAGATGGGAGCTGCAGGTATCTGAAATGTACATTATCATCTAAAAAGGAGAAAGGGAAGCAGGTAAGGAAAAAGGCTTGTTTGAGCCCAGTGTAAAGCAGATGACGAAGGAAGTATGATTAGCAAAACAACAGAGGAGGTAGAAAAATAATCTAGAGAGCAGAAAAATCCAAGGCAGTAATTTGTTGAGAATCTGATCAAGTGGAGTCAACAGTAAAACAGAAGCTGATAAAACAAAGGTCATGAGAAAATGTCACAGAAATTCCAGTGGAATTACAGGAAGAAACAGAATTAGTGAGGATCCAGAATGAAGCTGAATAGTAATTAGGAGTTTTAAACAATACGGTCACATTTAAATGAGAAAAAAGTCAAGAAATAAAAGAAGGCAAACGCCATCTCACCAGTGGCAGAGGGACAATATTCTTGCGTTTTGATGGTATTGAATCTGGGAGAGCAAGAAATCAGAAGTCAGAAGCAAAATAGTCTGGGCAACTGAATGGGTTAGAAGATAAATATAAGACTAAGGAATAGAAAAAATTGTTAAAGAAATAAGAAAATATAATAGTAAAACTTTTTAATTCTCTTGAGAAGCATTGGTTGTATTTTTGTGATAGTTCCATCTTCAGAATATTCTTAGTCATATTACTATTATATTGCATCAATAGCTCTAGTAAACTTTTGGCTAGTGGTACACAAAATATTTAATTGAGCTGACCAGCAGTAGAAAAAACAGTTGAATTTTGGAGCTTCAAAAACAAGTGTGTGCAGTATTAGGCAACAGCCAAACCAAAAAATAGTTCTGAGAGTCCTGAATTTTAGTTGCTAGAGGCTGAGTCTCTGTTAGGTCTATAACTGCCCAAGAGAGATCAGACTGGGTTTCTACTGCATTTCTCTGAAAGGTAAAGTACCACAAAGATGATGAACTGCCTCTTTAATCTACAAAACTTATCAATTTGTTGTCACAAATATATATCGTCCATTGAACTTGGAACAGAAACAAGTTGCATTTGTGAGAAGGTGCTGAACAGAGGTCCAAGTTGCTATAGTGAAAGCGTATTATGTCCTTTTGCATGTGGGCAGCTGCCATGTGGAACCAGTTTGCTGTTTGTAGCTGCAGTTAGAATTCCTATGAGTTAATTAGAGCTTGGTGCTGCTCTTGCAGCAGGAGCTAAGTCAGTCTTCGGTTTCTGCTTGGGATTGCAATCGATCAGGAGTTGAGGCATGGTGAGGGTATGAGAACTGCACCTTGCTTGATATCCGGATGCTTGGAACTTCACAAGGTGTGTGCTGCTTTGTTCCCATTTGGCCTGAGGCAGTCTGGAGTTATTTGCTGGGCTGAGTTGACTTTCACAGGGCAGGGAGTGTACCATTCTTTCTGCTGAGAAGTGGCAGCCATTTAGAGCTTTCATGATGCTCATCTAATTTTCACTGTGGGCTGTTTTGTTTTGGAACCTCTCACGCTAGGCTTGTTTATAATGATATGATTCTTTGAAGTATGTCAGTATCTACAAGTTTCTCATGTTGCTAAAACTATCTGTATTCTCAACATTTAAAGATGCCCCAGCCACTGCCGAGTTCAGGTTTCTTTGTCTTCCCTGGCCTGAGTTGGCATGTTTGAGCCTTCCTTTTCACTCAGTTCCTGTGTAGTCATTTCTTGGGTAGGTACCAGGACTGTTTCTTCTGCTTCCCTATCTCTCTGTATTTGATGGTGTGCCAGTCTTGGCACATAAACAGTATCCCTTGGTAGCAAGTCTTTATTTGTGGTTGCCCACAAAATACTGTAATTTACAAAAACAAATTAGATGTTTTTATACCCTGATGGCATCTGACTCATTCATGGCATCTGACTTGCTGACAGTAAATAAGATAGCTCAAATTATTATCTTGCCTCATTTAAGTACAAGAGTCACTTGCATCTTCTACTGTCGTCTTAATTTGTGTACCGGGATCTTCCTTTGTCCTGTTTCTGCCCCTTGTTACATTCAGTCACTTATCTGGGCCACTTATAGCATTACAAAGGTATACTGAAATTAATCACAAAAGGCTTTTAGGTTTATTTTGAGCTGTTTGTCTTCATTGATGGTTTTCAGCAGTGTTTAATTTTGCCCAACTTTTGCAATAGCGGGCACGATAAGTTTACAAATAACAAAATATTAACATGTAGTACAAGTATCTAAAGTCTGGTAAAAGATGTCCTTCTCATAAACCAAAAATTGTCTAGAATGTGAAATTATCAGTAAGAATCACTCCAGAAGGATGAAATTGTGGTTAGATTCAGTAGGTTAATCTAGCTATGAAGAATGAAGTATTCCTACAATAAAAAAAAAAAAATGTAAAAAGATTGTAAAAAACAGTAGGACAATTGTCTGTTAGTGGAAGCAGTCCTAATCTGTTTTAGAAAAAAAAGGTTTTTATTTCGCCCATCTGTTTTTTTGTGGTAAATTCTTTTACCCCAGATTTATCATTCCATAGTTTGCTGATGTAATGTTATATGTCACCTAAATTTTAGTTTCAGAATTACACAGATGCCTTATAGTTTGCCTAACAAGACCCTGCTGGCAATCATCTTAAAAGAAAAAGGAGTCTGTCTGGCAATCGCAATAGCAATAGCAACAATCTTTTGTCAACTAAAATCAAATTTGCCATCTAAAATTCCTGTTCAACAGCTGCAGAAGCTTTAACTCACTATGCACTTTCCTTTAGAGGGTCTAGTCTACTTGAAAAACTGAACAGTTGAAAAAGGATTTGCAACAGACTCAGTCATGGTCATGCCCACAAGTTTACAACAGTTAAGTCAAAGTGGGAATATGTAAGTTGTTTTAATTTTTTTTTTTATCTTTTGCTCAAGCAGTAAGTTACATGTTTAGCCTCAGTGGATTATTCCAGCAGCTACACAGTTTGGGGGAGTTCTGTCCAGGTCAGATGTCATAGAATCACAGAATCATTAAGGTTGGAAAGGACCTCTAAGGTCATCAAGTCCAACCGTCAACCCAACACCACCATGCCCACTAAACCATGGTGGTGGTTTTGCTAGTTTTAGTAAACTCCTGAAGTGCCATGACTACACATTTTTTGAATACCTTCAGTGATGGTGACTCCACCACTTCCCTGGGCAGCCTGTTCCAATGCCTGACCACTCTTTCAGTAAAGACATTTTTCCTAATATCCAATCTAAACCTCCCCTGGCGCAACTTGAGGCCATTTCCTCTTATTCTATCGATGGTTACTTGGGAGAGGAGACCAACATTCGCCTCACCACAGCCCCCATTCAGGTAGTTGTAGAGAGCGATAAGGTCTCCCCTCAGCCTCCTCTTCTCCAGACTGAACAGCCCCAGTTCCCTCAGGCGCTCCTCATAAGACTTGTGCTCCAGACCCCTCACCAGCTTCACTGCCCTTCTTTGGACACGCTCCAGCACCTCAATGTCTTTCTTGTAGTGAGGGGCCCAAAACTGAACACAGTATTCCAGCTGCGGCCTCACCAGTGCCGAGTACAGGGGCACAATCACTTCCCTACTCCTGCTGGCCACACTGATACAGGCCAGGATACTGTTGGCCTTCTTGGCCACCTGGGCACACTGCCGGCTCATGTTCAGCCGGCTGCCAACCAGCACCCCCAGGTCCCTTTCCGCCAGGCAGCTCTCCAGCCACTCCTCCCCAAGCCTGTAGCGTTGCATGGGGTTGTTGTGACCCAAGTGCAGGACCCGGCACTTGGCCTTAATAAACCTCATACAGTTGACCTCTGCCCATCGATCCGGCCTGTCCAGATCCCTCTGCAAAGCCTTCCAGCCCTCCCAGCAGATCAACACTCCCACCCAACTGGGTGTCATCTGCAAACTTACTGAGGGAGCACTCGATCCCCTTATCCAGATCATGGATAAAGATATTAAACAAGACCTGCCCCAAAACTGAGCCCTGGGGAAACACCGCTTATGACCATCCGCCAACTGGATTTAACTCCATTCACCACGACTCTCTGGGCTCAGCTGTCCAGACAGTATTTTACCCAGCAAAGAGTACATCTATCTAAGCTATGAGCTGCCAGTTTCCCCAGGAGAATGCTGTGGAAGATACTGTCAAAGGCTTTACTAAAAAGTCCAGGTAGACAACATCCACAGCCCTTCCCTCATCCACTATGCGGGTCACCTAGTCTCTGTATAGAAAGCTAAAATGAGGTGACCATGGAAATTCACTTTTCTGGGACTGTTTTTTTGGCGTATATAAAACTGTTGTGTCTGGGAGAGATACTGTGGTTTCTAATGGATTTTACTTCTTAAGTTGCAATTCAGTATTCCTGCCTTTTTGGTGACTGGAGAAACGGCTTTTTCTCCAGACTGTCTATTCATTGAAAGAGAAACATATCTGGTTTATGGAGCAGACAATCTCTTTTCTTATTCAACAGAGAGGGCTAATTATTGAAGGGATGGTATTAATCATGCTTTTAAAATGAAGATTTTGAGCTAAGTCAATTTGGGTTAAGGTGCTGTAATTCTCACATTGTCCTGAAAATGTTTGAAATATTCATTTGTCTGATCACTAAGTACACTACTATGCTTCCTGAAAAAAAATTTTTTTACTTCTCGTGTTCTCCTGAGTCATGCCATGTGTACACTACACTGTATGTCCAGCAAAACCCCCATCTGTATGGGCTTGAAAGGATGCTGTACATCCAGCCACATAATTGAAAATAATAAGGCCACAATAAATGGGATGGCCTTGGGGTATAACACCCAAGGGATTCAATTGGTGTCACTTTGCATCAATGTCCATGCATCATGGTAATTGAGGTAACATAACCAATTACCACATTTTAATTAGAGTTGTAAGGACTTGGGAAAATCTGCAATGGTGAGACAGCTCACTTGGGAGAAAAAAAAAAAAAAGCACCTCTCCTCTTTTCCACAGCTTGTTTCTTAGGAAGTAAAGAGCCTGCTTAAAGCTCTGGTTAGGATTTTTTCCAACTTCCTCTTAGTTTCATTCTTTATAATGCACTTTGAAAAACAAGTTTTTTAAAAATACTATATTTCTTCTGATCTAGTATCTTTATCCTTTTTCTCCATTTATCTGTTTCTGTGATGCTTTCTGGAAAACAGTTTTTAATAATGCTAGGCATGGTGTCTCCCCTTCACTTTTCTATATTTAATTCACTGGTGCAATATTTTTTCAAACCATGGACTGACACTTGTTCTAAGCTTAAAAAAAAGAAATACAAGAAACCTGCCTTCAGAGGTAAAAAATGAATTTCTCATTGTTCAGTTATTTGTTAGATAGCTTCACTAAACCAAAGCTTGGTTTCTGAAAGAGTCTTATTTTATCACAAGCCATTATTTTGTAAGGTGGGATCCAGCTAAAAATCTTACATAAAATGTAGAAGTTCATTAGAAGTGCCTAATGCAGCAAAGTACTGAGTGATGATTAACTTAATTAGCTGAGGAGGGCACACTGCATGTTGTGAAGTGCTGAACACCTATTACGTGATCTAGCCCTCAGAAAGTAATTATTTAATGACTTGTGTTTGAACCTTTACAAATTGTTTTTTCATTATCTATCACAAATCATATTTGTTTTGATATTGGGCCCCTTCATAGTAGCGTATGACAGTACAATCTTGATTGATTGTATTTGTTTCTGTCAGTCATCTTGGTTTACTCATGTTACTTTAACACTGAAGAATGTTCTCTTTGGTGCTTCCTTAAAATATGTGTTTTTTAAGTGAATAGATATTTGATTCTAGAGTCTGTGATGTGATGCACCATACTTGTACTTGAGGTGCATGCGTTTTTGTGCTGCTGGGCTGCATTGCATGCCTGATTTTGTGACATGGAATAATGATCTGTAGGATCTAAAATGAAGTTACATGAACAGTGAACACAGGTCTAAATTTTTTTTGAACTTGAATTCAAGACAAGTGATATGCCCCACATTCTTGCAAGAAATTCTGTATTTCTCATAATTTTCTTGAGGACCAGACATGGTTATGATGGCAGCCGTCACAGCGGTATGCAAAGTCTGGATGATCTGGCAAAACTGAAGCTGGTAAAATCCTTCTTGTTGAGTAGATCTTGGTAAAAAAATGCAGACCCAGTGCATTTCAGTCAAAATTAATTAAAAATGCAGATAAATACTGTGTTACATTCTTGAGAAAATCTCCCGAGTGGTCATCTGCAGTGGTAGCTTTTTAGAATGAATAGAAAAAAAAAGAATCATTTAGTTCTTTCCACAGAGGTCTCTTCTCCATCCTTAGAGAATGTAAAACTTTCTGTCACAACTAACTAACAGTTTAGGGCACCAATCCAGAAGTGAAATACCTCATGCAATGTTACCAACCTGCTAAATTATTCAACTCTTTCCCTCACCTCTGGCAGATGTTGTCATGTTTTGCCATGGCTTTGTAAAATGATAGGAGGCCCAAGGGGTATATTCAAACTCATAACCCCAGACAAACCAGAACAATTCCAGTCCTCTGAGAGAGAAAACCCTCAGAGGTGATCATCTGAGCTCACTGCCACCAAGTCAGACTTTAACCTGTTGCTCTAATTTTAGGCACTTCATGGGACTCTTTAGTTGTCAGTTGGATTAGGCAAGAAGAAGCTAATGGTTAATCCAGATTCCAGAGACTAAAGCAGCCCTATTTCACTATTTCACAATCTCTGTCGAACCAAAGTAAGCCTGAGCTCTCCCTCTGGAGAGGATGGAAAGTAAGGCTACATACTCCCAACTTTCTCTAGAGTCCCAGAAAATGATTCAGGAGTAGGCTGAACTGTTAAGGTCAAGAGCAAATGTACTCACCAATTCTACCTTGTTGCTTGTGTGACCTTTGTTCTTTCTTATAATGAAAAGGGAGCACTGCACAGAAAGTCTTCACGTGTAGCACAGTTTCAATATGGACAATGCCAGTGGACAATACGGTGGAGCCTCTTCAGTGCAATTTATCTTTGCTCCATAAGGTGAACCACCTAGAGCAGGAAGAGTAGTTCAGCATTCTTGCTCTTTCAGTCCTTTTCTTTGCACTGAAATTTCCAGACATATGTTTCCTGCTAATGTTGATGGTGTTGATTACATATGAATTTGTAGTTTCCAGTATAATGAAACCTACAAGAACATTTCTTGTAGCTTGTCAACCACAATCCTACAGTAGCAAGTGTCAGTCGCCGTCCACCTCAACTGGACTGAATATACTTCTTTGAGATGCATTTTTCTCTCCTGTGACTCCTTGCTAATTCTGCAGGCATGTTTAGTTTCTTTGCCCTCTCGAGGGTACCCAGGAAACTTTGTGATGAGAGGTGAAACTTACTTTTTTGTTGTTGGCATGAGCACAGGAAGATAAATGAAATTACATTAAAAGTAAAGAGTTATTTTAATGAGAAAATCAATTGCTGCAATACTTAATTACTCCAAGCCCCCTTTGATTTTTTTTTTCTTGATGAAGCACACAACATTTCTGAGCAGTATTTGAAATTTACTCGTTTCTTTAGAAGACAGGTTTCTTTATGAGACTGGGAATGCTTCATAATGGTTGATCATGCTTTTAAACAAAAAGGCTACAAAAGCAAAGTAAATAAAGCATATATTTCCCAGTATTATTTTTAAACCAAACATGGTTGCTTGATCATGTATAACTACTAGCCACAGCTCATACTACAGTGAAAAACTGACTTCCAATATTCAAGGCAGAAAAAATATCATGATCACAGTGTTAGAGGACCAGGTTCCTGGTGTTATAATTAGCTCAAAGCATAATGTCTGAATTGGATATAAAATACTGTGTCTGTACTAATGTTTTTTAGTAGTATCCTGTGGGCAGTCTGTTTCAGTGACTGACAAATCTTCTCTTTAAATCACAGATACTTTGAATTTTTTTCTGTATTACACTCTGTTATATTAGGGGAAGAATTACATAAACTTGCTGGCACGATGCCACAAAGTTTTATATATACATCTGCATCTATATATATTTATATCTTAAAAGGATTACTTGTTTGGACTTCTTTTGTATTGCTTTTCTGGTTAATACAGTTTTAGTCTGTTCAAATGTATATATTCACAGAGAGAGAAAATTGACATATTTTAAAGTTGCTTAAACCCTTTAAACTGTTGTGTATCTCAGGAAGTTTCAAGGCTGGTCAGTGGTGGTGTGTTACCCAGTGAAAGGCTGGAAATCTTTTCTTTTGGGGATATACAAAGCTTCTGTGTTCATCCATGCAGCTGGAAGGTACTTCTGTTTCTCAGCTACCTACTGTGTTTCAGCCTGGTGCTGTTCTGGAGTTGGGTGAGGGAATGTTATAGCTGGTAGAAAGTTGGTAATACTTCTCTGCTGATCTGATTTTTTTTAATGGTTGGTGTTTATGAACCCTCAAAAGATTTAGAATGCCAGCAAGGCCTTCAAAAGTGTCAGTTTATCACACAGCTCTCTAATTCAACATATGATCGTGAAAACACTGTCCTTTCTCTTGTGGGTAATAGCATTTGACCCTCATTGGTGGTGTATCTAACATTCTTAGTTTCTTTACATTTATAGATAACTACAATATTAGTAAATCACCTTGCCACAATTTTTCAAAATAAATACTAAACAAGTAATTACAAAAATTCAGGGTTTAGGACAGCAGAATTCAGAAATGAATTCTATGAAATCTAGAAATGTGAGCTTTATAGCTTGACAATGGAAAAAGTCAACATCACAGTAGCAGGTTTAGGTCTTTATAGCGTGGTGGCATATATTCTACCATCTGTCAATCTATTTATCTTTTCTTCTGTGCTACAAATTAAATAACGCTCAAAACAGTGTGAGTAAAGCACTTTCCACAGCTTTGATAAAAAGACGTTCCCTGCTCTGAAAACATTCATTAGAACTGTAAGATGCGTAAAATCTTCAAGTCAATTCTCAGGAATAATAAGTTTTATTAGGAAAATATGTAATTTTCAGAAATTGGGAATCTGATGTTTCCGATGCATGCAGATGCTGAAAGAAGTGTCAAACAGCATATAAATGGCGAAAATAACCCATTAAAAAAAGAAAGAGAAAAAATGGCTTGGTTTTTATTCTCAAGGACAGAGGTCTTATTTCAGAAGAACTCAGTTCCTATTTAGGCACTTAAGTATAGGGCTAGATATTTAAAAGTGCTCAGCAGATAGTGACTCTCATTGCAGTGCATTGTGTTCAGATTACAGGATGAAGTCAGTGTTTTATTCAGATGCCTGATATCCACTGATCATAAGATCATGACTCAGGCCAGCATTGTTTAACAGATTAGAGTTAAGGAAAATACAAAAGTCACAAACTTGTGATTTTTTAATTAATTTAATGACTTGTTGCACTGCATCTCTAAGGACCTCAGTTCTGCAAGGAATGGTATGTGACTGTAATTGAAGCTAATTTTCCGATATTTTGTTTCAAGTGTGCTCAAACAAAATAATTTTTTTAAAGAGAGGAAGAAACCTTATTTTCTAACAGCTTGTACAGCAGTTATTTCCATCTTACAAGGGTCTTCCATATTGGATGATAGAGTCCCGATCCTCCAGCCATTATGGAAATGTATTTGCAGGATCTTCAGTAAGTATATGCATAATCAGTGTTTCATTGTTCGATATTATAGGATGTTCTAGGAGCTGCATCAGCTGTAAGCAGACAGGAATACAATAAAAAACTATTAAAAATGCATGAAAATAAATAAGGTACAATTATTCACTCTTCTTCTTAACACACAAAGTAAAAGGTACCCAAGGAAATTATCAGGCAGAAGACTTAAAGCAATCAAAAGTTAATACTATTTTCATGCAGTGCATAATAAAACTGAAACATGTTCCTATAGGATGTTGTAGATAGCAAAAATACAAATGAATTCAGTAAGTACTTTGAGAAATTAATGGAGGACACATCAATTAATGCTTATTAAATTCCACCTCTGAAAGTCGCCACAGACTGGCTTCTCAAATTTAGGATGGCAGCTTCTACACCATTTTATGCATTTGAGGATTTTTTAACTTTTCCATGAACATTCACTAATGGCCACTGGAGGAGATGGACTTAGCTGAATGGACTGTTGATCTCACCCAAAATGACAGATGCTTTTTGAAAACACATGAACTTGTAGGTTTGAAGGCCTACCTATACTATATTTTTATGTATAGCAAAGAAATTTTACGGAATGCCTAGAGGGTTTTCTTTGTATTTGGGTTTTCTGCTGTTTCCAAAGACTGGAATGTGGTCATTTAGGTAGTCTGCTTTCACCAGAAGAAAACTTTGAAAAATGTACCCACATAACAGTTTTTCAAGATATTTCTAGCACATTTTTCTGTAAAGTATACAGAAAATATAATACATACATCTAGTTAATATTTAAATATATACATACATGTATGTGTTAGAGGTACTATAATATACATTAAATAATAAGCTGTAAATCGTTAGCAATGATGATCTGAATTTCATTTCTCCTTACATATAAGACATTTGTGTCATCATTGTAACTCTAATCCATATTCAGGTCTTCGTGTTTGGTGTGCAGTAATATGTAAATTACCTAGCCAGCTGCATTAAGCAGTGTTTGTTTATTCTATTTCTTTTGGCATAGCATATAGCTGAATTTCTGCCAAAAATGGGGCTGCTTCAGGGAACACTGTTCAAGTAGAAGGAAGTTTTGAAAGGAAATGCACATCATAAGTCTTTACTCTGTGAAACAGTAAAATGAAAACAAACTTTCTGTTCATAAAAATATCTGTATTAATGTAAAATAATGGGCTTGTAAAATACAATGAGTGAACTGAATCTTTTTAGAACACTCTGTTTACATTGGTTTTGTAAACAGCAATACAATACTAAGAGACAGTGATTTTTTCGTACGTGGGAAGGGTGACTAAAACTGGTGAAATGTGAAAATGGAAAGTTTAAGAGAAATTATTTTAAAATAGCGTATTAATCTCCCCTAACACATAGCATTTAAATGCATTTAAATTTAGAAAGCAGTGAAATTTAAGTGTTAAAAAAATTGCATTAATGATGCATAGAGCTATCTACTTATGCTGGCAGTCCTTTCAGTCTTCCAGTCTGACACTTCCTTTTTTATCCAGCCAGCTAATTTCCCCTCTTTTGTGAGGAGTAACTGTTTTCACACTAGTGCTTACCCAGCAAGCCTCCTCATTGTTTCATGGTTAATTATCTTCTTGAGCTTCACCTTCTTGAGTGAAGGGAGAAAGACTGGGCCTCCCCACAGCTCTAATGAAAGCTAGGTTTTAGAGATGCACTGTGTGAATAAATGCAGTGTCTGATCTAGCAACATAATAAATGAGTTCCCCAAGTTTATGGAGTCACAGTTCATCCAGCAGGTTTACTGAACAATGCAGAAAGGTACTTTATTTTAAAAATCCTTTTTTAATTTAAAAGGACGGAGAAATATTGCTTCAGTGTGAAACCAAATACCATAACCTGTTCCAAAATCTCTAAGCATTACACAAAAGGTTCATGTCACACATGCAGTTTCAGTACAAACCTAAGCTGCTGCACTAAAGACTTTGAGCTTTACACTTTAACGTTGTATATTAACAACAATTATACTAATAATGTTAATACTAATTGCCCTGTGCCACTCAGTTTTTACACTACTTTGTAAATTCTTAGTACTCATTGGACTTTTTGTGCCTCACCAACACTGAAAATAGCCGTTGCGGATAGACTTAGATCTTCAGTTTATGTTCCAATTCGAGCCCAAGTTTAAACTGCATACCATTTAAAATAAACTCTCCAGTAGTAGAAGAAATTTGAACGATGGCAATAGTGGTTTTATAATGAGGTACTCCCCATTGTAATTTTGTACTCCGCCAAACTAAGGCAGGCAAATATAAACCTCTCACCATAACAAGATATATTTGTCCCTTATTTGTCTTTTTCTAAGTGAATTTCTACAAAGTGCACTTGTATTAAATCATTTCTCAAGTGACCAAATGAAAACGTGCATATAATACTGGTACTCAAGACATTGCACAGGATGCATTTGATGTACTAGGTTAGATGGAAAATTCCAATCCTTTTTTTCCAGCCAGCTCCGGGGCTGTGTTGACATCTATTGTGTACAGAGAAAACTATAAACATCATCAATTACCAGTGATGGAGACAAGAAGGAAAAACCTGGAAGTTCAAGGAGGAGATGATCTTAGTGAAAGAGCTCTGCCTGGGGACCTCTTATACTTGGAGATAAGGCCAGTGTTTCTATGTTGCAACATTTGAAAAGCAGCTACTCTTAGCTATAAGAAGTTGCCTGACCAACCTAGTGGCCTTCTATGATTGACTGACCACATCAGTGGATAAGGGAAGAGCGATCAATGTCATCTATCTGGACTTCTGTAAGGCCTTTGGCACAGTCCCCCACAACATCCTTCTCTACATTGGAGAGATATGGACTTGATGGGTGGACTGTTCAGTGGATGAGGAATTGGTTGTCTGGTTGCATCCAGAGGGTAGTGGTCAATGGTTCAATGTCCAGATGGAGATCAGTGACTAGCAGTGTCCCTCAGGGGTCCGTACTGGGACCAGTACAATTTAATATCTTCATCATTGACATAGACAGTGGGATTGAGTGCACTCTCAGCAAGTCTGCAGATGACACCGAACTGAGTGGTGTTGTTGACATGCCTGAGGGATGGGATGCCATCCAGAGGGACCTGGACAAGCTTGAGGCATGGGCCCATGTGAACCTCCTGAGGTTCAACAAGACCAAGTGCACCTGGGTCAGGGCAACCTCCGGTATCAGTCCAGGCTAGGGGAATGAAGGGACTGAGAGCAGTGCTGCAGAGAAGGACTTGGAGGTATTGTTGGATGAAAAGCTAGACATGAGCCAGCAATGTGCACTTGTAGCCCAGAAAGCCAACCGTATCCTGGGCTGCATCCAAAGCAGCGTGGCCAGCAGGTCAAGGGAGGTGATTCTGCCCCTCTACTCTGCTCCGGTGAGACCTCACCTGGAGTCCTGCATCCAGCTCTGGAGCCCTCAGTGCAAGAAAGACTGCAAGACCTGTTGGAACGGGTCCAGAGGAGGGCCACAAAAATTATTAAAGGGGTGGAACACCTCTCCTATGAGGACAGGCTGCGAGAGTTGGGGTTGTTCAGCCTGGAGAAGAGAAGACTCCGGGGAGACCTTATTGCAACCTTCCAGTACTTAAAGGGGGCTTAAAGAAAGACGAGGGCAGACTTTTTAGCAGGCCTGTTGTGATAGGACAAGGGGTAAAGGTTTTAAACTAAAAGAGGGCAGATTTAGACTGGATCTAAGGAAGAAATTTTTCACAGTGAGGGTGGTGAAACACCGGCACAGGTTGCCCAGAGGGGTGGTAGATGCCCCATCCCTGGAAACATTCAAGGTCAGGTTGGACGGGACTTTGAGCAATCTGATCTAGTTGAAGATGTCCCTGCTCATTACAGGTTGGACTAGATGACCTTTAAAAAGTCCCTTTCAACCCAAAGATTCTGTGATTCTATAGACTGTGTAATGGCAAGGCGCGGTTATACTGTTGTAGTCTCAAGGAATTCAGCATTGTAATTTTGATTCATCGCCAGGAAAACTCTCTGCCATGTATTGACAACTGTGGTGTTTAGCTTAAAGCTTGGAAATCCATAGGTAGGCGGACTGTGCAAATACTTATACTATGCAGCATTGTTCTAGCCTTTGACTTCACAATACTCGCTTATTGATTCCCCTCTAGTCAATATCCCAAATTTACAGATGGTGAATCAATAACTTCAGGAAGTGCCCGATCTGAGATTACAAAGGAATTCTGATGAAAACTTAAATCAGGGGACAAAAGCATCCATTCTCTTTGATTACATAAATTAAACTAAATTTGGTAGTGTCTTAACTGCTTGATGAGGAGGAGAAACTGATGGTAGAGCCAGATAGTCTTCATGCAGTCCTGTCATTCATAAATAATAGATAAAGTCTCCCTTTCCAGTACACAGGAAGAATTTTTATTTAGAAAGTCAAGCCTCTCTTGTCCAGCTCTCAGTGAGAAAACTTTCTTTCTAGGTTTCTCCTAAGGTCAAGCTCCCAAGGGCTTATGTCCTATTCTTTTGTAGCTTATATCTACCTATGTTTCTATGGTGATTCTCACCCCTTAGTGTTTCTCTCAAACATTCATTTCTGTAGAAACAAAGCTCTTTAAAAACTATGATTCCAGGTGTCCTGATGTGCCTGTTGTAGGTTGGAGATGGCTATTGTGTCTACTGAGTCCATTCATAGTGTCACCTGAGTTGTTCTGTTCTAACTGAGAGTATACCGTTAAAGGAGTGCCAATTCCAATGTAAATGCTACTAAATTGAAAGTGTTCTTAACCAGTATGCAGACCTCTTAACTAGTACAAAGACAAAACAATAGTGATTTTATTATGTCACTGTAACTTTGCCAGTACAACTTTGTTCACGGGCATCTGAATGCAGAATGCAACTGATTTGCCATCAATATAGTCGTACCAGTGAAAAACGGTGCTCAAGTTCTGCAGTGAGGACAAGCAACAGTTAAACCTGTTTAAGCATGGTCGGTCCCACAGATTTCCTGAGTTTGGTGGATCTTTTTGTCTTAACCATAAAGACTGGTCTTTGACCGGGTCAAATTCTGAGACTTGGCATGGATGAACTCCCACCAACTTGCAGGGGCATGTGTCTGAGGTAGAGTGCCAGGATTTGTTCTTTTCTGAACTAGGTGTGCATGGCAACATTTTGGATTTGGGTAAAGCTAGGAATGTTTTTCTAAGAATTTCATTAAGAGCTTGTGTTGGATTCTTGCACAAAGAAAATGATATATTCCTCTGAAGTAAAGGTGAGACTGGAATGACATTCAAGGGTGAAAAATCCTGTCATGTAACCTCTTGACAGATGAAAAGAAAACTACAAAGCAGCAAAAACAACAGTCAGTAGAAAATGCCATGTAGCCAGGTTTTCTCATCGCAAAAAAAGCCCAAATACACAACTTGGAATATAGGTCTGGGATTGTAAACCTATTTGGATGACAATATGATGCGATATAAAAATGTTACAGATGTTCTTCTGCTCTCTAGTAACATTTAAAGGGCTTCTCCAGCAAATGAGAACCAGAGATGTTAGAAAGCCATATGAGGATACGGTCACAAAAAAGGAGGCCACTGCTTCCACAGAGGCTGGAAAACAAATTATGGGTAGTGTATTAGCAGTGATACTCTGGGCACAGTGTAGGGATCAAATGTGTTGAGTCCCTGCTTTTGCCTGTCTGTGAAAGAAGTAAGAAGGGTCTTGTGCTGATGCAGCTCACCTTCTGTTCCAGCCTGGCTTGCCTGCGTCGACTGGTATGTGGTGGAGGGGCCTTTCACTCTTTCTTTTGGCCATCTGGCACCATGGGCAGCTCACCAAGAAAGTTAGAAGACCCTCATAGGATTCATGTGTAGGCATGACTGACCCCAGAGTGTTACCTGACACCATCAAGCAACATCTAAACAGCAGCAGAATGGTTAGAGAATGGCCAATTTCTCTGATTTTTTAAAACACTTCTACTAGTAGTAGTAGGGACTAATAGTTTTCAGCTGGGCATCCTCTTAAAATGTCCCTGCAATTATTTCATCTGTTGCTTAGAAGATATGCCCACAAAACCACTATCATGATAAAGAAAATTATCAGTTTGAAAACCTGGATATGACAATCCTATCCTCTAGACTTTTATTTCTTAGCATTATCAGAGAACTTCAAACATCATCATAAAAACAGGTACCAGAGCAATGGTAGAACCTCAGTTGTTCCCATAAGACCCAGCCTGCACTGAGACCCTTGTAGGTGACATCTGTGACTGGAGAGAGCAGGAGCAAAGTCAGTGTCCTCCTTGTGGTACAGGAGTCTGTACACACAACCACCTGTGTAGGACCCTGGCAATACCTGTAAGCATTCATAAGGCCTAACAGAAAAGAAAAAGTTCTGCATGTGCAGGATTGCACATATTATTTTATTGAAGAAGGTATTTATTAAATTGTAAAATGAAGCAAGAGAAAGTATGAACCACAGTTTTGGATCTTATTTTCTCAGGAAATAAACATGTACCTTCTTCTTTTAACTGCAGTTATAACAAATCTGTATGTTAATGATCAGTTTCTCTCGTGATCTGTGATAAAGCATACTGCTTCCCTATATGTTGAGACCATATTGTAATGTTCAGGTCACTTCAGTATTATGCATGTGGAATCTTATGCATATGCTGATGCATATTAAAAAGTTGGTGTTGGGAAATGGGGACAGTTTTCTTGTAAGCTATGGTATAGGGAACCCCATTTAGAAAATGAACTTAAGTGAAACAGAGGTGAAGTGGGTACTGTACACATGGCTGTTTCCCTCAGCAGAAGTACTTGGCATGCTTGCATTTTTCAAAAGACAAAATCATGTTTGTCTTCCTTGAATGTGCACACATTCCTGGAGATGGGGGATGGTTTTCTTTCTTTCTCTTTCTTTTTCCCCTGGCCCCTAAGTGCAGTTGCGTTGGGATAATTTGTCCGCAGCAACTGAAGGATATGTTGCAGGGGAGGGAGGAACAGAGTTTGTATTTATTATTGTAAAAGCTCTTTTTTTCATGTTAATTCCTTTAAAAAAATATAAAGGTACGTAGGGGTTACATTACAGGCCTGTTTCACCAACACAAAGTATCTGCACTGGAGTAGCACATGCAAATGAAGCTGAAACAGAGAATCATTGTTTAATAAAATTTGCTGCAGAAAAAGCAAAACTATCTGTGTTTTAGTAAAGGAAACAAATGAAAAAATGCATTTTTGAGACTTTCCTGAAAGAGTTGTGGGGTTGAGGAAATGTCTTTATTTGGCTTAATGGTCATATTTCTTCCCATCAACATTTTCAGCAGATTAGCTGTTTAACCATTAAACACCAACTGTACAAGCATTTAAGTGCACACTTAACTTTGCTCACATCAGTTATCCCACTGAAATGGGAATGCTGTCCTGAGCAAAGTAGTTCAGGGTTCAAATCAGGAATAGCCAAACTCCTTAAAGCAGCACTTTCAAATACAGTAGAATTAATTCAACTTTTCACTCCTCTAATTCTGTAATTTAATTGATTCTTGACTTAATTGTATTAGAAGCTTTTCATACAACAGTAAATGCTTCCTAAGTGTTGTTTGTCTAGTGGTAATATTTTAAAAATAGGAATATGCATAATATTGTGCATCTTTTTGTTGTTAATTACATTGTTATTTTTTACATGATTGGTCAGAACTATTTACCTTCTTTTGCTGTGAACCATGTGGCCATCAAGATCTACTCTACAACTAGTTGTATTTAGTGACTTTATAAGGGTAAAGTCACTCTGACCTACTTTAACGATATCCATTTTTAGAAAAATGACATATACACACATGTATATAGGCATGTGTATATTTATACACACACACTCTTGCACATATAGAAAACAAGTTTCTAAATTCTGGGAGATTTAATGCAGTCAGTTACACCAGCTGGTATCCAAAGAAAGCTCATTTTGCCAGACAGAATGGTACCTTTGCAGCATGTTTTGTCACAAACTTCAGCAAGGCCAGGGCTTATGAGTGCGCGTATGTGCCTCACCCCACTGGAATCTGAAGCTCTGCAGCACACTCAAACTTTCTCTTTAATTGTCTTCTGTCTTACATGTGGAGATCACCATGTCTTTCTGTGACAGACCCCTTTCTGGTTGGGTATTTGCAGTTCAAGGGGTGATACCTCGAACCAGGCTAGGTAGAACATCCTCTGGACTGTTGTAAGCACAAATTGTTTAGGAAAGCCACATTTGTCATTAACTGAAATGGGATAAAAAACATGGTGCAGCTCTCACACTAGGAAAGTTTTCCCAGTTGGAAATGGCAATAGAAGGTTTGTCTGCTTTGTGTAAAAGATGCATTGTTCAGTGCTATACAGTTCTTTGGAATCAAAATCAAGACAGGCAGGAGAAGAAACAACAGCATTTTTTCCCAATAAAGTGAGCAATCAGAATTTAGCTCTGATGTTTATGGTGTTGTACCTCCCATCCTCTGTATAAGACCAAGCAAAGTTTCAGTTTGAGGAATTTTAAATGTTCTGTTGGCAAGACCTAATCTTTAGGAGAATTCTAATCCTCCAGCACCTCAGTGCTATGCACTGAGCAGCCTGATGTCAAGACATCTGACATGATAAAAATAGTCCTCAGACATTCCTGGTTTTTACCTTGCTACTGCTGTCAGTGCCCACATAGGCTGGAGTGGCACCACAGCTTTATTAAGAGTCTGTATAGTGCTGTTCTCTCCAACAACCACTTCAATGTGTAAAGTCTCTTTTTTGCTTAAGCAGCTTGCGAAATTTTGTATAAAAGGGAAAATATATACTCTTCCTAAAAATGCCAAATACAAAATATTTGTGGCTCAAGCTGAGTGATTCGTTTCAAAGTTCAAACTTGGTCTGTACTTGGGAAGGGCTGCCAATGTAGCTGATAACCACTAAAGTTGTACTTCAAGGGAGATGATGCTAGTAAGAAAAGTAATAATTCACTAATATCAATTCAGTCCGTTCCTTGGACAGAAAAAAGCTATGCCAGTAAAATGACCATATCTACATAAGAGCCTTTGGAAGTATAGCTGTGACAATCAGAAGAGAGAAAATAAACCGAATCCCTTACCATCATAGCTATGCCTGCAAAACTTCTGAGTATATACCAGGCCTCAGAAAAGCATGTGAAGAATAAAAAATAGGCTTTGAAGTAAGGAGCACTCAGTGAAGATGAATGGGCTGAGATCACAACTCTACATGTTTTATTGTTTTAGCCCATCTGACTTGCAGAACAAACAAAGCAGCCAAGTGCTGATTTACAGGGGGAAGGTTATCTTCCTGACCAATAAGGACCAAATGTTTTGGTTTTGAGAAACAAAATCAGATTCTATGGAACATAAAATCCTTGGAACCTGCTGCTGATTTCCTGTCTTTGGGAATTTCTTTTTGCAGCTGGCAGAAGCTTAAAACAGTAAAACTGTGCAGCCTAGGAAGGTTTTCACAGCAATGTCTTCCTAATACTAAGTATGACAGAGTCATAAACCATGACACAAAGTCAGTAATTGTAGCCAATTTCTTGTTTAATCTAACAGGTTTTCAAAATAATTTAATTATTGTCATTCTCTTGCACCAGTTTTTACTTGCAGGTTGGTTAAGGGTCAGCTACAGGTGGGAAACTCGAGCCAACTGAGTACCAACCAGGAGCCATTAAGAAAACATGGCAAACTGGCAAATCCAAATATGGATTTCTGAACTCCACAATGTACAGAGCTGCTCTGATAGCTGTAGTTGTCTAACAAATGGGTGTTTTCATAGGAATTTAACATTTAAGCTACCACTAGCCAATATTTCACGGGGGGCGGGGGGGAAAGGACTTTTAACAAATTTACTCCATAAAAGCTTTGGTGGTAAATAGATCCGTAAGACACTCTAGCCTTCAACATTAGACATAACAGATTCTCAAAATCCCAAAAGCCTCCTAACCCGCCAAGGAATAAAATATTTCTGCCCATGTTTATGTAATATCTTAACACAGCTGCAGTACTCAGGGACCTACCTTACAACTAAGCCCCGTAAAGCATGAGGACATAGATTTATCTTACATGGAGAATGTCTTGGTTTATCAAGTATATTAATAATCATGTCACCCTGCTGAATGGTGGGTATCTACTCTGCCCAACTTGGAGAACATAATTCTTCCTTATGTCAGTTGAGTGTTTTAGCCATTGAGCTACTGGCCATACTGGGATGGGGATAGCCTTGTGTCTTGCACAGAAACAGTGCTACCTGTACCTGTAATTAGACACTGGAGCAGGGGTTTGGACCTACCTGTGCCTCTTGCCAGTCAAATGTGCTGAACATTGCACTGCAGGATAAAATTCTCCTTGTCCATGACCCAATTAATATTTAATTGTTTTATGCAAAATGAAACAGAAGAAGCAGGCTTCTTTTCAGAACAGCATGTAGGTAGGGCTTCTCCTGAGAGAATGGGAACCTGGTTCATGTCTCTTATGCTTAGTCTGACAAAGTGTCCCACGCCCAAAATCAGTGCCCTAACTATTGGGCTGTTGGAGAACATCCCATGATTTCTCACAAAAGGGCTGAGCAGCTTTAGTTACTACTTCAGAGTTCCCAGCTGAGAATCAGAGTCAGAGATACGTGCTTTCCCCTGCGCAATTAACCTTGGCCGAGTCTTGATGAATCTAAGTCAGTAACTAAGTTGTGTACAACTGCACTTCATTGGACTACAGCCTCATTTTATCGGCTAGGATTTCTGTAACTTTGTAAGTTTGTGGTGATTTAGATTGCTGTTTGGCATGTGATCAATGCTGTATTTAAAAAACAAAATTTGCTCCAAGAAAGCTCGAGAGTGAGAGATCATAGTTGAAAGGTTTTTTGGAAAAAGTGCTTGTTTTTCTGGATGCAGTGATCATTGTTCAGCTGGTAAGATGATTTAAACTGAACAATTCTACATTAGTTAACAGTTCTGTTACAAGACTTATTGTATAAGCAAAGTCTTCTCTTGATAAATAGAAAAATAAAATATAATTAATTTGTGCGCAGAGAACCAGCCCCAAAATCAGGGACCACTTCTGCCTTATTTTGTGGTCTTTAAGGTGGGTCGGTACTGTTGGCCACTTGATACACCACATTTGAGTGAGAAAAGTTGTCAGGGTGTTCTTCCTCTCCCACTCGTGTTTCCAGAAGGAACAATTCTTGGCACTCTATGTTCTGAGTTATAATAGCAAGTATTACTGGGAAGTTACAAAAGTCTTAAAAAAAAGCAAACTAAGTTTAGCTCAGTTATTTATCAGCCCTTTCCCAGAGAAAGGTGTCAGCAGAGACAGTATTTGAAATTCATGTAGTATTTGATTAGACTGATTGATTGTTGTTACAGCTGAAGATATTAACATTCATTAGTCTTAGTGGTCATTAGTACTGCCTTTATTATCAAGTAAAGAATAAATAGACATTCTAATAAAAATTCATCAAGTCCTGTAAATTCTAGTGCATTAGACCTGTGGTTTAAGACTGACAACACAAAATTTTATTATAAACATTTCAAATCCCTTAATAAATGCTTTAGCTCTTACCTTTTTTTAAACTTAAGCAGGCTAAGAAAGATTCTCATATATCCAACATAATAAAGTGCTAATAACATTGTTTTTATTAACACATTTACTAACACACTCCTGTGTGATTCTGCAGAATGGTTAAAAGTTGTTACATGTAAAATGACTAACCACAATTAATATCTATTAAAGAAAGGTAAAGTTTCTTTATTATATTTTGACAGCAAATAAGGAAAAAACCCTAAGAAGGCCAAGAAATCATGCAAAATTCAATAGGTTTCATCTTAATTGATCATTTTAATGGTACACAAAATGTAACAAAATTCAAAGCCTATTAATGATCATTGTTCCTAAAATGCACGTTACTCCCATTAGTTTACTTTTATGATTTCAGTGGAAGCATATTTGAAGTGCAGCTGTACATATTTGTAATATTTTACTTTTATTTTACAGGAGCCTTTGAACATTATTGATCCCAGCTTGATGGATCTAAATGGTCCAAGTGAAGATGCACTAGAATGGGATGAAACCGACATAAGTAATAAGCTGATCAGTATTCATGAGGACTTAAGTGATCCTGATCAGGAACTCAGGAAGGATGATCTAAGCCAGAAACCTGCTTCAGGAGTATGTGGTGATAATGATGTGAACGAAGATGAAAGTATCAGTGATCGTGGAAGTCCTCTTTATTGTCCCAGCATTACTTCCCCTCCAAATCCTCACATCTATCAGGTCTATAGTCTTCATAATATTGAATTATCAGAAAAAAAACACATGCCTTTTTTGAAAAAAACATCCAAACTCTCCCATGTAACACAGTCTAACATTTTAAACAAAAGTCTTAGCAAAGACTCGTCATTTTCGTCTACCAAATCCCTGCCAGATCTAATAGGGGGGACCACAGTGGCAAAACCATATAACTATATGTATCAGAGTGGAAACATAAGCAGGCATTCTGAGAGTGAGAGTGGGATAGTGAGTGAATGTGATACAGAAACTACAAATAATTCAGAAATTTTTTTGCTAAATGATATTGAAAGCACTCAGAGTAATCCTGAAATTGGGCATGCAGAAACTCAAGTGGATGATATAGTCGATGTAATAAAACAAAAAATAAAGGAAGATGAGGATGACCATGGTAGTCTCTCAGATGAGTTCCAGTTGGCACCTTCTGCATGTTGTGGAAGTGAAAATGATGAGGATTTGGACAGCATTACCATGCGTAACCCTGTTTGTCTAGAAGAATTGCAAGGAAAACATGACGTGTTTACATTTTATGATTATTCATATCTTCAAGGCTCCAAATTCAAATTACCAGTGATAATGAAACAATCGCAAATTGATAAAACACATACAGAGGGCAGTTTGTTTCATGGCTTTTGTTTTGATAAAATACCTGGTAAATCTGAACATAAGCCTGGAGAGTCACAACCAGATGGGTTTATTCATGACCATACTCTGGCAAGTATCCCTGGAGAATTAGATCCCAATTCACGTAAATCTGCAGAAACTGTAAGAAAATTAACTGCTACAGAGAATACAAGACAGGTTTCGACTTTCTCTCGTAGTTCTTCACTAGACTCTCTGTCTGTAGTAGGTGATTTGTTCAGCTCAGGTATTTTTAAAAGTGGAGACGGTCTTCAGCGAAGCACCTCTTTGGAGAGCTGGCTAACTTCCTACAAAAGCAATGAAGATCTTTTCAGTCATCATGGCTCAGGAGACATAAGCGCAAGCAGTGATTCCGTTGGAGAGCTCAGCAAAAGGACATTAGATCTTTTGAATCGCTTAGAGAATATCCAGAGTCCTTTAGATCAAAAGATAAAGCGCAGCATCTCTGATATAACACTCCAAAGTAGCTCTCAAAAAATGTCTTTTACTGGACAGCTGTCTCTAGATATTGCATCCTCAGTCAACGAAGACTCAGCAGCTTCTCTCACTGAACTCAGCAGCAGTGAGGATCTTTCTCTCTGCTCAGAAGACATTGTACTGCACAGAAATAAAATACCAGATTCAAATGCATCATTTAGAAAACATCTTAATAGATCTGTAGCTGATGAGAGTGATGTCAATGTCAGCATGATTGTTAATGTCTCCTGCACTTCTGCTTGTACTGATGATGAAGATGACAGTGATTTGCTTTCAAGTTCCACCCTTACCTTAACTGAGGAAGAGCTAGGTATCAAAGATGAAGATGATGACTCCAGTATAGCAACTGATGAGGATATTTATGAAGAATGCAATTTAATTTCAGGACTTGATTACATAAAAAATGAACTCCAAACTTGGATCAGACCAAAATTTTCTTTGACAAGGGAGAAGAGAAAAAGTAACCTCAGTGATGAAATTCAGCACAGTAAAGAAGTTAGTAATGAGACATCAAAAGCCACAGATACATTGAGCATTGAAACACTTTTGAATGGTTCAGTACAGAAAATATCAGAAAATAATGGCAATAGTAAGAACGTACCACGTGATCGTGAAAAAGGGACAAAGAGTCACCTGATGAAACATATCTCTCAGGTTGTGAAGGATCAGCTTGTGGATGATATGGAGAATGGCAATGTTGAAAATACTCTTGGCAGTCAAAAGGAAAGTCTTGTTAGAACATCAGCAACTCCCAAAACTCATGCATTGCTTGATGTTAGAGAAGCTGAAAATGAATGTTGTGTCTGTGAAGCATTTACAGATAGTTCAGATGATTCACATATGGATGGCAAGGAGACTGTTCTGTCATCAGATGGATCCAGAAACCCTGCAAAAGAGTGCCAAAGTCATCTTCAGCCTGATCATCTTTCTGTTGCTTCCTCTCCTGCTAAAAAGCCTTGTCTTGAATCTTCCTTGGAAATGAATTGTGTAGACATACAAGATACAGCTTTACAAACACCCTTACCTAATGGTCAACAACACAGAATATGCATTACTAGAAAATCTACTGATTGCTGTACAGCCTTGAAATCTCATGAAGCAGAATGCGACTCCACCAATGGTCCTGATTCATGCTGTAACTGTGAATCTTCTGCTTTTGATAAAAGAAACATGGAAGATGGCTCAGTACACAATTTTGTGAAGGAGATAATAGACATGGCATCAACAGCTTTGAAAAGTAAGTCACAACCTGAATGTGAATCATCTGCTCCAGCTTCATTAGCACAGATCAAGGAAAAAGTGTTAGAACACTCTCACAGACGCATTCAGCTAAGAAAAGGGGACTTCTATTCTTATCTTTCACTTTCTTCTCATGATAGTGACTGTGGAGAGGTAATCAAATACATAGAGGAAAAAAGCAGCACTCCTGTGCCACTGGACTTCACAGATGAGAGAGAAAATATTGAATGCTTTTTTGAAGCCTGTCCTGAGGAAGAACGGATTGAGCAGCAGCAATCCATTTCTAATGGTACTCCTGAAGCACGAGTTGAGCAGCAGCAACCTATTTCTAACAGTATTTCTGAAACATCTCCGAAGTCACTAGGTGAAATGACTCTAGAATCATTAGAAGAAGTTAAAATTTCATCCGAAGGTAGGAATTTATCTTTCTTATGTGATGGTGACAATGGTATAAACATCCCCAATCCTAACAAACAGAGTGCATCAAACAATTTGAAAAATGATGATGGTTTGCTGATTTCAGACAGGCAAACCGAAGGTTTGGAAAAGAATTCTCCAGAGCTTAGCACTAAAAAGAGTAGTACAGGAAAATCACCTGGATCCGAAGAGTCCAAAGGATGTGTTGCCGTTTCTGAAGAGGCTTCAGCTATAGAGTTTCTGTTAAAGCCTGGTCATTCACAGAAAAAGGATGTTTTGCATCGGAACAATAAAACTCTTACTTGTGAAGAAAATCTTCTGAATCTTCATAAGGAAAGACATATAAATATGCACAGATAGAATGTAACCCTCTCCAGGCACATACATTATCCTAAAAACAGGTATGTACTCCACAATTTGCACATTCTTTTTTTTGCTTTTTTCTTTTTTTTTACAATTTTGTACAATGAAAGGAGATGAATCGCCATCCAGGGCTTCTGTTTTACGATAGTGTTATGTCATTTGTTTTGATTACAATATAATCCAAATTTCCATGCCACTGGTCAACAAATGCAGTGAATGCTCTTTGGCTTTGCACTGACTGGAACTGCTCTCTTCTGGGACAAATCTGCTATCTTGCAGAACTTGGGAATTCTTCAAAAGTAATATTTCTGTATCAGCCTCCGCTTCCCTCCTCAACTGAGCTGTGGAACCAGAAACCAGCTCTACTCATTGATCCCCTTCTCCACAGTCAGCTGGCCTTATGAGGTGTTCAGAAGCACTTGATGAAGCTGAACTTCTGGTTTTACAAGAATTTCGGGTGACTAGTGAGTTGCAATTCTACAATATTTCCAGACAAGCCATGAAGAATGGCTAAGCAGACCGGAGAATAAGCAGAGAGATAAGAAGTCATCTCTTGATGTCAGTTTACCATGAGTAAAGTTCAGTAAGCCATTATTAAGAACACAATTATTACAACACGGTGTTAGACCAAAAGTTGAGGTTATCAAAATAAGAAATCTTTGCCACATCATTAAAGAGTATAATATGAGGGTAATATAGAATAAAGACCTGAAGACCAAAGCAGATGGAAACTGATAGCCACACAGCAGTACTGGAAGTACAGTTCTATTTTGTGGTAAGCATTTTGAAACATAAGATGGTGGAACCTAAGATGAAAAAGTGGCTGTGATCTCTTCCGAAGTTTGAAAGTGGTTCAGATCTGGAGTTTCTGACCTCACATAAAAGTCTAACAATAACTGCACATTTAACAACAAAAGAAGATCTACAAAGCAACTTCTGGATCAGATCCTAGCGTGTAGCCCTGCTGCTTTGAGTCTCACTAGTTGTTTGGTGACCCAAAAGCCAGCATAGCTGTATGAGAATGCCATTAGTCTTTGGAAACACTCCTCCAGTAGACCAGAGCCAGCATGGCAACTCCAAATGCCACTCCAATTCCAAATGCCACTGCTTGCCAGAAGCTGTAGCAAGGGAATTTCCAGTAAGACACAAGGCTAAGCACGGTACCAAGTTTCCCCAGGAAATTCTGGAATCTCCATCCTTAGAGATTTTCAAAATTCAAGTGGACGTGGCTCTAAATAATCTGATCTACCTTTGAAAATAGCCTTCCTTTGAGCAGGAGGTTGGACGAGATGATGTCCAAGTTTCCTTCCAACCTAAGTTATTCTATGATTCCATGATGTTGCTAGGAGAAAAGGCTGTTATTCATCACTGCCCATGAAAACTACTAGTACTCTCCTATTGCAAACTACGTAGCTATAGCAGAGGATCTGGGCCTATTTATACAAAATAGATTGCTTTGCTGCTATTAGATATCTAACTTCTACATTTCCTGATTATGCTATATTATATTACTATGCTTTGGGCTTTTCTTTTTGCACATATTGGCAGTTTACCCAGCATTCACACATTCACATATGTATAAATATGTCTAGCAAAGTCTTTAGGTTATGACAGCAATAGTCTACAGCTTGCCACTATCTCTTTCGACACATACCTATTTGAATAATGCATTATCTTGGAACCATCATAGCAAAGAGGGTATTTTTTGAATGGCTTTTGAAAGGGGCTATCATGACCTATTGATTGCCAATTAGCTTAATATGTGGACACATCCAAACAACTGAAGAAGCAAAGGAAATCAACAGGGAGTTAGAAAACTCGTAGATGAAACTATGTATTCTAGAATTACATTAGAAGGATTATGTGTATATGGAAACCTCTATTTGGAAATTGAGATAATGACAAAACTCTGGGGTTGATAAGCGATAATTATGTAAACATAAGCTTTTCCTAAATTACTGGTTTTTTAGTTTTCTTATTTTTTTCACTCATTTTTATAATAATAATTTGAGGAAGAATACTTACTGTAGTGAGTGTGATATTATTCTTGTTCTCATTCGTTCACTGATGAAGATAATAACATGTCTTTTCAATTCATTAGTACTTTTCCTCTGAGGATCTCAAAATACTGTATAAACTTTCCCTCACCCTTCAGGACTTCATAGTTACTTGCATGGTAGCCAGCTGTGTTTTTTAGGAGACTGGGATATGACAATATGCAGTTGGTGTAAGGACTAAGATGGGACATAGAGGATGGAGATATTAATAAATGCCCCACAACGCAATAAAATGTAATGCAGAGTCTGTATGCAACAACTTGATAGGGTTACGGTATAATTTTTATTTTTGCCCAGGGGTTGACAAATATTTTTAAGGTAACAAAGCCTGTCATGCTACATCCCACTTTTTACATTTAGGGAGATATACTGGTTCTTAACTGATACATATAGCATTGCGTCCATGGAAATTATGTACTGTATTATTCACAGCAGTAAATCCTGAAGATACATATAGTTTCTCTCTGGCACATCAAAAAATGAAAATAAGAGCTGCTAGATTTGGTTTCACTAAAGTCTGAGCTCCCTTCCCCCATTCACAAGCTTGGTGCTTTAACTTCATCTCTCATGCTATGGGGAATGAATTACAGAAGCAATCTATCCTAATTTGTTAACTTATTCAAATAACAGTTATTATACTTAACTATGCTAAAGATTATCTTTTTGGTGGCAGATTGTTTATTTTTTGATGAGGCTAATTACTGATTTTCCAAAGGTAATTTACATTTATTACTAATACATCTTTTAAAATGTGACAGATAAATGTTGTTCCCATAAGTGTATTATGAAAAAAGTTACTATTTAAAAACACATTATTTAATTTGAAAGATAAATGGCAAACACCATTATTTTTCCTGTAGCACCTGTGCTGTAAGCTCATTTAAATGTGTAATTCCATGTAGCTGCAATACTTAGAGAAAAATAATCTATAGTATATGTGTACCTTAAAAGCATACTGAGAATTCAAACCTGAAAAAGGCAGTTTCAAATGAAGTTTGACTTTATACTGGTTTAGTATTTGCCTTGGCTGTACAGGAGGATAAAAGTAATAGTGAAGAAAATATTTTTGCGAAATGTTGCAATCCTGTTATTTAGCAGTGTGCTTACAAAAAAGTCACCATTATGGGAAAATAATAACAGTTCTCTGAGTAGGCTTAAAAATACCTTTGACAGCACTGACTAGTCTCTTGTATGAGCCAAGACGGAGTTCTTCAACAGAGGTGCTCATAAAGCTATGCTGATTTTATTTCTCAAGCAGGGGACAGCTTGAAAGAACTATCTTTCTGTATATGACATCATGCAATCTTCCGCTGTCACTGTGACCCATGACTCACCAATAGGTTGGGACTTTTTAGTCGCGTATTCAATATACGTAGAGATCAATACATTAAGGAGGTTTATGTGATGTGTCCAAAGTATTTTCTAGAGGATATGTTAGACTTCTATGTGTAATCTGTTAGTTCTTACAGGTAAATCACAAAAACTATTTCCTTCCTTTTGTACAGAATTTGTAATTTAAACTTAGGTTTTAACTTATTTTAGGGAAAAAAGTATTTAGCTTAAGACAGCTAAAGTGGTTTTAGCTGACCATGCTGCAATGTTAGCCAGAATATCCTGCCACTTACTATAGCCAGGAGAAACCCAAGGCTGATACTCAGAAGGCCTGACTGTTATTTCCTGCTCAGCAATACATTTTTTTGTATGACTTCTTCCTTCCTTGCCTCAGCTTCTTTAGCAACAAAATAATGAGAATAATGATCAATGGGACTGGTGAAGCATAATTTATTCACTGAAAAGTGTTTTGAGATCCACAGAAAAAAAAATTATGCCTAAATGTAAAGAACTGTTAATTATTCATTACAGGAGAAAATAATATACATGTTTACACTCTAATTTACTTTTAGAGCCTGGAAATACAAGAATGATCTAAATCTTTGCTTACCCTTTTTTTCCTAGAGGTTTTTATAGGGAGGTAGATACTATAATGTTTCTTTATAGAGTTTAAAACTTTTTAGCTCCTTACAGTAGCTGACTTCAAAAAAATTAAATAGAATAAACAGATAATCTTGTATTGTCTGTGAATTATGTAATTTTTGAAAAACCTGACATCATCCATCAGTGAGACTTTTCTTACTATAGATATGTGCATCTCATGCCAGAGTTGTAGAAACTTTTTGATACAGTCTTCCCCTTTGTTCAGATCAGTTCTTCATTAATTTCTAAGCAAGCTGTTGATTTTTTCACTATTTTATGTAAGTATATTTTTTCTATAAATGGGGAGGGGGGGTCAGTTACAGCAAATAAGATCAAAAGGAGAAGGTAACTGGATAGATCCAGATATCCCTGCTTAATTTGGAAGGCACATAACGCATGTCTGGAGTGCCTCCTAGGAAATGCCTATGAGATGTACTTTGTACTTTGCACTAATCTTTGAGCTGTATTCTGACAGTTATTTCCTCATAATCCTCATCATAAGCCTGTGCTCTTTGATGAATAGTTTAACCCTAAACTCTGAGCTGGATAATTCTATGGTATGAAAAATTAACTCATTGCTGGTACTCGAAGTGTCTAAATAGCTATTTACTATTTAAAAATACAATGATGACGCTAACAATTCTATTCATGGACCACTTCTGTGACTATCCTTTCCTCCTCTCCATGGAAGTCTCATTCTATATATGTTTACATAAATATTAAAATAAGTGATGGGTAGATCTTTTTGTGCTTGGCTTTTGAAAATTCCTATGTTCTCATTGATCGGTGCACTTTTGAGTGCGCTGAAGGTAAGTTCACAGGTAAGGATGAAGACAGGATCCAGGGAAAAGGTCAGATTTGATGACTTCCCTTGTTTCTTTAGAAACAAAGTCTTTACAAAAATCAATGAGTTTTCTACATCAATACAATTTTTTACAGTAACTTGTACCTCAGGCTGTTAAAAGTCATTGTTTGCCTACTGTATGCTTCTGCGTTAAAGGCTCCGGCATGTGATCATTTAATGACTATCTATGGTTGTTCTGGAAAAGCTATGTTTTGCAAATAAAACTTCATTTTCTGTAACCTACTATTACTTTTTTTGTTTCCTTTTAGAAACTTGGCTGCAATTCAGGTGCAGGTTCATCCTGTAAACCCTGGGATGACCTCCAATTCCATTGTATCACCACTGCCTTTCATTACACTGACTCCCAAGATAAATTTTCTTTCCAAATGTGATTTGTCCATGTTGGCTTTGTGATCAGGCTGCATATGCTTGTCCTGTTTCAGTGATCATTTTGTATTGTAGCAAGGCCATTTGCTTTCATATGGATTCCTCTCCCAAGCTACCTCTAATGACCTCCCCTACCTAAATTGGATGCTCCTGTACCACTTATCACTGGTTCTGTTCTTTAAAGTTTTGAAGTTACACGGAATTCATTATCAGTCTGGTTCATCTTTTCCGAACTGTACCTTTCAGTACTCTTCTATTTTATGTATCAAATTTAATATTTCTGTGTATAATGCATAAGTTTATTGAAACTATTTTACTTTTAAAGTGAGAATTTTGTTGGATTGCAGCAAAAAGAAGTCATTAGCCCTCCTGATTCAATACATCTAAAAATTAAGCAATTAAAATAAATGGCATTTTATTTATTTAATTTTAAAATTTAATCTATGCAACACTTCAAGAAACAACTGCATGGTGTTGTATATTAGGAACTGTTGACATTCTACTGAATTAAGTACAACGTTTTGGTTTTTTATGCTTCTTGAGGTGGTAATGAGAAAAAAAGTTTTTAAAAAATGTGTGCCTTGCTGTATTTCTAATACCATTTATTAAAAAGCTGCTTTCACAGTAAAATTATGTTGGTTTGAAAAGAGGAAATAGCAAGGTTAAGATGTGTGAATAATTTCTGTATATATGTATAACCAAGTGCAAACATTGATGTATAATGACAGTATAAAATGCTTTCATGTTTGTGATGTCCAGTGATGTGGAAAATATAAGCCTTAAAACCATTAGATTGCATGGTAATTAGAATTGGCATAATAAACATAGTTTGTTGGGGAAAAAAAGCAGAACTGGTGATCTGTTTTACCTGCGTTGCAAGAACAGAATGCTTTACCAAAGTACAGAAGAATATGTTTTTGTTTGCAAATATTCCCTAGAGATGTGAAATTCCATAGCTGGTGAAGATTTGTATTACCTGCCTCAGAGGTAAAGAATATTTTCGTTAAAGATTCTGCAGGCCTTGTGGGCCAAACAAGGAGGCACGAATATTTAGTAGTTTAAACTAGTACAACTTTTTGTTGTACAGCCAGCTGCAGCGGTGGCAAAGATCAAGCACGCTTTTATAGCAGATCTTTTCTTTGTTTGTCGTTAACAGTTTGTTGTCTGAATCTTAAAATTTTATTCATTTACATAAATATATTGAATAAGTTTTATATATATTTATATAGACACTTTTACAGTTGGCTGTTTCAATGACTTAGGCTGTACATTTTAACTGTTTTAACTCGCACTAAAACTATATTGGGTGGCTAAAACAAGCCGGACAGCTTTTTAACCTGTCTCTGCAATGGCATTCATCTCCTAAAAATACTATTGGGGAGGGATGTCAGGAAAGTAAAAGACAAGCAATGTTCTCCCATACCACCTTTAATCACTATTTTTCCAAGTATATAACTGTTTTTACAAAAAGCTTCAACATTCTTCTTCCTTTAAAAAACGGGCATGAGTTTGACAAGCTTAGCTACTATCTTAGAGGAACTATACTGACCAGCTGATATATTCATACAACACTAAAGGAACAGGTATTTAAAAAACGCCTCATGGTTCCCAAATTATTAATAGCTTCCTATTACTGAAAAATTATTTATCTCTCAATTTTAATTTCCACTGTGTAGCCTTGGGTAAGCTATAATGTGGGTAGGGCAGCAGAAAAAACTCTTAGCTTAAAGAAAAGTTTAAAGAAGAAGAAGTAATTACTAGGAGAGCCTACTGAATCCGTAAAGTTTTCTGCTTTCGCATGTCTTGCATCATGTACAAATCTTGATAGGTTAACCTATAATTACCTAAAATGTATAACTATATAGCTAAAGATTCCTTTAATATATTTTAAATATTTTTTTGAATTATATATAAAGTAATTCAGAATATAACATCTAATTTTAGTAAACCATTTGCAGTGACAATTATTTTCATTTATGAGTTATTTCAAACATGATTTCTAAAATGATCTTGACATGGGAATTGAGTTTGCATTAATTATTTTTTTCTCCCTAGCATTTTCTGGTTTATGTTGTATTTTTTTAAACTTGCTTTGACTGTAGTCATACCTTACACCATGATGGCAGGAAAACTAATAAGTCAGAGGCTTTTCAGATCTGTCACCTCACCCAACAGACTGTGCAGAACTCCATAAATTACTTGTACCATTCTATTAGGCCGTTTGCCACAAATTCACTTTTTTCCTGGGGAAAGATAGCAGTACTTGTCAAATCAATAAACCACATATTCATCATACAATATCTGGAATATTATATGGCCACAACTCAAATTTCTGTGGTTCCTTTCTGAGTGATGCTGAACATTTCAATTTAAGTAGTATTCCCAGATCTGTATTATTTGGTCTCATGAGATAAAGTCATAATTTTTACAACTGTGATGCAAGACCCATCATTATCAACTATTTCTTTTTTTAGCCTGGTTAGAAGCTTTACCCCTTTTTATTTTTCTCCTCAGAATATATTGGACTTTGTTGTCAATAAAAATTGATTTCTAAAGGAAAAGAAATCTTTGATATATACTCTACAGGACTTGTTCATGTCTTAGTATAAGTCATATGCTTATAGCCAAATTGTGTCTAGAACTTGCAAGAAGTTCTAGTGTTAAGTCCCTAAAGAAAAATATTGGTATAGTGTAAAATTAATGTTGTTGTACCAATATTACCTCTAAGATCAGCCCATATGTAGATTCCTGTATAGATCCTGTTCCCTACTGGTGAAATTCTCTTGTGATATGGAAGCATGCTGCAAGTTTTCTGCAGCTTTTATCCCCACCTAAAGTTCCATAGGCTGCTTTTTATTCCACACACTCCCTGGCTTATGCTTGAACAACATCTGCAATGTGTGAGGAGGCCATTTGACAGCAATGGCCCTGACACGTGGATCTCCCTTTCCTGCCTGCTTCACATTCCTCCCACAGAGAGCCAGAGCTCTCTGGCTCTAAGCAGAGGGAATGCACACTAACACTGCTGGTAAAACACATGTCTGGGACTCGGATTAAAAGGTGGTTTGTAATCGTGGTAGTTTTATATATGGGTAGCCTTGTAAACCATGTCCCTGGTCTTTGTCACTTAATGGTTTGTCTTTTTCCAAGGTAAGTCAAAGAGTTTTTATGGAATGGGACCTCTGCACCTTTGGTACAGTAAGAGAAATTTAGGTGGCATCTCTATGTCCTTGTGGTTGGTTTTGCTGTTTATCGTATACAGGTGTACACGTAAGCATACAAACACATGCACACCAGCAAAGATACTGAATTCTTCCTCTTTGTGTCACAAACAACTCAAATAGAGTCGCTGTCAATTAGATGGCATCTCGACCTTCCTCCTTCAGAATGGTGTTGGGATCCACAGATGACGTAGCCTCCCACATCACATATTTTAGAATTTTATTCCAATTCTCCTGTGTCAAGCAAAGCAACATATTTTGACTAAAATGTACCTGGTAAAAGGGCTGTGTTGGTTTTTTTTTTTGGCTTGAAGACATCAGGAACAATGTTGTAAAGGTTCCTGTGCTGCAGTGCACAGAAAAGGGGTTATTAATGTTTAGGCCAGACTGTACTCGTACTTGGCTCAAGAGGATTAATGGGGATGTCAAGTTCTTCGCCAAGTCAATCTCCTTCACTGACAAGTTTCTACAAACTTATTCCTAATAATAGCATCACTTTGAGAGGGATTTTGGCCAACAAACAACATCTGATGTATTGCCTTCAGTGCTGTGCTTCTAAATTTTCAGACTTACCCTGTCTTTAATACCTTTTCTACTAACCTGGATCACTTATATTTTTCATGTGACTACTGTTTGCTTAGTAAATGCATGTTCATCCCTGATCTTAGAAATGTTTTTAAGGACTGGACCATATATGAACTTAGCATCACTTAGGTCTGTGCACTGGATAAATTCTAAGTGCTTCAGAGCTTTAAAAATGGAATTTCCTATGCAATAGCAAGTACTGTTACTTTATTTCGGTGGTGTGGGGAAATAAGCCAAGTTAAAAGTGAAGTTAGAATTGTATAAATCGGTAATTTCAGTGTACAAATATTACTGGGATATTGTAGTTATTGTCAAACTGATCATTAAAAATACAAGAAGTACAGAATTGCATCATACTTAAAATGGAAAAGAACAGTTAGACAAGTAAATAGTTTCACCTCCGCCTTCTATTGAGCTCATGTCTGTGACATTCTGGGTTTGCAAATGGAAATGAAAACAATTTTTAAAAACACAGGCAACTTTTAAAAGATTTTTCTCTTTCTTGTAATTACTGCGAGGATGTTTTAAATGCAGCAAGGATCCAGCTATAGCATTTTCCAAAGAAACGTTATAAGAGTGACAGGGAAAGGGAAACATATTTGACAAGATTTCAAGCAATAGTGGAAAAACACAAAGCATTCTTGACGCACTTAATTTACAGAATGAAAAAAACAAGACTCTGGAAGAACAGATACTGAGCATCAACCGTCTACCCCAAAGCTATCCCCTTTTTCAGGGGGAGATAAATTCTACAGGAAATAATGTGCCCACAGGAGGGGTGGCAATTTCTCATACAGGCTACTGTGCATATATACATGAACTGCTGCTCTGTAGCTCTTGAATCAAAAATCTGATCTCAGGATTGCCTTTAGAGGGCATGGGTTTTGTTGTTTCTTTAGAAGGAACAGGACCAAACTTGGCCTGAGAAACATCTGCCTCTAACAAGCTTGAATATGAAGTTGTAGCAAGCAGATTTTAAATAATATACAATGGCAAACAAAAAATTATAAAAGGAAAATAAAACAAAAGAATAATCTTATGTAAATCCTAGTGGTCTCCTGCCAGTAGTTTAATCAAGAATACTTTAAGCTTTTTAGGATTATGATAGTTCTATTAACTGATCATTATTTATCCTGACATACTGATGCCAGGCAGATCTATGTCTCTCTGTAGTTCTTGCTTTACTTACCTCAAAGTAGGGCTTTTCAAAGTTATGAAAATATTACGGAAATGTCTTTTCAATAGTTAAAATTATGGCACAAATAAAAAAAAAAAAACAACCCCACAGCTCTGTTGGGTTGCTGAGCATCTGTGCCAGCCCAGCTGATCAGCGATGCTTTTGGCCGTATTTTGTGGAGGCGAAGTCTTCAAAAATCTTTTCATGCACATAGAGCTCTATTTTCCACTATTAATATGACTACTAAAGAAAGCTTTCTCTGTAAGGGGAGTTTGCCTTAAATGAGAATATAAGTGTTTCTCAAACCTGTTGCTGGTCATTTTACATATTCCTGCATCGCTTCTCCTGTGGTCTTTGGAGCTGAACAGTCCTCCGCTTGTACCTTTTCTTCTTGAACCGTTCAGCAACTAAAGGAAGGGTTTGCAGCTTATGTTTGTAACAGACAATTTACAGGTAACGTTTGGAAAGGTGGGCAAGTGGCAGGCAGCACGACAGGGGCTTGGAGTGAAGAGAAGGTGGCTGGTAGACGGGTCGTGCTGCAGCTGTGCCAGCTAGGCTGGAGGGAGGATTCGGCAAATGTCTCGCTGGCTGATGACTGAAAAAGAGAGAAGCAGAGGAGGAGGTGGAGCTTCAAGGTTGGCTGATGGGAACTAGCTCTGGTTAAAATATTTGTGGAATGATAGGAGCACACACTGTATTGAAACAGATTTATCTCTATTGCTAGACTTGTTATTGCAAACTGTAAAGTGATGCTATTCATGAATACTCATTTTTCTGAATCTGCTGTTCAGTATGCGAAGCATATCAATCAGATGTACCATTGTCAGTTAATTAACATTTGATTGCATTAAATATAGGGTGTTGAAGAGGAGGTTTCTTCTCAGAGGGGGAGGGGGATCTATGTGTGAGTTCTTTGGAGGGATGTGTTCTTAATAATTATCGTCAATTGTGAGTAAAGTCAGATTGTAATCTGTGTGTCCATATTTCTGTGCCACTCACCGCTCTTATGGCCACAGTAAGAGGGGAAGACAAAGGCAGTAAGTATATCAGCATCTTAGTCCTTAGCATATATCCTGCACATTGGATTTTCATATGTAGAACAGCATCTGGAAATGTAAAGGAAATGTAAGTGTAGAAGAAAGATATGTGAGAAAGGAAAGGAAAGGAGAAAAGAAAGGAAGGAAGAGAAAATGATAGAAGAAAGAAAGAGACAAGGAAAGAAAGGAAGGAAGAGGGGAAAGGGAGGGAAGAATGGAGGGAGAGGGAAAGTTGAGTTATGCCTACAGGATATATCTACAACTATTTGATAGCATTTTGTAACACAACAGACGTGACAGTATTCAAAATAATGAATAGTTTGGTCAAGATAAATGTGTCTGTCTTCTTCTCCCAGTCACAGCCACATAATACCAAGTCACTCATGGAAATGGATTGGTAGTGAATTTAGACATGATGGAACGAGATACTGTACTCCTTTGCATGATATATAATTAATCTGTGGAATTTAATTTCTACAGAAATTACTGAGTCAAATAGCTTAGTGGGATTGTAAAGACGTCTAAATATAGAATAGGCAGCTGTGCTAAGATAGCAGGTTAGTTCAAACTAATGACAGTGGAGAGCAAACTTCATTCTCCATGATGAAAGCTGTTGTCCGCTGAAAGAACATTGGGAAATTTCCCAAACCCAATGCAAAAATGGCCAAAGCAAGATGGAAGATTTCTGCTTTTCTCTGAGGCAATCGGATACGGGCCACTGACAGACAAAAGGCACATACAAAAAGCATAGGAAATGCCTGTGTTCCTTTTCTTTCCTCTTCATTCCCTGTTGAGAATGAAGATGCGATGTCAGAAACAAATTATTTCAATTACTTGACAAGCTATTGTGCTGCAGCATAAGAAATTATCTCAAATATGATAACTCTAACCAGCTTTCCATATGCCATATGTAACATATACATGCTTACCTAGAAGGAGTTAACTGTGATAAATTGTATTTCAATAAAGAAAACACTCATATTTGAGGACAGTTGGGTAACGATATTTCAGAAGAATAACCCTTCTTTAATCATATACTTTGATGGAGGAATGCTCATAAGCACATCAGCACAACTCAATTCTTTCCATGAGGACTGACATCTTAAACTGCTCTACACAATGAATCACCTTGTCAAATAAAGTGTGAAATGGCAAACCTGTTTTCAAACTCATCTGATATAATGACATTTACAACAACATGTTTGAGGTGATAAACTGACAATAATAATTATATTTCTCTTAGACTTCCATTGTACTTTGAAAGTTTTATGCAATCGTATGCTCTTTTTTTTTTTTCTTCAAGAAAATTTTATACCAGGACTTTTACTTTATGGGTCTTTAAAACAAGCCCAGGAGGGAAACCGTATTTTGCATACAACTGGAACTCTTAGTTTTAACATTTTCTTAGAAGAAACTATATAGTTTCAGTTGCAAGCCAAGTTATATATGCTCATCCGAAGATTCAGGTGATTCTTTTAGAATACAATAGACATAAAATTTATTTTCTTACGGCTTTTCAATGGTGATCAATAATATTTATCTTTCCTGACAGTAAACACACTAATGAAATATCTCTGGATGTATTTCTTAAGCCTAGTCAAATTAAAAAGATGAAGAAAGGAAGAAAGTTCATGTTAATCTTATAAATCTATATTCTAATAATTATATTGTATCATATGCTTATGAAGTTTGTGGAAGGATAAAAAATAAAGCAGTTTCAGGAACATCCTTATAGTCGCTCTTGCTGCCACCAGAACAATGTTCTCGCCTTGCCCTGTCTCTCCTACTACAAGTGGCATCTCTGAACAGGGGCTGAGATTTCATCCAGCTCTTGTAAAAAGAAGGTTTGAGGTGACATTTTTAGAGGCATTAGAACTGCAGTTATTTAGTATCTGCAACAAACACATATAGATCTGGTGCTGTAGAAAAATGGGCCTCTGGGGAAAAGCTTGACTTTCAGCAGTGAATATGTGTGTTGAGCTGGAAAACAAAGGCTTAAGAACGTGGGATAAGCTTTCCAGACACTCTTCTGAACAGCAGCTGACAGTCTTTAATAGGAAGGAATGAAATGACGGATCAGGTGCTCGGAGAGTAGAATTTGATAAGTGATGTATATGAGCCAGCACATGGAGAGGAGACCATTTGGTGAGGCTTCTGCACAACCAAGAAAAACGTTTCTCAAGGTAGGTGTGGGCTACTAACAGAATTATTGTAACAGCTACAGTTATATACTTGCATCTAAATTGTACCTGGTAAATATATCATCTTTATAATATTATTTGCTGAAACATCAGTTTGGATAAAAATGTCCTTATCTTATGCTTCACTACCAATGGGACTTCATAACAAAATGTTCAAATTAACATTTCAAGCTATTTTCCCCGGTGCTGCTTCTTTTGTGACTGTATTGTTATTTTTGCCTTGCACCAAAGGTAGCAATAGAGCAGGATTTGGAAGAGCATCTGTTTGTTATTAAAAGGAGAAAACAAACAGCAACCCACCAATACTTCCTCTCTACTACTCGCAAATAGACACATGAAACATTTCTCATCAGCCTGACTTTAAAAAGAAGCAAAATTACATAGTGCACAGTTCTTCCATTTATGCCCATCCACATTTAAAACCAGGTCCAAAGTCCATAAATGTAATTTCGTTGTGACAATGTTAGTGAATGAAAGCCAAGCTGTTCTTACAGAAGGATCCATAAATACTGGTTCTGAAAAGGGAGCTCTTGCCGTTTCATTTACTAGTAATGCCTGTGCCGTAAAGCAGGCTACAGACTCTCATTGTCTGTTCTGCTTATCAGGAAATTCTGTTCTCAGCACGGAGGACATGATTAGAATGAAAGGAGGAAAAGATCCCTAAGTATTTCTTCCTTTGCAGAGTTGGAAAGTGGAAGTTGGATAGTGAGGTCTTGTATTCACCAGGGCAAAGCAATGTATAAATAAACAAATAAGTGGTGGTACAAGATACAAGTATGAGAAACTGGACGAGACTAGGAAATAGTTGCTTAAAAAGGCAGTATTGTTACGATGTAAAAAAAATGCCGCAGTGGCCCCAGAAATAGCCACTCTTCAGCAAGATAATTTTCCATTACATAGATGGAAACCAGAAGCACCTAATATGAACTCATTAAAGTGCTAATCAAGCCAGATGAATCTGCCTATAGAATCAGAGGATCAGCACCTGTTTTCAAACAGGTGTTTGCAAAGGGCTGAAAAAAATTGGCAGTACTTTTCCTTAGCCCAAATCCTTAAACACGTTTACATACTGTATGCTTAAAAAAGACATAGATTTCTTTGTGCTATAGCAGTTTCATCCAGACTATACTTCAACATATGTCAATACTTTTGGTTAAGTAACAATCTGGCTTTTTAAACATGATAAGCTTGCTATGGTGCTGCGAATTACTTACTACTTCTATACTGGACCGGATTTTTTCATTATTTCATTCTGGATAGAGAAACCTGTTTCAAGGTCCAGTTAGAAATAGAAGGTTTTAAACTTAATTTATTTCATAATCAAATCTTTAAATTTTACTGTTGTAAATATATTTGGAAAAAGCAAATAATAGTTGTTTTGAATTTGAGTTCTGTAACAAACTACACACTTAAAAGAAATACAAATGCCTGTGTTTTAAAGAAATCCTACCATTTAAATAATAAAAAAAAATAAAAATTAACTAGCTATATTTTTTAAATCGCACTGCAATTTGTGATTATTGCTGCCAATACAAGGTTTTGCAGAACTTAGATCCTTTTCACAATTAAAGTTGCTAAGGGCACAGTGCCATAGCACATGACAAATTGCCCTTTAGCACTGGCTAATGACAGAGACCCAGCTTATTTGTAGCATACCATGTGTCCTAGAATATAAACATGAAAAAGGTAAGTGATGACAGGAAAAGACCTTTAAATGGATGACTCGGGATAAATTCCCTGGATTAAATGATGGAATGGTGCCTCGATTTGAATTCCTGGTCACTTTTGTGAGAGTAAGTTTTTACTATTTTTGAAGACAGAAAAATGGAATAGGTATTGCACTATTAATTTGTTTTATAATCTGTGAGTTAAGAGTATTTACATAAGACAACGCTGAAAGGCTTATTTTTTATTATTGTAAAAACAAAAGCTTGCATGTTTTTATGTATTTAGTACTCTGTGTATTTCTTGTGCTTTTATATGAACTCTGGGCAGCTGAATAGTTTTGTGATTCCAAAAACTGTTCACTTACTTTTCCTGTCTCAAACAGTCCTGGCCCCTTTGCTCTCACCACAGCTAGACAACCCCATACTTTTGCAGAGAACAGAAAACTCTTACCCCCCTCCCTTTTTAAAGGCACAGAAAGCTGAACGTAAACAGGCTGGAGAAAGTGTAAAGAAAAGTGTGTCTGGAAAAGGGGACTAGCATGGGGGCTCCTCGGCAATAGCAGAATGACTGTCTTTGGTCACACTGGAGCAGCCTTGAATTTTCTTAAAATCAAGTCCAATAAGGCCAATATCCAAGTTCGGAGGTTGCCCAGGGGAAAAGGTTTGTCAGACTGTAATCTTTGTGGAAAAGTTGTTCCTTGACCTTTTTTGCCACTGTATGTCTACTGCAGCACAGGGAGGTCAAAAGTGCACTAGTTGTTAGCACCAAAGATGAAGCTTAACCAGACACTGAGAGCAATGATTGTCAAACGACTCCATTTGCAAGACAAGAAGTGTATCCTTAGCAGAGCAAGGGAGATGAAAGAGATTATTTTCTGGGGGTCACATTTGTTCTTCTTTTCTGACCTCTCTCAAGATTGCAAAAGAAGCAGTAAGAGTTTTCTATAGCAAAGGGGTGCTACAAAGAAAACGGGACTGTGCTTTCCTCGTCTCGTCTCTGCGAGTCTTCCAGCCACGGCTAAGCTCTGTTCTGCCTTTCTTTCTTTCTCTTTCACAAGAGCCTAGTGAAAGCATAATAATTGAATAGAGAAATTAAAAGGACAGTTTCAATTGCTTGTAATTTTACATTTTAAAGCCCTTCTTAGAACCTGGAAATGAATTTGAGCTATGGTTTGGAGCTTTTGTTAGGTTTTTGTACTCCTTTCCCCTGCTTCAGTCATTAGTACCAGTATGGCGGCAGCACCTAGGATCCCTAGCCATGGATCTGTGAGGTACTGGAAAGAAATGAGCTGTTTCTGTTTTGCACTCCCAGCCTCCCTCTGTTTTTTAGTGACTATAGCTTGAAGGGAACATACCCGATTTAATTTCTGCTTCCCATAAACTCAACTCTGTTCAAGGTGTCAGAACATTTCAGCGAACAGGCAGGCTGCAAAGCCATCCTTATTCCATCCCTTGGTTGGCAGGCCCCATTCCACCAGGGTACAAATACGAAATCTTGCATGAAGAGAGGCTCTTTTAATAGGTGCTTGGAGTTCTGAAGGTACTGCAATGACTCTATAGCAATTTATAGAAGTATCTTAGCTGATTTAAAATCCTTCTTGATTCCTCTTAGAGGCAGGCAAAACACACCCAAAAGCCATTCTAGCTCTAGAATGTTGAGGTTTTGAACTTGAAGTAAAAAATAAATTTTTGACCTATTACTGAAGTCCTCAGGTTATCATACATTGATAAGATTAATTATTTGTTATTCAAAATTATGTGCCTTTTTTATAAGTAGTGAGTATGAAACTCGTTGCTTCTCAACTCTGATAAAAGATCATGATGGTGGATAAATGAAAGGGTTATTATAAGGCACAGTGTGAAATAGTTACTGATTTTTGTACTTCTCTACTGTGACCTAAAAATCAAGTTTGACCTAATTTTTCAAGATCAAGGAAGGGGGAAAGAGAAATTCTATGCAGAGGTAACTTGGAAATACATTTTAAAGCAATTGACTGGAAATATGACATAAAACTCCCTAAGTTACCACAAAAAAATAGCTATTGATTACATTTTTTAATACTACCATCTTGACAGAGTAGTTAACAATTCAGATGACCCTTGATAAACATCCCCATAGTGGGAAGCTCAAATTATGGCCAACCACTTAAAGGCTATGCAAAAATTTTTAAATATGCAGTAAGTCAGTAGGATAGAAGGCAAATAAAAGAGAAGAAATTCTGACAGCAATGGGCTACATTGTTTAGCTTCAAATGGGATTTCATGTACCTTTGCAAAGCTCTCTATCATAGCAATGGATTCTGTGATTATTTTTTTCTTATGACTTTAATTTATGTTTTACTGTCAGTCATCAATGTTTGTTTAACACGTGGACAAGTTCTATTTAAACATTCCCTCAAGCTACTTGGCTAAACTTGCTATCCATTGGGTGCCTCAGAGGATAAATTATTGAAATCTAAGCAGATTAATACCTTATGCTTATTCCCATGGCTAATGCACAATTTTGCAGTTGGAATAAGAGTTTTAAGCCAAAACTTTAAGCTATGGAAAATTTTGCCTACCTTATAAAGTAAACAAGTTCACATTGCCTTTTTCAGTTTGGGAGGAGCCCTGAAGAATCCCTTCATGTGGAAGGGGTGGGCTGGACGCCCCTGTGAGCCCACTGAGCAGCTTTTCAATAACTAAAACTCGAGCAGGACAGCTCCCAAGTTAAAAGGATAACCTAGGAATGGAGAAGATTTTTAGAGGTATTTCATATTGTTCTTGAATATCTTCACATCAGGTAATGTTCTTCTGAAGTGAATAAAACATCATCTTTAATGGGACAAAACCGTCACTACTTTATTCCAATTTCTGGGCTGCTTCAAAACATTGTTTTCCTCATAGTTATAAACTTCTATTTTATTTTATTTTCTATAAACAAGAATCTTTATCAAGAAGACATTGATGACAGTTATTATATATAAAATATTTTATAGCTAAAACACATCATCTTTCTGTCTTGTTTAATCAAAGATATTAAATGAATGTTCAATGTCTTCAGTCCTGTAGGTGCCACATTTCCTTGATTCTGTTAACCCTTGCCCTCTCTAACAATTGTGCCCTACTTCTTCCTGTCAACAGCAACTATTTGTCTCACTGCTTACAATTCATGTTAAAAGCTCTTGTTAGGGTATTTGATAGCAAGGCTGACAAAAGAACAGTCGTCTTTAACCTTATCCTAGATAGGTATCTTCTCAGAAGTTGTAGAATTTCACAGTACACCCCTGATGTCTTAAAACCCCCTTATAAATATTATCTCATTTCACTTCAAGGAAACAGGGGGGGAAAATAACAGAAACTAGTCCATTCTTACAAAACCAAGATCTGAATAGAGAAATACCTCTGCAGTACTGCTGTAGGCACTGTTGGTTCCCTCCCCACCCACTGCAGCCCCAAAAGCAAGAAAGAACAGCAAGAAGAAAGCTAGAAAGATCTAGTGCAAAATAACTGAATGTAGGTCTCAAAATTTGAGGATCTCAATCCATACCTGAACCTTAAAACAAAATAGTTGTTTTTCAGAAATTCTCATTAGCGCCTATTTAAATGACAGCTTTCGAATTAGGCTCCTAAATCTGAACTACCTAATTTAGGTGCCCCAAGTCATTAAATCTGATGATCTGAATGCTTTGTAGAGCTGTCAGAAAACTTTTAAGTATCAAGGGCAATATTAAATATAGCTTTCAACAGAAGAAATGACTTGTGGCTCTGCCTCTCCTCTCACACTCTCTCCTTCTCTTTCTGTGCTTTTTAACTCAAAGATCATCCTTCGTTTTAGCAATGGAGTGTTAAGCAAAACCCAACATGTAGCTCAACACTACTGTAATACAAACTGACTGTTGTGATATGGACTGTGCTTCCAGCAATGAGTACAAAATACTGCACTTAGCACATTTTTTTGTCTCTCTTCTCTTAAATCTTCTGCAAAGCACATTTTAAAGAAGAGGCATGACCTGGCTTATTGTGCTCAGCATCTTTTATAAACTCAGCACAGCTGTACTTGGAGAACAAGTACAAAAAACATGCTTTTGCCTTGACATATCAGAAAGAAACAAGAATACCACCGAGATTGGTACCACCTGAGCGTTATGGATGTATGTTATGGACTAGAGCCAGGATATGTGTTACCTTAATTACCTCAGAAATAGCTGAGTGACAAATAGCAATGATTCATTTAATAGGAAAAAAAAAAAAAGTTATGCAAAATGTATCAAATCTAATGAAGATCCTACTGCAATTATTTCCTTGTGCTTGCTAAATCTTTCAAGATCCAGATGCTCTTCCAATAATTAATTGTATAACTTACTACGCTTCTCTGATTTAACTTTTAATTATTTGCTTTGGAGAAAGAAGGTACTCAAGTTGGTTTGGGTTTTTAAGTGCAACAGTAATTTTTCAAATACAGAGGTTACAACTTACATTATCTTTTAATTATAGATTACTTTCTAGAAAGTAATTCATTCCACAAAACTCAATATAAATGGCCGTTCTGCACCCTGGAGGGTTGCTGTTGGAACGACTGGCATGCAGTAGGCTAGAACTGAAGTAGTTGCCCAAGTAATATAGACTTCATGCAAAGAATCAATGATCTGGTTGGTATCTATTATGATAACATACTCCTACAAACATTAGAGCATAATAAGATACCAGGAGTGAAATTAATACGGCCTGCTCGTTCTGAAAGATAATAAGGATGTATCACTTGCTTTGATACAATACCTAATGTCCTGACTGCATATAAACAAACTCATTGATTCACATATGGCCAATATTTACAGGAAAGGCTAATGAAACAGAAAGAACATGCATAGTCTTCACAGGTACAGGTGCCATTCAAATTTGTAAGTCATCACTTAATACCAGGTGATGTTGATGTTATAGCTAGAACATGCTTGGAGATAATTCAAATGTTTGGGGTGTTTTTGTTTTAAATTCAGTAGGAGATGAAAGTTCAGATTTAAAATCCAGGAAAAAAAATGTGTGCTCTTATTACACTCTTAATGCAAAAAGCTGAGGATTTAAACCCAGGTCTTTTGTATTACATCCCCATACAGTTCAATAAGTGTCTTAACTGGTGCAGGGCTATGCTCGCAGTCTTTGTCCCTGTGATTATTTAATAATTCAACAGGCAGGACTAGCAAGGATTTCTCTTCCAAAATCCTTGCAGTCTGGTGGCTATAGCACTAACCAAACAGTTAAAAATGAAGGTTGAAGTCTCCACAGGCAGAGTAATTTAAACTGTCTCCCATATTTGGGGAGTGCTCTTACCACAAAGATTTTGTAGATAGGATGGTATTTTATTTTGAAAGAAGACCAGTCATCACAATGGTTGTTGAGTCTTTAGGGAAAAAAATGGTTTCCCAACATATCATAAAGCATCTTCAGTTTAGCAGCATAATGTAGAAAACTCTCTCTCCCTTGTTTTGGGAAGACTTTATTTGAAAGGTATTTCTTCAGTTATGTGGCCAGGCTATTAGCAGAAAATATTGCCAACTTTTTCTTCAAAAATATGAATGTATTAGCTTTCACTGTTATTATTCTTTCACTGTACCTTAACCAAAATTGATACCTACATATTGCATCCATGTGAGATAAACTGGTTTTGGTGGACAAGTAAAACAAATAACCATTTCCGTTTCTAGTAAAGTGGTGGGGAGTTTTGTTTAGTTTGTTTTGGTGTGCTGTTGTTTTTTTTAGTTAATTACTTGTTCTGACAATGCTAAGAGAATGAAATCTATCTTTCTGGAATATTCAGGAAACGCTATGTAAAAGATTTTTGTATTGCTTTGAAATTCCTATTCAGAGCACAAGCTCATATACAATGATACACTAACACAGTGTCCAAAAAAGCCCCTGTAAATGGAATGATCTTGCAGCTTAATGAAACAAGCATAACTTAATCATCTGGTTAAGCTGGTGGCCTGCCTAGATATAAAAGCTTCTCATGGAATTTGTATATAAATTCCATATTCCCAGTACCAGGAGAATAATATTTACTTCACTGCAGTTAGACCTCTCTAAGAGAAGGGGGGAAAAAAGCACAAAAATTGGCATTGGAGAATGAATTACATGAGCAGTTGTACAGAATCTCTATGAGGTGAGCACTGACAGAACAGCTATAAACAAGGTTCAGTAATAAGAAGAGAGTTTTACGTTAATGTTTCTTGGCCTGTTTTTGAGGAAGGCTATGTCAACCATCTTAATGGCAGATTTAGTCTCTGCTCTTGTAAATCACTGTCTGTAAATAAGAATCTGTCTATGTGGACGTCTTCACTGGATTGGGACCACTAAGTGTTGTATTTTTGCTGGAAAGATTATGAGACACTTCAAACTGTAAATCTGAATACATTTCGATACCAATCAGGCAGTTCTAACACCAGCAAAACTCTGGCTGACTTGAAGGGAGTTTTGTCTGTGTAGAGAACAGGATTAGCCCCTCACATAGTTATTTCCTCAGAGAAAATATTAGTGGAATGAGACATGATGCATTTCTTCTGAATTTAACATTATTTGCTCAAAATAGTTTTCTCCTATCCATATAAACTCTTGGTGTTATCACATATGTCTGAAGTCCATTGACTTAAGGATCCTTGTTCTGCCTTTAAACCTACATCATACAGAGCAGACATCGGCTTCCGATCTATCTTGATGCTATTTCCCAGATTTTTTTATCATGCCACTAATTTGTCATTAATGAGAATAACCCACATCAGAACAGCTATGGCATGGCTACTTCCAAGAACGGTGTGCTGACAATACTTTAAGTTCACTTGGTGGGAAGCTTCACAGATTCTGTAGGACTGGTGTATTTATAAATGATAGGTGTAGCTCCACTTCCTAGCTGATGTCTTACAAAAGGCAATGAACCAAATGAAAAGAACTAGTATCTTGGCAGTCTCAATCAACAGAGGAATTTTCTAGAGAAAATTAGAGATGACTGAAAATATCTGATAACACAGGTTAACAGCTACCGCATTTGAGAAACTTGTGTACATAGAGACTCAGCGAACAGAACCATAGAAACAACAGGTTTGAATTGCAGCAATAAACTTAATTTCATAAATATGTGAGGAATTTAGAGTTAACATCATGGCTTTTATTTAAGTCTAGAAAGGACAGAGCAACCATTGCAGAAGTATCGAGTCTGAATGCCAGTTTTGCTCTGGAAAGTCAATTCAGTCATTGAATTGGACGAGTAGTAATGGGTAAAATGGGACAATTGCTACTAATTCTGCTATGTAGATCAAAAGAGGATTACAGCCTCCAAATTACCTTTCAAAAGTACTGCTTTAGCATGATAACATAGGATTTGATTCATGTCATGCTTTGAGAAAAGTAGGTAATGGGACATCTGTAGAAGTTAGGAAGTAAAAGGTTTTGAATGTTTTGAATGCACACTGGCTTTCCTGCACCATGGCATATGTCTACGTGCACCCTCAAATCAAGCTAAAAATTAACAGAAAACTTAAATGAGTGAGTTGTATGTGCACCAAATTCTAATAGTGTAGTAGTTATTCTTGCATATGCACCAAACTCTCATGCTTATCTTGTTATATCAAAATGGTTCCTACAGCAAAATTAAGTGACACTAAATCAAAATATTGCTTTATTTGTACAGGATGAAGAATAACTTCCCTGTAATTCCCTCCTTCTTTGAGATATTTTTACCTCCACCAGAAGTATCTATAACAAATCCCTGCTTGTTTCCTTTCCAGGCTTCCTAAAAATCTTAGTTGGAGGCCTGCTGGAGAAAAACAGGAGAAAAACTATTACTTTGTTCTTTGAGGGGAGGCGGAGAAAAGAATACTTGAACTTTGCATCATCCTCCTGCAACACAAACAATCAACACGTATCATTGCCCCATAAGCTTTACTCAGTTTGGTCGTTTCGCCTGTTCACTCTGTAATACCATTAGTTTTACAGTGCTTTTTTCGTCATGTGGAAAAATAATTACATCATGCAAATATTGTTCTTCTGGTGCTAGGCACTTTATATTTCTGTTGGAATTTCAAGAGAAGCAGCAGAAACACCAGCCACAATTATTGAAAGTATTTCCTTGCGTTAACATTACTTAAAATAGTTTTCAAATGCTTGGAACAAGAAGTTAGGCTGACTCGTATGAGATGCCTATCTTTGCATAGCCTAGAAAATGCTATTTGCTGAAGAGTTTTGTGAGAAAACTAAACTGCAGCTAAAAAAGCCAACACTGACTATGGTTTAAGATATACATATTTATTGATTTGCTTTTGGCTGTGGCAAGAATATTACACTCTTGACAGCAAGGAACTAATAGAATCTGCACAGCATACACTTTCCTGCAATAAATTATTATGGATGGGTATTATGGCAATTATGTCCCAAAAATTACTGGACCAGGCTCTATGTAGACATGTACCAGCCTTTCTGGTACTTCCCATCTTTCTGAAATCTGAGACAACATGTTGCGAGGAGTGTCTTGGTCTACATGGGGTCACATGGGAATTCTGAAAAAAAATGTAAATGGAGTTTGTCCTTTGCCTGTTTCTATCATAGCTCAAAAAGAAATCTTTGTGTCCTCTACACGTTACAGAATCTTTCACGTAAATGAAATGGAAGGTAAGAAAAGAAAGAGACATGGGGAAAAGTGTGGAAAAGAAGAGGCACAAAGGTTACAACTGGTCAGAATTAACGTACAAGTTAGGACACATTACATACCCCTTGGACTTCATTCCCTTTGGGTCTTGGAATTACTTCCTGAACTCAGTTCCACAGGATTTTTATTACAGTAATCAGTACTGATTCTTCATGAAAACATCAGCAAAAATTTCATACAATACTCTTGATAGGCACTTTAGAAATTGAGACATACCACTCCATGTCCTAACAGGTTTCTAATTAATTAAAATGCTAGACTAGTTGACTTTTCATCATACTATGGAGTAGAATCTAAATGGAATCTCAATTAAGCCAATTTTACACCAAATCCATCAACTTCCACAATTCAAATAAAAGGAGAAATATACGACAAAGACAAAAAGGAGGAACTCAAAAGAATGCTAACACAGAGAAAGTAAAATGTGAGGTTGCAATAGCATAAATAATTTTCTGTAATCACTGCCCTATGACAGGCTCTTATTGACATCAAAAGACACCAAATCTGCATTCAGTAGTGCTTGTTTCAGAGACATGATTTCATGGTTGCATCATTTGACAAAGATTTGTTTATCTATATAGAGGCAAATGTGATATTAGTACCACAGTTTTCTGTGCTCTCACTTACACACTTCCTGGTCAAAAATTAGCTGCTGTATCTCTCTCCGTTGCTGAGCATAAGTTCCCCTACAACTTCTATAGCCTTACTCTGTTGCAAATCATTCATATTTAGAATGATTTATACCTATACTAGCATTTTCATCTGGATTCACAGTGTGCTTGTGAACGGTAGCTCGCAATGATTTCCACTTACTAGGCTTTGGTTCACATTGCGGGTGGTATGAGAGCAAGCAATCTGGATTGCTCTCAGGTAAAACATTTTTAAAATTATGCCCCAAACAGTAATGAGCTCTAATGCATGGGAGCTCTAATGCACAGCTCTGATTTAGAGGACCAGATTAGAGCTAGTTTGGAAGAATCCTTTTCCCACTCTACAGGTGGATATTTATTAGAAAATGTACAGTACGGATGCTGGATCCTCAGCACCAGCTGTTCTCTACAGATCTGACTTACGCTGTGCTTACATGATGAAGTGGTACAGCCAAAAGAAGCAGATTTGTAGAGGAAAACAATTCAAAACAGAGCAAAGAAACTTCCCGTTTATATGATATTTTGGTGGTTGATTTGACTTTTACTGAAATGATGCCAGTTTCCCCACTGATTTGAGAGCTGATCCTCTGTGTCTAATGAGCTGTAATTAAAAATAACAAACACTCTCCACTCCCTCCCCAAAAACATGCCTGTTGCTCATTTGAAAGCTCGCTCTTCTCAATTTGGTAATTATCCCTACCATATTTCATGATTACCCTTTTCCTCAAAGGAACATTGCCAAAAACTAGGAGGCTGTATCAGTCTCAGTGGCAAGGTACTCAGAGGCTGCTTAATCTGCTTTGTAATGTGAAAAGGACAGTTGTCTTCACCTGCCCAGCAGCCACACATAAGAGTCATGAGGTAAGTTTAGTCCTGCTATTCCACACAGTACTGTGTGAACATAAAAAAAATCAGCTAGGACGTGTGTCCCGAGTGAGAGCATCTGCTGGCGGTGGGGGATTCAGCCAAACTGACTGTCAGAAAATCAGTATTTTTTTTTCTCACAGGCTGAAAGTTAAATAACTTGTAAAGAGGACTCTATTTTCATCCATTGAAACCATATTCTCCAATAGGTTGTTGACTAACGTTGCTTTCCTGCTTGTTATTTTAATGCATCGTATGTATTTTTTATGTCTCCTATGTTACAAAGAAAGAAAGAAACCAACCACACTAGGAGGACTAGCCAACCATTTACAAAAGGGTGCAACGTGGCCTGCCAGCATGGGTAAAGTTTAGACACTGGCTTGTTCTCCCTCATTCCAGAGCTCAAGTTCAGTCACTCCTGAGGCTGCCCATGTAGATGTGACTGATGCTTTTAATTCAGCTTTTAATGCTACAAGGGACCTGGTAGAAACAGACTTCTTGCAATCCTCTGTGGTTTTTCCCTGTTTGTTTGTTTTGAAGATCCACAATCAGTCTTTGTCCCTTCAGTTGTGTTTTTTTTAACTGGAAGGTATTCACCAAGGTTTCTTGAGTTTATTTTGGTTATTCCTTCAGCTGATATACAAAGTGTCTTTTTTCTTTATTTTTTTTTTACAACAAAAAAGCATCGACTTCTCAAATGCAAGTGGATTTCCTAATGATATTAGTTGGAGCTCTGTGTGCAAAATAAGAGAAGTTATTTTATTTAGAACAAAACAAAAACAACAGAAAGCAGGTTTTTTTCAATATAAAGCAAACATGGTGCAAAGACATTCCACCCTCATTACCCAGATAAAATTTTGTAATGGAAAGCCACCAAAGAGACCTGAAACTACTTTCTTAAATGAGAGAAAGTGCTCTTTGAATCCCATGAAAATTTTAGCTGAGGAATGGTTGTAGGATCTAATGAGTAAGACACAAAGGAAGACTTAAAGCTTCCCTAACTGTCTCATCTTTTGGCACACGGGGACCGCCTGCTCCTGTGCCTTTAAGATTTCCTTCTTGAAGAATGTCCAGCCTTTCTGGACACCTTTGCCCTTCAGGACTGTCTCCCAAGGGACTCTGTCAACCTGTCTCCTAAACAGGCCAAAGTCTGCCCTCCAGAAGCCCAAGGCAGCAGTTCTGCTGACCCCACCCTGTACTTCCCCAAGAACTAAAAACTCTTATCATTTTGTGATTCTATGCCCAAGACAGCCTCCAGCCATCACATCACCCACAAGTCCTTCTCTGTGAACAACAAGTCCAGCGGGGGACCTTCCCTAGTTGGCTTTCTCACCAGCTGTGTCAGGAAGTTGTCTTCCACACACTCCAGGAACCTCCTAGACTGTTTCCTCTCTCCTGTATTGTATTCCCAGCAGACATCTGGTGAGTTGAAGTCCCCCACGAGGACAAGGGCTAGAGATTGTGAAACTTCTCCCCGCTGCTTATAGAATATTTTGTCTGCCTCTTCATCCTGGTTGGGTAGTCTATAACAGACTCCTGCCATGATACCTGCCATGTTGGCCTTCCCCCTGATTCTTACCCATAAGCACTCAACCCTATCATCACCATCATGAAGCTCTAGTCAATCAAAGCACTTCCTAACATACGGGGCTGCCCCACTGCCTCTCCTTCCTTGCCCATCCCTTCTGAAGAGTTTATAGCCATCCATTGCAGCACTCGTGTGGGCCATCCCACCATGTTTCTGTGATGGCACCTATATCATCGTTTTCCTGCTGCCCAATGGCTTCCAGCTCCTGTTTGTTTCCCGTGCTGCGTGCATTGGTGTAGATGCTCTTCAGTTAGGCCATTGATCCCCCCACCTTTTTGGGGGGAGAAGCCCTAATTCCTACGTGACCATTCTCAGGTGCTTCCGTAGTTTCTAACACATCAATAACCTTAATAATCACGTCAATAACACTTAATAACACTTAACCTTAATAAACACATCAATAATGTTAATAACGAGAAGGAGACCTAAAACAGTTCTTTGAATAAGATAGCAAGTTACGGTGAGAGCGAGCTACATATGAAGATGCTGTTTGATAGAGTACAAAAAAAGGAACACTGCAAATGTGGCCTCTTTGTGCATGTCTCCTGCATCAGGAAGCCAGGAGGCAAAGTCCTTATAAAATAACTGATTCAAGGCTCACTGAAGCAAATGGAAGGACTCCAGCCCCTGTCAATAGGCTTGGATCAGGCCCTAGGCATGTCTGTGTGAAGTCACTTGGAACATTGCATTCCTTTTTTAGGCACAACCATTACCACAAAGACACTGAGAAACTGAAGGAAGGCCAGAAAACTCTAGTACCACAAGCACAGAGACTGGAAAGACTGAATTCAGGGTGGATTGATTTAAATCAGCACACAGGAAGCTTGGATTTGTACAATTAATATTGTCTTGTTGTGCATTTCTACTTTATTTACCTCACATAAAAGTTTATTCCTTCCAATAAATGAGCAGTAAAACGTGTTGATAAATAATATTTTTTTAGATCTCTCAAATTTAAAGGGTTTTTTTATTTAACAGACAGCAATTAAGTATATTTATATAAATACATTTTTTATTTAAAACTGATTTTACTGAAGACAGAAAGGAGGATAACTGATTCTTTCTGGCTACTATGCCCAAGATATTATAAATAAACTCATTCTTTTACCCTAGTTGTTATTCATAGGCTAGAAGAGGAAAAGCAGTTTTCCTGATTTTTAAAAATTGCAATCAGTTTTTCAGTTTTGAAAGATGTAGCTAATGAACTGAACCTGTTAGAAAAATGGATATGATGAAAATATTCTCTCTGGATCTATGGGCAGGGCTGCCACCAGAAGGTGGTTTAGCTTTCCAACAAACTCTGGCTTTGGGTACCTGGCTACTGACTTTCAGCAAGTTCAAAAGGTTTTTTGTCTGTCTTTTGAACTTCCACAGCAGATATATACTGTGCTTTTAAAATTGTAAATTACCTTTAAAATTAGAATAACTTGAGGTATTAAGAAGCTTAGATCAGATACCTTATACAAATGTTCCTATGGAAAAATGTCTTGTATAACTTTACTTCTTGCTGTCTTTTCTGGTTTTCATCCACTTGATTGCGTTACTTTATCTTCCTTTATTGCTACTAAACTGTTAACATCACTTAAGTGAGAGGGGAGCAAGGGAGAGTACTACGGTTACCAATCTAAAAGCAGCTGGAGGACATAATTACTCACGTGTTAGGCAGTGTGTTGCATAGCTGCCTGTAGATTTGGGTACTAAAACAGGGAAGGGGAAGAAAAACAAAATTTCACCATTATCTGTGCTTTCCAAAGGGCTGGCCAGCATGTAGGTACTAGAACTAAATCATACCAGCACTCGGAGCTCAATGTTCTCTTCTCAAGGGGGAGTATCTTGTGTGAGGCTTAGACGGGTTTACTCTTCGCTGGGTGAGGAACTGGCTGGATGGCCGAGCCCAGAGAGTTGTGGTGAATGGCGTTAAATCCGGTTGGCGGCCGGTCACGAGTGGTGTTCCCCAGGGCTCGGTTCTGGGACCAGTCTTGTTCAATATCTTTATAGATGATCTGGATGAGGGAATTGAGTGCTCCCTCAGTAAGTTTGCAGATGACACCAAGCTGAGTGGGAGTGTTGATCTGCTGGAGGGTAGGAGGGCTCTGCAGAGGGATCTGGACAGGCTGGATCGATGGGCAGAGGCCAACTGTATGAGGTTTAATAAGGCCAAGTGCAGGGTCCTGCACTTTGGCCACAACAACCCCATGCAATGCTACAGGCTTGGGGAGGAGTGGCTGGAGAGCAGCCCGGCGGAAAGGGACCTGGGGGTGCTGGTTGACAGCCGGCTGAATATGAGCCGGCAGTGTGCCCAGGTGGCCAAGAAGGCCAACAGCGTCCTGGCCTGTATCAGGAATAGTGTGGCCAGCAGGAGTAGGGAAGTGATTGTGCCCCTGTACTCGGCACTGGTGAGGCCGCACCTTGAATACTGTGTTCAGTTTTGGGCCCCTCACTACAAGAAGGATGTTGAGGTGCTGGAGCGTGTCCAGAGAAGGGCAACGAAGCTGGTGAGGGGTCTGGAGCACATGTCTTATGAGGAGCGGCTGAGGGAACTGGGGTTGTTTAGTCTGGAGAAGAGGAGGCTGAGGGGAGACCTTATCGCTCTCTACAACTACCTGAAAGGGGGTTGTGGCGATGAGGGTGTTGGTCTCTTCTCCCAAGTAACTAGTGATAGGACAAGAGGAAATGGCCTCAAGTTGCGCCAGGGGCGGTTTAGATTGGATATTAGGAAAAATTTCTTCACTGAGAGGGTGGTCAGGCATTGGAACAGGCTGCCCAGGGAGGTGGTGGAGTCGCCATCCCTGGAAGTGTTCAAAAAACGTGTGGATGTGGCACTTCAGGACATGGTTTAGGGGACATGGTGGTTCTGGATTAATGGTTGGACTTGATGATCTTAAAGGTCCTTTCCAACCTAGTGATTCTGTGATTCTGTGATCCTCTTTCTGAATCTTGATGTTGTGGCCATGTTTAGGCCACTAGCAGACAAGAGAGCTGTTGAGCAGCTGTGCAGAAGCATATATGGGAATACCATAAGCTTGAGAACAGATGTTACCTACAGTGATATGGACTGACAATATATATGGTATATCATGAAAAGAGAGGAGACCTACCAGAACAACTGTCCTTCAAAGAAGTAGACACCATTACACTTTCAACCAAGCATTTATACCAAAATATATGCAAAACATATATATATTTATGATTTATGCTACCACTGGTTTCGAATGAACTTACAAAGTTTCATAGCTTTGGGAAGCTGGTACAAGCAATTTTCTACTGCACATCAAAAATTAGTAACCACTCTTAGTACATGCTGGTCCAGAGCATTTTTTAAAATTATTTTTCTATGGTGACACTTGTGAAAAACGTGTTGTTTTAAAACATTTTGGTTTTAGTCTGTTTTGTAAACTTGTTTGGAAGAGGAAAGCTACGGCAAAGAGGGCTAATATAAATGAGAAAATGGACAAAAGGAAAAAAGTGCTATCATTAATTATGGACAGACATTTACTGACATAATCCCTGCTTATTTCCCCAAAACCAAAAAACATGTTGGAAGTATTTGAAAGGACTCAGAAAAGCAACTGTTTCCTACTCTTTATATATATAATTTCACTTGTCAAAATGCTCAAATTTGAGTACCTATATAGGTACTGATGTCTGTAGCTAATCATAAGGATCCCTTTACTCAAACAGACAAGGCATAAAATAAGGCAGTGACTCAAAATTACAACTAGAAAACTTCAAACTGGAAATAAGATGTATTTTTTGACAGTAAGACACTTTGCATCAGGGAGTGTTATATTTTTGTTGAAATTAAGATGGAATCCTTAGACTTTTTCTTATAATCACAAGAAGGGGGCAAGTAAAGACTTTCAGCTGATTTGGTTCTGTGGTCTACTGCTTGCTTAAGATGGCCTTCATCACAGAACTTTAGGTGTCTAAGACTTTGGCATGTCTATCTTATGTGCAATCACTGTCCTTTAAAATAAGGTGTATTGAGCCTAGATTCAAGATGGGATGTGTTTCTAAAATATCTTTTCTAGCTCAGGTAAAATTTATGATCTCTGTTACACAGGAATTAGCCCAGTTACCCAGAATGGCTTCTTTTGATCTTGTAATTTTATTAGGAAAACCACTGAATGGAATAAAATTTTGTTATTTAATTCCTATCTATAGATTAAAGAAAAATTAAAGTAGGGAATAGTCTACAGTGCAGACATTGAGGGGGAAAAAAAAAAATTGCTCCCTTACCTGCTTAATATAAATACTGAGTCAGGAAGAGAAAAATCTGTGGCATCCCTTGCCTTTGTGCTGCAAAAAAGGATATAATCTGGAGTAAAAAAAATTAAATCAAGCCACTCAAGTATATTGGCTGAAGTACTCATAGCCTTTCTACTTCTCTCCATGATGAGGGAGAGGACCAAAGAATCCATGCAATGGTAGATCACCTCTTACAGCTATTCCTATTCTGCCACCTGTTCTCAAGCAGTCATGCCAGAAGTCCCTTCAAAGTGAGTCTCTGCAGCATTTAAAATATACACCCATCCCAGGAAATCTTTCTTCAGCATGGTCTGCATATTCAAGAGCTACTTACAAACCATAACAGCCTTGCTGGTATTTCATTTGACAATAAAGGCAAACTTCTGATCTGGTCACAGGTTTTTTTTTCAAATATTGTCCTGGCTCCTCAAGCAGATGATGTTAAATGTACCTTTTATCTACATAATTAGCTTTTCATGAGGGTGTGAAATTTACTCAAGAGCTGAGGACCTGGGCAGGTTCTGTGAACCAGTTTGCTTTATGATGAACTCCAAAAGAGAGATTAAAAGCTTCGGGTTTTAATGGCTACTGCCCTACTGTCTTTAGTAGTACTGGATGAAATTATATTGCACTAAGTCTTGTGCAGTCTTTTACTGCCAGTATAAACATCATGCAAGGTGACAGAGAAAAAAGACATGGTCATGTGATTAAAAGTTTATGTTGCTCTTGTCGAAAACATTACACTTAAGTGACCATAGCTATATAAACAGCATTTATATCTCATATTGGCCTTTTAAGATAGCTGGTTTCATCTTGGCCTCCAGGATGTCTTGTCAGAAGGGCATGTAGTCACATAGGCTGCGGTCTTGTCCAAAATTACTCAACATTTGGATCTTTGTGTTTCAGAGTATTAACCAGATTACAGGTCATAATCTGTAAAAGCTCCCCTGCCACTGCTCTGCTTGACTCCATTCCAGATGAAATCTCTTCAAATAAATCCAGGATCACAATGATACTGCTTTGTGTGTCTACAGCCAAAAAGAAGAGAGCAGAAAGGAGGGGAAGGAGGGAAAAAATTGTGTGTATATGAAGAGACATTTTCTTCAAAGGTAAAGACCTAAATTAATGAAGTTCTTCATTTATCATCTCTGGAATTTTAAAGTATCTGTTCTTGTAAGAGAGGCCAATTACAATATTTAGGGTAAAGTAATTCATCTAGTGATCTCTCTTCCATTTGAAACTTCTTAATTTCTTATGCTCTTTTCTATGGATTCACAATGTGAACATACCTAGGCATGCATCTCTTAGTTATGGCAATTTAGAGCAATTACTTAATTAACTACGACATATGGTTTTGTTTTACATTGGGGGTATTAGACCTGTTTTCTTTTAAGATGAGAAAAGAAAAGCTAGATGCAAACAATACACATGAAAGGAATTAATTTAATTTGTTGCATCGCATTAGGCCATTTACTATTTACCATTCAAAACAGCCAGGGGTACAACTACCTGTTTCTAAATCCTTCATCAAATGAATTCTTGCTCAACTGCTTCCATTGATGGCAAAGACAATACTGAGTGCACAAGACAAGGAAGGCTACAGTGGCACTCAGGGACATAATTCAAGCAAAATGTATTTATAGACTTCCCTATGGTGCGACTCCCAACACCATATGACCACTCCGTACAGGCTCATCCTTACGTGAAGGTGAAATTTAACATCACTATTTCCATTACAAAAAGAGCAAAGAACTACAGTGGGGAGAGAGGGAATAAACAGCTTCTCCATGATTACTTGGGAATTCTGTAGAACAAAGATGATATGAGACTTCTTCATCGTAAGCACCAGCCCACTGCATCTCAAATCTGGTCATTAGCATTCAAAGAAATGGAAGGGAAAAAAAAAAAAGCAGTTGGCAGTTTTATCTGGGCTCATGTATGTAAAAGTAAGGGTTTAACACTAAATCCACTGCAATGTTCGTAAATAATACAGGTGTTGGTCTCATGCTCAGAAATGATGTTTCAATCCCACTGCTTTTCCTTCAGTGGCTTTTAAACGCTGAAGTCGCTTTGGGAAACAAGACGCAGGAGCCTAAGTCCCCAGTATGCTTCAAAAAACCTGCTCTAGAGCAAGACAAAGGAGGACTGATTTAAAACTAAATAAACAGCTTGTTGCTCATTAAAGGAAAAATAATGGCTTTGCTTAGATGTCATGTTCGCATGAACAAAAGCCCAGAATTTGTGATCTAACCCAGTAAAGTCTCAACTGTGACTGAGGTCATTCTCAGCACCTTCCACCGTTTTACGTAATCAAATGTGACACCAGGAAGAACGCACCAGTAAGTCAAATAGTATACAAAGCAAAGTACTTTATAGCGTATCTTAGCAGGGTCACAAACACCAGATCTGGGTTTGGTTTCTTTGCTACATCCAGGGTGTTAGAAATATCAGAAAGGAAAGTTAAGCTTTCTTTGTTTGGAGTTTGGGGTCTTTTTTTCGCCCCTTGTTACTATTTTTGCAGGAACAAAGTCTGCTCCAGAGGAGCCATCGTGCAGGGCAAGGAATAGCTCTTTCCAAACTGGAGCTTAATTCTAGATTTTCAGGTTTCCCAGGTATTGTACAAATTCTCTTCATGGTCTAATGACAGTGGCATCTAGAATTTCGTTATGAAAATTATTGGTTCTAGCTACTGACTAGAACATATTTCCACTGCAGTAAATCCTAACTGTCCTATATGTAGAATGGGGATCTTCAGCACCTTCCAGGAAACAAGTCCTGAGGGTTAGGATAACCAACTTTGGTAAGGCAGCAGAACTTTGAGAAAAACACTGACTGCTGGGAGTGCATACCCAGAAACTCTTACCCTGTGTGATGTCTCTGATATTGTTTCCCCAGCATTCATTTTTTACTACCCATCTGAATGGGCTTGCTTGCTGTCCCAGAATGGCAGGTCTAACTCTTTAATGATAAAGGGGGTGGTAGTAGTAGGAGTAGTAATACCCAGAGTGATTACTGTATAGGAGGAAAATGCATATTGATGCTTCATTAACGAAAATCAGTTTCTGCACTATCTTGTTGCCTTTTCAGACTTAGTGTACTAAGAAAAGTCTTGTATGTGAGATGCCATTACTCAGACTGCTAATGGGCTGATATTTTTTCTGTTGTCTTGTAATGAACACTGCAGAAGTTAACATGTCAACCACCCATTAGTCAGAGGGTGTCCCAAGAAAGTAATTGTAGTATAGATAAAGGAGGGTACCAAAAATGTTATTGGTATTCTAACATGAGTTTCCTTTGAATGTGTCTAGCCAGAGAAAAAAAAAAAGAACAAGGTATTTGTCCGAGGTGGAAATCAGAATGACAGTACCCATTGTTTCCAATAAACAATTACCCAAGGAAGCTCAAAAGAAAAAACACAACAATTAGAAAACCTGAGAGCCAGAGACTTGTGAAGAAGATTCTGGTTCTCCAGGCTGGCAGGGGCCATGGAAGGCCACCCATGAGGGTTAGGCTGCTTACCTTGTTAAACACTGCCTGGTTTCACCTGACATGATCTATAAGGCTGTAAAGTAGTCACAAGTGCCTTTCATGTGCACTTCAAATTCTTTTTCTTTTGAGGTATTCTTCACTAACAGGATTTCCCACTTTGAAAGGGAGGACTCTTTCAAAAGATGACAGAACCTCTCAAAAACACAGCAAAAAAAAAAAAAAAGGTAAAAACAAAACAATGGTTTGACAGAGCCCTAAAAGGTAATATTAAGTTGGAAGAGTTTTATTTTCACCTTTATTGAACAGTTTTATTACCTGACATTTTTCAGGTGATTTTTCACTTTAGTATTGCTTAAATGCAATTTTTTCCTGTAATATACACTTACAAAACAAATTACGTGACAGACTAAATGTGTTTGAAAGCGTCCTTCCATCCTTATCATTTGCATTTTGAACTGCCCAATGTGGGTTGTACACATATCATATGGCTTGTTGCCAAGGCATTCAGCTACAACACAAAATGTTTTCAAGTTCAAAGCTTGTATCATTGTTCACCTCATTCTTATGTTTTATCCTCACTTCTGTTATATCACTAGAAGATGTTTCCCTTGCATCAATAAAATCCTTAATAACTTTCTCACTTTTAAAATGTGCAAGCCATAAATGAGAAAAAAAAAGACTAATACATAAAGATAAAAGACGCCAGCTTTGTGCAGCTGCTATATTCAGCTATTTTTAAACAGTCAGTGTATAAGGATCCAGAAAGTTCAATTAACCCATCCATAGAGACATTACTGCTTTGTTAGCGACTTTGTCTCCCACCCCAGAGCACATCTGCGGACCCTGTTGCCAGGAGGGTTCCACACCGGCCTGGTGCTTCAACGAGAAGTCTCCAGTTGCAAGACCAGAGCCTTTGAGCTGGCAACCACTGATGACACAATAAATATATATATTTTTAAATATCGGTCAAGTTACCTGAGCATGCTCTACTTGCATATAGTACCAATGGTCATCTTTCTTTTGTATGTTTCCTAGTCTTAAATTATTCCCTTTCGTAGCAAACCTTTTGAAAAATAAATAAATATATAAATAAAACATGATAGAGCTGCTTTTCCCCTGTCAACAGTCAGGTTTTCTCTCTTGAGCCGTAATTGGGGAGGGGGAGTACAAATCTTGCTTTGAATTTCTTGATTGTATTTTCATGCTTGTTGCAGAGGTTTTTCTTTTCTTTATATATGCACAGTAACAACAGAGATTGGGAATAAATTCTACTCAGAAAATACTTTTTAGATGCCCTGAAAGTGTCTATAAATAAGGTTATGATTGAGTGGAATATAAGAACAGAAGACAAATATCTCTATGGGATCTAGAAATTCTCTGGGTTTTCTGATCCTCCTTATTTATTCAGCAATATGCGCAGGACTTCATTGTTTGTCATAACCTGTGGCTTCTGTGATGATTTACAAAGGTGAAGGATTACATCTGCATACTCTCTTGTGTTGCACACCTTTTTCCTTTTTTATACTTCTACTCATTATTTTTCAAGAAGCACCTACCTCACAGTCATTTGTACTAACAACAGATTGTTGGACCCATATGGTGGGAAAGATCACATTAGGATACCTGTTTCTTACTGTGTGTATTTGTATCTTGCAAAAATGGTGACACAGTGCAAATACAAATCAATAAACTATGGCACACAACAGTTTGTGTTATGCTCTAAGAACAGATTGCTGTGGTGATTTTAGGCATGCAGGCAAAGGACAAGTGCTGTCACTGGTTAAAGCATGCTATGGTTAGACTTCACTACTCAACCACATCCAGATTCTGTCTTGAACTTTGAAAAACCCAGGCTACCCTATTAATTTGGGATAAATTAGTTGTATCACAGAATGTGAGTCTTTTTGTCTTTGTAAAAGAAATAAATGAAGGTTTAGCATGAGGAAATGGTGGAAAGAAAGAATTTTCCATTGGGTGAAAGTCTACATTTCAGGAAGACAGTCTTCAACCACTGTGTTTGTATTGCATTTGAAATTTTGCTTGCATTTAACTCAATGTAAACTTCATATGTGTTTATCTAAAAGGAAAAGACATTCTTCTAGAGCTACTCCAAACACAAGGAAATAGTACAGAGTATGTGTTGTAATAACCTTGCCCTTTTTTACTTTTTAGTGAAGTGGAATACTTTGGAAAATGTTCTGTGAAGCACATGTTTCATTATTCTGGTTTATGTGTACTTGTAATGAATGTGTCAAGTTATGCATGGGCTCGAGTTATCAAGCTGAATCAGAGCCTATGAATATGTTGGAAACAGAAGGTTCCCTGAAATTCTGGAACTGACAATTTAAATTACACAGGAAAAGGAAAGGAAAAATGCTGACAAATAGGTCAGAACAACAACAACAGTGGCTCTTCAGTACGAGCAGGAAAAGGGAAAGTTGATGAAGAAGAGTGTATCTGAAAAGTGTAAAATGCCTGCAAAAGAAAGCACTTGGCAGATGAAAAAGGGGTTGGTGGCAGGAGAGAAATGTAGGAATTAATGGGCCAAAGTTATGCATATCATGGGAGACACTTAAAGAAGCAGCTGTGAAACTGCACTTCCTCCCTCCCTCCTGTCCTCCCCTTTACTTCCTTCCTCCTCTCTACTTCCTTCCTCCCCTCTTCCCCATCCAGTGTTTATGAACATGTCTCTGAAGAGAAATCTTGGTCCAATTAAGCAAAAGGGAGCTATGGCACCAATTTCAACTGAAGCTTCTCAACTCCAGCCCGCCACTTGCCTGGCCAGGAGGAAGATGAGTTGACCACGATCAGACACTTAGGACACAACTCAGTGCCCAAACATAAATGGCTAGTGCTGCTTTTGCTACCCAAGGGTATCCCACCTGGGCTGTAGTTGCCACTCCAGGAGTGCATTGGTCTCCTGCAGGAACCTGCCAGCTCCATGTTGCTGACTTAGATACCCCAGGATGACTGGGAGGCCTACAAGCCCATAATTAGGCATCCAAACTGCACCCTAAATTCATTCATCATGTATTTATCCAGAATATTGGAGCTATTGACAGCCATAGTTTCAATGAATGGTCGAAAGCTGTATGTAACAAATAATCATGTATTTGTGCTAAAAGGTCACCAGCAGGAAAATGTACAGCTAAAATGTTGATTTTTTTACCATGTCTACATAGCAGATCTACATACACTGCTGTATTCACTATAATTTAATGCTGCTTCAGTGAATATTATATGTGCTCCTTATGTCCAATATCTCCAATTTCAACCTAAAGAAAAGATTTTGCAAATGGAGAATGTCTCTACTAACCATAAGAAGATATTTAGAGCTGAGGACAATCACAGAAATTTTCAAGCTACCAGATTGTTTGGGTCAGTGTCAAATGTTAAACCAGGTTGTACAGACAGAGAGCTGTAATAACACGCTAGTGCGTTATTAAATTTCTGGAAAGTAATAAACAGGCACTGGATGTGAAAAGGAAAAAAAGCAGTAATGTGGAATGGCCCCTTATTCAGGAAACTTTGAAAATGTGCAGCCATAATAGCTGTGGTGAAGTTCCTTTAAATGAGACCTTGGTATGCTATGGAATAAAGTCAAAATAGGAGATTGTGGCATTCCAACTCATACTGAATAAATGCATACATTGGGCCAAATTGTGGTCTTATTCACAAGGGAACATTTTTTCCCCATTTTCAAAAAAAAAAAAAAAAAAAAGGAGCTGAGAACACTTTAAGATACAGGGCACAAATGTGTAATTATTCTTGGCTAACATGGTAGCTGTTGATCATTTAATGAAACCATAATTACCATATAATGGCAGGGTATTTATATGACAGATTACTACATTATTACAGGGTAAGTGCATGATTATTTCTGTCCTCAAAATCAGAATAAAAAACACATGGAAGTGGAAAAATAAGTTGAAAAAAGAGGAGGAAAAAAATCTGAATTTCTCAATGCTTCTCCCATATTGTTACTCTATCCCCACCTCAATCACAGAGTGATGGCCATGGCCACCAGCATTCATGATGAAGCCAAATCTCCGCAGGAAACCCATGCCACAGTACAACAGATCATAAGACTCTTTGCCAAATGGCTACAGCTCTAGGCTTCATTGTACTTATAGTTCAACTGATTCAATAGCAATTTGGTCACTGGTCTCTTGTCCTCAGAAGACACTATGCTCCTGCTTGCTTAGAGAGATAGTATGTACAACGGATGTAAGAATTCGCACTGAGAGGTACATAACTCCCAGATCTATGCCTTCAGGAGAGAACAGTGAACTAATGTGGATTTCAGAGCTATACCAGTTTTGTACTGGGCAGAAAAGTTGAATTCAGCAGGACTACGTATGGGCCGAGCACTGTTTGGTAGCGTTTGGTTTCAGTGAACACTACTGGTGTTCACCACCATATGGAATTTTGACCGTTTAGTAAGGATTGATTTAAATTGTGAGAAAATACTTAAATGATTCCCTGTATGGGGAAAAATGCATTGACAAGTTCTGAATTTACAAAGTTACAGAGAGAGTTTTATGTGCTGAATACAGCCTATCTTGAGCTTTATGAACAGGATGGCAACTTTCCCTGTGGGCAGCAAAATCAAATTGTAAACCCCTCTGACTCACTGATTACCCAAGTCCTACATGGATGTTAGAAGAGCTATGCAATCATCTGCTCCACCTGAAATTTGCCTTTGCATCTTCCCAGTGCCACTTCAGCTGCGTGGGAGAAAGTGGCCAGCACTCCTTCTTTCCAAAAAGCACTTGCTGAGCCAGCTTCCTGAGTTACAAGTTACTGTAAGTACAAGAGTTTGGCCCTGAATAATAACTTCTAAATTTGGTGATATTCTTAACTCTGGTTTTCATAAATTTTTATCCAAGAAGCAGCATTGTTGTAACTATTTTCAGTCTTTAGTTATTTCTCTCCTTCTTCCTTCTTGAATGTCTTTGCGGCGAGCGGAAAATAAGACTCAGGTAAAAGCCACATGCTGTTATGTTTGCTCAGAATTTTTCCTATATGTCTGTAAAAGAAATGCAGGTTGCAAGAGAAAAGAATTTGGAAGCACTATGAAATCAGTCTGTGTATACTTACTTAGAAGGCAACTATAATTGCAGTATCTTTGTAAATAGCTCCCTTAATAAACTGGTTATTACTCTGAATGGTCAATGATTGCTCATAATTCACTGCTGCTAGGTTATTTCTCTCTGCAGCGAAAAAATCTCTGGTCCTTAAGAGGGTAGTGCACCCATGATGCCGCTGGGAATTCGGTTACGTTAGACTCTAACCCTGCGCTCCCTGAAGTCAAACGGAGCCCCAGCACCCCCCCCCCAGGCAGCAGTGTTCGTTCAGGAAAAGCAATAGGTGGGGAGCTGACCACACGTGTTGCCTGATGGAGTAATGACTGACTTAAACTCTTTCATTGACATACTTTATTCAGTGTGGTGCCTTTTGTGAACTCCCCCCCACCACGTTTATTCTGGATAAAACTTAATGAATGAAAAAAGGTTTATGAACTGAACCTTCTGCTTCTGGTATCTCTTCATTACAGGCTTCTTCTGCCTCCACTATGTTTTTGGAATTATAATTTGTTACAATATATTGTCCAAATACCATTAAAGTAGCTCCTACAGATAATATGGAAACCAAAGCCAGTATTATGAAGCTCTAAATTCAGGTGATTGAAGTGTTAACATTTCTGCACATTTGGTGTTCTTCATAACGTTTATTCTTATGAAGTTATGTGTAGCTAGAATCTGAGTTATTTTAATGTTTTGCAGATTAAATGTATTTATAAAATCTTCTCTTAAAAGGTGCTGGTTCCAGTAGAAATCAACAAAAATTAAGACATTCAGCACCAGAATAGGAATAATCCTATTATTCTTCTTTTGGGGATAGTGATCTTTTGACTATAAGCATTTCCATTAGGAAAGTAATCAAGAGAATTTTATCAAAGCTATTTTTCAAAAAAGTCTTGATCACTCAACAGGAAACATTTGCCCTCTCACCTCCCCATCTTCCCCCACATACTCATTTTTGAAAAAAATCTTCAAGTAATTAAATGCTATGTTATTCTGCATATCCTTTACAGCCATTATAACGTTGTTATCGAGGACCCAATCATTCTGGCACAGTAAAATTTCACTGACTTCAACCTAACGGTAGGATTTCAAGCAAGTCTTGTGAGGAAGGGCTTTAAAATAAGGTTCAAAACAATTTGCAATTACTTCTTAGAAACGTGTTCTGTTTTTCAGCTTATTGTTATCTTTACTTTTCCTCTTTCATCCATTTCTAAGCAAAGGTCATATATTAGTAATTTTATTTTCAGATTCTCCTGGCAAAAAGTCAGAGACTCAGGAAATTTTCTTCCAAGCTAAAACAAGTCAACTTCCAGGGTTTCAAATTCTGGCAAACTAACTTCTCCAAGGTCTCGTAAAAATTCTGGGCTGTTATCTCCATATGCCCGATAGACTTTTTTTTTTTGTGATCGTAATTAAAACCGTCTGTCCTTTCTCTGTGACTTCAGGAGAATGGCAATGAGTCACAACAGCTCTGAAAAAGCTAGAAGAATAGAGGCTGAGGTTAGCAGCTCAGCGTCATTTAATCTGCTATATTTCACCCACAGAAATGTAGATCCAAAGCTGCCACCTGCCTCTTAATTCAGGCGACTTCAGAACAAGTCACCATGGCAGAAGGCTGCATCACAGTTAGCATCAGGAGACAGAGGTAGTCCTGGGTTTGGACTGAGAGAGATGTAAAATAAACTAATTAACTTGATACGGGACAGAATTATTCTTGTAACACTAATTTTTACTCTTCTTGTATAATCTGATAGAATTTTCCAGTAATATGTTTTCAACAATATCTGGGTAAAGCGCATTTTTTTGAAATACAAGAGTTTGTGAAAAGTGAAATGATGAATACGTGAGGCATAAAAATGATGCTGAAACCATGATCGGAGTGTTATTAAGGGGAGAAATAACCTTCAAAATGTAATTAGAAAATTAGTTCCCTATGATGTTGTTTTATTCTGTGACTTTATTTATGACTGCTCTTTATTTCTCACCTTGATATCCATTCCCAAATTTACTTGATTTCCTGTCTTTTCTGAGCAATCTTCAGTTTTGAGGCTTTTTTGCCACTTAGAGGAAGCTTGCTCACCAGGTCAGTCACTTCCCCAGCTCCTAGAGACCTGGTCTCCTCCCCTTTTAAAATGAGAATGAATTTCAGCAACAAAATGATCTGATGTTAGAACAGGAGATGTTGGACGATACAATCTTAATGAAAGCCTTAACAAGCTAATTGTATTCCTGTGGATCTTCTACCTCGGAAATCTGATGCTGAGGGAAGCAAAAATGAGTATTTAACATGTTCCTTGGAAGTTCCGTTCCTCCCTGACGAGTCAATGAGTTATGTGAAACTAAGCAAACATTCACATGCCCTGGTCCCATCATTCTCAGATGGGAAATTCAAATTTCCCAAATTCAGGGGATAAAGTTGAATATCACGTGAGAATGACAGCATATGTCTGAAGCACGAATACGCTGGCTGCCTCCTGAGACTTGATGACCTCGGCACTCGCTGGAGTTCAGAAAACCAAGTATCTCTGAAGCTCTGGATCTTAGGTAGTATCACTTTTTGTTTTCAAAAAGAGTTGGGTACTTAAAACTAGTTGAGGACCTGGATCTAAGCTCTGCACAGGGTCAGGCTTTTTAAGTAGAATAAGCCTTGCTGATCAGAGACTGGATCTTTATCAAACAGTGTGCAGTGCTGCCCTAATAAAGCAAAACATGTATCTACCATGAAACAAATACTCTAAAAGGAACAAATGCGTTCCTGGTATAATTCTCCTGAAGTCAGCACAAGAGATGAAATTAGAAGCAACCTTCTCAGGAAAAATCTTTTGTTTTTCATAAATAATATTTCTTCAGGTTCTCTTTTATCAAATTTATTTTGATTTCATGAAAACATGTACAACTATTAATATAAGCAGGCTTATCAGTTCAATTTCCTACTGAATGTTCTTTTTGTTAGTTTTCTTTATTTTCTTTTCAGTTTCCTGTTTTATCATTCAGACGGTTTGCACTGTATTCCTGTATATATTTGGTTTGGTGCCCAGAAATGTATTATTTTAACAGGCCTAGTTCATTAAAACTTATTACTTTACAGGGGTTCTACCACGCATACATAATTGTATATATGCCCTTCTACGATGAACAGTGTGGTAAAGTTACCATAAAAAAAATTTGCTTTTTAGGATTTATCATCTCTGCCATTTCAAGTCACAATGATTTGACTAATCCCGGCATCTAACTTTTTTACTTCAATATTTATTTAAAATGTGTTAAACTGTCAAAACGTAATTTTCATTCTTTCTTCAGTAATATTAGTCCTTCAAAAACTATTGGGACTGTGAATTGTCCTCCCTTTGTGCTGTCCAAGGAAGAAAGCAAGCATAGCTGCTAACACACAGAACTTCTCTCAGCCAAAACCAGTTATCAGTGACCTGCACAAGGATTGACTGTGATGCTCCCTCAAAATCCTTTTTGATGACTATATTTTTCAGTAACTCCTCATAGCTCTGTGGAGAGAGTTTTTTTGAGACTATCTCCAGATATACAATATAGTTCTTTTTTTTTTCTTTGTTAAGACTTTGAGAAAGATTTGAATGGCCAATTTTATGATGACAAGAATCTACGTGAATTTGTAAGATGAACAAATAAGTAAAAAGAATGACATTTCCTTGCAACTATCTGTTTCTGTGAAGCTGTATCACAAGGCCACGTAAGGGTAGAAGAAAATTCTGCACAACCTTTGCTGAGCATTGGCATTAAAAGACTGTGTATCAGTGTAGTACTAGTGTAGCTGGTCAGGAGCCAACATTTCCAAGATGACCTGAAAAGCGCGTTATAAGCTGGTGTGACTTTAAAGTTACATAAATGTCTTCTGTACGGAGATACCTGATTTGCTTCCTGCAGCTAAGGCAGAATGAGCAAATTAATCTATTACACTTGAAGAAGACAGGACATTTAGTGTTTTGCTGCTTTGTTTTCATCATTGCCCACCTGGAGATTCGGAGGATAGGTTTGAGACTACATTGGCTGACTGACTTAGACTTTTTAAGTTCTATATTGACTGGGTTGCACATATGTCGTTTATCTCTTGTTACCATATATATGCCATCTAAGTTGGCTTATGCCCTTTGTCCCAGTGTTGATGGGACATTAAGTAATACTTTCACTCCAGGGGTTCCACAATTACAGAATTATTCTGAGCTGCAAAGAGACTTGTGAATATGAAGAATTAAGCATTTAAAGAAACTCGGAACTGCTGTACTTACACTTTAAAATTCAAAATGTTTACGGTATCGTTTTTAATCAATGGGAAATAGATCTAGAGCACAGAACATTTTAGAGTTGTGGAGAAAAACCCCACAAAAACCAAAACTGCACATCAATTATACGATATGTAATCCCTTTGAAATATTTATATATCTCCACATATCTAGTTCATGTTTGTGTATAGTATTTGCCCATTGACTTTTTTTTTTTACTGTAATGTGATTATGCAGTGGTAAGTGTCTGGGGAATGACAGCACCCATGAAATGGTAAAGCAAGGGAAGTCTCTCACTCTGAACTCATACAAACCAGAGTAGGATCTAGTTGTGCATCTGCTAGTTTTGAGTCCCTCTAAACATTTGAGAAGTCAATAGTGATTAAGTTTAAAAAAATGTTGAAGAGTCCTTTTCCTGATAAGTAGCTAAATTTATTCTCCATTTGCAACATTTGACTAACCCTGTAAATATTCTGTGCGTGCATTTCACTGAAGTGAAGGTACTGCTCTGATGACAGACTTGATTCTTCCGTATTGGGAGAGAAAGGCGGTAAATGTGTTTTTTGCAGTCACTACCCTTTGCATGAGACATCGAACTCCTTCAGCCTGGTTCGCATGGCTAGCTAGCAAAAGCAAGAGCTTAAGGCACTGTTCAAAGAGTATAGAATATGCAGTATCTTGCCTAATATTTCTCTCTTGAAAGCATGCTGTAGTATTATGTGAGCTGTGCTATTAAATGGTATTGTACAATTATCCTAAAAGCCTAGCTGCAACATCTGTTTACAGTCACTCCACCAGTGTCTGTGATGATACTACTCTGTGAGGTTTTTTAATATACTGTGTGAAAGTGATGATACACAAATCTCATACTTGGTAAAATCTTCTTTTTCTTCACAAGACAAGGCTGTACTGAATGTAATTGCACTGTGTGGGTTAACATTCTGTAGCCTGTTCCCTTTGACTTCAATGACTTGATATCAAAAATTAATCTCCACAACTTCAATGAAACTCACTTCTGATAATGTTGGCCCATTGACTTCAATGAAACACTATTAAAAATTATTCTCATTTCACTTTAATACTCATTTTCAATAGCATCAGACCACTGATTCCACTATCATACTTTCAAGACCAAATGTTCAAACACTTCATAAAGACAAAAGCAAACCTCAATATGCTTCAGTGAAAGCTCGTTTCTTGTGGTTGTAGTTTGTTGACTCCAGATAAGCAGTACTGAATATTATGTCATATGAAAAAAAGAAGCATGTAGTAGACCTTTTTTGCTAGTACCCTTTAACAAGTTTCTTTTTTGAGGGTGATGGGGAAGATGAAAAACCCAGAATGACACTTTCAAACACAAATGGAAGCACTCTTCCTTGTCTTTAAGGAAAGTCATATGAAAAGTCAAATATAATACACCCAAAATACTTATTTGTGGTTTGGTTGGGGTTTTCTGTAATGCTTTGTTTTGTGTGGGGTGGGATTGGGGTTTTTTGTTTGTTTTGGTTGTATGGGGTTTTTGTGTTTGGATTTTTTGTTGTTGTTCTGGGTTTTTGGTTGGTTGGTTTTGTTTGGTTTTTTTGTTGGGGTTTTTTGGGGTTTTTTTTTTTGCTTTTCTGGGTTTTTTTGGTTTTTTTTTAAGACACTACAGAATTCTTCCAAGAAATTAATCTGGCAGTGGACATAGCTGGGGAAAGGCAAGCATGCTTGCTTTTTCCTTGCTTGCTTGCAATAGACTACAACTCAGTTAATACTCAAATTCATGACTGAATAAGGCGTGTTGCAGTTCTAACCACTACACTGTACTATAATGCTGCTTTTATTCTTCTTGGTTTCTCAAAGGGAAAAAAAAATCTTTTCCTTCCATCCAGATCTCAGGTTTGGTATCTGTTCAAGACATACACATGCCCTCTGTTATTTATGTATTACAATTTGCCTTGTTTGAGCTCTTCAGAGTTTGTCATTCATTTAGATTTTTTGTTGCAATCACCAATTTAACTTGAAATCTATCCCTCTACATGCAAGACAATTTTGCCATTTTCCTTCAGAAGCCAGACAATTTATAGATGAGCTCAGACCAAATAAATCAGGCAAGATATATTTATAGGTCTAATATACCATATATATTAATATATATTTTTAATCACCATCATACTGTCACTCGGCAGAAATAATTAGCTGTGAGCAGGGCATACACATCTGCTATCTAAGCAGATACTGTTGCTGGTATCCAGGCTGGAACACTTCAGAACAGCCAGTGTTTAGAGACAGTCACTGCATACTGCTTGTGTCCATTAGCGATGAGGTGAGCCTTCTTCGTTTCCCTGCACTAATTCACCCCAGCAACTGTGTAACTATAATTATCCCTAGACTGAGCAATTTCTTGACTAGAGAACATTTACAGTAATTCTGAACAAAGAAATATAGATTCACACTCACATTACCTTCAGTACTTAGTGGTGGAAAAAGGCATTGACTCACCTTCTGCTCCACGGCTCCTTTTCTCACAGCATGAAGCCTTGGGAAATCCTCAGTTTTGCTTTGCAAACAAGGACTGTCTCTCAGACACTGGTCTCCATTTTGGGTTGACTAGATTTCTGAATATTCATGTATGAAAACCAGTGGCTTAACATTCAAAGATAATGTCATTGTCATTCCCCCCACTCCCGACTCTAAGTGAAGTTATTGGGAGAGTCAAATTCCAGTTTCTCTACACGATAGTGAGGATTCAACCCTGGCTCCCTTTTGAAAGTTTAGTAGTAATTTTATCTTCCTGCAGCATCATAACTGAACCTAATAATAAATCATTAGGCAGCTGCTTGCTAAACTATGTTATTTTTTAGATTATGGAATAATGTGTGTATGATAAAATGAACCATATCAAAATGCAGTCCATACCTGAAGAAATATTGTTTGGTAATTATAAAGGTACATGCAAGTTAGCAGGTTTTGCATGTATATCGTATGTTTGTTTCTTTTTTTTTCCCCTAAATGGTTGTTTTCCCTGAAAACCATATTAAGGGATTTTTTTTTTCAGTTTTTAAAGGTCTTCCTGACTAACAGTGAATATAGTAGGTATTTTAAACTCTGTAAATTAAATAATTTAACTTCAGCCATGTGTGTTCTACTAACCTAACAGCACCATATGAAAGTATGTACGTGGTCTATTACGGATACCAGGACTTCTAAGTAAAAGGAGGACAGAATGATTTGCATCATCTGTTACAACAGTAAGTTCGAAGAGCTTACAGTCTCTCCAAAGTCAAATTATTTCACATTGTTCCCACTCACGGACTCTTCTTCACCTAAAAAGCAAATGCAAGAGTAACGTTAGTGGAAGTAGCAAGGACCCATAAGAAGAATATTCTAAAAGCTGAGAATACTATTGCTATTTAAACTGAATATTTCTTCTTCCTATCTTCAGACATGCAAACTTTGAATATTATTAACGTATACCATAAAAAGTGTAAGATGTACAATGAGTTCAAGAAAAATCTTAACCTTGGTTTTTTTTTTTTCTGCTTCAGGTGCTTGATATATCAGCTTTAGTCATTTTATTAATTCAAGATTTTTTTGCATATAATATATTCTTTGTTATGCAGATTTTCACCTCTTGTACTTCTCCATAAGCTGACAACAGTTGACTAAAACTGATTAGAATCAAAAGTTCAGCTTCAGAAAGAGTAATAGATTATAGTATATTCTAGATAAATCTGGTCACTGCACTTGTTTGGCATACAGTGAAGGACTGAATACACAGAAAAGCTGTTATTGAATTGATGGGATAGAAAATACTATGGACTGTTAACAACATTCTTCAAGACAAAATTATAACTTTTAAATTGATTCAGTGATTGCATTTGAATATTGGAAGAATTACTGCTATATAGTCTGGATATCCGCCAAAAGATTCAAAATTAGTTGTACCTGTGTGACAGTTTTTATCTGCATATGGTTTAATTATTTTAGGAAGGTATGTTGATTTGGCCCAGTTAAAGGAAGTAATTTTTCCTGTCATTTTTCTAATGATGAAGCTTCCCATGATGCTGAAGACTTTGAAACAAAAACATTTTTCCAGAAAATTGTTACAGAGATTGAGAAGTTGAGGAGACGAATAGTGATTATTACGAGTTGCCACTAAAAATAAACTCTGTCATTGTGCAGATGTTGTTGCCGTTGTTATAACATTTACTTGTATGAATTCTATGATATTTCTTCTTGTTCCAGACTGAAAAGGCCAAATCTATATTAAATGAAATATGTTTGAAAATCTGTAGGAGGGTTTCTCCAGAATAAAAGATCCATGTCAAAAGCAATGATAATTTGGCTGGAAGAGTCCTCTTGCTTTTTCTTCTGTATTACGTACGGAGAAGAAAAAGGTGACACCCTTAGCAAGTACTAACTTTCACCACCCAGTCCTATTAAGGGGACTAGTAAAAGAGTCAACAATTTTTTTTTTTTTTTAAAGTGGATACAAATAAAGCAAATACAATCATTACTGGTTGGCAAGTTAATAGAGACAAGTGAGTATCCATCTTGGGACAAAAATAAGAAAGGTACGATGGACCCTGTTTAGTGAATTTTGAACTAAGAGAAAGTATAATATTCTTCCTATAGACATCCATATCTACCCAAAGTATAGATACTCCACAGCTAAATATATGTTGCCTCAAATGTGTAATCACAAGAACAATGGCTAAATGCCATAATATTTAAAAAGAATAGGTTGATGACCAGGCAATCACATCACGTGTTTCCTTCAAAGAGTCCAGAAGTTCTCCAATATGTTGCCAATATCCAATAGACTGAGTCTTGAAAGTCACAAAGGCATTTTGTATGTTGTCCACTTGTGTGTATAAAAATGTGATAATGTGATAACGGCAGTGAAAAGAGAAGAACGTCAGGTTGCCTTTTGAATAATTTCCAGTGAATGAAGTAGTCAACTTTATTTAGACAGAATCTACAATCCAGACCACTTTCTGATAACGAAAATACCCTTTGCAGTGGTGAGAAGACCTACAACCAAAGAATAAAAAAGAAACTCACTCCTAGAGCTCAGCATGTTCTGAATTTGGTGCGATTTATAGCCAGTCTGTGGGCCATAATAAATGAAAATAAAGGTCTAGCAGTGGACTAAAAAGATCTCAGAATATTTTCTGCTTTTGTCAAAATTAAACTCCCCAAGGAAGGGATTCTGGGGAGTGAAAAGTAAAGACCCTTGGTTGGGTGCTGCACATCATGTTTGTTCAGTTGTTCTTCTCAATGGATAGCAATGACAGAAGTGCAGGTACTGTGGATGGAGGTCTAACTTTGAAGTAAATAAAGCTATCTCTTTAAGGTTTCTGATAGCCCATGTATAAATACTGAAAGGTTTGTTTGGTTTTTAACCCAAGAGAAGTCTGAAATGGGAAGAGTAAGATTTGAGATGTGTTTAAACTTTGAAGGCCTCCTGTGAGTATGCTCAATGCTTGAATTTCTTGATTAAGAAAAAAAGGAAGGAAGGAATTTGGACAATCAGCTTCTTGACAATGAGAGATGAAACTGCAGAATAATAAATAGTTGTAACTAAGCACGATAGTCTTAGTTAGATTCCTGTACCTAGACATGGATACATTTTCAGACAGGCTAGCCTGGATTCAAGTCTTTGGCACATATATTTCCTTACAAGTTTTGATTATTTTTGGAAAAACACTAGGACAAAAGATCAAAATATTTATTTCTAAGTCTCATGTATGCTTGAAGTTTCAGAAACTGTTAGCAAAGCCCCAGATTTATATGGTTGCCCACCTGGGACCATACCACCCAGGAACACAATGCGCTATCTTCTTCAGTGAGTGGAAAAATAAACTGCTGTTATAAAACAGAAAAAAACCCCAAGCTGTGGAGAAGCATGGCTTTAAGGACCTAGCATGGCTTTAAACTATACTGGATACTTATCATCTCCGCTGCTGAGAGGTAGATCGCAGCTCCCACTTACTACGCTGTTGGTTTTGGTGCTGATTAGGACTTCCAGCTTGGACAGTAAAGGAGGAAATACAGGCATGGGTAGTCTGGTGAGTTTTTGTGTTTCATCTTCACTGCCACATGACTCAGCAGAGCACTGTTGGTAGCTACCAAAGAAGAAAGGCTACGTTGGACTGTACTAAGCTTGTCTGAAAGAGCTCTGAGAGAAAGCTCAGTGCTTTTTCTGCTATGTGTATAAACTTGGATTTGTTAATCAAAAAAATTAGGAGGAAGAGAGTATGTTTGGTTTACGTTTCTTCTGAATTAGAAGGGGATGACTATTTAGTGAGGAAAAGGGTAAGAACCCTCCTTTAAACACACTCAAAAACCTTAAGCTGCCTATTGATGCTGTCTTTCCAGGACACAACAACAGCTGCTTCCGGAAATTATTTTGGTTTAGGAATACTGACAGAGGCTGAAAATGAAGGTAAATAAATAAACAAAAGGGGAAAGTGCATCAATTAGCCCTGTGTCATTTATAAGTTTCACTTATGGATGAGCAGGTCCAAAGGGAATTACTACACCAAAAAACTGAATGTGGTGAGAGCACAGGATAATATGCTGGTATCTCTTAGAAGCCCTGAGGACAAAAAGCATCTACATGATTTGTTTTTCCACTTTCTTGAATTAAGCTTCTTATCAGGCTGCGTGGTGTGAATCGGGTTTTTGTGGAGGTGGAAGGAGCACAACTTAGTTGTGGTCTCCATGACCCCAATTTGATGACAACGAAGTGGCGGATTACTCTGGAGGCGTAACACTGATCTTGAAGACAAGGGAAATGGATACACAGGTGCTAAACCTGCCTGGAGGAACATCACAGATTACAAACTCTCTGCAGAAGCAGGTGGAGTCTGGAAAAACCACCTGGGTGCCCCTTGACCTTCTGCTGGAGTTGCTAGAAAATTGGTGGAGGATCAACACTGCAGGAAAGCTCTGGTGCTAAGAGAGAACTCATTCACTAATAGTTGGAGCTAGAGCAAAGTATGCAACACAAGAGGAATTGACTTTCCAGCCTTGGAAAATTAGCTGTCCTTCGTCATGCCACAGCAGGCCAGAGACGCTCTTTTGCTTTCACCTCGAGAGCGAACGAGGCTAGCTGACGACAGCGAAAACCCCACACTCCTTCCTGAGACAGCTTCCGTGGTCAAAACAGAGCCTAGGCACATACCTTTGGGCGTGGGAGCAAAGGACGGGTCTACCCGCACTGTGGGCTCACCATCCTCGTAAGGCTCTCGTCTGCCAGTACCAACGGGCGCGATCCTAAGAGGAGCCTCAAGCCTTAGCTGCGTTTTCCCAGCGGCAGCGCAGTGTGCTAATCGCGGAGCCGTTGGGATAGCCCTGTCGGGCATTCGTCTAATAGTTTTTCTAGTTCTTCCACTGATGTCCTTATACATCTTTTATGATTTCGATAGTGATGCTACTTTCCCCAGGCACTTTTCTTCTACCTGACTCTCTGCTTGCTTGTCTTTTGAATACGGGGGGGAGGGGGCTACCTTGATCTTGCCCTTCATTCCCAGTGCAACGTTTCAGAAAAGACATTTCCCTCATCTGCTCTTCCGACCATGCGTACATGTCAAGGAATCCTGAAGGTGGAAAATATTTGAGTACTTCCTATTTAAGTTTTGATGGTCTTTTTCCCGACTTCATGTTCTATTTGCAGGTTTTTCTTCTAAACAGATGAACAGCCAGTTCTTTTTGATTTAAAATTAACCTCCAAATATTTTCTTTAAACCGCACTCATTGCTTTTACAAAGGAATGAAAACAAAACGCAGCACGTGACATAATTTGAAGGAGAAAATTATGTTATCTTATATAGTTCCAGAAAGAAACTGTATTTTTTTAACTGCAGCTCTTCTCTAAAGTGCACTGCTGATAAATAGTAAAAAGGAATTCTTTCCTAACTATATATTTCTCTCGCATTATACATATATAAATTCCTTTGGGAATAACTTGAGCAATATAACTTGAGATATGAGGTAGCTGATATATGTGAGGTATTAATATGAAAAATATTTTCACTGTATGTAAGTTATAAAGCTCTTGGAACATTACAGGCAACAAAAGTACAGGTCAGTTAAAGAGTTTCCTTATCCCTGTTCTGCCCATACTTTTTTTTCCTGTAGGTCCATCTTGTCTTGTTTTCTTCTCCTCTGTTATTTTCATTTCCCTTCTCATCTTCCATTCACTATTATGCAGGGTGCCTTTTGAGGAGCTGCTTTTGCTTCACACTGACAATACGTATCGGTGACAGCAACTGAAGCAACAGCCAGTGGACACTTGTAGAGATGGCAAGTTGTAAAATAATAAATCGAATATTTAATACTTAGACAGAAGATGTAGACTTTATCTACACTTAATGGGTGGGGAGGCTGATTACTCATTCATAGCTACGCCACTTGTGAATGATGAGGTCACCCCTATCTCAGGAAGATAAATGCCATATCCTGTTATGACATATTCCTTTTATATAAAATTAGTTCAATTTTCTCACTAGTGAGGAATCAGTATAACTTAAAAAAAAAAACCCACTTCAAGATAAAGGCATTTTGCTACTGTAATTCATTATATATCCTATTTTCATTTTATTTTATTTCTGTTCTGTTTTGTTCTGTCTTATCCTGTTCTATGTATAGTATTTTACTCTCTACCTAAATGATATCTGACTAAAGTGAAGCAAAAATTAGATGATACAATGAAGCTTTGTAGCATTCTCTCTCATACCTGTCACAGGCTCCTTCCAACAGCAGATAATGAAAATTCAAAGTCAAACCATTTAACTTTAAGTAAATGGAAATGAATTTCCAGAGAAGAGATATTTTTTCACCTGTGAAAGAAAGGAACAGTAGTACACTGACAATGCGAATAAAGATATAATATATAATTGTGATAGAGGGCTGTACGTAAAGCATAAATATTAAATATTATTATATTACACAGTCATGTGTTTTTAATTTTTATCTTTGCTATGTTTTTGCCTAAGAGAGGAAGTTCTACAGTACATTGTTAGAAACAGCAGTACTCTATTAGAATATTCCTTAGCTTAATCAATACTAAAGCAACTTGCAGAATATCTTACAATAGTATACAGTATTGAGACAGAAACTATGTCACTTAGGCATCAAAACCTGTCAATAACTCGAGCAAAATAAGAAATAAACTAAATTTAAAATATTGGGCTTGATTCTCATCTCATTTACACTAACATACTGCACCGAATTCATTGAAATCCATAATGGGATGTTGTAGAACTGGTGAAATATGGGGAAAATTGGGTCCATGTTATTTAACAGAGCACAGAGTATAAGCTTGATGATGGATATTTTCACTGGTGTATAAAATAAGTCTCAGAAATTCTTACTGGATTTTACCATCGTGATTAATTTGGGGGGGGAAAAATACAAACGATCAAAATGGACTTTTCTTCAGATATGAGAGAATTTTTTTTATTTGCTCTTTTTAAAGGGCTACGAGAAAGAAAACACGTCTGTATTCTGTAGACATTGACAAACCTACCTTCGAATCCTGCTCGTCTTGTAACATACAGAAGAACTATTTATCAGTAGTGTCACCGACTCAGTGGGACCACTTGCGCAAGCAAAGTTATCAAGACTGACTTTTCAGTTACATTAATGCTTAAATTAGAGATACTAATCAATAGTCATAAAAGATCTTATTAAATATCAAGAGATCCTGGTTCTACCCATGCAGATGAAAAGCGGTGACTTTCGGGACAAAGCTGCAGCAAGCTTGGTTAAAGGCAGGTTTCTCTGTCCTGGCTGTCCCTTTGAAACATGAAAATCTGCTTAGAGTTGCCACTGTAGAGCAGAGAGTGACAATCAATGGATGGGGACTTCGACATGATTACATCCACTCTACTGCCTAGCCATACATTGACAGACAAAACTACTGTAATGGAGTGATCATTTGGAAAATGGCTACTGCCCACATTTAAATTCCTTTCAGTGTTATTCCATAGCCAATTAGAGTGGTAGTCCAGCCTATATTCATGCCAGTCTTGTACTATATTGTAAGAAAAAGGAAAGGAGCAGCTCAGAAGTCTTTAATTATTCCTCCAGCCATTTATTGACCTGCTCTCTAAAGGCCATATACAGGCCTTCATCTGCATGTAAAATTCCTATTGACATCACTGGGAGGGCCACAGGCAGATGGAGGGTACTTTGTAAACCTTACATTTTAAATATGTTGTAAGAGAAAGGCGCAGAATTTGCAGTCCTTTAAAAAAGTGAGCAGCTTTATCTAAGATTTCTCTTTAAACACGGAGTTTGAATAACATTTTTCCTAGCAATAACATCCCCCCTCTTCTCCACAAGCTATCTAACCTACACGTTTTTGTAAAGTCTTCATATTTAACACTCAAACAATTGATGTCCCTATAGTATAAACAGGATAGATAATGAATATAAGTGGGATAGAAAATTAATCCTACTTGCGAGGAGAGAGAGTCATAATTCACTTAGGCTTCTCAGCTCTTACGTTATGAGGTCTTCAGCTAACTCATGGGATCCATTCCACATCCCACAGATGCTCATTATGAATTCTTTTTATGTGCAACATGTGGGGACTAACCAGTTTCATATCTCCTGGTATTAGCTGCAATCCAAAGCATTTTGTATTAAAACAGAATGCAAACACAGATGCTATTTAATACAAAGGATTTGAAGGCAGTCTCTGTTTTAACATGAAGTTGGTGTGTCTTAATTTGGTTTGGAACAGCAATGGAAAGAAAAGTCAAGGTAAGATATTGTTCGATTAGGAGCCAAGCTATGATTCCAAGAGGCACACAGTTGCATGGGAAGAGGGGACAGTGGCCCAGGTGACAGCTTTGACTTGTGGAAGCCAAGGTTACAGTGCCTTTGGGGCGATGGGGCAGCCTGGGCCATCTGCCCCCTTCCGAGCCTTCCCAACACCACGCGTGCTCTGGAGTGCAACCTCTGTCCCACGCCAACTCCTCTTGGTGGGAAGCCTCGGTTTCCTCAGAAACGAGTCAAGAGTGCAGCTGCTGGTTGTGTAAGGTGCGCTAACGCGGCGTGGTACTTTCTTCTCCAGCTGTCCGCTCACTCGCCTGCCAAGGAGTCCAGGTCCACCCCGCTTGCACGACACCCAGCTCCAGCGACCAGCCGCTCGGAGCTACGGGTCCGTGCTTTCGTAGGCACCCCAGAAGGGGGGAGATTTGGTGGGACCCTACTAAGGGAGGAGTTCCCTTTTCCTCCCATTCCCCTGCGGCTCCTGACTCGGCACGCCGCTCTTCTCCTCTCCTGCCCCTCCGGGACCAGCTCCTCGCCCCTCGCCTCCCGCTGCAGCCGCGGGGAGCAGGGGAGGGGGCGGGCAGCACCCGCCGGGCACCACGGCCGGGAGGGCTCCCGTGTGCGGGCCCCCTCCCGCAGCGGCCGTCGCCCCCACGCCCGCACCAAGGCCGAGGGGGAAGTCGCCGTGGTGGGGGGTCGTGGTGGGACTGGGGGCGTCCCGCCGCCGACCCGCTCTCCGCGCCCAACTTTCCGCGCTCCCCTCCCGACGGTTGCCCCTGCGCAGCGCCGCGGCCGGGGCAGGGCGCCGGCGGGCTGGCGGAGCCGCGCAACGCGGCGGGCCGGGATAAGCACTTCGCGGAGCGGAGGTGAGAGGCACCCGCAGCCCCGGGGCGGCACAAAGGAGCCCGTGGGGCCGGTGGGGGAGCAGCCGGCCCTCCTCGCCGCTGCTGGCGCGGTGCGTGCCGCAGCCCAGCGGGGAGCTTGGCGAGGTTCTTTTTTTTTTTTTTTTTTTTTTTTTGCGGAGCTCTCGGCGGTATAATTGATATGTTGAAGCAGCAGTAGGGATCAGTGCGTGCACACACACCACACACCTTACAAGTTTGACTAGCAATAACATCGCTGCACACTAGGAGGGGAGGAGAGTCGGCTCCCTATAATAGGGAGCAAACTCTGCCATTGCACAAAAGCGGCGCATTTCCTCGCTTGTGAAAACCGTCCCTTCATAGAAAGAAAGAAAAGAGGGAGGAGGAAGAGGAGGAGGGGGGGAGCAAAAGCAAAAGCAAGTTACCAAGAGCAAGAACTTGTGCTGCAACAATCCTCCACTCTTCCTCTTCTCCTCAGGACTCTGGGAGCAGGGATATTCCTCCCCCTCCCCTCCGCACAGTTGGCGCTAGCCCAGACTGTGGTCAGCCGCCTTTATTATTACTTCATTGAGACAGAGAAATCCTCTAAGACTTGCATTTTGGGTGGAGGGTGAGGGGTGGAGGGACGAGAAGGAGGAGGGAAAAAAGGCAACATTTGCTGCTCATCATTTTCACTGCACCGCTAAAGTAATTGCGCCCCCCTCTCTCCTCCCTGTCCCTCCTCAGCTTGGATTTTTCTCTTGTATCTACAGCTCCAGTGGTATTAGACGTACCTTTTTTTTTTTGTAGCTCTGATATTTCACCCTCCCTTCCCCCCCCCCCAAATCTTCACGCGTTGCATGTTTGCAATTCGGTAAAATCCCCCCCCCCCCCTCCTTTGCCCCCAGCCGCCCCCCCCAAACTCCTCTCAATCTCAGCCCAGCCGCTCACATCAAAGCGCCCTTCCTCACTCACAGTGGCCGCCACTCACTAATGGGATTGCAGTGTGCCTGGCTCTGCTGCTGCAGCCGCCGGAGGGAGAGTCGCTGCTGCCGCTGCTGCTGCCGCTGCTGCTGCACCTCTTCGCCGAGACTCGCCGCCGGGTGCTGAGCCGCGGGGATGATCAGGATCTTCCCGGATTTCAGCGTGCAGGTGACGGCGGCGGCGGCCGGCGGGGCGGCCGGGGGGGTGCCGGCGGCGCCGGGCATGGGGCGAGCCGGCGCCGCGGCCAACGGCAACCCGCAAAACGTCCAGGGCATCACCTCCTACCAACAACGGTGAGCACCGAGGGGGAGAGGGGTGTGCGGCTCTTCCTGACGCTCCCTCACTTGCTTTTTCTTTGTGCTTTTGTGTTTCTTTGTTTTGCCTTTTTTTTTTTCCCCCCAAATCTCTCCTTGCTGTTTGTTGGGGGGGAGCTTGGTTGGAGGGGAGGGTTTTTTTCCTTTTTTTTTATTTTCTTTTTTTTTTTAATACAGCATCTTTTAAAATGCACTGAGAAGTAAACACAATCTCCTAGTTTTGTCTTGGATGAGCTGGAAAGCAACAATAGAAAAAAAAAAAAGAAAAAAAAAAAGTGAGACCCCGGCAGCTTAGCTTGGCTGCTGCAAAGTTTGGGATCCCGTCCGCTCATCCTTTCTAAAGAGGAATTTCTCAATGTCAATGCCTTGTGCAAATCCCAGTGTGTGGCAGCCAGGGGGATAATTGATCATGGTATGCTGATTGATAATTTGCTTTCAACCAAGAAAGAGAACAATTTTCACTTGGGGTTGCACACTTGCAATTCCACATTGCATTTTAACAGTATGATTATCATGTCACCTGTTACTACAGGGAAATAGAGCACGAAACCCTAAGTATACTCAGCACTGTTATTTTTTTTTTTCATCTTAAATGCATTCTAATGCAAATGCAGGAAATTCACAGAGAGCGCCTTTAGGAAGCAAAGCGTAGAAAGTTGGCAGTAAGTCATAATGAAGTTTAAAGACCTTCCCCATTCCCCCTAACAATTCCTCGATATGTGCTGATACTAACATGAAGCTTAAATTACTTACCTGACATTTCTTCCTGTTTCTACGAGGCAAAACCTGACGTTTGAGTCTGTTAGTTTTTTCTGTCATAAGCTTATAACCGAAGCCGAATCCCTAAAAAAAAAAGTAGATGACAACAGATAAATGTAGGCTGAAATCGGAACAAAACATTTACATTTCTCTAAATGCAATAAAAATAGCACTGTCCCAAGTGTCTTGCTTTCCACTATTGCATTAAATACTGAGAAAAATGCGGTATAATTTCAAATATCCAAACTAAATATCTCTATGATGTAAAAGAAATCATAGAAAGTTTCAGCGTAATATTTCAAACTTAATTGGTTTAGGAGCCAGATTTAGATAATCGACCATTGCCTGTTTTGTTGTTCAGCAACTTTGAGTTGCTTCCTCATAGTTTTGGAAAACACATGATGTATTTTCCATCTGATGCCCATAGTAGAAAACGTTTGGTGGTAACTTTTGTAGGTTTTATTAAATGGAAAATTAATAGGAAGCTGATACGCCTGAAATAATCCCTGATGATGCCTAAGCACTTTCTTAGCTGAGAAACATTTGAAACTAAGCACAAGTCTTGTTTTGCTCAAGCAAACACACCGTTCTTTCATATATATATATATGAAAAAAAGCTTGAATGTGAGAGATATAAAGAATGGATTAAAGTTTATTTCTTTTCATGGTTTCTGTATGATTTTTGTCACTTACAAAATATTTAAATTACAATGGAAACTGACGGACACTTTAACGAGGAAGTACAGGCAGCAATCACAATAGTTTAGTCTGTGAAGTGGGGAAGTCAAGGGTCAGAAATGTCAGATTGGCTTTTAGACAAATGAAAGAGACCTCTGGAGACTTTAAGTTAAACAGAAATACATAGACAAGGCAGCATGCAATTTTTTAGTACTTCGCGTTTAATAGTTTGATGATGTCAGTCTGTAATCAGGAAGAAGTTATAAAAGCAATACTTCTTTGACAAACTACTAACACCTCTAATCCAAATAGTGCTTAGCAGATATCCAAGTACTTTTGACTACGAGGAATCCAAACCCGTCTGGATGTCTCGCACGCTAACCTAACAGGGGGAAACATTTTTGCACTTCTTCGAAATTTTGACTATATATTATTGACAAAACAGCGTGCTTTACGTCGAACGATTTTTCCTCGTACTTTCTGGAAACGCATAAAATATAGCAGACACCGACACCTTCTTCTGCTATTGTAAAGCCGAGGTGACACCTGTTAACTTTTTTTTTTTCTCCCCTTTCTTTTTGGAGGCGAAGAGACACCTTTGCCTGTAGGGAACGGCATGTGGTACTTTCTAGACACCCCCCCCCCAGCTCTTCATCTCCACCTGCACCCCCGACCGCCTCCCGCAGCCCGGACAGCCCCGGGATCCCCCCCCCCCGCCCCCCATGCTCCCTGCGGGTGCGCGGGCGGCCCGGGCCGCTCCGCGCAAAGTTACGCCGGCGCGGTTGCCTCCTGCGGGAAGAAACCCTCCGGCCCGCGGGTGCGCGGACAACGCCCTGCAGCCAAACTTCCAGGTGCTTTGCTAACTTCTTCCGCCCCGGCTTTCCCCGGCGGCTCATACCCGCGATCACCCCCGCCCCCCTAAACTTTTGGAGTTGTCGCGGAAACGTATCTCGTGAATAAACCCCTCCCGAGTTTTGGGGCTCGCTCACTTCCCCAAGGAAGCCGGCTGCATTTTCCCTGGGAGCAGGATCAGGCCCAGGAGGCTGTACACTTCCAAGGCGGCAGCAGAGCAGCCACAAAGTTACCTTGGAGATGGAAAGCTTTTAGCGAGGGAGTGATTTCTCCTTTAAAAGCTCTCGGCGCTTGGGGTTTCCCGATGTCCTGGAAGGAACAATTAAGGTAGCGGTTTCTTTTCCCCGCTCCTTTATTTCATGATTAGTTTCATAATCTCCAATAAAGCAGCGTGAAGTGCTACACCCTTTCCCAACAAAGCGGGTCATCACTCTCAGTCAGCGTTTCCAGCATCGCGCCTCTTATTCCGCCCGTACCCAGCGCGTACTCGCGGGACGTGCGTGCACATTCTCAGAGGGGGCCAGGGGGATGCGTGGGCGTGGGTCCACGTCGTCCCCGCGGGCGGGCGCCAGGCACCCCTGTCTACGGCCCTGTGGGCCGCAGGGCGCCGGCACCCCGGGCCGGCGGCCCCCCCCCCGCCCCGCGGCCGTGGGAGCCCACGGGGGACACGCCGCCCGCGCGCGGTGCGCACTCTGCGCCCGCGGAGTTGCGGGGAGAGTCGCTGCCTCCCTCAGCCCCTCTTCCCTGCCGGAGCCCAGACTCCCGAGGAGGAAAGTGTGCGAAACTGCAACTGAGTGGCGTTGTTGCGCCGGCAGCGGAGGCTGCGTCCCCTGCACGCAGAGCAGGAGCGGAGCTGGGGAAGCAGCTGGAAAATGCCCAGAAATACTTTCACGGCGGTCAAGCCCGGAGATCCCTGACTCCCCTCCTTCCCTCCCCCGCCCCCGCCCCGCTAGCCCCATGGCCTGGCACCCCGCGTAGCCCGGCCCGCGGGCGCGGGGATGTGAGTGTGTGTGCGAGTGTGCGAGAGTATGTGTGTGTGTGTGTGTGCGCGCGTGTGAGTGTGTGTGTGCCGCACCTGCCGGGCGATGCCAGCGGCCGGGCTGCCCGCCGGGGCTGCGCCGCGGCTCGCTCTCCCCGCCGCCGCCGCCGGCCGCCGCCGCTGCCTGCGCTGGGCATGTCTCTGGGGCCGGCGGGGCCCCGGCTCGCTCAGCTCCTCGGCTTATGGACGGCGGCAGCAGCAGCGCTAGCAAGCAAGGGAGCGAGCAACCTGCACCAGGACTGCGCGGAGGAGCGGGAGCCCGCGATGCTTTGGCCTCAGTACTTTTCCTTAGCCTGTCTGGCTAAGCAGGGCCATTGCTGCCGCCGCTGCTGCTGCTAGACACACAACACACACCAACATCAGGAGGGGGAAAAGTAAGGCAGAGAGGAGAAAAAAAAAAAAAAAAATCCCAGGAAGATGGCGCCCACCAAGCCAAGCTTTCAGCAGGATCCTTCCAGGCGAGAACGGTAACACTTTCTCTTTATTGAACCTGCAGCAGCAGCAGCAGCCGCAGCAGCGCCGGGCCGGGCCGGGCCGCCGCCGCCGGGGGCCGGGGCTGGCTGCCATGCCGGGGGTGGGGGGACCTGCCGCCGGCACCCGCCGCTCGCACAGCCGGGCACCGGGAGTTCCTCCTAGTGCGTACCGCCAGCCGCACGCGCACACGCGCGCACACACACACCCCACACACACACACGCACACACACACACACACACACAGGGCGAGCCGCGCAGCAGCAGCCCCACTCCGGCAGCCCCACCGCCGCGGCTTGCCGGAGCCGGTGCTTGGCGGGGCGCGTTGGCGAGCGGGCGCGTGTGCGTGTGTGTGTGTATGTGAGCGGAGGCGGGAGGCCCCCCGGCGCGGCCCCCGCCGCTCGGCGGCCCCGGGGGCGGCGGCGCGCCGCGCCAGGCCCGGCTTGCCGGGCGGAGGGGCCGGCCCGGCCGGTGCGGTTCAAGTGCGGCTAGGCCGGAGCGGGGGGGCCGCGCCGCCCGCTGCGCCCGCGGGGCTGCCCCGGCCCGGCCAGGCCCCCCCGCCCCGCCGCCGGGCGGGCCGCGGGTGCCGGCGCCCCCCGGGGCGGGCAGAGCGGAGCCGGTGCGCGGGCGGGCGGTGCGGCGCTGCGCGTGGCCCGGGGAGGGAGGCGGGGGCCGGGAGGTGGGGGTGTCCCGCTACCCACCGTTTGCTCCGCGGCCCGCCGCCTGCCCCATCCACTCCGGTCGGGGGAAGAGTGCTTGCTGTTACTGCGCGGTGCTGCTGACGCGGGTTGCCCGTAGCGGATTTGTTCTAGTAAAGTGAATCTTTCTAGAAGTGACTGGTAGGAAACAAGAGTACAAGTTCATGTGATGTTACTCGGTGATTCTTACAAAAGTATTCAAAGCTCTGCTGCTACGCTGAGACGAGATGTGTGCCCAGGAGAGCAGCCAGAAGGGCTGGGATGGGCTTCCCCCCCCCCTCCCCCCCCCCCTTCAGCGTTGCAAGTGAACTTGAGGGTGAGGGGTGAGGAAGGTTCCTGGTTAGTTGTAAAAATGGAAATTAACATTTAGACAGCTTTTAAAAGTAGCTGGGTCATGTGTTGCTCGGTTTATATTTCACAACCTAAGTAAGTCTGAAAAATATTTAAACCTGAAGTCCAGGGAATCAGGCGCATTTTAATCTTAATTTCAGACTTATATTTTTTAGTATGATCAGCATTTCTAGTACAACTTCCAAACCCCACAGATTTTATCTAAATAGCTATGCCATTCTTCCTAAGGAAGCAGATTGCCCGGTATCAGAAAACCATACATTTCGTATTTGCCACTGAAGTGTTAGTGTGGCTGTGTTAGATGTATTAGTATTAACTGTTGCACTTTGACAAGGCTATATTGATACGTAGCAGAATTTGGAGATACCTGTAATGGGAAAACAGTGCGTTCTCAGAAGTCAATGCCTTAACTTACAGGTTTTCACCTTCAACTATAAATATTTTTTTAAAATCTCCCTTTCAGTGGCTGCAAAGGCGTTTCTACTGTGTTAGTAACACTTATAGCAGCAGGCTTTTCTCCTGCAGAGTTCTTTGTTGGAAAAACAATTTGTATCAATAAGTCCCGTTCCCCCCCCCCCCCCCAATTCTGCTGTCTTATTTCTGAGAATGGTACTATATTAGTCATAAGTGTATTTGCTAGGATAGCTTCAGTAATCTCTCCAGCAGAAGCATATTTGTGTGCCATTTTGGGAATTTCTCTGAGATAGGAATCTTGAAGATAGAATTAATTTCTAGGGGAAACTTCATAGCCTGTGCATGAGTGCTTTCTTTATCACCTGTCTCCATTTGGCATTCGGAGAAGGTAAATCAAAGTGTGCGATTTGTTATTCTGCTCCACTTGAGAGCTGAACTAAATAACACTTGGTCTGAAATTCTGATTGAAGTTGTAGGAGGATATACTGTATTTAATTTAATGCCCTTTAATAGCATCTTCTTGTTCAGCTCTGATGCTGTCATTTTAAAGGTTGGATCGGAGTAGTTTTTCCCTGTAGGGAGTGGGAGGAGTAATCATTTCAGGGGAAAAAAGTAGTCTAAATTCTTAGAACACTAATAGCCACAAACTTGGCCTAGTGTCCAAGCAGTTGTTTTTTGCCCTTAGGGTTCACTTTGTTATCACTCTTTACGATGCCCTGAACAGTTTAGGTATAAATATTACGTGTAGAAGTTGATGACATTTTTTGTAGCAGAAATAACATCAATCGGTTTGTTCTTTAAAAAAAAAAAGTTTGGGAGAAGGTCGACCAATGCTTTAATAAACAGGCACTCATGTACATTTTATTAAAAGTTATGTAATGTGCTCCTGAAGTCTCGCATGTAACTGTTTATTTAAGCTGTCTTTGTACACATCCTTTCAGCTGCGTGCGCCAAGCTATTTGAAATACAGGAGTATATCAGTTACTTAAGGGGTTTTGCAGTCTCTTCTTAGTTACTACTTCAGTAAACTAGTTAAGATTAAGAATCCTGTAAGTGACCTTTGTGTATATTCTTTGTTTAGTCTTCACTTCCACAATATTTAGGTAGATTGTATTATATTTTTTCAAGCAAGAGGTTAGTGATTACAAAACAAATGTAAAAAGTGTAGTGTCTGATGCAATCAAGCACTTCAACTGTTTTGAAACTTTTTTCACCTGTTTATGTTTTTTAAAGAATGTTTGAAAAGTTACACACTTGTATTTGTTTGTTTTTCTTTTAAACTATGAGTGTTAGCAAATTTTACAGTTACAGTAGCAGTTTAGGGTTTTTCAATTGCGTGGATATATAACCAAGAAAATTAAATAGACAGAAGTGTCATGCATATGATAGGCCAGCATTGATTTGCAAAGCATATCATAATATCGGAGTGCTATTGGTTTAAAGTGAAAGAGAAAAAAACCTTTATTTTGGCATTTCTTTCTAGAGCATGAGCTTAAACATAGCAGTGATAAATGATGATATGCATTGTCTAACACTTGCTTTTATATAAATAGCTCCAGAAGATTGCTTAAATGATAATCGAAAATATGAAATAGGGTGGCCTTCATATCACAAGGCCAAGGGTCTACAAATGGAAAAACTGAAATAATGAAATATTTCCAAGGCAACAGACTGTCAACAAGAACAGTAATGCATGGGCATATCATAGAGCTACCAGAGAGGATATTAGATCTTATAGCTCTAGAGCCAGGAGTTATAATGACCTTTATTAAATAGAGCCCTCCCACATTACAACAATCTTTCTGATTTCTGATTTATGGATTAGCAGTCATACTACTCTTCATAATTTGAAACATTCTCCCACCATATTTGATTTGCTGCATTTTTCTCCACTGGAATCATACATTATTTAGAGCTTACATGAGAGTATTGATCAACAAAAGTTATATTACATATTTTCAGTAACTAATGCGATTCTGAATAACAAGGTTTTGTTTGCAGCACTGTTTCTACATTCTTTAACAGCACAACTGTTTTTTTATTACAAGTTATATCCAGTTAGCTCATTTTGTACCAATTTAACGGCATTATATTCTAATGCTATATTACAAATAAGTTCTAAATAATTAGAGAGTTTTGTTAACGGATTAATACAGCATCCAGAGCCATAGGTATTTTTAAGAGAAAACTAGGATATATTGTCAACATCCATCTCCTTTTATTAGTGTCTCACTTGAATTTCAGAGTCTAATATACTGGCAGTTTCAAATCACATTTGTTTGAAACTTGGCACACAAGTTGCCAGCCCAGATGGGAATTTTACTGCAAGAGTGATGCAAAACAGTTGTTGAAAATTGACATTCTAGGCATTAGTTTCATCAGTGTCCTTCATAAAAAGTACAATATTTAAATAAATGTTTGTTTTGTAAAACGATCTTTATAACAATACCCTCTTTAGTAGTCTACATTAAAAATGTATGCTAAGATAAGAATTTTGAATAATTGCTACTGCTACTGAAACCATTTTATTAACATTTTGGGATTGATTCTGCTCTCATTGAGCTCAGTAAGATGAAGCCGTTTTACAAATGTGGCAGCATTTCATTTGATATCAATTAAGTAACTGTTTTTTTTAGAATTTAATGTTATGAGTCCATTTCCTGAAATCTCATCTCATGTGAATAAACCTTATGCTCAGCCAGTCCATCAGATTCATTTTAAATTATTGTCACTAGTAGCTCTTGCAGGTGTAGAAGCACTTCATGTTTCAGCATTAGTCACGTTGTTTCAAAATGAATGGAGCAAACTTGTTCTGCAGGATGTCAGCCTGGAAATCTGTTTTTGTATTTTAAGCATAAGATATTTTTAAGGTACGTAGCCAAGACTTGGCATTTTCTCCCCAGTCATTTGTTTCTTTGGTTTGTTTGTTTGTTTATGTCTAATGTTTGGTCTGTTTTTGTTTGGTTTCGGTGTTTTTTTGTTGTGTTTGTGTTTGGTTTTGTTTGTGTTTTTTTTTTAAGAAGCTGCCAAAGATTTATGGCCATGAGAGGAAATGTTTTGAAAATTCATTTCACAATAATTGCATTTTTTCCGAAGAGGCAATTTCTTTCTATGTAATATTTATAAGGCTACTGCATGTTATCTTTAACATACAAAGTCCCATTAGTACGAATGAGGTGCGTGACTTTTTGTTTAATAGGACTTTGCATAATAAGGATAATTTGTAATAATATTGCATTTTACTGGATAAGATGTGCCATAGTAAGAATATAATGGTTGCTGCCATGTTTTATATGACTAGAACATTGTTCTGTGACTAGCTCAAGCAGTAGTTTTGGAATACACAAAGTCCTAGTCAGATGAATAAGACCGTTGTGCCATTGATTTGAGTAGGACTTTGAGTAGAAAAAATATTCAGTAATTTTGTATGCTATAGTAGTATATTACGCAGGACACAGGACAAAGAAGTTACGGTAAGGGTAGGATAGTATTTGTGTCTGTAACTTGGCAGAACTGAACCCTGTCTTTGGGAGAATATTGAGTTCAAGTTGTACCTTAATCTTTAAAAAAGTCCCAAATGAAATTATGCATATAATTAAAGTGTACTACAGAGAATCACAAGCAAGGATAAGAGTATTTTTGCTGTATGATTCAATAGATGTGAATTTGTTCTCTGTGAGATCGCAATGACAAACTTTAACGTACGTAGTGGGAGGAGGAGTGAACTTGGCATCTGTGTGGTATTATTATAAGACGCGAAAGTCTTCAGATTCTCAAATAAAAATGGAGCAGACCTGCAGGAGCTTCTGATCTCAGCCTGCTGCAGCTAGATACTAAGAGTTATGCCAGCCCTCGCCCGGCACTCTGCATGCAGGCGAGAGTCAGGCACATTAAAGAACAAGTGATACGTAAGCAAGAATTTGAAACGGATTACTGAAAGCAGAGTTTTGAAGATTTGTTACAGGTTATTTTCCCAGTCTTTCTTATATGTTGCATTTTGGACTTTCACTCTTCGGTCGTATCTTGCGGTTTGTTTGTTCTAGGGAACTTCTCACTGATGTCATTAATGTCTTTAATATTAATACTGAGTATTTCTGTAGATATGTTTCTTTATATAGCTTAGTGTGCTTCAAAAGGTCTGTAAACACTGTTCTACACGTTTTACTGATGAGATAGTTACGCACAAAACATTTTTGAGAACTAGCAGAAGATGTTAATGTTAGCACTAGGAATAAAATTCCAGCCCCCATTTTGACTGTGTATCCAAAGATTACCCTGCCTTCGTTAGAGGGATTTACATTTCTTTTACAGGCAAAACCTCCACTGAAATAAAGTGCTTTCAGAGAACGGCTTGATTGCAATTTAAAATTAGCTGTTAGCTTGATATATAATAGAAGTTCAACACTTATGTTAAATAATTTAAGTGGAAAAGTACTGTTCCATTACCTGCAGGCATGTTAGGTTTACATATGTATATAGTGAACTTACGGGATATGGTCTGAATAATATGTATGTATGTAATCTACAATAATGTCCCTGGGGCTTGGATTTTCTGAAGAGCCTATTGGATTTAGGCATCCAACACATACTGCATTTCAGTGAAATATGGACACCTAAATCCTATATAAACCCCTTTTAAAATACTTGCCTGGGAATTTTGTCTCCAACAGGAATTTAGAACAGGCTTCATTAAACATTACATTGTTTTAAACTGAATTTTATTGAGTAATGAATAGTCTTTGAACAGTCATTTTGGATTAAACCCTAAAGGGTTATAGTTTTGCTGGAATTTAGGCACAGGACTGATACATTTATGTTATGATGGGGAGGGGGGGATTTTTTTCCTTTTGCTTACACGTCATGTTTGAAAGTCATGTGCAAATTCACGTTTATGATCGGTTTAGTCACAGCCTAGGTTTATATGAGTTAGGTGGCTCAGAATTGTCCTGCCAAAGCTGTAATTCATTTTGTAAAACTGTAACCTACCAAATTTTAGAGGAATGCTTATTAGAAAGCTGTTTTTTCTTAGTGATGATGGGAGGCAGAATTTGTTACTTTGTGGGAAAAAAAATGTAAGTGGGCAGTCTTTACAGGTCAAGGTTGAGGTCAGTAGGAAGAACGGAGTGACTGAATCTGTACAGTCTTGGCAGCAGGATTAAAAAAGGAAAAAACATCTTAAAAAAGAGAATAGCTGCCAGTAGTACTTATCCTTCAACCTTCACAGCCACAAAAAAAAAGTAGCTGATTTTCATTTGTCTGACTGTTGTTAGATGTAGGATTGGCATGTTTGCTTCACTTTTGCCTAAATTACTAACAGTATGGACAGGAGGTTCTCAAAAACCCCCAACTGCCTTGTAAAAAACCCCAAACTCTTTTCTCTTGGTAAGTAACAAACAGAAGATGAACATAAAAAGAGAAACAAATGCTTTGGGCTAATTTATTTATTCATTCTTTCTGAGTTGGTGTTCAGTTTTATAACAAAACTTGCATTTCTTGTGGAAAAAGAAAAGTACAGTAATTTTTTTCAATGGCTGAATGAGCTAGATAAATGGTACTCAAGTAGCAGTGTTTGAAGGATCCAAGTAGTTTACTAAAGTATCTTAATTAATTGGATGTTCACTTTAATACTGAGGTTGCCTGTTTGTAGGCAGTGCTCTGTAACAAGAACATATATTTGATATGTAAATGAGATATATGATTTGAGAAGGACCATTTTTATTCAAGATCTATTTTTACTAAACAACTGTTTTGGATTAACAGACAACAAGAAATAAACGGAGGTGACAGAAAATACAGACTTCAGATGAGAAGCGTGATAGAAAAGACAGCAGATTCCAGATCTTTCAAACATATATGCTGTTCCTTTTATCAATCACTCTACTTACACTCAAATATCAAAACTAAGAGGTGCTGTCTTTCCTTTTATTCCTTTGTTAGCAGACAGAGAAATGCTTCTTTACAGAATTGTGATTTGGAAACTCTTATTCCATGCTTTTTGAGGGCAATTTTTCAAATTTTGGTTTTGTATCACTTCTCAAGACCAGAATAGGAGACTGCAGGATGTAGCAAACACTGCAAATCCCCTCTTCTTCCCCAAAACATTATTTGACATACTGAATGTGCATCTTTAGGGACATCCAGTATTTAGATTCTGGATTTAGGAATCCTTTCTGGGTGAGGTGGTGGGGTTTGGTTTGGGTTTTTTTTTTGTTTCTTAATATTTTTGTGATACTACTGTAAAATTCATGACATTTTTTTTCTTGTGGCAATCATCATATATTACAATATCTGTTCACTTTGAATAGGAACAAACCCCAAAATGATTAAGGGAAAAAGTGTCTTTTAACTGACAGAGAATGGCAGAATATTCCACCTGAAAAGCAAAATTAGAATTTTTCTATATTTATTCTGCTTGTTACTAATTGTGGGGAAAACTTTAAAAGATTTCCACTTGTATACATGTATATTGCAAAGTGCAGGCATATATTGTATGTTAGACAGACACAGTATATGTATTTGCTTGAAAGGAAATAATGCTAGTTGATTGTCTTCAGCAAGCTATAAATGTCTTACTTTAGATAAAGTTAAATGTAAATACGTGCATTGGAATGGCGATTTTTTTTCCTCTAATGCTGTGAGGGAAAAGTAGGCTCATCCTTTTTTTGCACATTTTTATTGTTCTGTGTAAATGTAATTTGTTAATCCTGTGAAATTTGTCATAGATAAATTTGCTTGGATTATCTTGTCACCACCGTATCTGCATTCTTTTGTTCATTGCTTATTCATAATTTAACAGTCTGGCAGTGAGCCTTTTTGGGATGCTCACAAAAGATATATGACCTCTACCAGCTGCTACTATAACCTGCAGAATGCACAGCAAGACATTAGAAACGTGAGGATTCCTCTACTGATTAAAGTGCTCTTCATTTAAACAGTCTGTTCATAAGAATCTCAGGAATCTTTGTGGATAGCAGTTTTGATTTTTCTTTTCTCACAAAATTAGTTCTAACATTTTTTTTTCCCCCGAGTGGGAAAACTAACATTGAATCTTAAGATGGTGGTGCTTTGCTTTCAGATGGACTAATGGAAATTAAATCCCTCATTATATATGCATACGTATACATAAGTGTGCATGTGAATATACACATTTGCATATATCTCTACCGATTTCTACCTATGCGCGTACGTATATATGTATTTCCTGCGATTTTACAGTGGGAGAAATTAGTGCCCCTGTGTGTTATTTTAAAACTAACTCTTCTATTAGGATATTTTTCAGCACATATTATTATCCAGTACTAATTTACAGAAGAGATGTCTGCTTTAACACTGCTTTAGCCCTAGCTTCTTACAGATTGTATTGTGTAAATACTCAATATTATACAGTACACGGAAGACATTAAATAGAATGTTACTTGAAGTGTAACAACATTTTAGATTTTCATTATTCTCCCAACTCAGTTTAGCATATAAATTTTTTCCCCTTTTTACTTTTTTTTTCTTCTTATCTGCACATCAGCTTGTGAGTAATGGCTAGTTTTTACCTCCCCTTTGTGCTGGCACATGATTATAGTTCAAAATAATTCATTGCTAATCCATGCAGTATTGGTTCATCTCCATCACTCTGTTTTGTGATTAGAGCCTCAGGCCTGTGAGAACATCCTTCTGCACAGTTTTCTATCCTGATTTTCTTTGACTGCAACCCATATTTTAAATAGTTCTGGCGCTACTGTTCACCTACCAATCCTTTTGCATTTTTCAAAAATATATCAATTACAAGAAATTAATATTTTGGTGGGGTTATTTTTCAAGGGTTTATGAAAAATACCTGTTTTCCACTGCAGTAAGTCTCCAGCAGTGGTGTATATAGGTCTTGGTTCATCTCAGCCGATGATGGAAATCTGACTTGAGTTTCTCATTTTTCCGTAGCGGTCTGAATTTCCTGTGTACTTATTTACATTAGGTGCCTCAAGAAGTCCAGAATCTTAAAAAGAAACACCGTGTCTTTTTGAAACAGGCTATAGTACAATCGTAACTACAGTCTTGTCAGTTTTAACACAACATTTCAAACGGAGCTGGTGTAAAATAAAGCTGAAGGAGAAACTTTTAAAATATATAGGTCCTGATCCTGCTATGATCGCTCTGGTTGAAGTCACTGTTTATTGGGTCAGATATGAACTGATACGATGGTAGAGCTGGTCTTATATGATATAATGATATCGTACCTTGATCAGATTTAAATTCAATATTTCCAGATTATGAAGCAAATCCATCATTTTATTTTACATCAAATAATGCTAGTTTTATGAGAAGGTCATCTAAAAGATTTTTCAAGACTTTGTTTCAGCATTGAGTAGTCCTGTGTTGCTTTTAATAATTACTTTCATCTCATTGTAGCCGTGTGTTTGAAAGTGTAGGTCAATAAGGATGATCGCATTCAGAATTTCATGATCTGTGTAGTGGAACAAATTGAAAGCAAAGCCTGTATCAATCACTGTGAAGGGAGGGTTAATTGTTACTGCTTCTCAAGCCTCTGGACAGATAAACCAGTAATGAAATACTTATTGCTCTGATATGTGAATGGTTAAGGATGAAACAATGGAAACAGAAGCAGTCTTCAAAGATAGCAAAAAAAAAGCAAAGAAAAAAGAATAATCTGGACTAAAGTAAGATACTGTATATGCTGTATATTAACGTTTTAAAAGCAATTTTTTTTTTTAATCCAATACAGCCTTCTAGTAGTGATGTAAGACAGCAGAATGTGTTAGGTTTCTAAAGTAAATATAAGATATGAATTTAAGAGCTTTTATTATGCAAACAATTTAAAATGGTGTACATGAAGTCTGGACCTTACATAAAAGTAACATTTCTAGCATTAAGTGTTTTGTTTTTTCTTTTCTTTGTTTTTCATTTGTGGTACTGTTAAGTGGTTTGTTTTTTTCTTTCTTTAAAAGCACAGCTGTATTTGCTAAATCGAATATGATTTGTTTTCTTGTGAAGTTGTTTTAAAGCATTTTGTCTACAGCTAACCAGGACTCTAACAGAGTGTTTAAAGATAGAAGCAGCAAAATAACTATGAGTGCAAAACCAAATTATGATATTACAGTAAACATTTAACTATTTCTAGAACGTGAACTTAACATTTTAAACATCTGTTAGTTACTTATATGTTGAAATATATGCAAAAATATTTAGCCAAATTGAAGTCTTAGGCCCATGACAATCATCTCAACACAGTGGGTAGTTCTGAAAATTAATGAGAATGATAATACTGTAAAGACTGTTCCAGAGTTTGCCCAAATTCATTATCTAAGACTCTTGTTAAGAACATCTCAAAGAATTTTAACCAGGAAAATATATTAATGGTTCAAAAGCATTTTTCAAAACGGTGATTTGTAAAAGTATAATGGAATTATATATGCAAGGGCTATAGTTAGAAACACAAATAACACAGGAGCAGTACATTATGAAGGAACATTTTCCAATAGCTAGAGTAATTGGCTTTGATTTTGTCCATAGGTGTCAAGCTTTCCTTATCGATTTATATTTTGGGACAGAGGAAATGAAAAAGTGACAGCAACTTACAAAAAAAAATATTTTTGACTCTTTGTTAGTTACTTAATGAGGCCTATAGCTGCTTAAAAGCTAAGTAAAGTAATTAATAATTTTAGAACTGGTGTAAATGTCTTTTAGACAATCAAAAAGCACTTTTAGGAGGAAGGGTGATGAGACACATCTTTAGATTTCTCTTCAGAATGTTAAGAATTTCCTGTTGCCTGTTTCCTGATGGGATTGACGCAGCTGTGTATCATATGGAATGAAAGAGGAACAGAGTGCCTGACTTTGTTTTATGCAAGTCCTTTATTTAAGAAAATGTTTGTGTTGATTTTGCCATTTTTTTAACAGATCACTGATATGAATGCTGTACACAAAATTATCCAAGTGGGAGCTAATGATAATTAATTTATCTATTTTCTAAGGGACAGAAAATTTTAAAAACTAAAATATATTAGTTAAGATTTTTTTTTCTTTTTTCTTTTTTTTTTTTCTGTGTGCAATGAAAAAGAAAGCAGAATGCTTGGAAGATTACTATGTCATTTCCATTTGTATTTTCAGAAGTCGTTGATATATAGAAGCGTGTGTGAGTATGCGTATGTGCATGTGTACTCATTGGAAAACAAATCAGCTTATAGAGTTTCTTACTCATTTTGGCTGTTGTGCAATCTGTAGCACATCTCCAAAACAGTTTTCATGGGAGATGTGAATGCAAAATAGAGAGGAATGGGAGAATTCGATATGATTTTTAAACAGTAATTTTGATCTAGACTGCCCCACTTGATGGACAGATTCTTTGGAAAGAATTCAGGATGGGAAACTGTTTTAATAAAAATTTTCAGTTATTTCTTTCTTTGATGAGGGAAAGCTTAGCAGAAGGTGGCTAACCGATCTGGGAAATGGGTGAGGAAAAGGAGATGAAGATTCGTAGCAGTGGGGCCACCCTTCCACTTGTAGCCCAGTTCCTGGTAGAGTCAGGAGCTGTGTCTCATAAAGTTCTGTAATACTCAGTTCCAGTTGGAATTCATAGTACATCAGTCAGTATTATCTTCTGCTCCGAAGGCTGGATAAGGCAAATTTGGTTGCTATACAAAAAGCCCTGGGCATTGCAATCACATGAGTAAAGCAGCAAGATACGGACTTCTAAATCATTATGCAAATTGCACCTTAAATCTTAAGTTTTGATCCTCTCAACCTGTCAGTCAGCTGTGAAGACAGTTGGCCATGTCCCTGTTCTTTTTGCCCTGTGACTTCTTGGCAAATGTACTCTTTCGGCTGGCCTTGGATACTTCGATCACTTCTTCAGTGTATCTTCTGGAGGATCTTTCTCATTCGCTATCTAGCTTTGTGTGGGAGTTCTGCAACGTGTTGTCTCTCAGCCGCCCCCTTTTTTTTCCTTATTCTGCTCTTCGTCTTTGCATAATCTTATGTGGAAACACAATTCAAGTATCATCTCTTTCCGGATGATTCATAGGCTCATAGTATTTCTAGCTAAATGAAAATGCAGTCTTGCTTCTCTGTCATCTCCTTTATTGCCTAGCTTAGATTCCCTTAGCCAAAACAGACCTCCTATAGTTCCTTCCAAGACCTCCATTTACTTTTTGGGATAATGCTGCCATATTGCCTGTTAGGTCCATAATTTAGCAGTCTCACTGATACAGACCTCTCCCTCATAGCTTAGCAATTAAAAAAGCAAGTAGAATATTTGGTACTAGTAGGAAAGAAATAGAAAAGCAAACAGAAAACATGAACGTTGATATAATTATGCAAATCCATAAATCCACAGTGTGTGCAGTCTATGTATTGTGTGTACTTTTCATACCATAATTGCAAAAAGATGTTGTAGTTTGAGAGAAAGGCATGAAGGCTGATGAGATATGTGGAAGGAGTTTTGTCAGAGCAAAAGTTAAATAAAGTAAAATACTTCATCTTGGAAAAGAAATAACTGCGAGGAATTGGCTCTAACATCATGCAAGGCCTCAAGAAGGCAATCGGGGAACATTTATTCATTAGCTCAAATATTATAAGGAGAAGGAAACATCCTGTGTAATTCTCAGGAAACAGTTTTAAAACATTTAACAGAAGTTGTTTTTTTGTTTTTGTTGTCTTGGGGGCTTTTTTGTGTGCTCCTCGTCTCCCCCCCAACATAACATGCAATTGAATAGTGGAATTCCTTGCCAAACGGTGGGTTTTTAGAGGTTAAAATATGAACAGTTTAAAAAATGAATCAGGCATTCCTCTATTGTGTCTCTGAGGAGCCATTAAATGTGACAGTGATGATGCAGCTCCAATTCAGGAAGTTTTTACACAGCTGACTGCTGGATGCTGACATGGGATATGATGGAAAGGAACACTCTTTCTAGGACTTTTTTTTTTACGGACCTGGTATAAGTGTTCTGTTTTGTTCTTACGTTCTTTGCATTCAGACTACATCTAAGTCTTGCAGGCCTTTTTTGCCTAACATCCATGCTGTATGTGTTTTCCTGCCTGCTCTTCAGCTGAATGCTCATCCTCACTACCATTGAGGATTATTCTTTCTCCAGTCATATCTGTCCAGAATCCTCTTACAGAGATCATTTACAGAGTGACAGACTGTCACTCTGACCATGTCTTTTTATATCCCGACTGGCCTCCCTTCTGTGGTGCATGAAATATTAGTGACTTGCCCTAAGTTCAAAACCTTCTTCACCCATCTGTGTCTTACCATTTCTCTTTGTCAATGTTTGCCTTCAAGTTATAACACCAGCCCCGTTGGCCGTGCACTATATTTGCAAACACGCATTTATTTGATACTTTATGCTTGGACTAGTATTCCTTTGTAACCTCATCTTTTAAGTTCATATCTCTTCCCAAGACGTTCCTTACCTGAAATGCCTACAAAAGCATGACACCATCAAGCTACTTCTAACAAGATATCACGTCTTGTGATGCTAGCAGTTGTTGTCTTATTGCTTCCAAATAGTTTCCTGTCTCTTATCTTGTACTTGTGCTGCAAGATTTTGGAGGCTAGGGATAGGGATTTTGTCCTTTGTTGCTTGATTACCTAGTGTTAATACTACAGTTACTGCTGCTTATCTGAATATTTTTGTCAGTAAAAAAATATTTCATGTATTACCAGTCTTTACTTTTCTGTGTGCTTGGTTGATCTGGGAAACTGAGTGCCTGTAAGAGGAAGTGATGTCTTTTAGTGGGCTGGGGCACGAAAAGCTTTTATGAATTTCAGAGGAGACCGGACAAATTAATGTCTGAGAAATCCACTGAATGTTACTGAACACATATCTGTCTGAGGAAGTGCCCGCACTGAAAATGATGGGAGACTGTGGGTACCTATCATATATGCTGTCACTGTTTTTATGTTGTTCCTTGCAACTGCTTTTGGGGATTGTTGGAGGTGGGATACAGTAAACACTGGTGTGATCCAGTATGCCTGTTCTTACATTGTTGTGTAAGATCTTTCTGGAAACTGTAGCAAGTCTCTTTAGTGATTCTCTCTCAGAAAACTGTTGGAGAAAATGGCCTTAGCTAAGTAGTTTTGACTAGTGTTCTTTTCAGCACATTTCGTGAGTGCATATGAGATGTGTTAGTTACACAGCTTAATTACACTGCTCCATAATGTGTTTTTGTCTCATGTTGATATGACTACTTGATGATCTTAGAGGTCTTTTCCAACCCTAATGATTCTGTGATTCTATGACTAAGAAGGACCTTATTTGGACATCATACCATATGATCCCTTGAAAAAAACCCCCGAATAGTCCCTGCTTTGAAGATGTCATGGTTTAACCCCAGCTGGCAACTAAGCATCACACAGTTCATAATTTTAATTGCTGTTTATTTTTCATTTGTTGGAAAGGGTTTTCTGTAACCTAGTAGTTAATTTTACACTCATATTTGAAGTTTGATTTTTTTACCATCAAGCAAAGTGCATATTAAACAGGCTGAATTCAGTAAAATTAAACGCTTGCATATTATTTTGCTTGTTGAAACCCCAATAGCATAAAATTAATTGGGTGATGACTTGAACATTGTAATGAACACGTGTGAACGTCAATGTGTATTATACTTTTAAACTGGGTTGCAATCTATTTTATAGATGCTAACAGTAAGCAAAAGCAACTAGTAGTGATATGGACATTAGTTTAAAGGGCATATAGTTGAAGTATGTATTGATAACTTTTGTCAAAGGTATGTAATATCAGTCCCCATATAGTTCATGTCTTTCCGTCATTTTTGGAGAAAGAACTCATTCATAGTATCTGTTTTCATAAATATGTAAGTTGCATACTAGCAGAGATAGGTTATCATGTGTGTAAATTTAATTAATTATTAACAAGTATTTGAACTCATCTTTTGCTGTTATATCAGTGTAGACTTGGCACTATTGCAAAGGCTTCAGATTTATTGAGGTAGCAGCAGGTATACAGTTTGCACTTTGTAAGTTCCTCTAGCTTGAAATAGTTCCTCTCGTATTGATTTGTTTAAGGAAGGGGAGGGGTAAAATAAATTGATTGTGGAATGCTGTTCATCAGAAGGTTGATATCCATACCTGATTGTATAATGAAGATTTGATAAGCAGATCTTGAATCAGGAGGAGAGATTTGGAGAGTTCCAGGAGGGGAAATTGAAACTCAGGTGGCCACATTTCCTGGGACCTTAAGAAGGAAAATGGTGCTGGTGTTCTAGAAAAACATGGTACTAATATGACTGTGTAGACTTCTGAATGAGCTAAATGCAACTCAGAAGCCTAAAGGAAGGAGAGTGAAGGGAAGCTTGATTTGTTACACAGCATATTTAGAAGAGGAGGGAACAGCCTGATTTATTTTTAGGTTTGAATGTGTATCACGGTCCTGAACAGGGCCTGGGCTTACCGTTTGATGTCATGAGAGGCTTAGACTATGACTTGCTTCGAATCACCGAACAGCTGAGGTTGGCAGGGACCTCTGGAGATCATCTAGTCCAACCTCCCCTGCTGAAGCAGAGTCAGCTAGAGCAGGTTGTCCAGGACTGTGTCCAGTTAGGTTTTGCATATCTCCATGGATGGAGATTCCACAATGTTACTGACCAGCTTGTAGTGTTTGACCACCTCATGACAAAAAGGGTTTTCCTAATATTTAGTTGGAGTTTCCTGTGTTCCAGCTTGTGTCTTTGCCTCTTGTCCTACACCTGTACACCTCAGCAAAGGGTCTGGCTCCATCTTCTTTGTAATGTTCCACTAGATAGCTGTAGACAGAAATGAGAGCTCTCTTTCACCTGCTCTTCTTATGGCTGAAGAAGTCTAATTCTCTCAGCCTGTCCTGGTGCATTATGTAGTGCAGTCCTCATGTGTCTTGGTGGCCTGGTGCATTATGTAGTGCAGTCCTCATGTGTCTTGGTGGCTTTCTGCAGTGGCTTGCTCCAGTATGTCCCTGAATTTCTTGTACTGGAGAGCGTCAAACTGGGCTCCATACTCCTGATGCAATCTCACAAGTGTTGTAAAGAGAAGGGCGCCTGCTGCGTACAGTTCTAGTTAATACAGCTCAGTAAGCGGTTGGCTGCCTTTGCTGCAAGGCTGCACACTGGTAAGGTCCACCACAGTCCTAAGATCTGATGTTTCTTTTTGAGTAGACCAACTCTAAAATTATAGAGCCTTCCATCAGGAAACGCTAGTTTTACGGATGTTAGTGGAATATAGTAAATTTGAATGTGAACATTATGACAAAAACGTTAAGGGGGGGTCAGTAACAGCAGCGATTTTGGGTGGCTGAGCAAACCCTTATTAAAGGATATACCACAGCAGGCGGTCAATATTCAGCTATGATCAAGTTTGTTATATATGATACTGAATACTGTGATTCAGGAATTCTGTATTGAGTTTAAGGGATAGAAATTCACCAGCAATGAGACAGTGGGAGTCAACATCTAGGACAGAAAGTTTGAATCAGATTGTTTTAAAATGTTGGGGATCATAATAGATACTAAGATTATGGCTGTAGCACAGTCCAGAGGTAATAAGCATCAGTTATTTTCTAGAGGGAAAAATCCCAGGAAGTTACTAATCAGGAGTCTGGTTTTATATCCAAAATGATGCAAAACTATTCTAGGAACTGTAGAATTTTGTTTGTTCCTTTTATACTTAACATTGTGAACCAAATTAATGAGAAATGGAAGCATGCTATAGACATTCATTAGCATCCGTGATTCAGGCTGAAATAAGTGTCTGCATATTTTTTTAATTGCTCATAAGCCATGCCTTGAGCATCAATAGGTCTCCTGCCACCTGAGATTTTTTTATAGTTACTACATGTATATCCCTAGGTATTCTGGAAGAAACCAAGGAAGTCAGTTCTATATTGCAGGCAATAGGCAATTTGACATAAATGAGAATTTCTCAGAGGTCCACTGACACTGGATCTTGATAAAGTGGACAATTAACAGTAGGAAGAAAAGTTTTACTTCCATAAGAAATAGGTACATGAGAAAACTGCAAATAACTTTTAAAAGCTCATGAAACTTGCAGCTACTGACATTTGGGTTAGCTGTGTCTGATGTGTCTCTAAGAGCTATGCAATGCTTCAAGAATGGAAAAAATAGGATTAAATATTACAATTTCCCTTCATGGTGCAGAAATACACCATGTTTGCACTACAGAAATGCACAAAATAAAGTGGAGTGGCTGAATAATTTTTAACAAGTGCTTCCAGACATTAGAAAAGAGTTCCTGTGAACATCCAGCACTTCAAAGCCTGTTTTTTCCACCAGTGTTGCAGTTCGTGTTGACGCCTATTACTGACCTGGAAACAGTATTCCTGTAAGGAAAAGAAATCCTGGTGCTGTGGGAGCAACAAGCTGCTGAAGAAATGCTTCCTGCTCAAATGGGCAGCATAGAGTCTCAAACATTATTTATAAGGGGAACATTTTATTCTTGAAGTGGATCATAAAGGATTACAGTGGCTGTAGAACATGAAAGACCACTACTCATATAATTAGGCAGTGTTTTACTCTGCAGTCATATGATTTCACTTCTCAGCATAAAACATGTTATAGCACTGGCTTGCATGTCTGGTGCTTGTTTCTGTCCTTAACAGTTGAAGCACTGTGCTTGTGTGTGTGGGAGGGCAGAGGGCTGAAAAGAAGGAAAGAAATTCTCAGGGCAAGCTGACCTTGGTGAATAAGGAAATGTCTTCATGGAGAAGAGACGCTGTTTACTAAAGGACTGGACTTCGTTTGTGGAGCAGAGGATCCTGAATGTAATCCCTGAGGTGGAGAGTTTCCTTCTTCTAAGTAAAAGTATTACGAAGTATTATGGAGTATTACAGAGTTGTCTGGAGCTTTTTCTAGAAAGACCAGGTCAGAGGTACTGCAAATTTATTCCTGTAACATGATGGCTGGATTGAGGGTAGAAAGGGAAGGTCTCTTTGATCTGCAGAAAGAAAGAAAGGAATGTTAGTCAGTGGGGGTAGCATTGTGTCTGGAAAGCTTTTTAGCCTCTTCGTGGAATTATTCAGGGCTGTATGTGGTGTGGACACTTCTCCTTGCTTCTCCTCTTGATCCCATGAGCAAAATATATCCAATGTATCATGACAAAGGTATATCTGGCCATGCAGTGAGAGCGCATATATGCTTCAGGTCGAAGCTCAAAGGCTGTGTGCCTGTCTCTTTATGTTCCAAGATGGGGCACATTAAGTGACCAGGGTGGGGGTCTTATTGCTCTCCCTGTTCTTAAGGAACCCCAGACATGGACAAGGACAAGGTTGTAGGTCAGTTGAATGGTTTGGTAAACTTGATTGCTGTCCAGGTATTGGAAACTTTAAGCTCTCTTATTAATGAAGGTGAAGGCAGGAGGCAAGATTTGGCCTACTACATTTTATCACAAAAGTATTATTTTGTTAAAAAAATGGAAAGCGGGATTTGTAAAGTACTGCCTGTTTCTCCATCAAGGCAACTGGACAGAAGAAGGTGGGGGTGGCTGACCAGGCTTTACTCCAGGGAGCAGAAGCAGGACAGAGTGCAAACAGGAGACCAGGCCTTGAACACTCATTGGTGCCCAGCGGTTGGTGGTTTATAGATGATACTTTTCACTTTGGAAGGTAAAATATACTATAATCAAAAGCTGTAATAAGCACCTTTAAAAAGAAAAGAAAATAGGTGTGCTTTCATGCTTCTTATGATTCCATGCTTGTCATGACTTTTAAACTGGAGGGAGAAACCTGAACTCTCTTACAGGCGGACATTACAGGCCCAGCTCCCTGTTTGTAAATAGAAGCGTATCGTGCAGGGCAGCACATGATATAGTACTAGTTTTATTTCATTTGTAAAATTAATTCACAACAGAGTAAATTAAAACAATAATGCAGTTTCACCTATGTAGATACCTCATCTGAACAGGTATTTTTTCATTGCTTTCCTTAGTCAAATACTAGTGGTGGTGAAGTCAATGGCAACATTCCCATTGACCTCAGTAGGATCAGATTTTATCCTTCTTTCACTGATAAACTTGGAAACATTGGACAGAAGAGGTAGGCTTAATTTAATTGTCAGTCATCATCATCATCATTATCATCATCAGACGTGCTAGGAGTTGTTGATCTTTACTTCCTACTGGAAACCATGAGATTGTAGCTGCAGGCGATGGCACAGAGCTGGTTAAACTAAGGCCGCCTTTAACAAAAGAACAGGTGTTTTAAGAAGTCGTCATATGGATTTAGAGAACACTGAAACTGCTTTATAGTATTTAAAATATATGGAAGCTATCAAGCTGCTGGAAACTTTCTGCAAGAAACTATAGATTCATCATTAAAATGACACTGCACAAACCACTTAATAAAGTGCTAATAAGACGTTAAAAAAAGTGTGCTTTGTAATGATATCTGAGATATACCTGTCTTAATGAGATTGTTTTAAGATCAAATATTGACAGATGCATTTTTAACAGTGTTTGAAATTGTGTCAAACTTGAAATTTATTGCCCCTGGAGAGCCCTTAAAATCTTTTTTTCTAGGAAACTGTTAGTATAAAGTAATGGATTCTGAGAGATGAAATTTGAGTATTTAATGAAGAGAAGATCTCATTTTTGCATAGGGACAGCAGCTTTAAAACCATAGAATTTTGAATGCTTGGAATTGGGTTTTTACCTCTGTGGTGTGATTCAGTAAAAAAAGTAATAGTCACTATACATATCACCACATCAGATTTTTTAAGATAGTGTCATCAGCTGCTTTGCTGACACATAGAGGGTGTTAATGGATTTTATTTATTTGAGCTCTTATTGAACTATGGATCATTATTTGTTCACAGAGATAGCAAAATAATTAGTTAAGAAAATGTAGTGCTGAAATAACATACAGCTAACTTTTGGTGAAGTTATACGACTTGTGTAGAACTGAGCTAGAAATGTAATGGTAAAAAGATAAAATTATCACTCTTGATCAAAGAGAATCTATAAAAAGTAGTTCGCTGGCTGCTTCTTTATAAGGAGAAGGTTATAAAATTTTTGAAGCAGACTGAAGCTCTACGTTTAGGAAAATATGGCTATAACATATGTAAACAAATCCTATCAGTTGTTTTGTGTTTAGTGCAAAGTTTTTCATTTCTCAAAAAACCTGCAACTCATATACGTGTTTTCACATATTCAAGTTTTCTGGTTAAGACTACATAAGTTAAGATGGATAAATAAATATATATAATATGTACTAAAGATACATGTATAAGTAAAGGGAGTACCTGTGTAAGAGATCCAGCTATTAACAACGGCAAAGAAAAATAGTAGTAAGTCCATCACAAATAATTCCACAAAGCTTCTCTTAAAGGATGTGACTCCGTGAATGGGGAAGAGGTGTGTGGCAGAATGTGCTGTAATGAAGTTGTCAGTATTTACACTGATTTTTCTTACTGGTTGTTCATTACTGCTGTAGTGATGAATTTACTACTATACGATGTAAAATAATTTGGCAGATGTGTTTTATATAGGTAAATTAATATAAATCAAACCTAAATGGGTTTTGAGAACTTAACTGTTTAGCAGAAATTTGCTAAAACTTTTTAAAGATTTCAGTGGAAAATTTTATTTAAAAATTAGAAGAAGAAACTTCAGGGTGTCTGCTGATGGACAGCATTTTGCTTGTGCAGAAGTAAGTAGATTGCTGCAGTTAAGTCAGTTATCTGAATGGATTAAAAGGGTGGAAGTAATGAAACAGATTAAACAAAACAAAAAAAAGGCTAATATTGTAACAGTTATCCTGGAAATTGAAATTTACTCCTGGAATATTTTCATTTCTTATCTGTAGTAGTACCTAAAAAAATCTAATGGCAGTTCTAGTGTAAATGAGGTCAAATACTCAGTGTCAGAGAAGGAGTTTATATATATTCACAAAAATAATTGGAGTAGCGTTAGGGAAGGCCAGCTTGTCAGACATACTGAAAATTCTTACCAACCAAGGGGTTTGAGGTAAAACCTGCGCGACTCTTAACCTTGCACGTAGATCAAAATCCAAACCTATCCAGAGTGATTTGATCCACTGATAATTAAAATGCTGAAGAGAGAAGCAGTATTTAGTGTTCTTCCATTTAAAGTGGATTCAATAGTAACAACAACGTCAAAATGATTGAAATTTGCATTTTCCAGGCTTTAGGATCATACTAGGAATATCAGTGTGGATTAGTCATGAGCTCTCTTTTCTCTGGTAGAAAGTACTCAGAAAAAAAAGGTGTAAACTGTGAGTCATTCTTTGCCATTAGTTATATTCAAACAATTCCACTGGTGTTAATGAAGTTGCAGAGTGTAATTGAAAACAGAAATTGGGCCTCTGCTACTGAACTTTAATATATATTCTGAAAATGTTTTCTAGGACAAACAAGTTAGTTCTACCAATAATTCAAGAAAAAGATGGGATTTGCTTAGCTTTAGGTTACAGTCTTGATGGGGTGAACACTTTTTCGCCTCAAAGTTTTGTGATTATTTGATTAATACACTGGTGTTGATTTTCAGTTTATCAGTGAGATGCCCCCAAGAAGAAGTGAAATTGAAAAAAATTGATTAATTGCTGCTTATAATTAAACACATAGAAATTAAAAAATAATAGTATTGATATTTTATTTCATTTTAATGCTGGACTCCTGGGAGACAAGATTAATTGAAAGGAGAAAGAGAAGCAAGCCCTTAAGGCTGGATAATGTATTGCTTTCAATTTCACTTGCTAGTATAAACAAAGCAAATGCTAAAGTTGCCCAAGAAATTGAAAGTTAAGTGAAAATTTTCAGTAAGACCTATAAATGATATTAAAAATTGCTAAGTTAAGAGAAATGCTACTTTAAAGCAAAGAAATAAACAATGTTCTCTGTTGAACAATTATTTAAAGTTGCAGGGTAATATTTTCAAAACTGACAAAGTGGTTCAAGACCTTAAGTTTCATTTTCAGATATGATTTATGTACACAAACTTTAATCCCACTGAAAAGGACAAAGATGTGTAAGCGCTTAAGGGCCAGTTTTCAAAAATGGAACTTTGGTTTCCCAGTCACTACTGTTTTTTTAGTTGTTGTCCACTAGTAGTAAAATGTCATTTGGGTTGTGTTTTTCACAGAAGAAAATGATGGTAACACAGAACTTCATCCAGTTTTTGGTAGAAGTTGGATTGGGTTCTTTATTTTTGCCAGAAATAGATACTTTTGAAAGAAAGAGATAAATTCCTTGAAGATACGAAAACCTGATCCCAAGTAGTAGATAGTGAAGGGTGTCAAGATTTCATATGTGAACATTTAAAGCCTAATAACAATATATGCACTATGCACATACTGCAGGCTGAATTTTAAAACCAGTTCTGCATTATCATGTGTTCTTAGACAAAATAACATTCAACATGCACGAGTGCTCTGCCAAGTGTATGCTGAAGCTGCAAAAATGACCATCATACACATTCTGTTCCTGTTGTAGAGTGTGTGGCTTGGCCTTTCAAATCCGTACGTTTCTACTTCCGATTTAATATCTAAGTACAGGGATCCTACCCAATTAAAGATTTTCAGGATCACTCATATATTTAATGAATGAGTGCTCAGTGGCAACATACGGTATGACAGAACATAGTTATCCAAAGAACAGAGCATCCATTTAATATTTATTTAAAATTTAAATAAGAAAATCTAGACAAAATATGAAATGAATGCAGTGCTACAAAATGTAGAAAAAATGGGCCTGGGGCATAACTTTGTCTTAAATATTTTCCTTAATTTAAGGAATTTGTATGCCTCTGTCTGGTAATCGTGATCTCTCTCATCCTCACCATTCAGAAGCAAGCAGGCAGAAGGCTTTATGTTAGAATTTTTACATCACCATCTAGCCTTTTCTTTTTGTTTCTTTAGGTGTATAGCACAAGTTTATTTTTGCTTGTGGCTAGGGAAATTACTGAACGCCTCCTCAGAAGGCTGGCCGTCCTCCGAGCTGATGGAGACGTTCTATTCTGCCAGCTCCTAGGGTCAGGGAATCACTCTGCTGGCAGGAGCACCTGGCATTTGTCATGGAGGACATTCCCTTATTGTGTTCAGGCCATGCCATGATCACTTTAAATAATTCAGATTAATGTGTACCAAAAAAGGGAGAAAGAATCCCTGACAAGCGGTGTGGTATTAACAGAGCTTTGTGAAGCTATGCTAAAGATTACTGAAGAGGTGGCTTTTCTTCTGTTATGACAGAGGTACAATAACTCCATATTTGTACATTCCTAATTGAATTTTATTTTGTAATGTATCTTGGAGCATCATTTAGTGAGAGGTCTGGAGCACAAGTCTTATGAGGAGCGTCTGAGGGAACTGGAGTTGTTTAGCCTGGAGGAGACTGAGGGGAGACCTTATCACTCTCTACAACTACCTGAAAGGGCGTTGTGGTGATGCGGGTGTTGGTCTCTTCTCCCAAGTGACTAGTGATAGGACGAGAGGAAATGGCCTCAAGTTGCACCAGGGGAGGTTTAGACTAGGTATTAGGAAAAATTTCTTTACTGAGAGAGTGGTCAAGCATTGGAACAGGCTGCCCAGGGAGATGGTGGAGTCACCGTCACTGGAAGTGTTCAAAAAACCTGTGGATGTGGCACTCCAGGACATGGTTTAGTGGGCATGGTGGTGTTGGGTTGATGGTTGGTCTTGATGATCTTAAACGTCTTTTCCAACCTTAATGATTCTGTGATTCTGTGATCATTGCTGACCAATTCAGACCCACTTCAAAGCTCACAGAAGTCAATCAATGGAAAGACTTTCAGTGGTTTCAAGTGATTTTGGATCATACTCTTAGTCTAACTTTCTTAAAAACTCTCTTTTGGTGGTAACTTTGATGTGTTTAATGTTGTTAACTAGGCTTGAAGAGTAATAAAATCAATACATTTCACTTTGATTTTTGTCTGATAAATTATCAGGGTAGTCACTGCCCTTACTAGATAGCGCCTGTGAATTGAGTCACATTACTTCACAGAAATTGAGAGTAATTTCTGAAGGTTAGGACAGCAAGATACTTTTCGCATCATAGACATAACAAAAACTGTAAAAAAGTGGACTATGAGATAGGCTAGCAAGTATTTCTGTAGGAATTTCGAAAACATAATCCATCCAGGTTGCATGTTGTACATCATCTTCAGGTGTCATGTGACTTTGGATAGATTTTGAAAAGTTGTTAACTCACACTGACATAAGAGTTTTGGGTTTTTTTTAAGAAAGTTTTCATTTTTCATGAAGAAAGTAAGTTGAATTGTTCTAATCTTTAAGTATCCAGCTGATGGCTAGTTATTCGTGTTTGGCCTGTCCCATAATAACTGCCATTAATTTATGTGAACTTCTCCAAGGGTGTCTAGCGTACATCACAGGTTTATGTACCTCTTTCAGTGCTGTATCTTGGGCTCACAGCCCCCTGTCAGTAAGTTTTTCTTTATTTCTGTGGAGTGCAAAAACACACATTGCCACGGGCACTACACAGACAGCTAGATAAGATTTTCATTATGAATCTCTTAACAGTGAGGTTACATGAGGTGTTGTTGCTCTGCCATTACCCTCTGTGTCCCTTCATCAGTTCTTTTGATTTGCACAAAAAGTGCCAGAATTCCCCAAACACCATTGTATTCATTAGGGTCACTTTTATATTTTAATGTCTTTGGTGGGAAAGCTTGTGCTTATTTTTGTCTTGACATCAGTAGATAGAGACAGATTATTCGTTAGTGTTAAGTCCCGTGGCTCCATTGGCTCCAGTGCTGTGTTGTCAGTTTACACAAGCTGTGAATCCAGTTGAATATGTGCAGTGCAGCTAGGAAATCCCATCAAAAATCATTCCAACTTTCCTTTTCTGCTTTTTCTGTTATTTTCTCTCCATTAGTACAAATGGTTTAATGCCTTAGATGCAAAAACCTTCACTTAGTGTAGGTACTAGAGCCAAAATTTTATATAATGTCTTGACATTAGTCACCAAAATAAGTCAGTGCCAATAAGATTCTCAGGTCCTCTTAGAAGCTGGACACTTGTATTTAGGACATTGGGTTTTTTTCATCACTTGGGACCTATCACAGGTGAAATCAATAAAAGACTCTTCTTTGGTTTCAGCGAAAGCTAGGTAATGCTGCCATTTCTGTAATTCCAAATCGTAGGTAGATACACAAAGTCTGTTATATGCATTCACATATAAGTATGTGAGCCTTGAAAACCGTGGGATTTCTATTCCCCACATGTTATAAATGTTCAGTATGTAGTAAGATATAGAGAGAATTGTATCAGTGCACAGTATGCCTTGAACTTTTACCCACTGCTTTTCTTACTTTGTTGTTTTTTGTTAACACCTATGGTGCTCTTTGAAGAGCCTGTTCTCTACTTGTGTGGCTTTTGGCCAAGAGCAGTGTTTTCACAAAATTCTCTTTACTTTAGCATTGCTGCCTAAATAGCTACAAAGCCTCAGTAAGCGTATTTCATTGTTAAGGTTAGCTATGAAAAATGTTATAATTTGATAGTGGGGCAAAATTTGGTAGCTCCCAAAGCCTCTGAGGTTATCAGGTTTTTCTTTATGCTCTTTGGATTGCTATTTACCAAAACTGTGTTGGAGAAAATCCATTTAATTCCTCCTTTCTCTTCATATGTAAACAATATATTACAAACACACACACACACACACATTTGAATTATAAAGGAAATGATATTTTAATTCAAGTGTTTTCATAAGGTGAGTTTCACTCATATTAGCTGGAACACGTTAATCACTATGTTTAATCTCTTTGCTTTTGAAGAGTGAGACAGATTTGTCGAAACTCTCAGAAAGCTTCTGGTCCTATCAGTGTTGGTCTAAAGAGGATCATAAATACAGTTTCCCCTTTTCTTAAGAAAAGCACCAGCATTCCCTAGGAGGACGGGGAGTGGGAAGGGCCAGTCAGAACACCATGGGGGCATATATGTAATGCCTTCAGAGCCTCAGTGATGTCACCATATGCTGGCTTTGGTGTATTTTGGTGACTTGTGTTTGGTGACTTTTTGGCAGGAAAAAGGTAACTGAGAAACTGATTGATTGTTTCCATTTTTATGAAGAAGTTAAAAAAAGGTAATTCTAAAAGAGGATCACTTAGAAAATAGCAAGGCTGCAGTTATTCAAAAATAACTAAGGTTAAATTTAGATGGTAAGTGAAAATCCTGTTAGTCACAGAACTAACAAGGTTGTCCTCATCATTGTTGGATTTCTGGAGGAAAAGCAATGTTATTTTAGTTTGGTTTACTTCCTTTGTCTTCACACATTGTAGGCCCCTGACCAGGACTGACCATTATATGCTGCTCTATTGCAAGGACACTAAAGCCTAGAGCTTGATTAGCCTTTGGATACTCCTGGATTATAAATGATTGGTAAAGTAATAATAAAAAAGGAAAACAAACTTTCTAATGACTGGTTCTAAATTGAGGTCTAAATTCAGATAGAGTGAGTTTTTCATTTTAAAGCTGGCTGGTTTGGCAGAAATTTTGCTAGGAAGTGGTTTTGGATTTTGATTTACTGCTATGGAAGTCGCTAGGAATTGTAACTGGGCGTTCCTTGAAAAGCAAATTTTTGCCAGGGGTTTTTGAGCATGGCCATGGAAACCCAGGAGGGTTAGGTACTCATTGGCATGTCCCACCCTTTCTTGTGGAACTCTGTAATTAAGGGCCCATCAGTCTGGAGTGGCTGATCGGAGAAACAGAGGGTTCTTTCTTGAGTGGAAATATGCTTTCTCTGACTCAGATCTACCCTCTGGATCTCATTCTGAGTTCTGGAGTGTCAAGTTTAGTTAATTGTATATTCCTGGTGAGTAGGAAAATTGGAAAAAAATCTTGCTTTTGGTTTGTTGTTTCGTATTTTCTGAGGTTTGCATGGTTTTGTCATGAACTCCAAGGCGGCTGTTGTAAAAGTTGAATCGGTAGCTTGAAAAATGTGAGTTATTATTGACTGGCAGGATTGGGTTCAGCATAAACAATTGGTCTGAAGGGAACATCTGACTCACAGAAACCAAATTTACAGGTTAAAAAAAACCCCCAAAACATTGTGTGAATTTGATTGAGCTTTACCTTAGTTAAAGAAATAATGAAGAGCTGCATTTTAGATTTTCTACAATGTTGTGAATTATAATACTGAATCCAGTGTCATTAAATTGTAGTTTTTTGTTTCTTGTCAGCTACAACAATTTCAGCAGAGCACAATCCGTGTGAAAGTATGAATAAAATTCAGGGAGTAGCATCAAGGACTTCTGAGCTCAGGAAACTGAGTTTGGCAGTGCTAATTTGTATTAAAGTTGTTGTTGCATGACAGCAGGAAAAAGATTTAATGCTTGCCACCTGAATCAAGCCATGGAACATTGGTTTCTATAACTGCCATGAATTTGAATCAAGGCCAATATCTCTAAATTTGAAATAAACTGATACTCTGTCTTGAAAGAAGATACAGGCCACTTATGTTGCAGAAGGTATTTAGAAAACGTATTTCAATTTAATTTTTAGCAGTATATATCTTTCAAATTTTTAGGCGCTTTAAAAAACGCCTTTTTGGCTTTTTCTAATATTCCAGCAAGTGTGCAGCCTTTCAGTCATTTATTTATCAACGTCCAGTCTTGAACTAATACTGATTTGCATGAGACCACAGGTGCTGGTTTTACTCCCACTATCACTATGCAGGCACTTTTACCTTAATCTGAAAGTCATTTTTCTTTTGTATATAACTGCATTAATGGAGAAAATCAGATTTCAAGCCAAGTGGTCACACTATGAAGCTTTGAAGTCATCAGATACAAAGCTTGTACCATGAGCCTAGTGTGACAATATTGCCTTTACAATAGCGTATAGTGTGATGATACCTTTCTCTCTAAAGGATCCCCAAATGCTTTACAAGCAGCAAGGCAGATTTAGGATTTCTTTGCTTCTCTTCATAAAACAGGGAAGAACTAAATGAAATTATTTCCTGTATCTGGACTGGCTTTGAATCTCTGTATAAATACCACACATTTACCCACAGAGATTATTTATCATTGTAACAAGAAAAATTTGAATATTTACATAGTATCTGGGAATAGTGAAACAGAACCCTTCATTCCTAAACGTACATTAAATTTTGAACGTCCTTCCATGGCTCAGTGCACAAGATGGTGTGAAGTTTCAGGGCTGGAGGTGTGAGGATAGCAACACTTGAACCCAGCTGCTTTCTTTCTGCACATGCCCTCTTACGTGTACTTTCTGTTTTTTGCTGGGTACAGGAGGTCCTGATAATTGATCCTTTATGTGGGAATAACTTAATCTACCATTGTAATTCAGCCATCTAGGCTGAAACGTAGCAGCTGTTTCATAGCACGCAGGAGCAATACAGAAAAATGTTGTGATGGAAAGGGAAAAAGATACGGTATGCATCTGGAAGTGCCCAGGAAACTTGTAGAGGTAGAAGGCAGCTATTCTGCTAAAATTATTTGATGTCTTTGTTGTCATATAACATACTTTCTTGGGTTGTCTTTCATGTCCCTGATGGAGCCCTGAGGATATGCTCCATTTCAGCCCTGTTTTTAACCTCTCGCTATGCTCAAAGACACAGCCTCCTTGGTGAGGAGGATGGGATTCTCTTCAGAGCCTATCAGTGCTGCTCCTCAATCTGCTGAAGTGGTGTCTGCACGATAACAAGAGGTACTAGTCTCACCCCAGGTTGTGCCAGCTTGGGAAGCTATAGAGAGGCTGGAAATTTAACCCAGATCTGTGGCATGGTAATACAGAGCATTCCCTTTAGGCTAGCAGGCCTAGCGACAGTCCATAGTTGAAATTTAAAGTGATTTTTTAAAAATGCATTCAATTTGAAGTGCCCCAAGGTTTGTATCATTTGTGAAGCTGCATCGCTTTCAAAATATTATGAGCGACATTGAATTTTTGCTTTTGGTGGATATGTTAAAAATACGAAGAATGATAAACTGTAGGGGTGACTAGTTGTAGGAGAAGACAAAGAAAATCTTGCACTGTCAAGTGTTACTGCTGTCACTTAAGTGGCTACATAGCATTAAGGCTGGGGACAACTGCTGTTATTGAGCTTATGCCACAGGCTTCATGAAACAAAAATAGATAGCTCATAATTTATGCATTTTTTTAAAGGGTGTAGGAGGTAAATTTCCTTTTCAACATTGTGTTTCCACTGAGCATGAAAGCTGTTCTGTATTTTTCATAGTTACATGTCTATGTTTGTCTAGCAGTCTTTCTTTCCTTTACACGCTTGCTGTCTTTTGTGTATAGTGCTAGTGCATTCTAGTGAGTTGTAACACTTAAAATTATATATAGTATGTCTTACCAAAGCATGTAAGTACACAATATTATTGCTTAATTTTCATGGTACTGTGTACTCCAATCTAGTATCAAACGTCTGTATTACGTACTGTATTTACATTTTGAGGGGAAATAATAATTTTAAGACAGCTGAATAACTAGGAGACAGAACAGTATTTTTTTGTTTGTTTTATTCTGTTTGGGTTTTTTTCTTCCACAGCAACTCAAAAACCATGGTTAAGAAACTTGCAGAAACACTGCCCTGTTTAGCCTTCATCTGTTCAGCAATCCTGCCCGCAGCTGATAATCTTACATTATTTTCACATTCAAAACCCTTGGGTTTGGGCTGATTCTCTGAAGTATTTTAACGTGATTTCTTTCAAAAGCAGTCCCACTTTTTTCCCTTTCATACTTTAATGCTCTTTAATAAGCATGTGGCACAGTACTTGTGGTGGACAACTGGCTAACATTGTACATTCAATGCCTGCTGTTGTTGCTTCCTTAAAGCAAAGTCTTCTCTTCAAAAATCTATTATCATAAAGCAGCTGATTGTCTTTCCTGAGATAATTTAATTTATTTTGTAGAGTCAAAGGGGAGAAGGAATAAGTGGAAAGGTGCTTTTCTTGACTGCTAGTGCCACAAGCTCAACCTGGAATTTGAAAGCCTGGCTATGTTCTTTCTGGTTCATGGATCACCAACAATGAGGACTCCACAGCTGGAACTTAGCTACCAATTCTGCTGATGCACGAGCCAGAACAGAATCCAGTGTACTCTCCCATAGCTGTGCTGGCTCTGTAACAGAAAAATGAGGAATGAGAAAAAGAGAATGTAATAAGTGGTACCATGTTTAAAGAAATCTGTTAATATTTTTCCTTTTAATTGGCAGTAACAGTCGCATCTCTTCCTGACATTAGTTCATTTGGAGAAATGGATTAAAGTAACAGATATACCTTGATATACTGTTACAGAACTGTTGGGAGCAGGTTTGCATTCTTGCCACAGCACAGCACTTGGATCCCAGTTCCAAATTACATGTGAAAAAGCCAAGCGTGTCCCAAGTCCTACCTTCTGGCAGAACGTGCTCCAGAGGTATTTCTACAGAAAAGATAACAGAAATGGGGCTTTAAACTGTTTTTTAGGGGAAAAAAAAAAAAAAAAAGAGGTTTTTACACCTCTTTATATTTCTGTGGAAAGAATAAAGGTTGGCAGTGCCTATTCAGTCTCCCAGTTCTCATTACTCTTAAGTGTTTCTATCCGTTGTTGTTGCTTGTAGTTTCTTCAGAGTAAATATTTCTGTTTAACTTGCAGGGTTTTTAATACTGACTGTAGTATGTGGAATCTAGGTGCCCAAATAATCGAAAAACAAAACCAAGGAAAACCAAACCACCACCACCGAAATGCCCTCCCAGGCAAACATAGCAGATTTTTGAGAACTGTATGGCATTTGGCTACTTGAAACATGGTATATTTTTGGCAGAATATGTTGCAGCCAGTGCACTAATTGGTACGTATGCAGGAAAAAAATTTGCATGTGCTTTTTATGGGTGGTAAAGTGACATCCTTATGTTCTGTGTATTACTTTATTATACGTATATATATACACAAATGACCAACATCTAAGTCCCATAGTAACACCCAATAACATGCCCAACCTGAAATTGTCTCTATTTTTATGTTTGCAGAAGACAGGAGTTTATATATGTTATGTGTTGCTACTTGTGATTGCGGCAACAGTTGGAACTTCACAGTTCAAGCAGGCGATGTACATATATCTGTACATCTGTAGTATGTATTTCTATACTGATAACATCTGACTCTCTAGTTCAATGATGTCTTTGTTAAGGCTGGACTTAGCATTCTGAGTACATAACCATCTTTAAAACAAATAGCATTGTTGAAGTACTTGCAAAGTGCTTTCTTTTTCTCCTCCAAGTATAGCAATCCTCTTTTTTTGTCTCTCCCAAAGTTAAAATTTTCTGACACCCAGAATGGCAAGAACAAGCCTTTAGCTAATTATAGCTCTTCTGTACAGAAAGATGGCACAGTTCTAAAGTTCAATGTCTTGAAGCTCTTCAGGGCTGGACTCAAAATATTTAATACCACTGGAAAAGAAGTTGTTAAATTTAGAGGTGTTTATTCTTTTTTATGGGTAGATTAATCTAAAATATATTACCAATAATTCTTTTAAAACTTTACAATATTTTCAAAGTTATTTTTGTGTAACATAATGTAATTTCATGTAGAAAAATATGGGAGCTTGGTGGAATGCTCTAGTAGGCTAGCATATTATGATATAAAAGTTTTATTAATTCTAATTTCATCAATTATCTTGGGATAACTCCCAAGCTTTACTTTGGGATAACTCCCAAGCTTTACTTCTTGTCAGAGGAGTTCTTGTTCCTGAATCATGCTGATACTTTTAAGCAATTTTTCCGCATTATGCCTTGCCTTTATATCCACACCTGTGAGATCGCCTAGGTAGTAAAGATAGATTCGCACTCTGCATAAAGTACAGTTTCACATAGTGAGGATTCAGAGTATTTGCAGAAATGACAGTTACTGCCACTATATGTATTTATTCTGTCGAGATCTTTCCGTGTTTCCTTTCTTCTGTAGTTGATTTTTCCCTTTCCTGTGTTTAACTGGGAGTGATGATACGTAATAACCACAGTAAAATATACAACATTTGGTAACAGTGCAGTATTCTAGCCTCAACCAGGCTGTAGCGTGGAAATGCAGGTCTTTGGGGTAGATGTGATTTCATTTTTGTAAGGTGCAGAAGTGAATGAGGGGTGCATTTATGTTTTACACCTTGGCCACATAGTGGACTTCTCTGTGATGTAACCTATTAAGTTGGAGAAGCCTTTCTGTGTAGCTGCCCTGCGGTGCTGAAAGTAAGTTATGAATGCTGTACTGTTTAAGAGCAGAAAGGTTTGCCTGGAAGAGCGCGGTGTGCCTGGGCCCCCTGCTATTGAGAAGATGCCAGTCAGAAATGAAAACGTCTTTCATGAAACTATAGTGAACTTCCCTGTGATACAGTACAATAATGCAAGGAATTTTTGGTCAAAACCTGTAAAAATAAGTATAATACCTTAGAAATGGCAAAGAAGTACTTGCTTATAAGCGACTGTTTTAAGAGGTCACTGCCAAAAATATGTGTGGTTTTGACACAGTTTTAGAAGTGACAGGATTGAGGAGTTTAAGCCATTCCACCACCCCCCCCCCTCCCCCCGCCCTTTGAGATCTCCAGTTTCTTTTGCCTTTTGGTTACAACTACAAAAGATGTCTTCTGAGAAAAATGCTTTCTGCATGACATCAGAATAAAGGAATGTTCCACACTATTCAGCATGCTTAAAAGTATTGGTTGACTGAAATAACATTACATTTGAAATGATCGCTGGACAGAAGGCCAGTTAAGGGAGAAAACAGAGCAGATCATGTTTTTGCAAACTTTTATCTTTAGGAAATGTTGATTTATTGGACTTTGTAAAAAGGTTTTCTTTAAAATAATATAATTATGCTGAGTGTAACGGCACAGTAAAATAAGGAGAACTGCTGTTTTGTCGCGTGATAGAATGCATGCAGCCACAGGTAAAAACCGAAACATTTGGAATCAGAACATCAAACATACATGTAGAAAAGTTAAGACGTTACTATAGATAGGAAAAAGCTGTAGGAAATGTATTTGCTTTTTGTAAAAAATCTAGGGTTTTTTTCATTGTCAGTTGTTACTTTTAATTTTGTCTGACTTCAATTTATTTTCATATAGTATTAATAACAAAAGGTAATTATTCTCACAACTCATGCATTTATAAAAGTGTTTATTTTCCTTGAGCAATAACAAATACATTATTGCTTGGACACTAGCCTTTACATTATTCTTGGCATACTATAATTTTCATTGGCAGTTGGGATAGTCAAAGAGAGAATTGGAAGAGTGTTAAAAGTAGCAAAAGAAAAAGGTAAAGCTTAAGCAAATAGCGTCTAAACAAACAAAGTATACATAATAAACTGTAGTGATACTGGTAATTGTTTTGAATTAAGAATTGTATTCGTTATAAATGTAGGGGCCTTATTGTCCAGAATCATGAAAATTTTAATTTAATTACTGCTTGTAGCTTTAACGAATTATTACTCATTACGGATCAATGTATCTCTTGTGGAGAAAAGGAGGCTTAAAGTGCACTTCAGTTCATAGGTGAGAAGGAAAACTTAAGTTTACATGATCAGATAGTAAATGCTTTCGTATCAAATCGTTGGTGCATTGCTGTGAAAATCTACATGAATTTGTAGGACAGAATACGGAGGTCCAAACCCTGGCCTTGGGAGCGTGTGATGACAGGGATTTCACAAATACAGGTGTCAGCCATATCCTTCACTGGAGGCATGGAAGCCTGGAAGCTGGGAGAGGTGCCAGTCCCCGTCAGCAGTGAGACTTTCTCGCAGTGCAGCTGTGTTACGTCGGTACTGGCCGTACGCTGCAGGTGTCATTTAGGTTTTAGTGATGCTTATATGATGCCCCTTAAGTTTAGATTTCTATTTAATAAACTAAAACCACTCTAGAGTCTGTAATCTAAGCAGAAAAATGAGGACACATCCCCGAAGTGGCAGCGTTAGCTCGGAGGAGAGCAAGGAAGGCTGTCAGAGCAGCGGGCTGCAGGGAGGCACTTGCATCCCCTCCTGGAGCAAGCTGCCAGCTCTGGACCTTTCTCACCCAGCGCCCTCGGAGTAGGAGCCCAGGTGAGCTGGGGGAGAGCTGAACCCCGCTGTGCAACAACCTGAGTAACAGCAGAACTGCAGCACTGAAGGGAACCAGGGAATTACAGATTTCTTCCAGAAATGCGACTTTCCATGTAGGTTTGCCCAGTTCTGTAGAGCAAACATTTGTGGGAAGAGCATGTCTGTTTTTATAAAGCTTGTGGAAGAAGAAGGGAGGAACAGGAGAGAAAGAGTTGCATGATAGATGTTGCTACAATGTTGCCAACTGTCATCTAATTATGATTTAATGAGACTTGATATTTTACTTGAAATCCCCTAGCATCGTGTGCTTTCATGTTTCTTTTAGCCCTTCTTTAACAAGACCCTGAAAACCGTATAGGCTCAGAACCAAGAAGACTCATACTTTGAAATTTATTGTTACTATTACTATTTTATTATTTTTCTTACGCATCTCATGAGGTTTTTATTGCTGCAGTTGTCAGTCCTTCTATACGGGGTATTCATACAATGTCTCACACCAACTGAGACGCCACCATTTTTGCATCTTGCAGCATGAGAAGCATCACAATGCATGAGAAACAAAACAGAGGAAGGGGACGTGCTGTCCTCTGTAGGGACTCTCTGCAGCAAGTCACATCTGCACAACAGAATATTTCAGATACAAGAGTTTTGCTGTCTGTTTTCTTTTTACCATAATCTGTATGAATAATGAAGTTGCATTTGATATAGTTATAGAGTTATTTGGGGAGATACCTAGAATATACTTGAGGTGAAAAAAGGAAGAAAAAAATTATATTGTTCGTTTTAACTTTGCATTTTGGAATAAATACTGAAGTAGTGAGGATAGCACCATCAGGCAGACAGCAGGTGGGCCAAGCAGCAGGAGGGAAATGATACTTGCTGCACCTGTTCTGCACACTTTAAAAAAAAAAAAAAAAAGAAGAAATTTTGGTAATTCCTGCATGACACCTACTTTTATTCTGGTATTTCATTTCTGTATTTTCTTAGTTCATCTTAAAATATGTGGGAGGGAGATACGGAGATTTCAGACCACTTTATGCTATGTAGATTTATGTGTATACATGTATTTTTGTAAGTATCAACATGGTACCTGAACTGTAGTGTGATGCTAATAATGGTAATAAATTAAACCCTTTTTTTATTTTCCTGGTGGAGATAGCCCACAACTATTATTCCCATTTTACAGGTGGACAAAAACTAAGTACAGGAAGAGGTCAGCGTCAATTCATGGCTTACTGTAAATATAATTTATAGGTTATAGCTCAATTGTGTGGAGGATGGAGCCAGTGCATAAAAATGGCTTTAGTTTCCTTTTGCTTTCTTGCTTCTCTGCTGGTTCAGTAACCCTGTACTTCACTGAAGAATTTGCTGTCCGGTCTAATTTCAGTCAGATTGGAAACAGCTGCAGGGGTCAGAAAGTGCATCAAATACCAGCGTAGCAAAGGAAGTGGCTAAGCCTGGCCCTATTTTTCTTGTGCAACAAGCAGTAGAGAGACAATAGCATACAAGCTCTAGGTTGGATACGTGGTGCAGTAGGATCAGCTGTTAACTAGTCAAGCCAAGATTACCCAAATAAGTCATTATTAGGGCTATTGTAATATGGAGCATGTGTTGCAAAGCAGCTGGATTCTACCAATAAATTTGGCTCCAAAGAGCTAGCTCTTAGAGCTGACTATGAGCTATTAGGGGATGTTTTTAGAGACATGGTGGGTCTAAAAAATAAATACATATATATGTTCAGGATTAAGGTATCTGGTGTTCCTTGCTTCTACTCTTCAGTGTGCTATAACTTGTTCCAAATGACCTCAGGTAAGTCACTTTGCTTTGTTTCTTTCAGTGTTCTCCTTGGTGGAATTTTGCCCCATTGCCTAATACAGATGCTACAGACATTACGTAGGTAGTGCTTTGCTTTGACCATCTGAATTGCTGTAAAATACAATGGTACTGTTTGTCTTATTACACTGTAATTTTTCCTCAGAAATTCTCTGCTACAGAATATAGCACATGCAGGAATTTTTAATTTGATGTTAGCGCTAATGTGCACGGAGTAAAGAGCGTTGGATAAATTAGGAGGGGGATGAGAATTCACTGTCTAGTCTGTCTCCTGGTGATTGTGATTATTGAGAAAAGTGTATTTCTGGCTTCAGAAGTTGGATAATAATCAAGATGCCAATAACACCTATTTAAAAGTGAAGCAGTTTGTGCTATTTGATAAAAATTATGTACCTTAACAAGAGGAATTTTGCAGCATAAGGGCCCAATTTTGCAAATGAATGCTCCAAGGTGCAGTCTGTAATTACAGTGTGAGAAGTCCAATTACTAGCAAACAAAGCTTTGTAAAAGTAAGTACTATGACTAGTGATAAAAACTGCAGGACTGGGTCATATACAGTAGGAATTATTTCATTCCTATATTGACTAATTAACATGTCTTTCATTGGCCACCGGTGATTCAGGATTTCATTATGATTAAATGAAATTTACCTTTACTCAAAATCCTGGTTATCAAGGCTTGTACTTGATGATAGCTCTTTAGAGGTAGTATAGATGCTATTTTTCTGTTTTATGCTTTTCTCCTTCTGAAAGAGGTGAAGAGTTGCCAAAGAACTGACCATAACTAAAGATAGCGAACAGACTGTTATCCGAGAACTGTGACATTCTCAGACAGGAGAATCAACTGCTACTTATTAGGGCAGTACAGAAACTTTTAGTTTAGCAATAAACTGCATGTGGCTTGAAATAGGATTTATAGTTAGCTTGATTGAGTAGATTAACTAGGTGCTGTATTATTCTTTAAATGAGAGCTCCCACAATCTTTTCCAAGCGTGTGAAGTATGTGTTACATGGCTGTTCAATCATTGCGTGCATATTGGTGGAAGAGCCCATTCTTCCTGCAAAAAGGTGTTTCATATCCACCTGAAGAGAACTCATTTTGAGATGCGTTGCATAAATAACTAAATTTTTTGAGGAAGATCCCCTTTATCTCCCATTTTTAACTAAGCTATCATTGTCAGTTATATTACTTGGTAGGTCAATCCAAATACTTGAAAGAGAAGCTGAACATTGTGTCCATAGAAAGAAAACATTAAAAAAAGTTCCTTGCAAATAACACTTTATACATGGTTTTTGAAGAGAAGTTTCATACTGGGTGACAAAGCTATTATCAATACATTCATTCTTTCAGGCAGAATAAAGGAAATCCTTCTCTAATGTGAAATTAGGACAAGTAAGGAATTCAAACAAGGTATTTAGAAATGTGTTCCTTTTATCAGTCACTTATAACTGTAAAACAGCTTTACATCTTGACGTAGAGCAAGTCGGGGGCAGAGGGGTGGAAGGTGTTGTGGTTGGGTTTTTAAATTATTTTTCCCCAATGAAAAATAAATATGTAATTGAGTAGGTATAAAACCTTTGTTGCAGAACATACAGTAGTGTAGTTACAAAAGACAGACAGGTTACTGCACGTGGGCTCTTTGGCTCCTTTGCACTTCAGCAAGAGGAAACTTCCCTTCAGTATAGATTCTCTTTCACAAGCTGACAATCGTTATGTTCAAGTGTGAAGACAGTGTAGCTGCCCTAACTTCAGCGATGCATTGCCTGTGAAGTTCTCATCGCCCAGTCAGCTGAAGGTGAGGGAGGCCCTGTGTCTTCACAGGTCAGGTGCAGTGCTGGTAATCCCAGTGAAGGCTTCCGTAACCTGGTCTGCTAGCTAAGGCACCTTCCTCCCAAGTTAGAAAAGCAGGGCACGCTGGCCCAAAACTGGCAGTGGGGTGTTTTGTGGCTGGTGGTAGTTTTGTGGGGTTTCTTGTGGGTTTTGGTGGCTTTTTTTTTGAGACAGGCCTGATTCTAGTCTGTGCTTATGTGATTTTGTTTATTGGCACAGGTATTGTAACTGCATCTGAAAAGAAGATTAAGTCTCATGCTGTTGCACCTAAATATCAGTTTGCATGTCCTGGTCCTTAAGTAGTCTCTCCTTCAGAACTTGCTATGAAACTCTATGTACATACTGTCTAGATCTTGATTATTTTTTTTAAACACTTGACATTTTAGGGTCTGTGTCCTGAATTACCTTTAATATAGATGTATAATTTTTTTTTTATCCTAGCTATATTAAGTCTTTAACTTTGACCTTTATCTGCTTCCTGAAAATATATGTATGCATTTCTGTTGGCATTATTTTAGCTGTTAAAGAATTTCAGTTTACATACTGAAAAATGAACTTGATATTTTTAACCTATTACATGGGAAGAAAAAGTGATCTGGTGACATTCTGAATTTCTTTAGAGAAGACAGTGATTCCTCATTCTGAAGTTGTAAATCTTCAGCCTTCTGATAGGCCATAAACACAGCCACGTAGTGTTTGTAAGCCTATACCTGTTAAAGTATCACACAAACTGCAGACCGCTGATCACTGAAGAACTATGAAGCTAAAATACTTGTTTATGTGGTTTTGCCCTTGGTATTGCAATGCATCATCTTTGTAAATTCATCTCATCACTGGAAATCCTTGTGCAGTTTGGGTCCAGGGATTGATAATAAGGCTTTTTGTATTTTATAACAAAGGCATCAGAGGGAAGATGGAGAAAGTAATTGCTTCTTTTTGGGTTGTCATCAAAATACATGATTCTATAGCTGAAAGAAGAGTCTGGTGTGCTAACGTGCTATCTGTGCTACACACTGAGGACTAAATGCTTTCTATTGCACACAATAGTAATGACAAGTAATTGAGGAGCTCTGCAGGATACAGAGGAAGTTTTAATTTGTGTGTGCTAAAGGCTGATGAAAAGACACATCATATCTTGCTTCTCTTTGATGCTGTGACCATGCCTGGTTTTCTTTGCCAGCACCGTAGGCTTTCTGCTTGCTGTAGGTCCATTAAGTTACCCTTCTGGAAAGGAGGCTGTTCTTGCTTCTTATTTCTTCAGCCTTCCTTTCCTTGCTGCCTTTCTGCTCTGTTTGTCTCCTGCCAATGCTGACAAAAGCCGTTGCGGATGCTGGGTTGAGCGGGCTCGCTTTGTGCGGCATACCATAGGTTAGTAATTTTTATACCCATAAGCATTAGTTGGGGGGAGTTGCTTTTACTCTGTAATAACATGTCATACTGATGTTTATAGTATAGCATTACAGAAGTAATCTAATAGTTACATGTGGGTCATATTAGCCTTCAACCAACAAAATACTTAGACATATGCTTTAACTCTAATCCAGTGAATAATTCCATTGACTCAATACACTCCTTGCCTACTAAAAAATAAGAATGTGTAAGTGCTTTTCCAGACTAAGTCTTTATTAGTAACCTGCATATTATATATGTGTATTGTTCGGATACACGGGAAATTCATGTGGTGAATTATTCCTTTATGTTTGATAGGATTGAATAGTATTTTTTGTATCTGTCTGCTCTAGTCATTTTTCACGCTAATGACATTCATCTTGTCTATCTGTGGCGTTTTTAATGTGCCCATCACCAGAGTATCTGCCTGTCTCTTCTGCAAAATAAATGCCTCTCAAGAAGAGATAGGAATGGTAATGCATGTGTAATTATTTAAAAAAAAAAAAGGGTTGTTACCGAAACATAGTAGCCTTCCTTCCCCCACTCCAATATTTATTTTTCCTGGTGACAAAATCTGCAGCAGAAAGCACTGAGCAACAAGTTTGTCAATTTGAACAGGCCAACTGCACAACTAAATGTATGTGAAACTTAACAAATCCCTTGGGGAAGCTGACTGTAAGAATTTCCTAGTCTGTGTCGAGTTACTGAGGTGCGACATGGTGGATTGAACTTAATGCCTTAGGCAAGCACAGTCAAATAGAGAGAGTTTAAGATTTTGCTGTGTCCATGAAGGGATCTGCTGGTAGTTGTCTAAATTAAGCTTTCAGAAAAGAATATAACACTATCATGAGCTCTTTCCCTTGAATATTTTGGCAGGTTATTCTGGTTTAAAAGAAATCCAAGTAGGATTTCCTTTGTGTAAGCCTCCTAGCAGTTGCAAAAAGATTGAAGGGTTACTCCTCTTACCAGGAACAGCAAAATACTGGAACAGAAATTTTCTATTACATTGTGCTGTCTACTTTAAAGGCTTAGCATCGTAAACAAAACCAAGGATCCCCACCTGCATGGGAATTGATTGCTAGGACCCTGTAAGTTTGGCTGATCTGAAAACTGCAGGGACTGCACCACCTGCCCTGGCTTTCTCACCACCTTCTTCTTGCTTGCATCTCTGCAAAGGAAAAATGGATCCTGGTGACGGGTCTGGCCTTAGTGACCTTCATGACCCTGTAGCACCTAGCCTGAAGAAGGTGGCAGCAGTTTATGGAAGAGTCTGTACACACGCTACAGAGTTTAAATGAGGTCTGCCAGCGGTGCTTTCAGCTTGTTCTGGTGAAGAAGCCACTTGCTATGTACATGTTTAGAGTTGGAGAGCCACCAGGAGGGAAGGGAAGAACACGGGTAACCAATTGCCATGGGCAAATCCAGACAAATGAGCTTGAGCACTTATGGAATAGTTTTTGGAACAGAGGCGAGCTGGCATCCTGGAAAGCTGTAGCTTTTGATCAGCTGTCCTGCAGCACAGCTTCAGCTGTAGCTGATACGGCTGCAAGGGTTGCCTTGCCCTGTGCCTGGCACCTAGGCCAAATTCTCGGAGTGAAGTTAGGGCTGGGCCCCGAGAAGACGAGTGGGATTTGAGCTCAGTCATAGCCCACAGTGGTGGCAAAGTGAAGAGGGGCTTCAGAGTTAAAAATGGCCTCTTCTCTCCTTGAAAAGAAGCTGGCTTCACTGTGTGCTCTTCACCCTCAGCTTTCATCAGGGTCTTGGCACCATTTTTTTTCTGTGTGTACACACACAGCTGTAAGTGATGCTAGGACTTCTTGTATCATGCTTCTTCCACAAAGGACCCAGCTTCTTGGGTCACTGCAGTATAAATACCATATTTACAAGGTGGCCTGCATGTAAGGCACAGAAAACACCATACTGGCTCCATAATCTGAGGCAGGCCTTCATTGGGTGGGGAGTGCTTTTTTTCTTTTTCTTGAAGCATCCTGAGATTTGGACTTGAACAATTGTTTTACTGTTCTCTGACTTTGGGTATTTTTTTAACTTGTTCTCAGATTATTTTTTTAATTATTTTGTTCCTTTAAATTGGCTAGGTAGCAGTTTGCCTTATTACCTGGTGAGAATTGGGCAGGGAAAATTAAGTATGTACCACTTGCATTATTTAAAGGTGATGTGGGGTTGAGGTGCCACTACATATTTGCCAACTCGGTATTTAGATCATAATATTTCTTTAGCTCTTTGCATTGCCAGTGTTGATGGTGATCTCAGCTGCAGGATGAGTGTATTCCTTTTTCTAATTTCTTAACTCGGGACCTCCAGCGATTAGCTAGTCTCAAATAAATATCATGGGATATAAGAATGATGCTAACCTCTCCAGCTGAGTGATATGTTTATATTGAATGACTACTTTTTTTTTTTGTTAGGTGACAGGAATTGATGAGTACATTTCTCACACTATCCTAGACAGACTGCTGGTCAAGTGTTGAATTTGACTGCTGGGGCCTGTCCAGCCATTGACGCTACCTCGGAGTTTCTGGTTCCAGGGAGATGCTCCAAAACCTGTAGGAACAGGGAGTTAGGCATATGGACAAGTATGCTTCATCTGCCTCCTGTTGCTCAGAGGAAACAGTAGTTTGCCAGCACAGTGACCAATCCCTAGAGTTAATTACCATAATTCATTAGCAAAGCCTCACTTCCTGGCTGATTTGAGTTGATTAGTAGGCACTTTGTTCTATCACCTTTTTTGGCTGAGCATTCAGTTAGAGGTTTCAGACTCCAAAGACTTAATGGATATACATGTAGCACTTGCCCAGCAGGGAGAAACAACTGAAATCTAATGCAACCTGTTGCTTTTCATGTAGCCTTTGGGACTTGGTGCAACGGTTAAGGGGAAGGAGACTTTTTAACTAGAAATAGCAAAACTTTTTTTTCTCCTGTGCTTTTCTTCTGAGCCCTATGGCCTTGTTATACCAGCTGGTTACAGCTGACCACTTTCAGAGAACTTAGGGTTCTGTTTCTCAAATGCTAATAATATTGCAGTAGGTTGTAGATCTTCCTGAAGAAGAGCAGGTTTTCTGTGGGACTGGGAACACAGATAAATTGACATGTGCTATGGTTTCTCAGGTGGAGAAAAAACTACTTGACTATTACTAATGTGTGACTGAGAATGAACAGCCTTTTATTTGCTTAGTATTTTAGTAGGCAATGGTATGTAGTACAAGCCTATAAGTCATGAGGTTATGGGAAGGTCCCAGTTAAATCAGGGAATGTACCACTTGCAGTGAACCCTATACTTGCAGGGTTTAGTGGCTTTTCCTTCTATTTGTGGATTTCAAGTTTGTCCATCCCTTTTTGTATGTTTGGGCTGAAGCATTGCTCAGTTCATCTGTCTATGGACAAATAAAACCCATGATGTATAGCAAAATTTTGTTAATGTCTTGTTCAAGCTAATATGAGTTACAGGTGTTGTGGTTTAACCCTAGCCAGCAACTAAGCACTGCACAGCTGCTTGCTTACTCCCCCCACAGCAGGATGGGGGAGAGAGTAAGAAGAGTAAAGGTGAGAAAGCCTGTGGGTTGAGATAAAGACCGTTTCATAGGTAAGGCAAGAGCCATGCAGACAAGCAAAGCAAAACAAGGAATTCGCTCCCTACTTGCCATTGGCAGGCAGGTGTTCAGCCATCTCCAGGAAAGCAGGGGTCCGTCATATGTAATGATTACTTGGGAAGGCAAACGCCATAAATCTGAACATCCAGCCCTTCTTCCTCCTCCCCAGCTTTATATGCTGAGCATGATGTAGTATGGTAGGGAATGTTGCTTTGGTCAGTTGGGGTCAGCTGTCCCAGCTGTGTCCCCTCCCAACTTCTTGTGCACCCCCAGCCTACTCACTGGTGGGGTGAGAAGCAGAAAAAGCCTTGACTGTTTGTAAGCACTGCTCAGCAGTAACAAAAACATCCCTGGTTATCCACACTGTTTTCAGCACGAATCCAAAACACAGCCCCATACTGTGAAGAAAATTAACTCTATCCCAGCCACAACCAGCACACAGGCAAGATCAGCTCTTCCCTGTATTGTTGCCTGAGGATATAACACTTCATCTTTTTTTTGTAATGTTCTTTTGTTCTGCTGCTTATTCACTTACGAAACTAATAAAAATTTTGGAATAAGCGGTGTGTGTTTGAAGAATGGAAGGAAAGGGAGCATTTTTAGCCTGAGTGATACTCTTGGGAGGTGGGGAAACAGCATTTATGGACTTGATTTTAAGTATTGATTTGAGAAGGGAACAACTTGATGTGGGGAATGAGTCCTTTTTTTGATTCACATTAAAAGGATCTATAACCCTTGAAGTACAAGAGTGTAATTTTGACCTTGTATCGTATAATATGACTGAGGTAATTTTGTGAAGCTGTCTTAAGATACAAAGATGTATTAGGTCAGAAATTAGCAGGTAGTGAAGTTTTCTTCAGCAAGGTATGTTAGTCCATGTATACTTATAGGTGGTTCCAATGACAAATTATGCATGCACTGTATACATTAATTGAATTGAGTAATAAGTAATTTATACCTTATCTGATGTTAGAGTTACTTGAATATCTTTGGAAGGATGCTTGGAATTCAGTATTCTGGCTAGATTTGGTTGAGAACAGTCAAATACTTTTGACTTTTCTGGTTGTCACTTTGTTGTTGTTAAAGCTTCCTTTTGCCAGTTTTTGGGGTATGTGCAATAAGAAGACAGAAAAGGAAGAGTTACTGCAAAGGAAGTTTTTATTGCCATATACAGGTATTACCTCATCTTTAGTACCTCAAAACAAAAGAGTTCAAGTCTCATCAGTATGGATAGGCTTAAGAGTTTGACATTAGGGCTGGACTGCATTTCTTTGGGGTCCAGTGTATATGGTGTTTTGCCTTGGGCTCTCATTATTTACTGCTGCAAGAACTATTGGCTGTCAGATAATGCTGTAGTGTGAGTTACTGTACTTCAATAAAGCTGTGGCCTTGGCCTTTAATCTGGTTACCAGAGATCTATGTTTCCTGTCTGTGTAGTCCAGAGTGGCATTTGCAATGTAACAAACATTTTAAAGATTTACTTTCTTCTGGCACATAAGAATGTTGTTCCAACTTGATGCTTCTTCCCTAAAAAATCATGCATCTTCAAATACTTAATTTCTAATATGAACAAGTACCCTCACTAGTCTTACACACCTTGACCGTGTCCTTGCTTTAAAGAAAGGATTTTACATTTTGCTGAAAAGACTTGACAGTGTTCTTTTATTCCATAGTGCATTTGGCATAGAGGAAACTAGCCAAAGTTATTGGAAAAGCTAATATTTCAGTAAACTGGGGTATAATCATGCTTTTAAGCGTTGAAGTTTATTTCTAGTAACAAAAGCAATTCTGTAACACCACAGTATACTAATGCTTAGTTACAACTGAAATCCTATGAAAGGATAAGCAAAATATACATTTAATTTCTTATACTCAAATCTTAAGGAAAATATTTTTATCTAAATACAGTACAAGCAGCAATAGCATGTGGAAGTCTAAACTGATTTTATACCTTTCCTAGTTGCAGGGTTCTGCTAGAGCTCTCTGGCACAGTGAAGAGGTGTGCCAGATGCGGAGCTTGCCATAAGTTGAAACTAAATGAAAACACAGAGATGGAGGGGCCTGGAAACTGGTAGGGCATAGCTCTGTCATCCATCCACTGATAAACAGATCTGGCCAGCTTCCCACTGATAAAGATGATGCAAAAATCTGTTGCATCCTGGACTACTGGTACAACCACAGCTGTGGGAGGCATAGTTTCAGCTATTTGCAGTGTATCCTACCAGGCTTTGCTATGTTCTCTCCGCCTGTTGCATCATCAATACTAGTCTGTTAAAATAAACTGGTCTTATAATTCGTTAACATTTATAGCATTACTAAATGGAAACTTTTGCCAAACTTTTTTTAGGCATTTCAAAAGTTTATACAGCAATGTATTAATCTAATCTAGCATGCAACTGACATAAGACACAGTGCATTATTATGAACCATCTAATTTATTTGCAACTAATGGGCAATAAACAACAAATACTAATTCATAACAGATTTTCTCATCATGAATTATCTGTAAACATTTTCCCAAACACATTACCTAGTCAAAAGTTTCAATCGCAATTTCAGTAAATTAATTTCTTACTGATTTGGGATGTGGTATTTGTGAGACTAGTTGGGATGTGAAATTTAAGCTCTTTCGGTCGGGTTCATGATGATTTTTATTCCTTGACTGAATTGATAAAACTTTTAAAATTGGGTATCCCAAATGCTAGTGTCTATAAACTCTGCAGTAGGCAAAGCAACTCCCTGTTTCGTTACACAATTCTGTCAGGAAACCAATTTGCCAGCGCACTGGTAGAGAACAAACACAAAAACGTGAATATCATAGAAGTGAAGCTGGGAAACCACTAAAGTGAACACTTTGCAGTTCTGCAGCTTGGAAACAGAAATATATGAAAAATAAATGGCTGTATGTGAAGAAGTACACTGTGGATAAGGATAATCTGTTCTGAGTACTTTCCCAAATATGTCACCTTCCCAAGAACTTCTGCATATTTGTCCCTCCTCTGTTCTCTTTCCTTCCAAGCAACCATTTATAAAACTGCTTAATCCCCACTCAGCATGTGCATATAACTTCCACTGACACTAATGGTAATTACTTATGCTTAGTGCCAAGGAAATAGGACCTCTCTTAAGGTCAGATGAACATCCTTTGCGTAAAGCCATGTAACTGACAGGTCCAAAAATCCACTACTGCAATCCAGGACCAAAGTGTTGGGGCTGTATGTAATGTAGAGCCTTTCAATTCACTCCTCCAATTGCTTGGCCTTATTTGCCCATCTCTAGCATTTCCATGGCTACCATTTGACTAGTTTTCAGGGTTTTGATTAATTTTCCTGTTGCCTTTCTAGCTGTCAGGTAGGAGTTTCTGCTTCTTCAGAAGATGTAGCATATCCCATGATTAAAGATGAAAGAAGAATTAAAGCTTCAAGAAAGTGCACCTCAGTAAACTCAGAGAAATGGTAGGTAGCTTTCTGTGTGAAGCAGGTGCATGCCAAAGTGACTTGAAGGCAAGTTGACAGTTCTTTAGCAAAACATTCACAAGGGCTGAAACATTAACTTTACTAGTACAAAAAAGGGAAGCTTAGCACAAGTGCAGTTGAAATAAACACAAGCTCTTCAGTGACCTAAAACTTGAGGGGTGTTGCCAAAAACTGAAACTGGGTGAAATTATTACAGATGAGTATAAAAGAATGGTGTGGGCAAGTGGCCGTAAAACTTGAAAAACTTGGGCACAAGGTGGAATTCAACTAAGAAGAGACAAAGCGCTGAGAAAAGAAGGATGAGGAAAGGGTTTGCCCATTTCTTAGTGAGTAGGTAAGAGATTGATAAATACCTTGGCCTTCTCAGGATAATTTGTTACCTTCTTGCTGCTTAGTTTTCAGTAGAAGTATTAATGGTCATCATGTCTTACTATTAACATCCATGGAAAAGTGCAAGAAACTCAGGCATTTATATAAAAATGAAGGAATAAAGAAGTACCTAGGTAAGTAGGGTTGTGGTATGGTGGTGGTTTTGTGTGGGTTTTTTTTTTTTTTTACTAACTAATGATATTTATCTGAGAGTGAGAATTGGCCAGGCTTCTCACATAGCTGACAGCATCATCTATGAAAACTCTTGGAGAACTGGTGAGATTCCTAGTATACGAGCAGGTGCAAGAGCTGTGCTCACACTGCTTGCTTCAGCACATCAGTTAGATGCCTAAGTCAGGACTGTTGGCCTCAAGTGGCGACTAGAGGTGATTCAAGGCTCCTAGTGGAGGCACGGGGCTCCTCTGGCAGTGCCCTTCTTTATAAGAAATTATGATTTAGGCATTTAATTGGTTTCCTGAGGGAAGTCTCTGTGAACACTGTCTCCTCACTCAGCCATGTTTCTCTTTAAACCTTACTGACCCAGGCAACAATAGACCAGTCGGCAGACTTCAGTTATTGGAAAAGTATATGTTGCTCATAAGCATCTGGAAGATAACAAAGAGATATGTAACAGTCAACAAGACTTCTTAAAGAACATAGTGTCAAACCTACCTGACTTTTTCGGTAATAGGATAAGCATACCTTATATGTAGTAGAGAAACAAGGTGTGTCACACATCATGATTTTAACGTCTTGGTTATGACATTCTTTCTTCAGATGTTCTGTGGTAAACATGATTAAGATGAAATTACCATAAAGGGGATGGGGATGATTGGGAGAAAAATTATAATTGCACAGAAAGCCTAGAAACCAAACGTAGGTACTAAACTCATGTCCCGAAGTAAGCAGTGTGAGTACAGTTTCAATGTAGAGAGAGTTGATGGGATACCTTCAGGACATGATCTCAGTCTGATAACACTTGTCTTCACTGATGCCGTGGATGGAGGAATAGGAATACTTGCTTAGTTTGAGGTTGTTACCTAGAGCTACTTACAGCAGGGAAAGTTTGCAAGCACTTCAGATCATAGGAATGGAATTCAAACTGATATTGATAAATTGAGGAAATAAAATATATACAATTCACTGAAGTGTGAAACTTTATGATGCAAAGATTTTAAATACTTGGTGAGAAAATGATCTAGGAGAAAAAGCATCCTGGCGTCATGGCAGTTAGTAACAAGCTGAACATGAGGCTAGTGTGGCATGTTAATACAAAAACAAAGATTGGATCATCATTCGAAGATGTGGAACAGGAGTCTTGAGTAAGTATCTAGAAACTTGGGTCTAAAAGGAAAACATGAAAGAATTTGAGGTGTTTTGATCAAGGAAATCCTAATGAGAGGGCTATAACTGTCCTTAAGTGTTCCATGTGTTGCCGTGAGCTAGGATAAGGAAATGGCAGAAAACCACAGCATTGCTTTTTCTCGGTCATACATGAGCATGTTTGGACACTGTGAAAGGTCAAGCAAAATCTCTTTTGGGTACAAGTAATGGCAACAGTTTCTTCAATTGATTTAGACATGCTTGCCAGTCCATGTAATGACTTAGTTTGAGGTGGTTCTTATTTTAATGATTAAAAACATTCTTTTCATAAAAAGAAAATATACTGATGTGCATATTTGCATTTTGTTCAACAGCTAATAAAATTAGCATTGTTATGTACTGAGATGTAACCTACTTGTAAACACTAACTCTGTTCACAATGCTTCACAATATGCAACTTTCATATTAGCATTATAATGCTAATACAGTAATTGCGTTCTCTTTATGTATATAACTGTGGCATCAGTGTAGCATGTAAGTGTAAACTGAATGTGTGTTAGAAGGGTGTGTTTTGGCATGGGTTTGGGCTTTAAGTTTATTTTGCACAACGCAAAATTCTATAAGACTTCTCTTCAAATTATGGCACCACATGACTTGGGAGATGCTCCTGGAGGATCCTCTTATCTATGTCTCCCTTGTTCTCTGTGATGGTGATAGATGATGAAGTCCTAAAGGCTGCTCTTGCATCTGAACATCTGCTGCTCCTTTCTGTTTGGCTAGAACGTATTTGTCTTATGATATGCTTTCTTTCTGGATATAATATAATTATCTTATGAAATGTTGTGCACAGTCAGGTTATTTAGAGATACAAACAGAACTGTTTTGATTTGAAAGAAAGTGAGTATTTATAAAGATCTTTGAAACTGAATTACAAATATTTGCTGTTGGATATGAATTGGTGCTCTGGTTTGCTACTGTGTGAGGCTTTGGAAAAGATTAAATAAAGCTCAGGACTACTGAATCACGGAATTCAACTGTGGAAAAGACCAGTTAAATTATCCCTTCTTTCTGCTCATATACAGTGTATCTCCACCATTTACTTTCTAGTCTCCTGCTTTGTTCTGTTCGAAAAGTCACAAGCTACTGGGCTTCTGCCACCTACCCAGTGAGGCTGTTCTATGGCCTAATATGCTCAGCTTTTAGGAAGATTTTCACGGTGATGCGTGTGTTTGTTCTTTAACTTCATCCTAGTGTTTCTCGTTGTTCCTTCATGTTTCCAGTTCCGTAGACACAAGTTTTCCAGCCATAATTAGACCATCTTAAGTGGCCCTTCGCAACTATAGGGTAATGTTCCTGTGTATCAGTGGAGAACCCGTATGTATTTACCTAGACTTTTGGTATTCTTTGTATCTCAAGCCTACTCCTGTGAGAGTGCTAATCAGTCTTCAGCTTTGCATCACTGGAGAGTGCTTGGAACAGACTGGATAGGTGAATAGCATACCTCAGCAGCAGTTTTCTCTTGCTGTCTCTATTTGCCTCCTTTTAGGACATCTGGGTATGGTATTAGATAGGATAGCAGAAATGTTGTGGTTAAAAATTGGATGCCTGCATATGCCAAAGCTAGATGGAAGTCATAGACTGCAAATGTAGCAAGTTTATAAAAATGTGGGCAGATTTCTTTGAAAGTTCAGTTTTGAACCACTGAGAAGGCTGATCAGGGCATAGCTGTTGGTGTATAAAGCAAAGTCTATTCCTTCTTTATATAAGAAAGGTGTGGTTATTTGGCAAGTGGAGTAGTCATAATCAATATGCTTCTAAAAAAGAAATTTTTGTATTTGCCAAGCCACCTGAGTAGTACAGGCAGTAAGAGACAGCCTTTCAATGACAGCTGGGCAATAGTGATCAAAAGAAAGCTGAAGCAGTGCTGTCTAGAAAGATGGGTCACCGCATCCAATCTGTATTTGTTCAGCAGTTATGAAACTGGTACCTCTGGAAGTTATTTGAATGTGTTAAGTGAAGGATTGAAAGAATGTGAGCTATAAGCTTAAGGGAGGTTTGTAGAATAAAACGAAGTTTTGTAATTCTGTTGAATGCTTATTAAGTAAAAAACCTTAGACCCGTGCCTCTAGATTCCAGTCCTGCACTTGGATACCCTCCGCAACGTCTAGTTCTGCAGAAACATAGGCAGGAATTCGTAGAATGATGTATGTCTTCATGAAAGATTAGGGCCTGAGCTGTTTTATCCATCATTCTGAAGTACTTCTACCAATAGCTATCGTCAGAATTTGCCTTGACTTTCAAAATTATCCTTTACCTTAGTGGTGCATTTTGTAAAATATCTTAGTGGCTTGATCACCAAATGGTTTACACAAATCTAGAAACAAAACTTTATTTGAACTTTTGGATGATTTGCCCTACAGCCGATTTTGACGCTGTCCTTTTATATCTTTAATTACATAAAATACCCACTGATACTGGAGGTGCAGCTTGGTGGAGGCAGTGAGAGCAGAGCACTAGGTCAGCTGTTGACTTTTGATGGATTTTACTTGCCGTGGGCTGGATCCTGGGTGTTACATCAGTTGTAGTTTCCTGACGCTGGTCTTGCAACACAACAGGGTAAAAGAAGAGCCATAGTTGTATTTATTTGGAGAGGAGAGAATGAAGTGAAGCATAGTGCCGTCAGTTGCAATTGGTGGTAGTAGTCATAGGATGTGGGAGATAGTCTGGCACGTCCACTTCTGTACGTCTAGTGCTGACGGTCTGCGAGACGTGGTGCGTTCACTGGCCTCTCCGAACAGCCTCAGCAGGGAAGGAGAGCTCCCTGCAGCTGTGCCCCATGTACGAGGCTCCCAAACACTGAACAGAACATGGACTTTTGCTTCCTCTTTTTGAGACGAATTACTACATAAACAGTAGCTGCATATAAATAAAAAACAACTGTTATTATAAGGAATTGTTTTCAGTTCCTGTTTTCTACAGACAAATGCTAGAAAAGCAATTAAAATGCTAAAAAAGGGTGAGAGATACTTTTGTAAAGACAGGAAAAAAAACTTGCAGAAGATGATAACTTGTAGAGAGGTGAGGTGGAGGAATGAGGCAGCCAGCAAGTGAAGGGTTGTTGTGGAGTGGTCAAGCATTTTTGTTTAAAAGCTGTAAATCTTGTGAGGAAGTTGATTTGACTGAATGTGTGTGTGTATATATACAAAAATTAAAAAAGCAGAGAAGAGACTAGGAAAAAGATGTAGAAGAATTTTTGCAGCTATAGAATAAAACTCATTCTTTCTGCTCTCATGTGGCGTTGCACACGTGTAAAAGTAATTTTAAAAAACATTAATTTGAAGTTTTTGTAGTTGTAACTACAAGTTAAGAGCAATAGGTGAGTGTACATATATTACTATAACAAAAAACATGCCCAGATCACTTCTTGTATTGTGTATTAAAAAACTCCACAACCCAAAACACACTGAATTTTTTGTGATTATTTGGAATGTGATAAAGGTTAGTCCATTAAACAGCACATTATTATTTGTTCTGTTAAGAGAATAAACCTGTTGAACTGGAAGAAAGCAAATTTGTTCTTACTTATGTGATGGAGCTGTCTTAAATTAGTAACCAACAAGACTCAGCCTTTTAAAGGAATGAATTTATTGATGAAAAATGATGTGGGTCTGTTTCTTCTCTGCCATGTTAACTTTATGGGTTAAATTGATTTCTTGGAATAGCAGCAAGCCATGGTTAGAAGAAACATTTTTCTCCCTGTATTTTGGAAGGTGTCAAATGCTGCAATTCTACTTGGGGATCTGCAATAGTAGTTCATGTAATTAAAATAAAAATAATCTAACAACCAGTCCTAGTAGTATGATTTTAATTAGAAAAAAAATTACTTTACCCTCTTTTTTTGAAAAATAAGTATGTCCTTTTTGTAAAGGACAAGTATCATATTGCTGCTTTTATCATGTCGTACACCCTGTATGTGTGTGTGCACGTGCAGTTTTTTCTTGTTTAGTGTTGAAGCCTGGAGCATAACATCAGGTGTTAAATAGCATCCAATGTGAACAGTGGCATTTTGTATATTTTTGGTAGTATCAATTTAAATGGTTACACAGAATACAGGACTGTAGACAAATAGGTCTTACTTTACTTAATTTATTTTGCAACGAATCAAGGATGTAAGGGAAATATGAGTGTGTGGGTTCTCCTGACTATGTCTGTGAAACACCATTGATGGAACTGGGTTGCTACCTGTGGAATTACAGTGGTGTAATTTGAGTATACTTAAGAAGTTGAATAGATGAAGCCAATAATGTCCCAGTGGTCCTTTGAATTTGGCCCCATGAAATTAATTTCCACCTCAGCTTGTACACAGAATAAATTAATTCATACAGACCCAGTACTGCTCTTCTATAATCTGTGTAATTGCTTGTTTATTCCAGCACCTGGTAGGTCTCTTTATCTCTGAACTTTTGTGCTCTGCAATATTAGCTTGTCTAAGGCTGTAAAATTAAAAGTTACTTAAGGATTTTATTGAGCTGAAGCGATTGTGTTTTCCAGCCATAGAGGGTTTGTTTACTTAGCAGTGATTCAACCCCACCCAGTTGTAAGGCCAGCCCAAGCTGTTATCACACAATAGGACTTGGTGTTTGACCATAACTGCATGTCTCACTCAACAGGCAATCAGCATTTTAATTAGTGATTAAAGGAAAGTCATTGTACTCTAGCTGCTTTATCACAATAGCCTAATAATTTTGTGTTGAATAAGTAGATAATGCAAAAGGGAAACCTCCCCTCATAATGTTGTTGTCATTAAGTGCTCTTTTACTCACTTGTGTATGTATTAAAACACACATGACATGAATAGAGGTAATTATAATTACTACAGGTTTTTTGGCAGATTAGCTGACACTTTTTTCCATTGTAAACCTTTTCTTTTATAATGCCACTCCAAAATGAATGCAATATTTAAAAGTTCAGATAAAGGTAAGTAGTGGTGGCTCTGGCTCACCAAGTTGTGTGGACGTGAATGATTGATTTGTTGTGTGCATCACTGGAATTGGGTAACTTGCATCATGACTGTGGTGTGCTGTGTAATTGATGCAAGCCCTTTCATAGTATTCGGAGATTGGAATCAATATTTATTTGGAGTGCAACAAATGTAATAAGCTGCATTTCTTGTGTAAGCATTGGTCTAGCTCCATTTTTAGTTCAGTTTTGTAGAAGATTGGTCAGAAGCAACTGATACATGTTTTGGTGTGGTTAAAGAATTAGTTCAGAGGATACAAACAAGATACAGAAAACAATCCAGTCTGAAGCTGTGAGTGCACAGAGTTAACGTATTCTTTTTATTATGAAAGGATTGACACTTTATTTACTACTACAAATATTTTTCATCTGCATATCACATAGATGGGAATTGTGTGTCACTAAGATTCACTATGCTTTTATCTATGCTAAAGGTGAATGTCAGTTACCAAAACATGTAGTAGTTTGGAGATAATTAAGAAAATCTCTCCTGTGTGCTGAAGAGAGAGGTTTTTCTCAAACAGATTATTGCAAAACTATAGTGCTGTAAATACAAAATTTTATTTACGGCAAGGATGCACCTTTGATGCTTGGGAAGACTTGGTATGAGGGTTTTATCTATCTTTGTTTTTTTCTTTTGAATAAAACCACTCTAACTTGTAACAAACTGAGCCATTTCTAACTAAAATAATAGGGCATGGTAGCTAAAGAGATTCTGTCAGATGGATTATTTTGGGTACTTTGCAAAGGATTTATACCCCCAATTTTGATTACTTAGGGAGTTTTGAGTGCAGAGCCAACTGTCATCAGTGCTTGCTTTGCTAAGCTGTTATGTTCAGGTATTAAGGCGCAGAGAGCTGTGAGGGCAGGGACTTTTTGTAGTCCCATTGCTTCACGATGCGCTTTTGAAGCATTACAGTTCTTGTTTTGAAGAGTCAACACCCACTCCATGCTCTCTTGATACACTCTTAGTAATCCTCTCTGCTGGCAACTTTGGCATGTTGGAACAACAAGCTCACCCACACCTGACTCAATGAAAGGAGCTCTGAAATAGATGCAGTGGTAATTTGCCACTAGATTTTTTAGAAGTGATATTAAAACATTCTGCATGTTATGTGCTTGAAGGTATTAGAAGCATTATGTGAACCCTGGAAGGGACAGCTTTCATGCACAGGTTTTCTTGTGCGGGAATTTTTTTTTGTCCTTCCTTCCGCTCCCTCACCTCCCCCAACAGGTGAAGTCCACAGAGACATTTAGACTTTTTTGGTGCTGAAGCAGGAGGTAACTGCTATTGATTTTTATTACCGCCCCCCCCCCAAGGTGATAGTGGGATTGTGAAGCCTGAATTACTAACATATATATGTTGCTTTATAGGTGTTTTGAGGTACCCATGCAAATACCTTGAATGCTCAGAGCAGAGAGGAAATTAAATATTTGATGTAAAGACTAGATGGCCAGCATGAGGGATATGAATAGGAATGGAGACAGATCAGGCACACAAATTCTAGTTAGACTGGAGATAGTAAGGGAGGCTGTTAACTCCACCTATGTGGACTTAGAAATGTTGGTTTTAATTTACAGACTCTTTCTCTCTCAGTAACAGGAAGTGTTTCAAAACTTCCCTTTGGTATGGAGAGAGTCTAGACTGCCTCCCTATTTTGTTCCATGGCAACATGCAACTTTAATTCATGTATAAATAAATAATATGCTATGAGTTGTGCTTTATTCTGTGTAGTAGGGTTTTTCAGGGAACAATTTGCTTAACAAATCTGAGATTTTTTTTAACCTGCTTGTCTTTGACACTTAAATAAAAATTTAAATGTATTTGTAATATATAGCTCAGTGGAGAAAACTTCTTTAGTATAGATGAGGTACCAGTGCTAAAAGTTGCGAACTGAGCCATAATCCCTCTTTCTTGTGGATATGTATTCCCAACAACTGAATTATCTTGATAAATGTCAAGTCCACACATAGGGTGCTTCCATAATTACAGTACTCTTGAAAAGTTACATCCATATAACCGTATCTGACAATGTTAATGAGGTAAGTCACATAGCAGCATATTGCGTGATTGGTAGTTCACACAGCAGTGCCTTATAGCTGTCCAGTATAGAAAATTTTGGGTACAAATCTGAGCCCCAAGTTGTCAGTTCTAAGAAAACCAGATCAATAAAAATATACTGGCTTTACTGCTACAGACATCAGCTCATGTATGGAAGCATGCACATTCTAACCCAAACTCTTACTTTGCTTCTTCCACATGTCGTCTTATCTGTTCTGTGTGTCAGGATGGACCAGGAGTCCGCAGGAGTGCCAGTGCCAGAGGGCTGTCAGCTGCTGGGCTGCCAGCCTCCAGCCTGGCCACCAGACCTGCGGTGGTCTGGTCTCTATCAAAGCTGTGGACCATCATTGACAAGAAGCAATCTGGAGGTTTCAGAAAAAGATCTGCCTGTGGTAGTCATTTCAGTTGTAAACACAAAGAGGTCAAAACCATTTCTGGGAAGCTGAGACACAATGTTAGAATTACTCTCAAATTCAAAGATGGCCTCTGACATCGCTTTTGGAACATCTCTCTTTCAGTACAAAGTGCTAGCTGATCGCCATGCCCACCTACCCCCACCTCCTCTTATGTATTGTATTTTAGTCTGGTTTTTAAGTTAGCTGTACTTTTTCAGACTGCTAGTGAAAAATGTTTTTCTGCCTTCTGCTGCTGGGGATGTTAGTGTTACCAGCTGTTTACATCTGTATCCTCTTTCCTAATGTATCAGAACAATGCTCTGAGACCTCATTAGTATACATGCATTTGGAGTGACAGGTGACTTAAGGCATTTTTAATGAGAGGAATCACAGGGAGAATGATATTGGCCCATTTTGGTACAATGGCAAATCTCCATTTCTTGCTGGAAAAAAAAAATGGAAGAACAGGGAAAAAAAAACTTCAAGTTCTGTACAGACAAAATCAGACATGAAGTCAGTCTTAATAATTTTATGCTTGCTATCCAATTTATATCTGTTCTTGCACACTATAGAAAAAAAAAACCCAAGAAAAGAGAATTCAAGCCTGTTGTGAATGACACTCGTAAACGTGAAGTGCAGTTCTATGTCAGGCTCTTACATTGTCCTTATTAGTGGAACAGTGATGGGTGGAGATTTTTCCTGTGCAATGACAGGGATGAGTTACTGTAGTCACTACTACCACCGTGAAAGCGTAATTCTAAAATACATGATACCAAACAGTACTAAAACTATGTGGTGCTACTGTGATTCCTGTAATACTTGTGATAGCAGTTGGGTGCTTTGTTGTGCCTGGCTCTGAGTTGTGTCTCTTGTCTTCTCAGCATTGCCTTTAGCTGAAGCAATGTCCTGTGGGTGGAGGGGGTCAGGAGGGAAGGGAGTAAGGGAAGAGCACTGCAGGGAGAGGTGGGCCTTTATTCCAAGCTAGGAGGACAGAGGTGTCCTGGAAGTAAGTAACACTGAGAATAAAGATCCTACACACTTAAGAGTGAGAGATGGGGAAGGAATTAGGGGCCATGTCTTTGCACTGCACACCTCCATGATGAAGACCCCCCCGCCCGGCACAGATCCCGTATAGGTGATGCATAGGTCACCCTTCCAGAACAATCAGAGTGAGCTGGGAAGCTGAAGGCTGAAAGATCCTTCCTAGGATGTGCGGTCCCCTGAATCTTGACTTTTTTTTTTTTTTCCCCCCCCAGCCCAGTAAATTATCATATGACAACCATTCTTTTCAGTTGGTAGTTCATTTTCATATTGCTTAAAGGCTAAGAAATATCTCTGTGCTGCAGAAAGCAGCTGCACATCTGGGAGAGGTTTTAGTGTTGGTGGATTTACTTGCAGTCCAAGGCTCAGTTATCTCCCTCATGAATGGTGTGACAAGCTCTTTTTTTTAAAGAAAAAAAATAAAATTGGTATGAAGCTTGGCATGATATTTGCAATGACCGTTAGCCAAGCTATTACAGAATTACATATTTTCTCTGCTCCTTTCTTTTGGCTTGTGGTTTTGATGTAATGAGCAACTTCTCCTGTAACACTGTGTAAATAAAACCAATGCCTCTTTGCTGTCATCATTAATGGTGTACTAGCTGTATTATACAATGTTATATAATCAATACCCGTGAGAGCAAGATGGGCATTACATCATGAAGCTTTCTTAATGATGGAATTGTTAAACCAGTCATTTAGATGGGTTTTTCCAATATCTGTTTTGTACCTTTAATACTGTAATCAGTTCTGGCAGATGGTAGACTGACTCTTATCCTCTTTATAATACTTCTAAAATTAGTTTGGTAGTAACTTGATACTTGTATCAAGTAGTATCATGATAGCATCATGAGTCACCCTCATTCCTATCTGCTGGATGACATGTTTATGGAGGGGAGGTTCATTCATCCCCTCCGCCTTTTTTTTTAAAGGTCATTCAGATGTCACTTAGGTGTCTCTTCGCTGGTGACCTACTTCCTCTGCAAGTATCAGAGAAGAGCAGGCTTGTAGACTCCTGTTGTCCCTCCTTACTGTTCTGGTCTTTTGTAATGTTGTTCTTCCTGTTGTATATTCCTGCTGAGATTAAACGTAGTGGCAATGTGCCAATCCATTTTGGAGAACCTGCCAATTTGCGAGTGGGATGTTCTTTGCGATGTGGTCCATGCCCTTCCTTCCTAAATAGTGAATAGATAACGTCTATAGATAAGCTGACTTAGCTAGTTCATGCTGAGTTTCAGATTTTATTTCCGTTATATAGTTGTACCATCCTGGTTGGTAGTGGCTTGGCTTGCTGTGAGGCAAGGGGATCAGTTTTCTTCAGCCTCTTAGTCAGTTTTTATGATGTCTCTTTTTTCTAAGTACTATCACATTGACAGAAAACCCATTGTATTTTTTTGCACTGTAAGAGGGTAGCTGCAGACATTTTTGCAGTTAACAGAATAGGATCTTGAGAACCTTAAATTATGGAAGTGTTGTAATGTGGGTTTTCTTTTTTCAGTAGGCAGCATTGTTGATGTCAAGTTACAAGGCAGTGTGTATTTCCATGCACATCATTTTGTAGCAATATGTACATATTAGCTGTTGAGAATCCTTTTGCAAACATGTAGATTCCCAGTAGTTCTTTCCCACTGTGGTTATTAATGCAGCCACTACTTATTCTGGATAGTAGCACTAGTGATTATCAACAGTTAATAAATGTGTTGTCCTCCTAAGCTAAACTTTAACAATGTAAGTTTTATTAATAAAAATAGACGTATAAATGGTATAAAACGTATAAACTAGTTGCATATCTATTAATAACATGTAATTTTTTAACATTAACAGAAACATTCCTAGCCAGTTGTCATAGAAAAAATTTATTCTCCAGTTTTAGGTTATTACTATTCTCGTAAAAGTCAGAGGACCTACTTGGAAACGAGGATCCTCTCTACAAAATATATAAACCACAACAGGAAGATATAGCCATATATGCTACTGGAGCTGACATGATGCTAGTTAGTACCTCATGTCAGAACACCTCCTACATCTAAGGCATAGACACAAATTAGTTTTACAACTAAATGTTTACAATATACAAAACAAAGGGGTTTAAGTGTACAGCTAAATAATTTACTGTATTTATATTTAATAAATTTGAAATTCTTTGCTTTGATTCTGCTTGGTTTGGGTTGAACCAAAGCCCGAAGTGAGGGGGATTCCTTTTATTAAATTGCAAGTATGTTGTCACTCTGGATTCTCTGAAAATGAGTTTGTTGTCCCCTAAATCCAGCAGTCGCTGTTAAAATTCTTTTATTTGCATTTTGCATTTTCTGATGTGCTGCAGATCAAGTAAGGTCTTATGACGTGCATTCTATGCAAACTTCAGCATTTATTTTCAGATCTGAATTACCACTCTTCTATAAAATACATTGTACCTGTGTTTGCAGAACCCTCTCTAATCCTCTAGTTTCTCATTTTACATATAAAGATGTTTCCTGTCGGGAACAGTCTGGCTAGGATAACACTTTAAAGTTGTTTTGTTTTTTTTTTTTAAATTATTATCGTATTGTAAACTGTCAAATGGCATTATTTTCAGCAGGCAGTAATGCAGCTGCCTAAGTTTTATAACTTCATAAGCATAGAATTCATTTATACGGGAACTGGAACTGAAAGAGCGGCTTTTGTTACTCAGTTCTTTTGATGCAAGCCTGCATGTTGACAGTCTTACCTGGTGTAAGAATATGCTGAGTCTGGCTTGGTTGATTCTTTGTTTTTGTGGTGGTGTGTTGTGGTTTGGTTGGTTGGTTTTAGGTTTTTTTTGTTGTCATGTGGAGTTTTGGGGGTGTTTTTTGGTATGTGTGGTGCCGTTTTTTGGGGGGGGTTTCTTTTTGGGGTGGGGCATGTTTTTTGCTTGTTTGGTACTGTTTCAACTCCAGGTTAGAGATACAGGAGAAACTCTACAGAGAACTTTTAATTCATGGTGTATTTCCAATGACAAATGCACGCTGTCACTTTTGGAGCAAAATTATGTGTGTTTGTGGAGCAGATGGTGGGTCTGCTTCAAAACTGACCGCACAGCAAAGTAGCGAGCTGCACAGTGTTGGTGAGAAAACAGTGCAGTGGAGAGAAATGACAGAGTCATCTACAAGTTGACTACTCCCTGCACATGGGCATTGCATGGTTGACTTGCTAGACATCTTTCACATAGAACATGTCATTTCTTACAACCTTTTTTTGGTTCTTGTAGTCCTGATGTATTACAAATACAGCATTGCTGTAGACCCTCTTAAAGCTGTGCCAACCTTGTGCCAACTGTGCCTTCCCTTCAAGTGGTCTTAACTGTCTTTCTGAGTTATAGCCTTTCAAGCATGCCTGATAAATGAAAGTCTGAAACAGTGTTTGTATTTAAGCTTAAAAATATGCATAACGTAAAGCTATTCAGAAGTAAGGAGTTGAACCTGCACATTGGGTTTCAGCCGTTGAACCAAAGACAGAAAGATGACTGAATTTAGTCTTAAATTTTACAGAGCTAAATTTAATGGTGAGCACATCACACTCTGGTGATTGTTTTCAGTGCTGCTTTATTAAGTTATGTAATGGCAAGAGTTCAAACTCTAGACATTGTTGAAACGGTAGATTTAGAGACTACGTTATGATGCTTGTCAGTAACGAGTATATGGGTTTTCAAAGCGCAGAGATTTTTACCTTAGATACCGCCGCAGCTTGTGACTTTTATTTAAATAGTTTGGAGGTTTTAGACTTAATACTCTGCTTTTTAAAAATGTTTTAAAATCTTGTTTTATTCCCCAAAGATTTGTTTTCTGCTGTTGCGATTAGATGATGACAGCTAGCTGGCTTTTAAAATTGATCAGGAAGTATTCTGGCAGTCATTCAGTGTTGTAATAGCACTTTAATGGATATGAGCTATTCACCCAGATCAGACTCAATGTCAAAACAGGCGAAAATACAGCTGTCACTCTGGACAAGAAGTTACACATGCAGGCAGCTGCTAATAATACCAGAAAGGCAGCCTTATAATAATGCTTTAAAGGTTCATGCGTGTATATGCATACATACTGCTTCTACATGTGTAGACGCCTCATAACAAACATGCTAGAGATGTGATTTTCTAGCCATGGGTGTGCTTAGGAAAAAGAGAAGTAAAACATACTCTGACCTGTGAAGAAGTTGTGGTAAGTTCATTACATGCTGGTGGGCTCCCAGTTTTTTTAAAGAGGCTCTGAATGATGTGTTGCTAGGACTGTGGTGTAAATTTTATCTTCTAACAATATGCTGACTACTTTGTGGGTCCTCATTTAATGCACATGCTGTGCTGTTGGTTTCAGTGGAACTTTGACCATGCATATAGATCAAGAATATGACTATAGAAGTGCAGTGGCTTTTTAAAAGGCAGTTTTCTGTCAGAAAATTTAATAACAGTATCTTAAAGATCATATATATATGACAGAATCTCATTTTTTTTGTCAGGGGACTTTGCTCTCCTTTGTGTGTGTGCTAGGGTTTACACTGGTCACATACACGGTTTATTTTAAGACCCTTCAATGTCAGAGAGAAGTAATTGGATAATGTTCATGTGGACAAAAGCATTCATGTTTTTCTATCATGAAAAGCATATCTATATATTATACATGTATAGTTATCTATACATAGAGCCAATATTTAATACAAATTAAAACTATGATTTCTAGGGATGGCGTGTTTTCTTTCCTATTTGGAATATTAGGATGGAGATAAGTAAATGTAGAGTACAGAAATGCATTGCTGTTTGCCTAAATAATGCTCAAGAAAGTCAAGAGCCAGTGAGATTGGGGAGCACCTTGTACCCCCTTTTACAACACAGTACAACATCTCTTGCCTAATACAGGCTATTGCCAAAGCTAATTGGATAGTACAGGTGATGGTGATGTCTTTGCATGATTTCTTTTTTCTACTCTTGCTTTCCTCAATGAGTCTGGTGGCTTAATTTTGTCTTTTTAAGTTTCGTGGTTTTTTTTTTTTAGAGTTTTAGCTTAATGTATTTCCCAATGTTAAAAATATGTGAGAATTGGAATCTGCAATTTTACAAGAAATGCTGGATGTCCTCTGAGTATATTAAACATGTTCACATAGCTCCCTAAGCTAAAGGGACAAATTCAGATGTCAGAGGAGAGTATTTTGGGAAGGCCATGAAATAGTAAGTTACCTATTGTGCTTGTATATAAATGTAAAGATTCTGTAATGAAGTTTGAGACTTAATAATTATATATATATATATATATATACACACACACAACTATATTCCTGAGCTTTCTCTTTTTCAGACACACACTAAACCTACACACACAAACCGCATTCAGCAAGCACGGGGAGGATAAAATTGGCCAAAAACTTGAGGGTTAGCTCTCCTTTTGTGTGGCTCAGAGGCAAGGAAGGACTCTGAACAGGCCAGTGAGGTAGTCCATGCTAAAATGAGAAGTCTTCTGACTGGACTGAGACATCTGGGACAGGGCTGTCCTTGGGGACAGCAGGTAGAGGAATGCGTGTCCCCTTAGATTCCTGAAGCACTGAGAGAAGGAGGAGTGGGGACTAGCCCATGTGCCATTCTTGTTGGCTAAAGCACTTCTGGTTTTTGTGTCACTTCTAATCTACAGTGAAAATAAAAGTAAGCAGTAGTGCTATGTGTGACATGCATATCGGGAGTATGCACTTAACAGACTCATTTCTGTTCCTCTTTAGACATGTAGCTCTCTATTAGACTTGAAATTTTACCTACATAAATGGAATAAGGTAATACTCTGTATAAGCAAATCTGTACTGTGTATTGCTTGCTATATATCTGAAAGCGAGCCATCTGTTGCATCCTTTTGTAACCTTCTCCTGCAGAAGGGAGTTATTTGCAAGCTCATATATTCCTCCTGGGTGGCTGGATTTTCAGGAAAATGCAGAGTTTTAAAGTCTTTACAATGTACAGTTCAGGAATTGTATTGTTTTGGCTATTTAAAATGTGAATCTCTTCACTCTAGCAAAATTTCTGAAGAGAAAATGACCAGTATGGTGTTTACTCACAGATGCTGTGGGATTGCTTATTGTTTGGTTTTTGTTTTGAAGTCAACTGAATCGCAAGAAATTATCTTTAAAACACTCACCAGAAAGAATGTTTTCCTGCCTCCAAACTTACGTTATTTTTCTCCACAATTGTGTCTGCCCCTCCAAATTGAAAATTTACTTCTTTGGCCAATAATGCATGATGTTGATCTGCCTAATGCTCCTTTTCTGCTCTCTTGCTAGTCTGTGAAAGATTTACAGGGCCTATGACTGCTCAGCACATTGAGAAGCAAATACGCACCTCTGCGTTCCTTTGACTTACAGGCTTTTAGAACTGGTTCCCACCACGGTAACCACATATGGCTGTGGAATTGGGATCATGGCAGACTTACAGCACAGGCATCTAATGACTTGCTGCGCCTGGTATAAATTGCTCAAACAGCATCCTTCCAGGTTTTCCTCTCAAGGGAGCAAATGCTTTAAAGAATGACCTTCCTCTGCCCCAGCACGTCAACCTGGAAAGTTTCTATTTGCTATTGAATTCTTGACAAGTAATAGGCAGTACTTAAACCTACTTAGGACATAAAATGTGAAAGATATGCTGCCTTTTTTCTTTAAACCAGCATTGTTTTCTTTAATATCAGATAAAAAGTATGTTGCTTGCATTTCAGATTTTTCTTTCCTTTTTTTTTCTTGTGCCAAGGCATCCGAAAAGGCATTTTGTTTTTAAATGCCTCTTCTAAAACTAGAAGTCCTAAAATGTATTTTCAAACCCATTGTTTTCAACCTTCTCAGCCTTGAATTACACAATACTAAAGTGTTCATTCCCTCAGAACTGGAAGGACTAATACTACCCTCTCTGCTTCCAATAAATGGCAATGCTAAAAATATTCATTATCTTACAGTCCTCTTTCTGAAACATCAAATCCATGAGTGTTTTGCTCTAACAGAAAACCAGTTTGTTTTAAGTCATCATTAAGCAAGCAGACAGCTATTCCAGCATTGTCTTTGTGATCAGTTGTTCTGATACCGGTTCTGAATGGAGTCTTGCTACGTCCACTCAGTGGAAATCCCTGAAGTTTTTTCATAGTCACTTTTCTTAAAGCAAAATTAGAAACTATTGTTAAGATTCGGCGGACAAAATGTTATTAAAACCAAAGAGAATCCCCATCAGTTGTCCTACTTTCGTTAAACTGAGAAAAATAATGTGCAATTATGGCTAATTACATACAATCCTTAGTAATCCTCTGCAGAAAGTACAAACTATCAGGCCCCACAGTCCTTTTCAGGACTTGAGTTGCTTACATGTGAATCTGGGGGGGGGGCGGGTGTGTGTGTGGTGTTTTTTGTGGTGGGTTTTTTTGGTGTTCTTTAGTATGTTCAGTTCAGTGCTGACTTTTCAACAATCTTATGATTTGATATGGAATGCTGGTTAGCAAGGTAGTGGAAAAAACCAGACCCCAATAAAGCTGGAAAAAAGGTAATTAAAAAATAACCAAAACTGATTTTTGCCCTTCTTTAGAAATAGTAACATTTGTGAGGTTTAGAAGTGTTATCTTTGGAGATTTTCTCACTTGGGCAAATAGTTCATCTGAAAGAAGCATCTATGGGCACTTCCCAAATATATTTGTTGTCTATGCTTTTAGGGGGATATATTTGCTCCTTTTGTATTAGTCACAGCAGGGGAGGGAATTCTTTCATTCTCAAAAGCACTGTGTGACTGTTACTTTTGTATAATTGAGATCTGTTGTGTTTTGGTATCCATGTTTAAAAAAAAAAAAAAAAGAAAGATACAAAACCCAAGCAAATCGCAAGTGGCGTGGATTAAGAGACAGCCTTGTAAAGGTATGTTTCTAGCAAGTTTACTTCTCTAGGGATTAAGTCGACTGTGCAGAAGCTCGCTGTGTTTTAGGTCAATCTGTGAAAATGGCTAGTGTAGAACTGAAAGTTTCTATTCACACCATTTACTCCAAATATTGTAGTTTAGATGAGATTGTTGCTGAAGTGGCTGAATGTTTTTGTAAAAGCATCTTACAAGTAGAAGATGCAATTTAATGCTTTGCACTTGATTGAGTTTCATTTTTTTCAGGTTGTTGTTTCAGTATAGAAAGTAAACTGCACTGCAGTTTACTTGGAACACACCCACCTGCCAGGCTCTCTTTGCTTAAAAGCATGTATGTTGTGTCCGTAAAGGCTTGAGTTTTTCTTGTTGTTTGGTTTTTGGTTTGCCTTGCATTTTTTTTTTTTTGTTATCCAGGGAGGCGTTAGTATTAATTAGCACATAAGTAATATGACTATTTATCATTTTCATTGCAGGGTCTAAGGCTGATCCTTTTACACTCTATAAATATTAAAAAAATATATATATGAAAGGTTAGACTCTTGAAGTTTTAATTTGTCTATTTACCACCGTTATTCCCTGAGGCCTGTGTTTTATGCACACACGTTTCAAGAGCATGCTTTACTGCTAACTGAACTTGACCTGAGCCCCTTTGCCTATCTCTTTCTTTCTTGTTCCCATACCTTGCACTCAAAGACAAAACTTAGACTTCAGATTTCTTTAAATTGTCAATCAACTCTTTTTGACAGCACAGGTTATGTCAGTTAATGGGGTGATGGAGGACTTGGAGGGAACGGTAGAACTTCGTCCCAGTACTGAGAAATCCAGGATCTAGATAATTTGGGGAACACAACAGCTTCATGCCTCTCTAGCCCATAGCCACAGTGACCACTCCAGCTTGTGGAATGGTTGGCACTACTGCCGCACGTTTCTCCAGCCATGGAGTGTGTGGTAGCAGCCGGTACAGCTGTTGCTGTAAGAATTTCTGAGGAATGCCCCCGGTGATGCCACATCACTTGACATGTTCTTTCCCACCTGAGGAATATCCGCAGCAGTGGATGGCACGAACCTTTCTGTGGTGTGTGCGCAGACCTTGGGCTCAATTCGAACTCTAATGAAAGGAAGTCCTATAGCTGTATACTTTCCCTATATGCCAACTGGTGTGTCCCAGATAAGCATAGCTGCTATGCTGGTATCTGGGCTGTGTGGGGGTGGGAGTGTATAAAAGAGTGGGGACTCATGCCACTGGGGTCACTGAACTTTCAATTAGACTTGGAGTTGGAGTTAGGCCTGGTGTATGATAGGCAATCGCTGTGGACTATGTTGAATTATTGTGTTTTGATTTTGTTTAACTATTTGGGATTTACAGCTTGTTCCTTATGGGTGGCTCGCAGGCCCTGTTCTCAAAACTGCATGTGAAAATAGCCTAGTCTATTGTTGTCTTAATGATTTATTCTCTTGCGAAGGTCCTTATCCATTAAAAATAGCAATCCTCTGTCCAACTGTAAATGGAAAAATGACTTTATTTTGGCTACCACTAACATCTGGGAATCCAGTGACAGATGTGAGAGAAAAATGTCTTGATACTCATGTTGTTCCCTGTTAATAAGAGCTAGCTCTGGATACTAGCACCATGAGGCTAGAGAAATGTCTGTCCCCTTGGCCTCTGCTCCTGGAGCTGAGTCTGCAGCTACTCTGCAGTTCATGGTCTTTAAGAAACAATCCCAAGCATCACCATGCCTTTGGATGTTCCTGAGAGGAGCCATCACAGGCAGTTTAACTATACTCCACATATCAGAGGCGATAGAATCATATGATGCGTGGTGTCAGCAGGAGCCTGTAGATCAAATAGCGTTAGTGGGTTTTGACTTTGTCCGTAGCCAGCAGGTGCTAATCCACTGAAGCCTCACTCAAGGCTGTGTAAGATTTCTATACGTTTACAGCACACCATTATGGAAGTTGAAGAATTATTGAGAAGCGGTAACTATGATGGAATTTTGCAGTGCAAGCTAATGACATTTCCTTGTGGATCGTTCTGCATGGAGTAGCTAATCTCTGCCATCACTTCAGTTTGTTAACTGTAGCCACTGTTTGAATTTTTTTTTTTTCCCCTCTGCATGCACAGCAGCCTCAGCTGTTTTGTGGCAGGCTGGTAGTACACACACACACCCTGCATGGCCACCTTTTGCCCTCCTCTGTCTTAGTGAGGGGCCCGTCTGCCCAGCTCCAGCGTGTAGCAGAGAGGAGCATCTGGCCCTTTGTGATTGGAAACTTGCTGGGTAACTGATTCCTTATGCAGAATTAAGGATGCTGAAATAGACCCTGATGACAGCAAAGCTTTCATGAGAGGGTTCAAGAAGTTGACATTGATGCCTTAGAACAGTTGAAAAGAAATAATGACGTGGAAGTGAACTAATATAAATAATTTAATAGGAAATCTCTGTGCAGTCTCAAATACAGTCCTCTTTTGTTCTGAAATGTGTCAGTGTCTGGCTATTTTGCTGGTGTTATGGAGCCAGTATAAAGATCTAGAAAAGTTGTAAAATATTGTCACCAGCAGAATAGCGGAGTTGGAGGATTTCAAAAAGAACAGCAGTTTTTCAGAGAACAAATTATGCAAAGAAACATCAGGGGAGGGAAGGAGCACTTTATCCTTACAGGTCTTAACATTTTACCATTACCCTGTATGTGATCTTAACAGTTTGGGAGTTGACACTTTTACAATGTACTGGGCAACAGTGCTGGAAATTCAGTTTCCCGGTGTTGGAAAAAAATTGAACAAGGATAGCCTGTTATCCAAGTAACTTGAGAAATATATCCCTTTAGTTATGTTTAATGCTTTACTCATCAGAACTGTTTTTTTATCAATTAAAAAAAAAAAGGGGGGGGGTGTCAGAAGCTGGCCATTACTACTAGGTGACAAAATATGAATAATCATCAATGCTGTTCTACAAAGCAGTTAGGGGTAGTCAGTAATATCCTTTGCTGGGAGTAGTCAGGGTTATTTGGAATGATCAGTTTAAAAATGAAATGAAGCAAAATGAAGTTGTGCACCACCTATTCACCTATTTGTATGTTTACTATACTGCTGCATTAAAAATATTTTGTCAAGGGTGGCTTTTTTCTTTGCACTGAGCGTGCCTGTGTGTGTAGCTGGGAGGTTTGTGTGAACAGATTCTCTCTCCTTTAGTTTTTTAAGACTTTTGGCTTAGGTTCATGCGGCTTAATGATGTTTTAATAAAAGATTAGGATATTGTATGCAGTTGTCTTCAGCAGCATGAACATTAGAACAAAGTATGGTTTCATTAGTAGGCTTCATCTATAGCAGTTTTCTGGGTTTGAGGTAACACTTGTATACACCAAGCTGGGAGGCAACAGACCTAATCTTACACAGGTTTTGGTTTGTTTTTTTTTTTTTTTTCCCGGAGTCCTCTTCTGCTATCCGGTTGCAGTCTAATTTCCATTGTATTCACTCCGCTATAGAAATACTTAATGTCAGGAAGGAGATATTTACTGGAATACACGAGTCCAGAATTCATCATGATTCAGTGTGAAATCCGCTCGCCCTTTGCTCCCCACCCCCTCTTGAATTGGAATGAAATGTGCCTTAAACTGAAGTGAAATACATCACATGCAGCAACAGTGGGCCCTCGCTTCGCCTCTATTCCTGGTGTGAAATCGATACACTATCTTTCCTCCTGACCTGTTCTGTGACCTCCATCGCAGCTTTCATGCTGAACAGCAATTGCTTTGAACAGCCTGGGTCTGCCACAGCTCACAAATGATTCTCGGCCTCTGTCTAAAACTGGTGCTGATAACAAAGGCTTGATTTTAAATAATGCAGTTGTAGTCATCTTCTAATTATGAATTACATGAAAGTGCATGGTCTTCTATTATTAAACATTTTCAATAGCAAGTACAGTATGTATGCAGCCAGAATAATTCCTCACTGAGAAGACGCAGGAGTTCTGTTCCTAAACGTATCTGATAAAGTTTATGTTGTTATGGAAGAGGAGAAATGTAGCAAATACTTCAGAAGACTATTCATGCTACTTTTAAGTGGAAACACATTTTTCTTTGACTTTATCACTGGCTAATATGGTACAATTTTTTTACTAACATTGGAATTTTCAAAGGAAAAAACATATTGAACGATGCATACATTCAAAGGAAGGGGACTGTTTCTTGAGCTAAGATGTTTTAAAGCTGTTGCAAAACTAAGCAAAACCCAGTCCTTTGCTTAAGACGACAAAAATTAAAAGAGAAAGGAAAATACATTCTGCATTCCTGATTACTAACTAATAGTGATTCAGGAAATTTCAGCATTTTGAAGACTTACTTATTTATGAGCATGATTTACCAGAGGATTACTGAAAGCAATGACGAATTGAAGATATAACGGGCATTTATGCTTGCACCAAGAAGTCTATTGTGCTGTTAGCTAGATTACTTTAATAGCCTTTACTGGCTTTGAAATCAAGAAGCTTCACAAACTGCTGGATAAGCGTTCATTTTACCAAAATTTTGTGGTAGGAAATAGGATATCCACAGATTTCTGTTATGAAATGAATGTCTCTTAATAGAGTATTCCTCTGCCATTCTTCTCCCCAAAACAAAAATGTGACTGTAGCAATTTTGGCATCATGATTGAAGTAAAAATCGGCTTTCAACGTAATATAGTTTACTAAGCAATGCTAAACCCTGTAATGATAACTGTACTGTCTGGATTTCACTTATTTATGAAACTGTTTACAATCAAATTAGTAAGAGTATATTGCTCTACATATACATTTTAACAATACTTAACTATATAAAAAATCTAATTCTTTTATTGTTCCTTCATGTATTCATTCCAGCTGTTACCAGCTTGGATTTCTTTTATCACTAGAATCTGGGAAGAGAGAGATGTATAATGATGGTGTCTGTATAATACAAAGAACCATAAGAGTGGTTGTGAATCACTGGTGTCAGACTAAGTAGTATGTTACTGAAATAATATCCGTCTGTTAAGTGATACCTGTTTAGAACGTTTTCCAGTGATCTTTATAGTGTTAAGAGTTTTACCATTAACGGTCACCTTTACTTGGAGATCTTAAGGTCTGTAAAACTTGCTGCGTTTCAAAAATGTAATCATATCATTGTAATGATGGGACTTGGGACATACCTAGTGATGCAGTATCACTGTCCAGTACCAGTAGTTAAAAAACCCACAACAACCAACAACCAAAAAACCTAACTCTTTTAAGAGTTCTCTTAAAACATGCCAACATGCTTAAATGGGCTCAAAAGAATCAGATAACTAGGAATCAAAAATAAAATAAACAGGTGGTGCTGCTGGGAAGCTTTTTGTATTCTTCTTCCTTTCTAAGGAAGTTGAAATGCTTCTTAAAAAATAAAAATTCTACTGCATTATTCTCTGAGGCTTTCAGTGCCACCAGCTGTTTTCTCTCCATTAATACATTTAAATTGCTTTATGTTTTCACTCATTGTTCATGAAGAGGTGTATATAAAAAAAAAAAGCCTTTCAGAATAGGTCCAAGTCAGCAATAGGCAATGAGGCGTTGGTATATTTGAGCTCTAGTTACTAAGACCATTTATTCCTTAACATCAACATTGTCCTTTTTTGACTGCTAAATGACGTCTGTGGTTTCCTGTACAACTCCAGGCTTATTTTCGTTAATTTTAGACTGATCTCTGGTAGTTGTTTGTTTTAAAAAGTCATTTAAAACATGTTGTACTCTAAATGCAGATGAAGTGACATAATGCAATATATGCAGCTCAACCCAATATTAAAGAACAGATATGTGTGCAGTGGTGTAGTTTCAAGGAATAATATCCCCATTCAGTTATCTGCAGACAAACACAAGTTGATACGGTTGCTTACAGTGTTGCATAAAAATTACGTACCCATAATGGAAACTGCACTTGAAAAACAGGAGGGAGAATTTTTGTTACTTAGGAGTCAGTTCCTGTTCGGATGTGTGTATGCGAGTGGCGTGCTTGCACACTTCTCCACGTGTAGCGCTACAGGCATAGGTTCAGCATCTGCAAAAGCTTAGGCTCCAAGTAAGCACAGGGAGAATAAGTGTTGTTGCTGATGTTCTTTCTTTGTAAACACGGTCTTAGTTGACCGTAATCTTTCTGTGAGGGTGTATTTTGTGAGGAATTGCCACACAGTTGTTCAAGAATTGTTCTTGTCACTCAAGATCAATAGTAGGGGTCTGCCACTCATAGGAATAATCAGTTTTAATGGTAAGAGACTTAAGCAACCGTATAGTGCTGCTTCAAAAAACATTTTGAGCACAATAGTATGCTAACCTAAAAAAAGGGGGGAGTATTTCTCACTTTTCCTATCATGGAATACTCCCAAACAACATTTTCCAAACATTTTATTAAAGTTGAATTCCCATAGCCAGAAGTTTTTTTTTTTATCATTATTGTGAATGTGAACAAGTAATAGAGTGTATGTTCCCTCCAATGAATTGCTGTGCAACAAGACTTGATGCTAATTCTACCTTTCCCAAAATCTGATATCAAGTAATTTATCTTCTAAATAATACTCCTGAGTACTAAACCTGAAATGTTTTGGCGTCAGCCCAAGTCAAACTTCAGGAAGCTTATTCTCAGGAGCATATTCCCTACCTCTGTGAAGTTAATTGTTATAATGAATAGAATACATGTGTCAAGATATTACTTATGAATTTTACCCATTTTACATTTTGTTCCTGAAACAGAAACATCAGAATGACAGCTGAAGCTCACATAAAGGTTTTGGAGGCAATTTTTTTTAAAGGGAAAAACAAATGTTGAGAGATAAATGTGCTAAACTGGACAAATCTTATCCCCTTGTCTGAGGGCTTTGAAAAAGTTTATTGATATGCAGTAGGAAGAATGTTTGCCACTGTGTTCTGCAGAGCTCTGCATGAGACCTTCCTCCATCATGCTGTCCTAGGAGATCCTGTTGGTGGAAATAGATGAGTCTAACTACGTGAATCCAACAGCAAAAAATACTGTATATGCTGGGGTACTGAGGACATAGGCTTTCAACCTGTGGGGGCAAGTCTTACAGCATCAGCCACTGGTTATTTTTTTTCTGCTTCGCTCTGATATCAGGGAATGAAATCTACAGTCCTATACAGACCTCTTAGATTATGGACTGAAGATTACATGTAGCCCTATGGGTCTGGTTCTGCTACTGATTCCATTCTGTGCCAAAACAATAGCAAAATGAAGGTTCAAGCATTTAAAAAAATACTTTGCTTATCCCACTAACAATATGAGTAAAACTAACTTAAAGGCATTTTTTTTGTCCACTTTACAATAAGTCACATTTCATTTGAAAGAAAAAAAAGCTTAGAACTTAAATATATAGAAAAAGCAAGGATGACTCCTATGCTTGAAAACAGTGCCTTTCTGATCTATTAGAAATTTATCAAATATAAATTGGAATGAGGAACAAAGGTGATACTTCTGACTGTCAAAAGCTTATGGAAGTGTCCCCCACTATTAAATTTTCCTAAAAAAATTTTCTAATTTTATAAGCCTTTTAAAAAGGGAATAAGATACAGAAGCAGCTCACTTCTGCTTAGTTTTGCAGAGATTAGAAGGAACTGTGAGGGACTTCTGAGGCACCTTGCTGAGCTAACAGGCAGCATAATGACAAATGATTCATTGCTGACAGATGAAACATAGTCCACACTGGAAAAAAAAATAATCTGAACTACTAATACACATTGCTGGGTTCTAAATTAACTATAACCTAGAGGAAACATGCCTTGATGTCACTGTGGGCAGCTTAGTGAAAATCTTTGCTTTAGTGTGAAACACTAAACATAAAAGCAAACAAAGTGTTAAGCAATATTGAGGGATGACGTAGAAAATAGTATTGAAAATGCATCTAATGATACTATAGTGTGAGCATTACAACAAATATGGTATATAGATCAGTTGTATGACATCACTTGAATAATGGGTTCAGTTCTGATCACTGTGAGAAAGATATAGCAAGAATAGAGGTAGTCTGAAACAACAAAATTTATTTGTGTTTAACAGGAAGAGGCTGAAGAGATTGCCTAAGTATCAAGAGAAATAAGATGAGAAATGAAAGCCATACAAAATACTAAGAGATACACACTGAATGCTCATATTTACTATGTTTTTAATGGGAGATGCAAATAAATATAAAGTAAAATTAAAAGTTGACAAGTTAAGAATACAAAAATGTATTCAATCTCCCTCCCTCCACAGTATGATTAATTATTGAATTTCATTGCCCTCTACATCCTTGATATCAAAAATGTAGAAAGACTCAGAAAGGATTTGACATTTGTTGAAGTATTGAGGACATTCATCATTTCAGCAGGGGATGGACCAAGGGTTGGGAATTCCAGACCTCACTTCACTTTTGTCTCATACTGACCTGCTCTGTGACCTTGGGCTTCACCTCCCAGTCTCTCTGAGCTGCAGATGCTTTTAGTTGTAAAGGACCCAGGACAAGACTTACAAAACTATTCAACTACTTAACTTGTAAGCAGGTGCTAAGCTACCTATTTAATCAATATGAAGTTAGGTTCCTATGTAAGAATTAACTGTCCAAGTGTCCTCCTGGACAGAGGTCCCTGATGATCTCTATGTAAGCAATATTAGATTTCAGAAAAGTTTTAAAAACCAAAACCACACTAAACCCACAAACCAAAAACAGACTGGTTCTATATGTTAGTTTTATATTATAGTCCAGTGCCCTGGAAATGGCTTTAAGTCCTTCTAGCTACATATTACTGTCAATTTTGCTAGAAGGAGTTTTACCAGCAGAAGCCAACCCTGAATTTTATGATGGGGGGGGGCGTGTCATGCATGCAAGTCAGCCAGAGCCTTAATACTTTTCTGTTAAGGTATCCTCCTACATGCTGCAGTAAGGATTAGGGTTATGTGTATAGGACGCTGTGGTTTAGGCAGCAGGTAAATGCAGACATGGGCTATAAGGGACACTTATTTCTAGAAACAAAGGTCCGTATTGATTGTGTTCTATCATATACTTTGGTGCCTCTGAGCTGTTGCCTGTTCTTTTCTGCCTGCGCTGATGTTCCTCAAATCTTGACCTGATTCTGTTCTAGAGGATGTTGTAACACTTCTGCATCCTGCTTGGAAATGTGATGGTACAGAAAACACATTTAAGTTTGTTTGGTTTTTTTTCTCCTGAATGATGTACAGACTAGGGATAGAAATGAGTGGTGATTCTACGGGTGGCCTGACTGCTTCAGCCTCTTCCTTTCTTCAGGAGGATGTCAGAGATACCCAAAGTGTCAGGCAGAAGGCCAGGTTTTATCCTACCTTTTTCTCTGAGCGTTGGTCAGATAATGGCCTTCTTACCATACAAGCTTCCTTCACATGGTAGGAAGGAATTTTGTACCACGTTCTATGTTTTAGCTTTAAAATACTTAATTTCCAAAGAGAAAGCATGAATATAACTACTCAAAGTTACTCATGTGTATAGCTTAAAAAAAAAAAGTGGTAGGACCTCATTCTAAAGTTGTCTCTGCACGAAAATGAGTGAAATAAGAAAGTGAGGAAAGAGGATATGGGGATACATAGAAAGCTGAAGTAATACAGGGAAAAACTGGCTAGAGGTCAAAGCAAAGACAACTCAAGTTTTAATTTGGATATTTTAAGTACATCTGAGTCTCTGTAATATTTTTCTATTTCCATGGCTGATGTCATTTAAGTTTCGGCTATGAGGTAGAAATTTTTCTTTCCTTATGTTAAAATTCTGAAGTTTATATATTCACAGATTAAAAAAGGCTAATGAAATGGTTTAATGTTCATTAAAAAAAAAAGTCACAGTAATTGGAAACCTTGAACCAGATTCATATAGCCTTATTGACACCCAATGCTTATGTTTTCCACTGACTGACTGTCTCTGAAAACTGAGGCCTAGGGCTGTCTGAATCTGGGCCCTCACACTCTTCATCCTGAAGTTTTCTATGAAAAAAAACTTGTCCCCTGGAAGCAATGTTACCATCCTGATATTTTCAGGATAAGAACAGGATAAGGTGTTCAGAACAAACTTGTCAATTCTCAGAGGAAGCTTTAATTCATGCTACTTTTACTGATTAGGTGGTGAACCTTTCAATGTAGGAGCTTTCCAACACAGAAAATGTGCTTCCAACACCAAGCCTGTGTTACTACTACAAGCTCCAAAAATTATGTTGATCCATGCAGGCATGGAAAAGAAGCAGAAGTCAGTGGTGTGTAAGAATTGGAGTTAAATGTAGCACCTTGATCTCTGCTAAAAATTATCTGGGAATGCTTAGAAGATAGGAACGAAGTTAGAGAAAGGTAGATCTTGCACAATTTCTGGTTTATTTTCAAATATTTAATGGGAAAAATATTTTGGTGTCTGGAAATTAAATGACCAGATTTAACTGTAGGCACCAGATCTGATGAACCTTACCACAGTTATGCCGCCAAAAGGAGGCGGGGTGGGGGGAAATGTTATTCACTATAGCCTACTAGGTCTCCCCAAGAACGTTCAACAATCCAGCAGAACTTCCAAATTGCCATTTTGAGTGAGAATGGTCAGCTAGCTCCATGAAGTCTGTAGTTACAACACTTGATTGCTTTCCATGTTGTGTTCAGTGAGCTATCATCCATACCAGGACAACAGGGAGGCTGAGACCCAGCTTTGTCTTACACCAACGGCATACATAGAATGCTGAGTGACACTTGCTCCATAGCTGTTCTTCTGGCCCATCCAAATATGAAGAGTGGCAAAATGCTATTCTTTGTCTCTCTTACAAGAGAGAAAATTCAAAGTAATTTGGGGTCGTTCTTCATCTATCTCCACGCTCTTCTAAGAGGAAGAAGAAAGCAGCTCCTCAAGCCCATCTCTGACTTGCTAGAGGCTGCTGACAGCAATACGTTGGGTTGGTGGCAGGGGGAAAGGCAACCCACGCAGTTTAAAAAAATCAGCCTGAATGTTTGTCTTGCAAGAAAGATGACAATCCTCTTTGTAAAGAGGAGTAATGCTGCTACAAAAATTACATGGACAAATTGTTTATACTTGGCTAGTTTTTAATATCATGGTGATATGCAATGCATATTTTAAAAGAACAAGTAATCTGGTTCCTAACATCTTCTAAATACAGACATTGCCAAATCTCAGAATTTTCAATCACAACGAGAAATCAAGCTTACGTATTGGACTGCTACCTCTGAACTTGCGTCTGTGCTAAAGAGGATGGGGATATGGGACCAAAAAGCTAATCTCTTTCAAAACTTTTTTTTTTCTATATTGAAATCCTGTTTTTAGTAAGTGTAAGGACTTCTGCTGAAAGTTAAATGGCTAATACCAATGTCTGTGGTTCTTGGATGTCCTTGATATATGCTTTGCTTATGTACCCAATTCAACTTTACTGTCATTTTTTGAAAACCACAGAGTTAAATGGACAAAACTTATTTCCCCGATTCTCTTTCTATAACTTTCTATAAACTGTTTCATTAAATCCCTTTGCTACATTGCTTAATGAAGTAACAAGTTCTGCTTGAATTTTTGAGAGCCAGAGACCAAATGATACAAAAAAACGTGAATGCAAGGACAGTCTTATTTCACCATCCACTTTGAATAGATATGAGCTATAATCGCCATCTTCTGTAGGGAACTATGACTCTTTAAAAAACTAGAGTATTAATAAATGTTAAGTTTGGATGCTGAAACAGTAGGCAGATATATAATCAGAGTTAATTTTAAAGAAAGTCACCTTGGAATGGGTGTAAAATTCTTGCACCTTAAGATTATATCTCTTCTGAAGAAAGACATCGGATCTCTACAGAAAACATTATTACTTAGAATTCTCCTTACTGGCAGGATGTATATAGAGTAGTAATTTTAAGGCTTCATATCTATATTTAGAAAGAACTGTAATTCTAGGAACTGTCCTAATTCTGTGCAAGACATGCCAGTCAAGGTACTATCTGGTATTTTTGACTCCCACAAAAAAGGGCATTTTTCTAAGAGCCATATTGTACCAATTCACATAGGACATACTGGAATTATAGAGTCTCTGCCTATGTGTCAGCCTTAACTCTGAATTTTCTTGCTTTCCAAGATTGTTAGCTATTTGCATTGCTTCACTTAAGATTTTTCTTTTTTTAAGATAGTTTAATATCTTACTTATCAGAGAAAAGCAGGGTCCAGTTAGTTAAGGTTTCAGTTGTACGTGGAACGCGACTTCCTAAGCTTGTCATGCATCAAACTGTTATGGGTGGCAATTGTTTAAAAAAATTCATTTTGTTATGAACTAGCCTGTTTTCAACTGGGCTGTTCAGAGATGGATTGCTTTCTGGAGTTTTTGACAGGTGTAATTGTTAAGGCGTCATCTGTTCTTGTTTGCACAAAATACATTTTAGCCAACTGTAGGACTTGCCCGCTAATCTTTCTCACATCATTCCATTCTTTGCTTGCCACTAGACAAATCCCCTGTTATTTGACCAGATGGTGGAAAATCCATTCTCATGATAAGTTGCTTCTAGTTTGCATTTAGATTACCTGCAAAAATGGAACAATTTACTACTCTGCCTCTAACCATCTCTTTCCTCCTTTTTTCCCTTAGTTTGACTTCTTGTAACTAATTATTTAAATTCTGCCCTGTGAGTTAAAATTAGTCATAGCTTACACGTTCCACATGTATGTAAATGCACTTAAGTTCCACCTCAAGTTGTATGATGAATTCATCTCGAGTTTAGTGACATAAAGATAGGAAGATGAGCTGTTTGATGTGCAAACACAGTAGCTTATAATCCTTTTACATCTGAGGTGGCACTTTTGAACTTTTTAGGGAAAGTATGCAACCTTTAAAAACCAAGGTCACATGTGAGAGTGCACCCAGCATCATCCCTGTGTAGCGCACACACACGAAGGAATAGAGGATACAAATATTAAGTAAAATATGTTTCATGCAGTGTTTGTAGGCATTTTGCCTGCTATGTTTCTAGCTTCTTTGGAAAATAACGTTTTGTACTACAGAGTTAGATAGTTATAACCTAAAACTCATTTTTGCCTTTAGCATCATGAAGTGGCAACTTCTACTTTGTCTAAAAGCTTATATGAGAAGAGGTGTGTGTTTTTCTCAAACCAGTCAAAACTCAACTAAAATTGAGGTGAGCTAACCACTGCAAATTGATCAGACTCAAATACTCTTCAGTGCTCTAATTTTTAATACGGAGAAAAATACAAGAAATCAATTTGAAAGCATAAAATAGAACAAGAATATACAGTACCCAGAGTGAATAGCCAATATGCAGTTTTATCTTGAGCTAAATCAATTTTCTGTGTGGAACCTGAGAGAGACACTCTATCTGCTGATGTAATGTGCTAAAAACAAGTTAGCAAAATTAATTTGGTGAAGATGGTCTAAAATTAGGGTTTGGTGGGGGGGGAGGGGAGCCCCAGCCAAGACTGATTCTCTCGGTAAACTTTTTTGGATGCTGACCAGTAATTTCTGCTATTTGTTTTGTGTGTTTGTTGGGGCTGTTCTTGTTTTGGGTTTTTTCTGTCTGGGTTTTTTAGTGAGGAATGCTGAATAAGCTGTTCTATGAGGTGGTCTTAATTTCTGACCCACAGTCTCATAGTTATCAGATAATAATTAATTATAAATGTAAATCTATTAAATGACAGCTGAAGTACATTGGGCATAGGACAGAGGGCAAATGGGTGTGATGGGTGTTAGGCAGCTTCTAAATATGTAAAATACAAACATAGTCTTTATTCAGCATAAAAGTCCATGTATGGAAATAAACTTACCATGCTAAAATGAACCTTAACAATAAGAAACATCATACAAAAAATACAGGATTTTTTTTCCCAAAGCATTGCTGTAGGAGATAGCTGCACTGGTGTGCACTTTGAAATGTATTCCGTAGTGTCTCAGGACTGCTTGTTTTTCAGGTTAAGCACAAATAGGCACCATTCTGTACTTGCTTAGATGCCATGCAATCTCAATGAAGTCAGTGGGATTTGAAGAGATTTACACTGATGTCTTATTTGGCTCAGTGTTTTGGGATAGGATTCTTTTTTTGTTATTTCTGTTGCAGCAGCGAGAGAATGGAGGAGTGTAAAATAACTCTTTAAGCAAAATTGTTAATGAGCACTGGGTAAGGACTGGGTCCAAAAAAGGTCACAGGATATTGGCTCCTGAAGTAGAACCCCGCCTTGTAATAGTGCAGAGGAAGACTTACTTCCCTTAGACTAGGATCCACAGCAGCTGCTATGTTGTTACAGAGCCTCATACATTGGTGAGTTTAAAAACAAAACACAACAAAAAACACACACCCCCCCGCCATACTCCCCACCCTCCAGAAAAATGTTCCGTGTTCTAATCTCTTCCCTGTCTTTGGTTGTGGCACCCAATTCTGGCTAGATGTAAAGTAGGATTGTGATTCACAGTCCAAACTTCTGATCTGGGCTTCAATCACAAGAATGGTTGAGGTTGGAAGGGATCTCTTGTCCAACCCTTCTGGGTTAGAAAAGCGGGGTTACCCATGGCGAGTTGTCCAGGACCCCAGGTCCAGGCAGGTTTTGTTTATCTCCATGGGTGGAAACTCCACAAGCTCTCTGGGCAACCTGTTCCAGTGCTTTGTCACCCTTGCAGTAAAAAAGTGTTTCCTAATATTCAGATGGAACCTCCTGTGTTTCCGTTTGTCTCCCCTCTATTTGGGAAAAGAGCAAGGACTTCCCTTATCATAAAAACTCCAACAAAAGCTAGCTGACAGGTATTCTACACTAGCTTGGTGCAGTGAATACTTATTTAGGGACCTATTTTATAACAAGGGTGTTCAAACCCATGTCTTCCACTTCCCAGAAGAATGCCACAACTACTTCAGAGCAAAGGCTTTCTGGAATGAGCCATATTCTACTCCACTTGTTTAACTACTCAAGTAATAGCAATAATCGGTATTACTAGTCAAGGTTCATTTGGCCAGAGAGCTGGTGGAAGAGCGAGCATAATTCTGAAGCCCTGTGATGAGGGCACTCATCTGGGAAGGATTCAGATAGTTTTTGCAAGGGCTGCTTATGCATTTTTTGAATGACTCTTCATAAAACATGTTCTCACTGGCTCCCTTTCTTTCATCCAATGAATCCTGATTTTTTTTTTTTTTTTTTAATGGTACCATTGTTTTAGCAGGAGGAGTTAACATGTCCCCCGCTTTAGAACAGTTGTTATCAAGGAGTCTGTAATCTTTGGAGCTGTGCGGGATTTACATTTAAACCTCTTTTGGCTGAGAGGCATGGAGAGCTTAGTTCTCCTGTGTCTTTGAAGCTGTGTAAAAACAGGCATCTCTTGTAGTCTTTTTAAAAAAAAAACAAACAAAAAAACCAAAAAAACCAAAACCAAACCGAACAAACCCAAAAACCAAACAAAACCCACAAAACACCCTCCCAAAAAAGGCAGGGAGGAATTCAAGTAGGAGCATGGGTCAGCCAATGTGACAGCATGCTGAAGATTGTGAAACTTGAATTCTCTTTGATGTAGGCATTTCTGGGTGACCCAAAGTGAAGTGGTTGTGTGTCTCAGGCACAAACAACAGAGAAGAAACTCTCCTCTTCTGGATTTCTCTTACTAGCCTGCATGGTTCCCCGCAGACAGCGCTTGCGTTGCGAGTCCCATTTTAAGATACTTAGCTTTCCCGGTAAGCTGTGCATGCTGCTTGGGCACCTAACTTGAAGGCTCTGTGTATCACGGTAAATAAGTCTCTCTGGCAACGCCTTAACTGGTGAATTTAGGAACATACCAGGATTTGGAGATGTTTGGTCCTGCCTTCATCATGTAGCTGTCCCCTCCCTCCTGCATTTGGGTTTCCATGGGCCAAAAACAGTGCTGAGGCATGCTCAGAGCAGGTTTCCAATTTAAATGAGCAAGGGATGAGAACTGTTAAGATACGAAACGGTGTGCGCTTGTCACTCCGTGTAGGTGCAGCCTTATTGAGGAAGGCCCTCAGTTTCCACAGTACATAACTTTCCATTTTCTTATAAATTTTGTTGCTAGATAATGATGCTAATTTTTTTCTCAAACCTTCAGTCTCAAATTACTGTTGAAACAAATATGTGATTTTAAAAAACAAGACTAGCTTAGAGCTATATAGATGTAATACTGTAAAAATAATAATAATAAATAATTCTAAATTGACAAGAATATTTTTTAAAAATTCACAGCCTAAAATTCTACATTTGAAAAATGTGTAAAATTTCTTAAATTTGTACTTACTCTAGTGAACTACCATTATATTAAAAGTGCAAAAGGTATTAATTTGTGTAAGACACAAAAGCATCTGAAAACGTGCTTTTATTTCAGAGAAGGGGGGGAGAGAAAAAAATTAAAATTGGTGGGTACTGTTTTGTGTGCAATTCCCAAGTATATTTTAAAAACAACATTGAATTTTTATAGCCAAATTATATTTTCTGCTAACAGGGAGTTGGGGAAGGATGAATAATAGAATGATTGACAAATCTTTCAGGGCCTGATTTTACAAGATGCTGCGCACCTCCTGATTGCTGCCAATCACTTTCATTTTCTTTGAGTCGATCCGAGAACATATGGCATTATTCAGATGGTGCTGAGCACCTTCAATCACAGTCCTCATAATGCCACAACATCCTCATTCTGTGCAAATGTGAGAATTGCTGTTGACATTTTAAATTGGAGGGTTATTTGGTCTTTGTCTGGACAAACTCCCAGCTGATATAAATGGATGTTCTGCCTGAGGAAGGATTGCAACAGTAAACAATAAATAATCAATTTTATAAGCTCTATTGTATATACACAAACTATGTCAAGTATCAATTTGGTTCATAAAATTCTTCTTCCACAGATATTTGGAGGGGGGGGGGAAATACTGTTCTTGTGGAGAACTGAATTTTAGTTTACTCTCAGTGCAAACTTTGAAAAGTGGAAACTCTGGATGTTATGTGCACAAGGCAGTTGATTTAAAGAGATCAGAAAGGTGTTTAATTTAAAAATAAAATTAAAAAAAAAAAATCCATTTCAACAGACTGATTTGTCCTGCATTACAGTTACCTGTAGAGAACCTCTAGTCATGTCTATCTGTTTTTGATGCCTCTACAGAATAACTGTCCAGCATCCTCTGCCCAACCAATCAGAATGTAGGAAAATCTACCGATATGACGGAATCTACTGTGAATCTACCTACCAGAAGTATGTTGAAATCTGTGTGAGTCTTGCCTCTAGCTCGTGCATTTAGTGCTCGTGCTCTCCCGCTATTCAGAAATTACACGTGTGTTGAAACCATACACTTCTACTTGCGTGCGAAACCTCTACAGCAGGGACAGAAATATGTTTAATTCTTTGGGATTGTGCTCTAAAAGCTAAAAAGCAAATAAAACCCCCTATGACTTTACTAAATCTTAGATATGCATCTGTACAGTGCAATAAACAAGAATGTATACATAGAAAATCTAGGCAAAATGTACTGCACAGGTGCTTCACATCTTAGGGATTTGAAAGGTGTGTTATGTATAAATTAGCTGTCACTTTTTTCAGTCGTGTAATGGAATGATGAGTTGTAATTTGCATAATCCTTTAAGAAGTCAAATTATACTGTCATGTAGCAGACTTAACATGCTAGCTAGGATTTCATAGCTTTGCAGCTAATTAGTATGTACCTTACAGGACAGTTAGATTGAAGTTGAGTCGTCTTGCTTTGCAGTCATTTGCCTTTGTCCCTTGCCCTAACAGAGCCCGCTTTTGTGCGGAACTCAAGATTGTTACTGGTGCTTCTGACAAAAGTGCTATTGCTGTGGGCAGGCAAATGCAATGTGCTTGACTTCTGTTACTTTTGCAATCAGTGAAGTTTCTATTTTACTATAGTAAAGATTTAATAATCTATTTCTACATAGAATTGAAAAGTATATATTTGACAGGTATGTTGTAGATGATTTTGTATTAATATATTGCAAATGCGTTATGAATTTTCTGTTATCTCACTGGATTTTTGAAACTGCTTTCTGTCACTTAGTGTTTATTTCCAACATGCTCCAAATATTTTCTTGTTTTGTATCTCAGTGTTATCATTATCATCTTGTGTATATCAGATTTCATTTTCCAAAAACCCCTTAACTTCCAAAAATCAGTTGTACTCTATATTGCAACAAAATGTTTCTTTGGCAAGGCACTCATTATTTTTTAGGTTGTATTCTCCCATCTCCTCTTCTTATTCCATAACTTGCTGCTTGTTTCCTGAATCTTTCTTTTTGTAATAGGTACAACCACATCAGTACAAGCTGTTACTTCAGTGTAAATGAAGAGTATCATTTTGGTTTACAGAAGTGAGAGAAAAAGAGAAATGTAGATTTATCAGTAGAATTACATCAATGTAACTTCGTGAGCCAAAATGAAAATCTGACCTCTTGCTTGTTTTTTTTGTGAATGGCTACTTTTGGTGTGAAATATGATTTATTAATGATTTTACACTGACTTTTAAATCTTTCTTGCATTTTCTGAATTTTGATCATTTTCCCTTCTACCTCTCTAAACAGTGGCAGTGTCCAGGGTAACTGAAGCTGTCTAGATCTAGCACGGCTTTGAGTGTCACCATAGAACTTAACTTCAGTGGTTTTACTTTTCTTGTAGCTTCAGTTCAGTAAGTGTATAAATATATTCATTTGCTTAAATGTATGAAGCAGATTTGTTGTGCACTATTTATATCAGTTTTTAGAACAACTTCAAGATTTTGAAACTTTCTGGAAATAAGAAAACTTGGCACCGTTTGTCATGAGTGTTAAATGCAGCAATGGCTTCAGTTTGCTGCAAAACAGTTGGTTATCTTAATTTTTTTTTAGTTAGGTAGAATTTTTAGTCAGTATAGTTAAAAATAGCTAGCTGTGCTGACCGCAAAATGGAATAGTAGATGTTCACTTACAAGTAGGTATACAATTGCAAATAGGCATTCGCTAAAAAGCTTTTCAAAAAAAGGCAAACTCCAAAAATCAGACTGGTGATGAAAGTGTTGGTTTTGACACCTGTTTTGTCATACCTGAAATGTGAATTTTGAAGTAGTATAGCCCAGTTCACCTCTCTTGTAAAAACATGGGTTATTTTAGAAAACTAATAGCTAGGTCTTTCTACAGAAAATACAGATTGGTTTTTTGATTAGTGAAATTTTCTCTCAGTACTTCTTCCACATTAAGTTCTCTGAGGCATTCTTTCTTCTTCCCAGTGGAAGTTTTTGGGACTTTTTCCCCACAGGAATTTATTTCTAATGATATAATAACAAGTTACTGAAAACTTTTCACTAATCAAGACCCCTCTCCCCCAAAAAATCAAGTTATTTTCATTACACCTGTAGCACTAAAGTATAAGCTTCAAAAAATATGTGAACATTTGGTACTAGATGTTCATGTGCATCTCTTCTGCAACGTCAGTCTCTCCCCTGATGAGATTGGGGAAGGGAGAATGGGTGTAAAAAGGCCACTGGTGGTCAACAGGAAGGGCTGTGTGACCTTCCTTTTTCCTGTAGGATAACTTCTGGGCAAGACACTAAACAGTAAACTACTTGTTCTGAGATTTAAAGGAATTTTAAGGACTGGCTATACAGAGTATGACAAGACACAGAATTGTGGATTTGAGAGCTTGACTGTTTTTTCTCCAACCCATTTTAAAATTAAAGGAGTATTATGCAGAAAGCCTACTCTGGATTTATGCTTGACCATGCACCTACTAAAGGTGTTCTGTGTAAAGCTACTTAGCAGTTGAAATAGAGATATTCTGATGCTTTCTGTAAAAATCTGAAAGGATCATACCATGACCTTCTAATCCAAAAATACTTTTCAGGAAACATTTGGAGAAGTAACCTTTTCGGTCAAATCTTAGTGCTAATACATACAAACTGCTACTTCTAGTAAGAGTTCTTAAAGGTATAGATTAGTAAATACATTATAGTAATATAAAAAAAAAAAATTGTAAAAAGCTGTTTGCAACACACATTCCTGAACAGCTGGACTAATGATTACATTAGCTAATACATATAAAATAGGCAAAACAGTAAATACTTTAATACAGAGCTCTCTAGGCTATTTATGATCCTCTTGCAGTTGAGTCTCATAGCTGCCATTAGATACCCCACTCGGAACAGAGTGGAACACTTTCAAAAGCTGTTGGCATAAAACGCCTCCCCCTTCCCTGCATTGTCCACCTTGGTTGCCATGGGTCTATGTTGTTCTAGGTGGCAGAGCATGTAAATATGCTTTTTAAAAAGCTCTAAAGTAAGCTTGAAAATAATTAAAAATTGTTTCTGTGTTCACTAGCAGTAGAGACTAACACACCAAGAATTCTTAAAAGATTTTACCGTTGTGTTTTTTTTGAAGTAGGTGATGTGTCTCAAGCTATGGAGATAAAACCAGAGGCCTGTCTGTTACTAGCCTGGAGTACATCTGTCCACCAGCTCCCGGGTATTTCCTCTTCTTTTTCAGTCCCCACTGCTGTAGCCAGGAATGTTCAGGCTCTTCTTTTGTGTTGTCAAACAAAATTGACAACAAAAAAGTATTTTTTGTTCAGTTCTAGCTACTCCAGTATAACAAAGCTGCCAAGGTTTTTCCCTCTTGCCTGCTTGAAAATCCTTTCTTCTGCTTGCTCAGACACCTATGGTTTGCACTCTTGTTCACCTTTATGGAGTGTCAAACAGTGAACAAAGTCCAGGTAGATCATCTCCAGAGACAGCCCAAGAGGAGCACAGCTCTCTGCCCATGCCCCAGTTTTAGTTGTTGCTAAATTACAAGGAGTAATGGAGTGTCAAGACTAGGGCTTTTTTGCGTGTCTGAAGGCAGTCTCTATAGTGTACAAGCAGAGGGTATCTTGGGGGGGTTTTTTGTTCTCAGCCTGGAAGCTACGCCATTCATAAGGTGGCCCTTCAGAGTATCACCTGGGTCGTGAGGGGTAATTCTCAGTTTGGCTGTTGTGTGCTATCTCCAAAGCAAGGGTGGAGAAATCATCTTACCCTCATTTCTTCCTGTCCATATTAAGCAGACTTAAAGGTCATGTCTCTCTTCAGGAGTATAGAGAATAGGGAAGAGTTTGACAGTAAGGTGTTTCTTCTGAAATCAAGAGCATGGAATAAATATGCAAGGAAAACACCTTGCTTATTTAAATCCCAGAAATTCAGCTCTGCTCTTAGTAGCTCTTTTTCCTTCTTTTCTCTGCAAGTTAGTGAAATGAGCACAGAACAGAAGGTTCATTGATTTCAGTCTAAGAAGTTTGTCCTGGAAGGTGTAGCTTGGTCATATACACATTATCATCCTGAGCCTGTAAATGCTCAAAACATCCAAACTCAACAGACTGAAATAAGCTCCCCTCAGACTATATGTTGACTCAAAATCATAAATATTTGTACAACTGAGTAAAAGGAGGCACAAGGCTAAACCATTCCTGTCAGCCTCTGAGGTTTAAACTAAGATTTGTTTATATATTAAATGGATAAAACAAAAACTGTATTGCTTTGAATGCTCAAGAAATCTCATGGCCCTAGCAGACAACACAAATGAGAATATAAACCTTTTAATGGTCCAGATAGCTCTCCCTCTTCTCAGTGAGGGAATTCAACCAGTTATAGAACATGGGAAGATGAAGGATTTTTTGGGGATTGTTGAAGTGGTCTGCAGGACTCATCACCACCTTGATGTGGACAAAGCAGTAACAGCCCTGCAGAGGAGGAGCTAATAGTTCCAAATGGAGATTCACAAATTTGTGGATGTGAGTTAAACGCCTTGATGGTTCCTCTGCAGCTGGGCCTGCTGGTTCAGGTCAGTATAGTCATTTAAGCAGCACAGCAGAGAAGCTGATAATGGCCGAGAGGTCATTATCCTTTTCTATCCACCACAACACATCAGTGATGTTGCACATAGATTGACTTAGAAAGATGTAAGGCTTTTCAGACTTTATGTTTGTATATCCTGACTCATCTGATATTATATAGCTAAGGAAAAGATACAGTAGTCTGAAACGATTATTTTAGCTGCAGGAAAAACATGTAACATGTAGGACAACAGGGCTGTCATTCAAGCTAATATTATAGGGTATGTGAGCTTTTTATTCCCAACAATGACTTCAGGAGCTGATGTCTTAGGGGTTAACCTATGAAAGAACATGCTGAAGAAGCTGCTGTTTAGATTGATCTACTCAATTAAAACAGGAAGGAGAGGCCCCCATCTTCTTGCACAGTGGATCTTTCTTTGGGACAGTGTTGCCTCACTTTACATCTTGATTTTTCTCCTCGCAATGTGAATTTAATAGGTGTATTTGAAGAAGATTCTATGCACCTCCCCTTCATAAATTTGATCTCTTCTTAAGTTACTAGCTTTCAATATTTTCTAATTCATCCTTTGTCAGCAAATGGCAAAGAAGCCACTGTGAACTCATGTAACAGGCCCTTTAATAAATCAGCTGTTTCTTACAGCCTCAGTGTGAGGTTGCGTGGCAAAACTTTACCTCTGTTAAAGCTGCCTTCGTCTGCCCTCACCTTTGTGTCTCTTTGAGCATATCTGTGGGTTCTCTGTGCTGAGCTGTTCTAGAAGACTTTTGCAGGAAGAAAAAGAAGTAGTCTTTAACCAAGTTTAAAACACATTCAAAAGTGAGACAATGTCACCTTATGTGTAAGATAGGAGAGTGGGCTTTCTCTGGCTAAGAAATAAGATTAGCTGTGCCACTTTAGCCAGGGATTATTAATCACTTTAACATTAAGCTGAAAGTCTAATCCTTGCCTGATTGGAGCATTTGAGAGAACAGCACTCAAAAAAAAAAAAAACAACACAATTTTTCAGGAACAAAAATTTTTTCGCACTTCTATTATGACACAGTTAGATGTTGCACTGGCTTTAAAAATTTTACTTGAGATTAATGGAATATAGCCTGAATAGAGAATAGGTGCAATGTATACATGTTACCTGAAAATTTTCTTCCACTGAGTAATAAAGGGCCATGTTTAGGTTTACAAAATCCTATTCAGTTTATTGTTCAATACAAATTTTGAAGATTCACTTAAGCTTTTCAGTGTCTAATTGTAATATCTATTCTGAGTTAAATCCTTAAGTGAATTTGGTATTGGTCAATTGACCAATTAGGCAATTACCTTTTGCCGCCTTGTACACAGTCCAAGTTAGCCTGGCTGGGTCTTCAGGTCCCTTAACCGCGCCCTTTCAATAGGGTATTAGTCAGAGTCTGCTAATTCCCTGTTAAGACAGCGGTTTTGATATTCTACAGAAACTGTTTTTGCATTTCATTTTCATTTCAGATATGAAGGGCTCATTTGTGTTGTGTTGTTTGTTTCATTGTTGTTTTTTTTTCCTCCCCCAAGTCATGTTGCTGGTTTCAGAAATGGAGAGATCAATTCCAATTATCTGTGACTGAGCTACTCTTGTATGTTCAGCAAGGTTTCACTTTTCCCATGCTCATTCAGGAACTTGCTGCTTTGCACAAACATAGAAGCATTAATACCAAGTATATCCAAAATATTACTTGGGGAAGCAGTGAGCCAGGTAACAAGTTCATTTGGCTCACTAGCAGTTTATAAAATAATTCCACAACTTGGGGGAGGGGGGAGAGGGGAAAGGGGGGGGGGATTTTTTCCACATATAAGGAGTTGGCCAAATACCTGCGCTAAAGCCCACGTAAGTGCTGTGCGTTGCAGTAACAAAGCTATCCTGGAGCATTTCAGGCATGCTTTTGAATGGTAGAGTTCCAGCACTTCACTATCTTTTGATTTAAAACAACAGTACAAGATACTAACAGTCTCGTGCAACTTCGGGTTCTTTTTATAAGGAAAATACTAATAAGAACTTCAGGTGAAAGAAAATACTGCTGTTTTTTAAATGAACTGTACTTACTGTTAGCTAATGTATCGCTACCTTATTTTTTAATCTGAAGTATTCTATAGCAGGAGCATACCAAATCCCGCACTAAGAAGCTGAGAAGTCCTCTTTTGATATTCATGGTGCTCCTCAGTTCCCCCCCCGCTTAGATATTTGTAGACAGTAACCCAGTGATAGTTTATCCTCCTCTTTGACACAGGTTTCTCATTCTTAGCAAAGCAAGTTTTTCAGAATTTGAATGCTTCTTGTAGCTGTTTCAAGTCTTCCTCTTCTGAATAAGAGTATACTCCATTAGTTGTTCCTGTGGTAGTGCTTCAGGATCACAGAAATAAAATAGAACCATGTTGTTACGTGCTGTTTGAAGCATGAAGATTCTCCTACTCAACATAGGTAGTGACTTACGTAATCCTTTCTTACTGCTACTCTGTGTTTACCTCCTTGTACATCAAAGGGTCTTTTTGGCTGCTTTAGCCAGGGTATTGCACTGTGGGCTAATATTAATTTGGTTATCCACCATCATCCATATGCTTCTTCCTAGGTTGTTAGATTGTCTTTGTTTTGAATCTATGCTTTTAGTTACTAGATAGACAGCTTTGTGCTCAGCTGTGTTAAAACACATGTTATTCAGGTGAGCCCCGACTGCCATGCAATCTGTGGAACTGACAACTCCTTGGTATTTACCATTTTATTATCTTTTGTGTCATCTGCAAATTTTACTGGGAAGGATTTTATGTTTTCTTTCACATTGCTGACTTATTCTCCTGCACAGGTACTCTGTAGGGAATAAAGGGCTCAAGGAGCTCTTTTCTTGCACAGAGTACTTGGGGTAGACTTAATCCATATTTCAGAGCTGTCGGTCATAATGGCTGGGAGCAGATTAGGGCTGTGGGCACTGATGAGTTGCAACCAAGCAGGGGCAGAGAGTCATGAGCACGCTTTCTTTACTTGCAGCAGTATGAGATGGCTGCAGCCTTTCTTTAAAGTACTGTGAGGCTTGTTGTGCATAGTGATGCTGTCGAAATACAGAAGACAATTCTGCCTTGAAAATTTGTGTGTCCATAGTGAGGGCTACTAGTGAATTCCCTTTTTTTAAAAAAAAAAAAAAAGCTGTTTCTGGAAACAAAGCTAGATTATTTGCAAATGTTTGGTGAATTTAGTGAATGTGTTTATCCAAAAAGAAGGGCGAAGAGTTGGCTTTTGGAAACCCTGTAATCTTTCATATTAGTTTTCTTCCTAAATGAATTAATTTTAATTTCATTTCAAAATGATGTTTTTATTCAGAACTACATCTGCTTTTCACATGACTAGAAGACGAAATAATGAAGTCATCAAGCATAATGTTTTATCGAAAAATAAGTTCAGAGTTTACCAGAAATGAAGCTTTTGGACAATGTCTTGTGGTCCCGTTCCCCCCCCCACCTCCCCCCACCCAAGGATTTCTTTGAGCAAACCTCAAAATTGTGCTCTGAAGACTTCTTTCTTTTTTTTTTTTCCTTAAGTTGGTTACTTAGCAGACCTGCAGACCTGCACAGCACTGTTCCTTACTTAATTTTAAGGTTTAAGTTAAGTTGTTTAGCAATCTATTAATTCTCCCTTTTAGCCATAGGGCTTCACGGTACAAAAGTGACACAACTCATATTTCACATCTAGATGCAGCAATATCACTAAAATTCTGACTTACCTATGACAAAGCTGCTGACTTACCGCTGTCATAAAGGAATTTTAGCAGTATCTGTAGTCAGTTTAAAGTATTTATATTGATCTGCTTTGCCATTAAGACAAATACTGCTCTAGTTAAAACATGCAAAGATTTAGCAAAGTCTGCAATCACCTCAACTAGTATACAGCAAACAAGACTTGCATTACATTTTGAAAAACTAATTTTTGTGTTGTACAGCATTTTTCAGGTGTTTATGGTCTTAAAGTTCCATGTCCATATACCCACATGTGCTTACATGCACATACCTACACAGACTTTTGAAAAGAAAGAAAATACAGTAATTTTAGGGGAAAAGATACTGGAAGTGTAAAACATACATCCACCTGAGTGGATGTCACTTTTGGGTATAAAACAATCCAGTGTTGTTTTTTTTAAAACAAACAAAACCAAAAACCAGAACAACAAACCACAACAACAAAATACCCTGCAATACCATATGAACCAAAGACTATGTAGTTAGGATTTGCCCTTTATTTCTGGTAAATAGTGAGTATAGTTCTCAAATAATGAACAAAAAATCTGATCAATAAGAAGGAAAGATAGAATTTGTCACACTTCAGAGTTTTCTGCTCACTGAGCAACAGGAGGCTGATGGAAGTAGATACCTTTGCCTGTTATAGTTGCATTGAACTTTGTCTTATAGTTTCATAAGTGACGTTGGGTCTGTGCCATCTTCAAGATTGCAGACTGTGATGCAGAGTAGTTTAAGATGCTGTATCATGTCCTGTTTAATCAGGTTGCACTCTTTAGAGTATGTGTTGTGTATTGGGAATAATTTGTGTGTAAAGTCTTTCCAGCTGCATCTATATAAAAGGTGAAATTCCCCTACCTCCATACCAATAGTCGGTTAAATGGACTGTGGGGAGCGGAGCAGCAGTTCAATGAATTAATTTCATGTAGCTGTCCGTAGCTGGCTCTGACACTGCAGTGTGTTTCCTCCACAGCTGACTCGCGGCCAGGGCCTGTAGACATCTTTGTGGAGTTCTGTGGCTGCTGAATTTCTGCGCAGTGATCAATTGTCTCCTTGCCCAGAAGTGTCCTGTATAGCTCTCAGCACCTTTGCTGAATTCCAGCGCCTTGTTTACATGCTTAGTGCAGTAGCTCTGTAAGCCTTTGACTGCGGTGGACTCTGCTACCTATCATTATTACCTTTGCTATCTTGAAGATTGGAGGTCATCATAGCATTAGGAGAGGGAACGCCAGCACTGTCGCCGCCTTCTGTCTATGCTTTTGTGTAAGCTACTGTACGTGCTGCTTCACACGGCTGGGGAGAGGGGCTGTTCGGCTTTTCCCCCTTCCCCAGTGGAAAATCTGCCATTTCTGAGAGTGCTCTCGGCTGGCGATTCTCAGTGATGCACATATAGACAGTCCAGGCAAAGGGAGAGAGCGCAAAGATTTTCTTTTTTTTTCAAGTTGTAAAACTGCTTGTGTAACCACTCCCACTGCAGGGTGCAATGGGTTTGGCAGCCTGTTAGTCCTGGGGCTGTCTGAAGCACCCCAGGGCCAGAGACAGACACCCTCTGCACTAGGCTGTAGTTTAAGCAGTCTGTTGCTCATCTAATCAGTGACCAGTACTAGTCAATATATTGATCATAAGTGTGCCTTAGTATAGCATGGACTGTTGCTTTGTCTAGCAGTATTTTCTTGGCCTCAGGAATGCTGCCATGCTCTACATTTTGAGCTGGATGTTATACTAAAAAGGACATTTCGTATTTTGCTGACTTAGCAAATTGAATTGAGAGGCTTTTGTTATTTGATAGGGGTAGAAAATGATCAAAATATTTTGAGTGAAATACTGAGCTAAGATTAAGAGCAGCATACAAGCCAAGTCTGTAGTATATTTTGGTATAGCTTGGTCAATTGGAGGTATTTAAGTGGTGTAGTATCCTACTTAGACAAAGCTGCATCAGCAGAAACCTCTATAGCAGATGCTATTTTACTTGCAAAACTGTTCTTTTACTGATATTGTTTGTTTTGCTAATAAGTGGTGATTTTTCGTGTATGAGGCCAAAGCAGACCTTTGCTGATACAGCTGATTACACACTTAGTGCTTTGCCACAGTGGTGTACCACGACTGCACTATTGGCAAAATGCTCCTAATGCAGACCTCATCTGACTTTAGTCATTCACTTTGCTTGATTTCGAAGCTCGATGAAAGAAGACTCCTATTGTAGAATTTGAAGGGACATTAGTTGTTCCACGACTCTGTAGAGAATAATCATTGGGATAAAGAGACTCAAGAGCTGTACTGCATTTAAAAATCAATCCTCTTTCATAAATATTTTTTTTGTTATTTGAGATATTCTTGTTGTAGACTTCAATTAAGGGTGAGCAACCTAATCTTCTGAGTTGCTTCACATATTTCACTTTTGGTCTTCATACAATCCTGCTGATGGTGTGATTTGCCTGATTTATTGTGACAGTGCTATCCATACTAAATCCCACATGGTTAAGCTCCGTTGCCTTGAAATCAAATGATGCAAATGAAAACTTTCCAAAAGTGTTTTGATCTTTTTTACCCCCTCAAAAAAATCTCTCAACCAGAAGTGAAAGGGCTGGTGACTGTAACCTAGTCAGGCACAATGCCTTGCTGTGTGCTTTGGGCAACACCTAGATCTTACACCTAAGAGAACATTTTATGGTTATTGTATCAGGAGGCCTTCTTGCTTCCAGGTATAGCAGCCTGATTTTTAGGATAGCTGCATTGCTGCTTGATTACTGATGATGGTTATGTTACATGCTGGACCCAGCATGACAGAGAGAGGCAGTTCTGATTTATAACCCCCTGGGTTGCATCAGGCATATATCCAGACCAGGCATCAGCATCAATGGTAACTGTGGCATTGATACTGCTAGAAAAGGCATGGAATCGGATAATCATCCATAAAAGAGTACTGCTGGATGTGAAGTTCACAGCTGGTAGATTCCTATCTTTTGGGAGCATGATACTGTGTAACAGGCAAAATCCGTTAAGTTTACTAAACGGGTTAAGGCAACTTCATTAGATAGGGTTTTTCCATTGTTGATGTTGGCTTATTTTTACCTCATTTCCTTCCTGAGTGTATTTGTGAGTTAAAACAGATATTTTGAGATGTCAAAAGAAGAGCAAATAACTGCTCCAGGCCTAGGTTTTTTCTTGGAGGTTAAACTGAAAATCTAATGATTGACATTTGTCACTAAATGGAATGAAATATATTTCAGAATGTCAAAAACTACATTAACTTTTCTGACTTTTGTACACTCAATTCTTTAATTTCTCTTGCTTAGATACTTCAGTGTATTCCTGCAGCAATGCCTACTTCCTAAGAGTAAAAATAGTCCAAGCAAGGAACTATTCATCCTTCTCCCTAGTTTACACCAGACATCATCTATTTTAGGTTGAAAACCATGAATAGATTTTCTGCCTTAATTTAAGGGAGGCTCTGCTCTTAGAATCTTTTAAGACTTTCCAAGAAAGGTGAATAAATGTCATGTTTTTACAGATGTTCAGATCATTTTTACATGGGAATTTGCTGACCCTTAAGTGCACTGGCTTTTATTAGGATAAGTGCCCCTTTTTCCTCAGCAACGGTTTAGGGAGGTGGAGTCCTTTGAGCTTCCAGGCTTGCGGAACACCTCCTCACCTGGGTGTTTTTTAAAGGATAGTTAGCACTGGCCACACAGCTCTGCAGGCATCTAAGTACAAGGACTTGGTGGCACGGCAGGAATACACTTAGGATTGCAAGTGGGAGTTTTCTTGTTTTCTCTTACTTGCTACTGGAGAACGCCACCATCCTGATGTGTGCGGTCTCACTCCTGGCTGCCTATGAACACTCTATCCACGTGCTGTTAGGATGTTTGCAATAAGCCAGAGTGTACCAGCAGTGTCAGGCTCTGCAAGGAGAAGTAGATCTTTACAAGGGCTCCTGCTCTAGGAGTTGCTGCTCTGTGTGTTCTAAGTCTGCTTACTCTAAAGGCATGGTGTAAGGCTTACCTATTTACAGATAGACGTTTGATAAGAGGTGATTTGGTGAAATATATTAAAATTCATTTTGGTGTGTAGCTGCTTCTAGATCAACGTTCATATATTGTTCTAACTTTTTCTACGTGCTTACCTAAGACTAGTTTGTAAATCTCTAAGTAAATAAGTGCTTACTGATGGTCGTCATAGCCCTCCTTTTTGTACCCAAAACACCATATTTGTGGCTTTACAGGCTGGCTTGCTTTGACTCTGTGTTGATATTTTTTGATTGACAGATGACTAAATTCAGCTTGGATGGCTGAATCCAATGTATACAAATATTAGTCCTTTATTGCTGTGTTTAAGCAAAACTTTACATCTGCATTAGAATGAAAAACATAGTTTGAGTTGATACGTGTGTTGCATATTGCATAAAGGTAGCAAGATGACATCAAGAACTGAAAATTATTATGTTTTACTCCAATGCAGTAGTAACTATAAACAGGAAATTACTGGTGTTGTCCGTCCATCCTGTGTATTTTGATTCGGAAATTCTCCCCACCACTGACCCATATTCCTATTTATTCATTGCTGTCCCCATAGCTTCCTTCGTCACTACTTGTGTTCACTGTTCCTTGACCTCCAGCCCAAGAAAGACAGGTATGTTGTTCGTTATGGCAGGCATGCCAGCATTCTGTAGAGCTGTCGGCAGCACTTGGGTAGGTAGATCAGTGCCTGATACTGGTTTTAATGTGCCCATCACTTCCAACGATGTTTCCCCTGGCTTGAGGCTTGTGTTTGGGAGACCACAGTGTGTGTTCCAGATGGCACTGCAAACAGTGTCTGCCAGGGAAGAAACAGGTAAATGTAATGAAGCAGGGAGGTAATTGGGGAGCCGTACTGCATAATTTGATTATGGTCTCACATGCAAGAGATTCAAAAAATACTACTTAAAACACAAATACTGGTGTTACAATCTTTATTATATGGTATTAAACAATCCACTCGAACATATGAAAATTTAGGTCAGAGCTGTGATTTACCACACTGGTGAAGAAAAATGTTGTGGTAAAATGAACTATCATGCTATTGCTTACAGATTTTTTTTTTTTTGGCATGTGGCTTTTTTCAATGATGTATTTGAAAGCAGATTTAGCGTATGAAAATCATGCTGGTTTTTTATCCTCATTTTAGTCAGATGAAAAAACCCCTTGATTTGTATAAGTACAAGCGAATTTTCTAAAAACACGTTCCACTATGTGATATCAACTTTTATAAGTTCTCAGTGCATGAGGCTTTTCCTCTGAAGCATTTTTTTCTTTTTTTTAACCTCCTTGCTTATGTCCGCACCTTCTTTCAAGAACTCTTAAGAAAAAAGTCTGGATACCTTGAACTGTTTTTATTGTCATTTAAAGTCTTCTATGTTCTTGAAACCCAACAAACTTCCCTCTGTCTCACTAGTATTTCTTGAAAACAAAAAGTGGTTTGACAAAAATTCTGTTTTCTTCCAAAGCACTCGTCACTGTTCTGGCTTTCAATTCCTACCAGAGTAATCAGGTGGCTTTTTCCAGAAATCACTTTTCCAGATTCAGAGGAAGATTGGATTTAACATAAACTCAAAAAGATCTATCTTGCTTGAGATGCATGGGTCTTTATTAGATAGTAGCTGCTATTACCTTTTAACTATTACAGGTGCCATAAGACTGGTGTCTCACTTGCCTTGTGCCTTGCATAGTCACTAACTCCTGGGTGTGTAAAATCCTATCTGACTGGAACAGTAGCATTTTAAATCTACTGCAGACTTTCTCGTCTTAGCTGTGTGTCATAGTACAGTGTAAAATAAATCTATATAAAATATACGTAGCATATGGATTAAAGAATATTTGTGATGGAAGGAATTTTGCGGTTTGTAATTTAGAAATACAGTGTAAATACCTCGTTATTAGGATGATTACCTTCTGGATGTGTGGCTTGTACGCAGAGGTAGATCACCATATGAGTCTGTGGCTTTCCCTAAGTAGCTAACTACATCTGCAGACAGGTATGAGTTTGGTTGTCACACTCGTGTGCATATATATATATTCAGGGACGCGCAAACATACACAACAGGAAAGTTAAATCATTCCCATTTGATTCAGAGGATGCCTATAAGGAGAGTGCTCAGAGCAGCAGGAAAAAGCACATGTTAACTCAAGAGTCTTTAAAACTCTAGAGCCAGAGACACTCGATCGCTGCATTTGGACTTGGGAGGGATGAATGGATAACATGCTTACTGAGACAGAGGAAACTTGTGCAAGGTGCAGGAGCAGGGTCCCTGGTTAGCTGAAAGTCAGCTGGGGCAGAAGTGGTGTGGCTGAAGAGAACAGCACAGGGAGAGGCTGGCTGCGAAGGGGAGAGCCCTGCAGTCCTCACAGGGCACTGCTTGAAGCCCAGACAAATATCACGAGTGATGGAGAAACTGGAGAGCTGTATTGTCTAAAATTTTGTGTGCTAGCAAAAGTAAAAGGTACTTGGTTTTGTAACTTGTGGAAAAATCTATGTATTTTTTTGCTCCAGCTTTTACATATGCTGGAAGGGATGAGCTCAAAACCCCAGGGGTTAGAGCTCTCTGCTTCTGCTCCCGACGGCTGGAGAACAAGGCTGACATTGTCTTGCAGCAATGAAGTAGGCTGTTGTGGAGGGGGAACCAGGAAAGCCCATGCCTAGTCAGTGTGCTGGGGAAATCACGAAATGCAGTGATACAGTTTCCTCACGCTAGAGGAGGCTTAGAAGCTTGGGGACGTAGTAAAGCCCAAGCACAACAGCTAGATGAGTGGCAAGGATTCTTCCATCTTACTGTTCAGATTTTACAGATTGGTGAGATACACCGAACGTGTGCTGACTGCACTGGTAACATTTCTGGAAAAGAAAACAAGGCCTTTGGGTTCCATATCCATCTAAAAAACACATGGAGAGATTTAACTGCTCTGTGCAAGTAGCCAATTGCATTATCGCTCGCAGAATCAGTCAGGACACAGCAGAGGAACACTTAGTTAAAACACTTCTGTGCCCCTTCGATAATCACACGGGAAACACTCTTGTTTGGGACTTCTCTGGGTTTTGGGGATTTTTACTGTGGGGTTTCTCTGGGGTTCTTTTGGGTGAAGAGAGGTTTCCTCATTGGGTAGTTTTCTTCCCTCTCTGGGCAGCAAAAATGTTCAAATCTGACCAAAACTACCCCTTGTTGTTACTTGTCGGACTTAAACACTAAACTTACCTATGTTTACTGCTGAGTGCTTGCGGCTATTCTTCGGTTAAATATAGCAGGATCTTGGTAAAACTTCATTGTCTGGTTAGGGGCTAGAATCAAATAATGATCTTTAAAACCAGCCTATTTTATTGATTTAAAAATTGGAATCTCAGAGATACAAAGACAGGGAAAACAGCTTTTTGACTTCAAAATTGGATTTCCAGATATTCTAGTACCCTGGAAGATGTGGAGAATTTTTAGATCTAGAAGATGGACTTCCTTCTTTTCCACTGAAGCATTTTAGGAAAGCAGGATGGAATCTTAAGCTTTTTTATCTATTTTGTGTTTCTAGACTTTCATTTTAATGTCATGCCTATTATTCCATCATTAGTGTTCTTTCATTCTTTTGTTTCAGAAACACGTCCTGAACGTGCTTTTATCTCTCCTTATTATTACTTGTAAACCTCATACTACTTCACCACTGTGGCACAGCTAATGCTCTTTTCCCTTGCTTAAGCCTACCGCAGTCTCTCTGGCCCTGCCGTCAATCACCAGCTGGATGCTGAGACAATTTTTTTTATAGCAGCTTCTGTCAGTAAAGAGAAAATATTTTGAAAAATACGGTCTAAAAGCTGAATGTCAGCCTGCTGAGTGGCCTCGTTAAACAGGAGAATTGACTTTGCCAAGTTTTTGTTGTTTAGCTTCTTTCTTAATTAAAAAAAAAGAAAGTGGTTTGGGGTCTAGCCCAAATAATAAACAAAATAAGACTTTCTTGGCAAGGAGTCAAAACTGACTAGCTTACTAAAATTCTTGAGCATCTCCAGGACTGTTTCTGTTTCCACCTTCCTGGTCCCTGTAACGTGGAAGTTTTCAGTCTATTTTGGATGTCGCACAGAAGAGTAGCAAAGAACCCACAAGCTCCAGTAGCTCTGTCAGACACCTTGTAGTCCCCTGTTTTAGTTCTATTTTTCAGCAAAAGCTAAATGACTGTAGAAGTGTGGTGTTTCTGAGGTTCAAAATCCTGCGATGAGCAACACACTGTCTTTGCAGGAAATACTCCAAAAGAGATTCTGGATACCCTGAACAGTTGCACTTGGTCTTTGTGACCAGGGCAAAACACACTCAAAAGATTTAGACAGGGAAAAAGCTGCATACTTTTTTAAAACCGCTTTGAAAAAGGATGGTGGAAGCATGTGGTATAATGCATAGTAAATCTTGCATGAGAAAGCGCAAACCCCTTGTTGAGAATGTTGCATTGGTCTCTTGAGCCAGAGAATATTGCTGTCCTGCAGATATATTGTTGGAAGCTGCATTGAGAAGTGCAGCCTACTTGTTAGTTGATAAATAGAGATTAGAATCATCTACTAGGCTATTTTATGGTGCTTGTTAACAATATTTACCTTCCTAAATTGATTCAGTATAATCCTTGCTATGACTTTACCTCGTTTTCTGCAAGACATATAGATAATGTGGTACTTATATGAAGTCTTGCATGTCACTGAAAACCTGCTGTATTTCCTTAGTGGAATTGTGTGGCAGGATTGTATTAACATAGCTTTTGGAATATTTGAGCTCCCATAGGGTATGGTGTGTGGTTGATATGACATGACTTGCCTTCAACAGTTGTTTTAACAAGATATCCTTCATATAAAATATACCAGGCTGAAAGGCAAAACTGAGTGAGTTTAGTAAGAAACACTGTTGGCAAAATTCTTTACTTTCATCTTTATCTGATTAATTCAAGGCTGAATGTTACAGAGAAAGTGTTCTTAACCTAGCATAGTATTTGGTATGTTTGTTTAAAAAAAGCAAACAAAGACCAAAAGAAAAAACCTCACCCTGCAAAAAAACCCCTTTTATATTATTTAGTACAAGATAATTTTTAATAAATTGTGAAACTCATTGCAATGTATGTGCATTTACACAAGTTGAAACCCATACTGCTTAAAATATCTTCTCACTCCTCCTAAAAGCTGCTTTAGTAATACATTAATTAACACTTCTGTAGTACTTAGCATATTTAACACACAAGATAATTTACAGTTCCTAATATTTTAAACTGTGTATTAAAAAGACTAGCACTAGCAAACAGAAAATACACTGTATGTGAATATAGCATTAAATGCTAAACATATATTTTACATATATCTCAGTCTTTGATTTATTAAAAATAGATATACTTTAATCTCTTGATAATACTGTAATGTTGTTTGAATTACTATTAACAGTTTTTCAAATTTGTGCTGATGACTTATTATTTTTGTTATTACCATGTGGAAAATTAATATCTAATCATACCAATAATTAACCTTTCATCTATATAAGCAATTTCAGATTTTATGGCCAAATATTGTATCTTAAATTTTATCTATTTTTCTCCTTGTACAGGGCTTTTTGTACTGACTGAAAAATATTCAGCCAAATTAATATCTGCAAATTCATATCTATGTACTTGCATCAAAAGGCTTTGACTGACTATGTACTTCAGAACAGATTTCAGACAGAGACAGATTTTTTTACTGTCTCTTGACTTTATGCTACAGGGAAAAGTTTACTACATGAGGATACTAAATGGCTTGAGGGTTTGGTAATGGGATGTGGAGACCTTCACCTTAGGTCACTAGTTTGAATGTAGCCCAAGTGGGTGGAAGCTAAAGCCCATTATCATCTGATGGCTCCTGTATGGCCTGTGTGAAATGAGTTGGTGGTCCCAGTCAGCCTCCTAGTAGAAAGACGTCGATATTGTGGAATCATCACAGTTCTCACAGATTGGACCCTTGCTGGAACTCTTCGTGGAAAAATCAGTGGCTGGAGTGGGCTTGGGCACTGAATTGCCCTCTTGTACCTCAAGTGGTTTGTGTAGGACCGGCAAGAAGCATAATTGTGTAACAGAATGGGGAAACCATTGGCACTCGTTAGGCCAGATCTGGCTTGTAAATACACTTCTAGAACAGTTTATCTGCCTTTGGTTCCCACTGTCATTGCTTACAAGGTACTTTGAGAAATCCTGCATGCTCCTTATTTATAAGTGGAAGGTTCCAGGAAAAAATCAAATACCCCCCCCCCCCCGCCCCCGAGAACTTAGTTAACACAAAGTCTGGAGAGGCTATAATCCTTGTTGAATTTTCCTAGTTGATTCTCTCTGGTTAAATCCCTTGACTTTTCTGCCTGTAACTTTGCCACCAGTTGCAGTTAGTTTAGTGTTCCTGGCACTTGAGGAGGGAAGTAATATATGTTATATTATTGTCAGAGGCAGTGAAAGACTCTTAATTGTAATCACTGGATAAAATCAATCCTCAAAATCTAATTGTTGTGGGGAATGGAAAAGCATATACTGCTTTCCAACCCACAGAGAATTGTTCTCTTACTGCTTTTATGCATCGTGGCTTGTGTGTCTGTCTCAGACATGGTCCTGATCAACTAACAAAGCTCACCTGGCTGGGTGAATGCAGCTGCGTTGGGTACTCTCTGCTTTTTTGCTCAGGATATTGAAGGAGATGCCTTTGTCCTTAGAGTCTTCTGGAGAGCCAGCTTGTGGGATTATTGGTCCCCATTACTACTGCATCCTCCTTCCCCCCCCCCCCCAAAACCCACCCAAACCCAAAAACTAATTCTTTTTTTTTCTTATTTTTTATACATGAGCCAAGGGGCCACACCACTAATGAGAAAGACCATCAGGTTACCTCCAGTCGCACTCGCATCTGCTGGGCATAACATTGTCAGTCAGAGATGATATTTCATCCTAGAAAAGTCATGGGAGCTGAGTGGCTGGGGTATTTCACCAGTTACACTGAAATCCACTCCGCTTCCTGCAGTTTTTCTTCTCATGATTATGGCAAGGTGATGCTGGTGCTTTGGCTTCATTCACGTACTTCAAACTTGGGCTGGGTACAGGTGCACACTGGTGCTGGGGTGGAATTACTTCAGGACAGAGACAGAGGCATGTGTCATGTTCCTCATAGATTTCAAGCAAATATTTCTTTCTCCCTAAAATACAGTAGCCCCCTCTCAGATAAGTTGAACAGTGAATTAACTAATATTAAAAATGCTGGGCAACTTTCTGCTGGAGGTGTTAAATTTTGTGTTTCTAAATATACAAATATGAAGTGTTTATAGTCAGTATCCCAAGAGCCTATATAACTTTGCGCATTCTGTATGCATCCTCCCTGACAAACAAATCAGATGCATGACATTAGGCTGCCTGAATACCCTCACTTCCTCCAATATTCAGTGAGACTTTAAAGATATTCAGTTATTTGACTTTTCTCTGTTTGTTGAGATAGTAATGCATGCTTCTTTGCAGTGAACATTGTTTACAAAATTGCTGGAGGGTTTTTTTTTCCTTGAGAATAGTTAACAAGCTAGAAAGTTCTAAATGGAGTATATATTACTGTTTTAAAAGAACTGTTTGCCTATAATAGGCAAATAATACTTATTATACCTGCATCTACTTTGAGATCAATAAGCATCAAAATTTTAATAAAAACATCCACAAAGCTTGTATATTGTGCAATATAAGATGCTAGGCAATTTGAATGTTCTGTTAAAACATTATGATGTAAACAAACTTGCAGGAGGCTTGAACTGAATATTACCTTTTCAACACTAATGGGGAAGAAATTGGATTCATTTGTTATATAGCAATCTATTAGCCAAATTTCTAAATAATGGTGTATTTAACCAGATCTAGCTTGATAGTCAGTCATAGGGTTTTGTTGGGGTTTTTTTATGAAATAAAAAGTTACATCTGCCAAAAGGAACTCTCTGATAGTTTTCAATATCATCTATTAATTCTAAATAATTCTATTATTCTAAATCAAATGTTTATGCATGTTTACTGCTGTGGCTTTGTTTTTTGGCATGGGTAGTTCCAATCTGTAGTTAACAGAAATCTTTCTATTGATTCATTTTTTTTTTTCCTACCACGTCTTTTCAAAATACCTAAACCTAGTGCTGTAACTATGGATGATGATCTAGGGACTGCAGGAGTTAGACAAGTCACAGTAGAGGTTTGTAACTTCTTTTAATTTGCTAATCCATGCATGGAACAACATTTCCAGCATTACCCAGAGATTAAGCCCCAGGGCCAAGGGCAGGGCCTCAATTTTAGTTTGCTAGTGATAGGCATACTGTGGTTAGAACTAGGTCTCTGCTGTGGACAATACCAAGCCTTTTCAATTTAAATTTCAATAACGGTAGCAAAATATTAAACATGGAGAGCACGAATAAAAAAACCCAACCACCCTGTCTTTGCATTCAGTCATTTCCCTGGATGAAGTATATGCTGTAACCTTGGAGACCAAAAATTGTTACTTTTTTCAAAAATGGAAAGAAATATAAATGAGTACAGTATTTTAATTTTATGCACAATATTTATTTCTGAGGGTGTGATTATTAATGAGCAAAGAACAAAAAGATTACATTGCTAAACATTAATGTAATCATCTACACCAAAATCATTGTAAGTACTGCACTTCAATAAAATTTTTTAATAGATTTTTGTTTACTTTGATTAACTGGTAATTTGTTCACATTAAGTTGTCTGGTTTTAATGTAGGTCACAGGGATGGTAGTCACTTTATTTGTTGTTATATGAGAGTGGAAAGTTTTTTGGAGATGTAGAGTCAAAATGTAGCAATATTTTATGTAATAAATAGACATAGTTTATTATAATACATCATAAAGCTTCTTAAAACTGCAGAAAATGTGGTAACATTCAGATTTTTGAAAAATTATCTTCTGCTTTAAATTTTTCTAGAGGAATATATATACACACAGATTTTTCTGAAATCTGAACATTCAGAAAGAACTCTTCACTTGCATTAGTTCCTGTGAGCTGGAAGCAGTACATAGCTCAGTCAGACTAAATACAAATAGAAGAGCCATCTGTAATCACTGCCTCTAGTATTTATTGGAATAACATATGTGGTCATCTATTACTACTGTACATATTATAAATGTAATTGTGCGGTTAATTTTCGGCCTGTTAAATTCCCTCCGATGCCAGTTTTTAGTAGGTAGTAAAAATATTGCAATGCGCTTAACCAAAAGGAAGCTGTAGTAGTATCTACACCCAAATAGATGGGGCAGGGGTGGTGAGACTTGTATGAACTCCAGAAGCTTAACTAATAGGAAAGACAAATCTAAGATCAGACTAATAAGTCTGAGAGGTTTTGAATATTCACTCTTCTGTAGAAGTTCTGCACCCCAGGACGGAAGAGTCAAAGGAGGAACACAGTCTGCTAAGGTGATGCCTCTCTCTGAGGAAGGTCCCAGGTCTGCGCAATATGTATAGCTGTGACTCCCGTTACCTTTGCTAGGAGTAGTATACGTAGCTTGCAGAATCAGCCAGCATGTAGACTTTGTATTAGAGTTACATAGGCATAACTCCTGTAGCTAGGTAGAGGTAGGTATGGGACACCTTTGCTGTAGCTCTTTCCTTTGTGGAGTCTTCCCTTTCATACAGGCTCTTCTGTTGTACTCCTTTGCATCCTAAGAAATTTATGGCTTTAAGCTTCTCTGTGTGTTTGGTTTGTTTCCTTTGAGTTTGGGAACAATGATTGCAGATTTCCTGTGGACACCTTTAACTTCCTTGGGATTGTTGTCTTTATTATGTACTGAACTAGTAGAGGCTCATGGCAAGTCGTACCATGGCTCCAAATCATGTAGTATCGCTGCTTAGTTATCAGTACATGGAGGAATGGCTGTTCAGAAAGGGTGTCCTGGAAGCTGTAAATCTCAATCCTTTGTCCACTCGGAATCTTTCTTAGAGAATATAGTTCCCTATAACATTATAAGATAAATCATATAAAATCACTGTACAGTTACAGTTTTCATTAAGCATAGTGCAAAAGGATGTTTTTCATCATCTCTTTCAATAATCGGTCATATTTTTCATTGCAAATATAACCCAATCTTTTACAGGCCTCTGATTTTGTGGCAAGTGTTATCTTGGGTCATAGAACATACAAGGTAATGAGATACTGCAGTTATTTCTTAGTCCTTGGCATCAATATGCATGCTGTTGCATGCTGCAGTTATCTCTATATCTATTTTTAAGGAGCCTAGAGTAAATACTTCAAGTTCAAAAAACCCTCTGTGTTTACAGACGTTAACTTTTCCTTGTGACTGTCTCGGTGTTTTGGGAATAGAATAGTATTAAACAGTGAAGCAATTCTAGAGTGTTCAAGGGAAGATTTATTTAAATAGCTCTTCCTCATGCTAACTAAGAGAGGTTCCATGCTGGTTTGTTACATTACTTGGGTGTTAAAACCTCTCTGACCACTTCATAATGATAATGAAGTCATACCTATAATAAATAAGTTTTAGGTCATACTCAGTTGTGACCATAATAAAACTTGTTTCCTTGCTACCTTTCAAACACTATAAGGTAGTGTAGTATGTGTGTGGTCTGAGTTTTTTTGCAGACGTGATCTGCATTTAATCTGGGAAAATTAATTCCCTAAGCTGCTGGCAGGCAGCATGTACTTGTTAATTATTCAGGTGGATGACAAATGCAGAGCAGAGGTTCTCGCAAAGACAAAGTTTGTATGATGCATGTTTAGTAACTGATAGGCTTGACATTCTGTGGTGTCTTATTCAGTGCTAATCCTAATAAGCTGCCTGATGAGATGAACGCCTATCCTCCTGTCCTTTAGAGAGAGAAAACAGAGATTTGAAAGAACTTCATTATAGCAATAAATCCCATACTTTCCGTTATTCCTGGTGAAAAGAGATCTTGTCCAGATGAATAACACACACAGAGACAAAAAAGTCAGAATAGTAGTGTAATACAGAATATTGAAAGGAATAGAAAACTGTATTGTAAATGCCTCCACTGTAACAGTAGCTGCAGTTTAACTTTATCGCTAGGCCAAGCTTATGCCATTTAATGTCCTTCAAATTCTTTGGCTTTGATCTACAAGTGGTAGAATCCTATGGATGTATGTGATTTTGCCATGACTTGCAAATTGCCAGGGAAGTAACTTGAAAACTTTGTGTTTACTGTAGTTGATGTTTTCCTTCCCTGCATTTTTTGGTAGTGACGTACTATGCTGTGTGTCTCCTGTCAATCAATTGCACCGGACACTGACAGAGGCCAAAGTTACTGGTGGGCACAGGAAGCGTTAACAACAGAGACTGCCAGTGCAAGCGGGTCCTGGATTTTGCCACATGCTTTTATTCTCAGTTGATTTCTCGTGGTTTTTCTTATTCTTTCCGTATTTTTATTGCAGTAGGAAGAATAATAAGAGAATAATAAGAGATTTAACTCTCCTGCTGCAGTGTAGAGCACCCAGCACCAATCCTGAGTGACATTTCTTACGATATTCTAGGGCATAATGACCAAAGGTGCATCTCTTGTCTGTTCACTGATGTCTTCCATAGGACAGGATTTTCTTGTGGCTAACTGAAAGAATAAACGATGGGCTTTTTGAAATGGAATTTTTCTATAAACCATAGGTACAGGAAATTCAGTTTCAAACACTGTAGCTCTTATACAAAAAGCAAACTTTCTACTATATCACTTTTTTTTTCTGAATTTGGAGCAGATGGGTGTTGATGGAGGATTAATGTATTTCATACTTCTGTGAGACGTATTTCTGTCAGTCTTTTCAACTGCATTTAAACAGATCCTCTAGCTCAAATGAGCGTGAGGCTGGAGGAGAAGAGTCATTAGATCTGTGTCAGGATGGCAGTGCTTTAGCTTCTCTCGCAATCCTCCCCCTTCTGTGTGTGTGTGGTGGTACTAGCGTAATGGGGTACTGTAGGTCCAGGTTTTGGGACGTTGACAGAGGCCTCTGATGATAACACAGTTGTTCCTGCTTTCCAAACTTTCCTGAAGTATGGTAGATACCTAATAGTAATCAGGGAAGAACACTGAAATATTTTGAGAGGAGTACTTTGTGGCTCACAATGGTTAAAGGATTACAGTAACATAATGCACTTGTTTATCTTGACAAAACATGTGGTGCATTGAATGCTAGCTCTGAGCAATCCTCCTGTCTTGAGGTGAAGGAAAATGTTAACTTAATTTACAAGCTAGCAGAATCCTGGGCCTCTCCAGATTAGGGGCTTTTAATCAAATGAAATTGTAGCTAATAACTGAAACTAGTTTTCTGATGCTAACTGAAATTCAGCTGAAATCACCAAACTCATTCCCACAAGGTTTTAAGAGCTGGTTGAAATTAGAGTGTAGCAGGAAAGGGCTTTCATTTGTTCCACCAATTTATGTATGTTCTTTTCTTTTTTTCTCTTGCACAAATGGTTGGGCATGATGATTTCAGTTCTGAGACCACCAAACTCACTTCTACTAAGATTTAAGGTTTGGCTGAAATAAGAGCATATAGGGATAAGGCTTTCGTTTGTTCCACTAATTTACGTATCCTCTTTCCCTTTTTCTTGTGCAAATCGTTGGGCATGGTGATTTCGTTGCTGAGACTTAATTTTACCTAGCAGAAAAATGCATTATGTACTGTGTAAGTAATTGGTGTCTACAGAGTAATTTCATAAGGTACTTCATGCATAATAGCATGCACTGAGCTATTCATAACAGAAAAAAGTTATTTTAGACAGTTTAGCCCCTATGGTTAAGCTCATATTCCAAAGGGTGGCACTTCCTCCTTGTGTCATTATCTCTTTCCTTTATATTTGTAAACAACATTGTGTGTATTTAAATTAGAAATCAATAGAAGAAATTGTACGGAAAATAAGAACTTGAAGTGTGCCTGTTAGTGAGTATGTACAGATACTATTACTTGGTCTTTGAACAAAAAAGCAAAACCCTGGACACAAATCATTGATACAAAGAAACCCTACACTCTAGCAAGCCTTGAAAATATTGTGTGATAGCAAAACCTCATTAAACTGTCATATACACACTTCGATAAACTTTACAAAATATAATATTTTAAGAAGGTCCCATTAAACTGTCATGTAGTTTTTCTGCATTTCCTTTGCCATTATTGCTTGATTACAAAGATATTTGTATGCTAATTGAAGCTTTTTTCCTTCTTCTATAATCGGCCTTCTTCCCTCAGTCATTTAGGGCAGAATCTGAGATGTGGAAGAGAAGTAAAGATTTGTCTTGTTTTTTCTGAGGAATCTGTTCGTATCTGTGAATTTCCGGAAGAGCACTTGCACTGCCTCTAAACAATATATGCGTCAGACCTAGTGTATCCAGACACACATGAATTTTACCCATAGAAAGTATATTTTTTCCCCCAATAGATGCACAAATCTGTGATTTTTATCCTGTTTGCACCTCGTTACCAGGATCAGCCACAGTGGCAGTAAATGCCCCATGCCCTATTGTTCCCTCCCTCTTTGTTTGCCCTCACAGCTTCTTATCAAATTCAATTTTTGGCAGCATTATTATGAGGGCTAGTCCAACATCTTAAGCTGTTCTTTAGACCAGCACCTTGGGGCAGTGTTTTATCCAGTTCCTGGTTGCGTCTAAATCTTGTTTGACTTCAGGAGGTTAATTCTTTGCCTCCTCTTCCCTTTGCAATGGCATGATTATGTTGCTGGTGCTCTGAAGTTTTTGATGGGGGGAAAAAATGAGTGTGGGAAAAGACAGGAGATGTAAAAGAAAAGATCATGTTGTCTTGCTTTTCTGATGTTCCAGCTGGGAGTTCAGCTACCTCTGTACACAAAGTATAGTTTCTTTTGCAGGCCATTCTGGGTCAGAGCATACCTGATCACTTTTCCCAGACAGGAGAGGAATGAAACAGAACTGCATTGGAGCTGGTGTTGCTACTTTGACTTCTTGTTCCTTGATCTGAAGAAAGCAGAATCACTCTATCCACAAATGAAAAGCAAGTAGAGCACCATGACCATGTAAAGGAATACCTTACTTATTGCTCCACCAGCCCTGTCTTTGCAGCCACTTCTATTGCTGTTGTGCTTTTCAAGCTGTGGCTTTTGCCAAAGCTAGAGAATGAAACTGGTGCCTACAGACACAGTTTTAGAAGTGAGGCAAGATTTGGAGGACAGCTATTCCAGAGGGGCATACATTAATGGATTTATGATGTGAACACGTATTTCCCTCTCACCTTCCTGAAACGCAGCTGTGGTGATAATCTTCAGTGCCTTGTTCCCCTGCAGAGTGTGGTGTGAAAGATCAGAACTGAGAAGAGTGGACCATAAATGTAGCTTGGACTTGTGAGGCATGCAGCTGTAGACGCACATAGCATTCCCAAGGGAATCCTACTTCCTTTGTGCAGGAATACTAGCAGACTAAACCAGAGCTAGAGAACAGAAAAGTTGGCAGAATAAAAAAAAAAAAAAAGGAAAAAAGCCCCAACCAAGCCTGACCACAAACTTTTGCCTAAGTGTGCATAAAACTGTAAAATGCTGAAGATATCAATGCCTGCATAAACAAGAACGTCTCTGTGCCAATAGGTTTATATCTCTCCCCAGACTGCTTGAAAGAAAACAATACAAAGATAGTCTTTTTGCCACACACAAGAAGTGGAGGAAATACCCAGCTGTTGTCACAAACTGCTGCTGTTGGTTATCGAGACTTAATGACTGAGCTTTCCAGTTAGCACTGCAGAATCCCAATGCCCAGGTCATCACTCCTAGCTGTTGTGTCAGCTTAAGGAATGGTTGGAAGGGAATACTGGGAAGAAATCCGCAGATGATAAAGATCTTCTTAGCCATTTTCACTCAATGTTTATAAAGCCAGAAGCTCCTCATTGTGTAACTCCAGACTTTGCCACCACTGAAGTTAAATATGACTGTTCTACCAAGGAATCAGCATGGTGGTGTTTTGTTTGTTTTTTTTTTTACTGAGACACACCTTTACTCAACTGAATTGTCTTCACTCTGCTGGTTGTTACCACCTTACCAGTCTAGTTAAACAGGAATGCTCCATCTTGCTCCTCTTAAGAGGACCCTGAAAACAATAAGGTAACAAGAAAACCCATACTGATTATAATTCCAACAGTCTCCGCTTGTTTTTGAAAAGCTTCTTGCCAACAATGGCTCCTGTCAGGCTACACACTTCATGAGCTTTCTCATGGGAAAAGTGTAAGGAATCAAGATTCAAATCTATTTCAAGCAAGGAAAGCAAGCTCTGAAATCAGATATTCAACTGGACCAATTCTGAACTATTGTAGTCAGATATAGAAAAAAGTTTGAATGGTAAATTCAAATCCCATAGAAAGGAATAAAAATAATGTGGTGTGCCGAAATAGTTCGTTGCATGTGTTGGACAGAATACATGAGGTAAACACTTCAGTTGCATCAAATGTCTTCAGGTATGCCAGCCATTCTTCCTGGGGTAGCAGAGGGGAAGGATTTCAATACAGAAGCATGTAGAGCATCAGTTACTTTGAGTCATTGAGACTGCCAGACATTTTCTAGAACTGCTACTTTCTTGAAATTCCTTTACATGTTAATAATAACTCCTGGTTTCAGCTATCCTATATGGCCATGTATGAAATTAAGATCAGTACAGCTCAATCTGTTCCTACTGTGAAGGGATTGGAGGTGAGCAGAGCAAGACTCTGCTTGTGGCTTCCAAATAAGCTTGTAAAAAAGGCTTGACTTCCAAAGAATATAATTTACCATCTTCGGGTAATTTTTAGCTTTTGTGGGTGGATGGGACCCTTTTTCTTTTGCTGACTTTGATCACAAGTCTTCTTTAATACTCCTATGGTGTGTCTCTTGGGATTATGATAGCAATAGAGGCTTTGGGGAAGAAGACAATGCTCTTAACCTCTTTCTAGCTAATCTTTTTTATCAAGGTTCTATACAAATGGGAAGTCTAAACAAATACGGGACAACAGAGTTTCTTGGATTCACATAGGCAGAGACATATGGTGCTAAAACAACCCAATAATATCAGGGGAGTTAGGTATGATACCACCTTGAAGAAGGTCTTGTCAAAGATGACTGTTAGCATTTTTTGGGAAGACCATGTAGATAAACAAAAAGTGTCAGAGGAAAAAACAAAAAACCCCACAATTCTTTTTTTGAGGGGCCTGTTTTGAGGGAGTTTTGATCATAAATGGACGTATGGAATAAGATGTTACGCAATCGCTACCCAGTAATTTTAGCTTGTTTTCCATACAGTGCCCAGTCATATTTATGATCTAGGTATAAGTGCATATTATGTAATTTTGCTCCACATGTAACAAATGAAGTAAATCAGGGCTGTTCTTTCATTGTGTCTCAGCTCTTTTTCATTCTGAAGATTTCTTCCTCTCATCAGATTAATGTCTAGATGGCAGACAGAAGGGTTATGGCCATGGCTTGCTATCATCTCTGAGATCTGGTCTTATCGCAAGGATACCTGTGTTGGCTATGACAGGCAAATGTGTGAGAGTTCTTTCACAGTAACTGGCAAGAGTAGGATTGGCCACACTCAGGAAGTTCTCCTGTATCAATCCAAGTGAGCTTCCTATCTCAGGTTCTACCTCAGTACACCCGGGGGAGGTACCTGCAAAGATTCACAGGGCTTAAGTTTGCTTGGCTGCAGCACTCACAAGTTTCTCAGTCATTTGAAATAAATTTGGGCAGGGAAAAAGGAGCATAAAATCTTTCTCCCCAAAATCCTCCTTACTGATATGTAATCTTTCAGTATTTACCAGGATATAATTTTCATGTCATAGACTTCTGACCATAAAATGACCTTTGATTTTTCTGAGTCTTTTGACATATTCACATGCATACTCCCAGATACTCTAAATTTGTCCAGTTCTGATTGCTTCTCCCATCAAAAAGAAGTCTCTATGTCCCTAGCATTAAAACTCTTGTTATCTCTTTCCTTACTTGTTGTATTTTTTTTTTTAATTCCCAACCTATGTGCAGATAAAGTCAGTTGATTTTTTTATGTGGCTGTATGGATTCTCTGATGCAGCCCAGGATACCATTTGCTGCCTCGGGCATATTGGTGACTCGTGTTCAATTTAGTGTACACCAGGAGCCCTAGGTCCTCTATGCCCAAGCTGCTTTCCAGCTGTGAGATGCTCAGTGTAACATTGGTGCAGAACTTTGCACTTCTTGTTGAACTTAATGAGGTTCCTGTCAGCCCATTTCTCCAGCCTGTCGAGGTCCCCCTGGATGGCAGCGTGACCCTCTGGTGTATCAGCCGCTCCTCCCAGTTGTGGGGAGTGTCATCAGCACATTTGCTGAGGGTATACTCTGCCCCATCATTCAGGTCATTAATGAAGATGTTAAATGTTCCTTGCCTCTTGTATTGGCCACGTATCCTTTCCCTTTCAGTCCCTTTCTCTCTAATTTTTCAGTGGAATAGAGTTCAAACTTTTCATCTCTGTCCTTAAGGATTGTCTCCGTTCTTTGTCCCCGTACCTCTCTGCTCTCATCGCCGTTCTGCCTTTCCTCCTGCCACTAGTGCAAGCTGAGAATGCTTCCTTGTCTCCTCACACAAACACCTCTTGCATGAGGAATTCAGTTCAATGAGTGAGTGCCAAAAAGAGCTGGCACACAGCTGGGATGCAGTGATTTACTGACATCTCGGAAAATTGTTGCTGTCGTGGGTAATAGACTGGTGGTGTTTATAACAGTCAAACATGCCTGATAGGGTTTCCATAATAACTGGAAAGAGCGTGATTAACCTTACCAGAGAAATTATGCTGTAGTGAGTAAAGTCTCCTGTCTCTGAGCTGGCTCGTGCTAGAGGCGACCACCACAGACAGCATTCTTCTTGAAGCAATCTAAAAAAACCCTCACCTCTTAAACTTATCCTCAGGGTTCTTTTTTTTGGTACCAAGAGACATATCTATAAAACATTGGGGCTACTTAGGCCTTCCAAGAATTGCATGAGTTAACATGTTTAACTGTCTCATATCCATCCTTTTGCAATATTTCTCTTCTGTTCCTTGCCCTTCTGACGCTGTGGTCAGCTATACTCGTGACGTAGGCATTCATGCTTCAGTACCATTATTGTGTGCACATGGTAGAAATGCTTGCAGCTTGTACTTCAGCAAGAACATTGACGTAATAAAGTTCCCTGCTTCAGGGCAGGAGTCGATGTCAGAAGTGAGACCGTTTCTGTTGAGGTAGCATTAATGCCATTTAGTTGTACAGGCTTTCTGTGGGGTGGAGTCTTGCTGTTGGATGTTTTTGTTTGTTTTTGGTCTGGGGTGGGTGGGAAGGAGTTCCAACCACCTGCAGGACTGGATCTTTTGGGGAGAATTGCCAAAGTACAGAGTGAAGGCAGGCATGAAAATAAACCTATCGGTGCTGCTAAATTCTGATGGCTCCCATTGTAACGAATGTAGCAGGGAACTGAGCCTTCCCTTGACTTGTAGCTTTTTGATTTGGGACTCTGCATTCTAAAGGATGCCACTTCACGCACTGTTTATTTCTGCATGCTAAATTATGAATTAAAATTCTGAATGCTCATAAATACAAGAATTTTCACCACATAAACGTTTAACTGTATTGGGGAGGAGTGAATACGCAGAATGTTATTTAATGTTATTTGCTTGGTAGGTGTGTTATACAGAAGCTCTTTGCCTTCAGAACAAAAATTCAAAGGCAACCAGTGACAAAATGTGACTGGGCAAAGGGAAGGTTTTTTTTTCCATAGCAATACCATAAAAACGGGGGGAAAAAGTGGGGATGAGATAGGTTTGGGATTTCTTTTTGTAAATGAAGTGTATTCATGGCTTTTATGCAATGGTCTCATGGCAACATGAGTTGGGCAGCCCTAGGTGGTAGGCAGTACAGAAGGATGCAGGACTTGCCAGAACACCGACAGTGGCATGTTTGTGTTGTGGCAGTATGAGTTTAGCACACAAAACAATAGTGTTGTAAAAGCAGGCTATGAGAGAATATATTTTCTTTTTTGTTATCAACTACAGTTATCTTCAAGTTTCACAAACCAGTGAAAATGAGAGGCGTGTAGATGAGGGCACATAGCAGCCACTGAGGGCAGCAATGAGTGGAAATGCTAAAGAAGGAACCAGTAGCAAAGTAATGGGATATTGAAAACCTGAGAGAGAAATTGTATTTGAACAGTACTCAGTGTTGAATGTGAGATCCAGTCTGAATTTCTTTAAGGTTATGAAATGCTTCAAGGGTAAGAAATGTTTCCTGGAAATACCCTTTCCTTGGTAAACAGTGTTTGTTTACAAGACAAGTTTCTGTCAGCTGTTGTAACACAAAATAGGACAGTGACTCTTAAACCAAAACTAGGTAGTTCTAACAAACAATATCTAGACTGAATAGTAAAAAGCAGTTGTTCTTTGCTCATTGGGAAAAGGAAACCTCAGCGTAGAGAAATACCTCTTTGTCCCATTGACTTAACATTTAGATTACGCTGTGCTATAGTGCTCAAAATCAGAGTTTCAAGACTGAACTTTGATCAGGAGGAGGAGTCTTTTGGCAGCCTGCAGTGATGCATTCCTTCTCCGAGCTGGTCAGAGCAGCACCCGTGATTCAGACGTGCACGTCCCACCTGCTGACCAGACACCTCCAAGTTGTCGAGCCAGCCAGTTGCCTGGAAGGCTATCGGATGTTAAACATCACAATATTTGGATTCTTCGCTAAACAGCCTACCTTTTGGTCCTCTTACAGTAACTCCTGTGCCATCCTGCAGGCAATTCCTCTGAAGGATGTATTTAATTTTGTGTCTGTTGTTTGAACAGCGACTGCATGTCGGTTCTAGAATGCTGTCAAAGCAAAGTGCTTCCAGGTGGCATCCAAACACGGCTTAACTCTGCAGTGAGTGGTCCGAGTGCTCTCACGAGACTTGCAAGTTTCTCATCTGCCCAGCCACGTCTTAGTGTGCATACTTCCAATTTTACCACAATGGAATATTTTCCAGCTGCTGTTCAAAAATATTTCCTTCACCTTTTACAGACTGCATTTGCTCTGTCAAACAAATGTGTTTGATTTTTCTCTTGTCACTTATGCTGGGATATATGTTCAGCAAATGGATGGAGAAAAGAATGCATCATATTGCAGAAATCTTTTTTTATCCACTTTTTCTTGTCTTTATCTTTTTAACAGAGGTCTCTAGCAGCAAAAAATGCTTTCTGTGATGTAAGGAAGTAACTTTTTACATTGTTTTTGTGGTGGGTTTTTTTTGTTTGTGGTCTTGGTTTTTATTTTGGTTTTTTGTGTTTTTTGTTTTTTTTTTTTTTTTTTAAAAACCACCTTTTATTTCATGTTAGGAATCGCTCTTCCGTTTCTGGTCTGGATGCATTCGTTTGGGTGTTAGCTTGACTGCTTTTGGTCTGAACATGCTCACAATTTTTTTCAGTAAACTGGAAACTTGGAAATGTTAACTTGAAATTGGTAAATGTTCTGCTTGCATGTCACTGCATGTGTGAAAAATATAGAATATTAATAATGGAATATACTGTGTGAAACCTGTTCCTTTTAATTGCAAGTGGATTTATAATCATAGTGTCTATATTAGACTATGCAAAACAGTGGAGATATTTGTGTATTTTGTACTAAAAGTTCCTTTCCCTCAGGAAGAAACAAACAAGCAAACAACAGAAACTACCTCTGGAAACATTTCAAGCAGATCTAGCAGGATAAAGTACTCCTGTTACTGTTCTTTTCCTTGTGCTGAAAACTAAATGGGTATACAAATTTGAGATTATTTTTGCAAGTCTCAGTTACAAAAATTTGCTAAGATGCTTTGGCTAAATTTCACTTACCTTGGCCTGTATTATATGACTCTGTTTATAAGCGCTGTCTAATATAGGTAGTGAGGCAACTTTCATCACTAAATTCAGAATGCTAAACAATATTAGGTTTCACATTTTTATCAAGGAAAACAGGGTGAGCTCACAAAAGAATTTCTCCACATAATACATAATGTCAGAATGAGTTGCCAAACCATAGATCTGACTATAACCTTTTTATTCTGACAAAAACTCTCTTTTCTTGAATAACTGAAAGATGCCTGTAAAGTTAAAAGATTGTCTCGGGTAAGGATAAAAAGAAGAATTGACTGTATTGTCTCGTAGCTACGTTATATTTGTGCTAATTTCAAGTCCAAGTCATCAAGGAGTTCAAAAGAGAGTGGCATATTTAATTTCATTTTGACTTGAACAACAATTACAAAAGCAATCTTTTGGTTCTTTTCCAAAACTACACTACAATACAGCAAGACAGGGCTGTTGATTTTACAGTTTGGGGAATGCTAGATAGTAACTAGGTACGTTACCAGACTTGGCGAGAGCTAATTTTCATTAGCTTTCAGTTATTAGACAAGTTGTAAGTTGCTACCATTTGACAAAATGCCAATAACGTAGTCATATATCCTTTGTCTAGAGGAATGTCGATCAGAACCCACTCTGGAAATTACAAAGTAGATGAGAGAGGTTGCTTTTGGATATAATTTGATAAAAATATAACACAGTAATAAGTATTGATTACCTAATCTAATTTTTACTCGTTAAAACCTTTAAAAAGTATTTTATTAAAGGGTCAGATTGTTCTTTTGCGTAGAAACCCTTGAACAGGGCAAGAACCTTCCTAAAGCTTTCTTCAGAGACTTTTTGCAGCATGTTTGCACCAGCAACCATTCAAACTATTCCACACCCTTTTTTCCCCCCTATCCACCCAGGCCTCACTTCTTGTCGACAGAAATCTGTAGCATTCATTCTGCTGCTAAGACGGCTGATACATTCTCAAATTCCCTGGCAGCAAACCCTACAGAAGGCCAGGTTGGCAGGGTGTTACTGGCTCTACAGTATTACTGGCACAGTCAGCATTTCTTATTTCACCAAGCTATTCAGGTAAAGAGGAAAATCTGTGTCTACCAAGTGGATCTGCAGGAGATGCCCAAGGATGTGACCATTAACAGAGATGGGCTTAGTTGGTTTCCAGAAAATACAGTGCAGGCTGTTTGTCTTCACACAAGTTTAGTCACCTTAACTTCAGGCAAATACAAATATTGGAAGGGAAATATATCTAGCATTTTCCCTGTTTTGCGTTGATGTGGTTTGTTTGTTTTGGTGGGGTTTTTTGGTGTTTTGTTTTGTGGTTTTTTTTTTTTTACTATCTCCTTTTGGTTCACAGTTTAGGAAGCTTTCTCTTTCAGTGGACTTCAACCACAAAAACAGTTAAGGTTCTGATTTGGTGTATCTTAACCTAATCTTTTCTAATTGGCTTAGTTCATTGACTAGAGAAGAGCAGCTGCATGATTATGGTTAAAAAGGCAAAAAAATATTTAAAATTAGGGATTTAATTGCATTTTGTTTGATAATTGATACTGTGACCAGCCATTTTAAAAGGCCACCATTTTGCTTCTTGCTCAGCAAACCCCTTCCTGCAGAACAAAGTGTTTTGGGCCACCGCTCCCAGATGGGGCTTCTGCCACACCAGGCCCCAGCATGATCCCAGAACTGCAAAACTGGCCCTAATCATCGTCTTCAAACGCTATGTCTGCATTCAATAACTTCTCCCACATTTTCTTCATTCATGTTTTGAAATTATGATAGTTTAAGCCAGCATGTCAGTTACTTCAGTTCTTTTGCGGGGTTGATGTGGGGTTGGATTTTTTTTGTGTGTGTGAGAGAACTATTTAATCTACATCTTTAGTTACTTAAGACATTTAATCTATTTTCTCTTTGTTACTGTTTATTTAAATAACCCACAGTCAGTATGCTTCAGATACTTTACACTCGCTTGATGTTTTATAACTAACAAACTACTTCACACGTTATCTGCAAATCAAGTATTCTTACCACTTGTGAAAGAGTGAATTTCGTCCTGCATACTGATGGCTTTCCACAGGGTGCTCAAGTAAACTGTAAGTATGTTTTTAGTAAAATACAGGCACAAACTGTGTATTAGACCTCTGAACACCATGATTTTAGCCTGGACATATATGGGCTTGATGCTATCCTCATTGAAGCTGGAGGCTGAAACTTTTATTAGCTTCTGTAGTTCAGATCCCATCCCTAAGTGACTTTCCAGACACACAGAATAATTAGAAATGTTTCTGAGCTCAACTCGCAGGGCACTGTTGATGTCTGTGCCATGTACATGACTTCAGTGCAGTTCACTGAGCTTGCACTTAAGGTGGGTTTTAAAGATGTGTCAGAGGTACCTGTGTAACGGTGATATCGGGGAAGCTCAGTGCTGGCCAGAGGAGGGAGGTAAATCAGTAACTGAGGATAAAGACAAGCTCCTTCTATTTTGTTTTATTTGTTGCTGTGAGAAAAGTAAGTATTTCTCCCAATTAATTCTTGTAGCTAATCAGACCAACCTGTCAGAAGCGGCTGGATGGAACGAAAGTTTTCAAGTAGGCTTGACTCCTTTCTAACTGAGTCTAGTTTGGCTTTGATGCTGATCATTCACACCGATACAAGAGCTAAGTAACTAGTCACAGACCAAAATGGCTGCAGAGGATTAACACTAGGTTCTCTATAGCTAAAGCTTAGCTTTCAGGTGAGTGGCATGTATGTTTTTATCCAGGTAGGGAGTGTTGAAGGTGTGGTCCCCGTTCTGGGATTTGTTAATGGGAGTCATAGGGATCAGGCAGAGCACGGTCACTGAAGGCCGTGGCTGTTCTTAAAAAAAGCTTCAAGTGAGATGCATGTTTGATAGGAAGTAAAATACATACTTTCTCTGAAAAGTTTGAGTTTTTTCAAGCCCTTGATTTATTATCTTTTTTCACTGTGTTTTCCAGTAGCAGGTCACGGGGCATAATTGGCTATTGCTTCCCTTGTGAGCTTCACAGGCAGTTGTGCTGACAGCTCTCGAGTTGCCTCTGGGTCTGTCATATAGTAAAGCTGCTGATGGGCTTTCTCTGTTGCTTACCAAGCTACTGTGGATATAACCGTGCCTCCTCCTGAGCTGTGATGTACGACCGAATTCCCTTATTTAAGTGAAGCACACCAAGATCTTGTGACTTCTGTACTTCTATCACATCAGTGGGTACAAGAGCAAAGATAGTGCTATATTTAGTGCCATTGCTTTACTTCCAGCATTTTGTAATGGTAGGGATTTAACAGAAGGAAGTGGTTGGAATTACTAGTGAGCAGGTAAATGGGAAGCTTAGCCCTTAATTTTTTTTTATGGAATTAATGAGAATAGTAAAACACTAGAGCCAAAGATGTCTTAAAAACAAGATAGTAAAAAGTTGATTATCTGGGGAGAAGGGGGGAAAAAAAAAAGGGGGGGGGGGAGAAAAGAAATACTGCTGTCACATTTAATTATGCAGAAAGAGCACAGAGTTAAATGGAAGGAAAAAAAAGAGTTAAGTGATTTGCAAATGCAACTGGTTTTCTGTCACTAGAAAATTCTTAAGAGAATTTTGTTATATGCAAGAGTATAGGAGTCTTGAAAATTCAGAGCTTTGAAGGAGCTATCAACATGTTTACTGTCCTGTGATGGTAAATTTTTTTATTTAAAAATGGTTTCCGACTGTATCAAATCTGCAAGAAAGCCATTGAATCACCCAACGTAGCCTCTGACTATTTTTTTAAGGATAAGGTATATTTAAAAGATGCCGTGACAAATCAATATAAAAATGTATCTAAAATTACAAGTACAAATAGAATGTTGTTCTTGACTGGTTTGCTTATATTGAAACTATATTATTTTATGTGAAGTATGTGTAATAGAGCATTAGATTTGAAAACGCTGTGTCAAATATTATTTCTGACAGCCTTTTTTAGGGTCACTAAAATTCCAATAATTCAGTACAGAATTGAAGTCGATTCCAGAGAAAAATTTAATATAGTCTGCTTGCCTGCCAGCTTCAACATAGTTCCTGAGTATTGAAATGGTTTGACATATTGAAATCTAAAGTGCATTTGTCATATCTATTGGTGGAGTATTTTATGTGATCACATCTAACAAAACTCAAGTCAGAGTAAAACTTAATGTTAGTCTTCTATTTTTACCCACTTCTTCTAAAAAGAAAAAAAATCATTAGGGAATAAAAACTATTGTTCGTAATAAAAATACAGAGTCTCATCTGGTAATGTCATATTGATCCTCAACTAATTTCTGATGTATACTGTGTTAGTGGTTTTATATCATACAGATGTTATGTTGCAGTGATATGCAAGTGTTCTATAAATGTTCATTTAGAAAACTTATGTATCCTCTTTCTCTGTCCTTGCACAAGCAATTCTGCCTTTTACATTCAAATAATTTGTGAATATCTTGGGAGAGATTAATTTGTGGTGACCAGCGCAACATCGGATCATGAAAATTAATGTATTTCTTTGCTTTGTTAAAATATGAGATTTACTGATTACTGTCTTTTGGTTTGAGGAGGTACAAGGCAGCGCAGGATGTATGCTATCCTAATACTTACCAAAACATCTTCATGTTAGTACAAGGCTTGATTTAACTTCTGTGGACTTTGGGTCAAGCTCGTGGCTCGCAGAGCTGAAGCAAGGCGGTTAGGCTAAGGTAGGGATGTAAATGAACAACTCTGAAGCAGACGAGCCTTAATAGTAAGACAGCAGGAAGCCCTTGTCCCTATATTTCATGCATGGAGGCTTTAGAAGGATAACATGAAGGTGTTTCATAAGTGTAGGTATGCAATTTCATGACACTATGGCTGCTTGATGCTAAACATGGGCTTGGTGATTAGATTAGATTTACAAACTACCTGATGTGTATGGCGTCCCTTCACACACCGTACAGTGTATGTATGTGAGCCGTATAGCTGGTGTAATGAGGCGAGCTCTGCTGCCTCTTGAAAACGTCACAGGCCTTTCGCAGGGAGGAGAGAGGAGCCAAGAAGCTTCCTTCCTGAGGCTCATGCCCAAGGATAGACTTGGTCATAAAATACAATTTCTTAAGACTTTTTTACTTAATCTTTAGAGGCAAAAATGACAAGGGAAATACCATAAACATTCTGCACTTTCACACATACTCTGGTCCTTTGATAACTCACTGACGTTATTGGCAGTAAGTTTACCTATTGCTTGCTAGGTGATTATATTTCTTCTACGAGCTATTTTAGTGGTCTTAGGTCTTCTAAATATAGTATTCTAACTGAAAGCATTTCCAAGCAATGCTTCTCTATTAGGATTGTCATCTAGTGAAAATGGTTTTTGTTTTTTGTTCTGGATATGAAGGCAAGTCTTCTTGACCAATAATCTATTTGTTGTATAGAAAGATACTACATGAATGATAAAGAAAAATATTTGGGTCAGATAATATTACATAAAGGAATACTTTTTTGTAGAGTTTAAAAAGTACATGGACTTTAAAAGTGCACCTCAGTACAATTGGCAAAACTTTAGATGAATTTGGGGATTCATGTTGCTGAATCTACTACTACTATGCGTGGGGGTTTAGGCTTAACAAGTTACAAGCAGAAATACACCTATTCATTATTAAACTTCCCTGCTGCAATATAGGAAGCATGTTGAAGAGTGAACTGTATTTTGGAGGGGCTGGGAACATGACAGGGGAACTTTTATCTAAAACTTGGTGGACCTTTTTGCTGTAGATTTGAAAATAAGTCCAGAAGGCTGAGCTTAATATAACATGTGGCAGGTGGCCTGCATTTGCCTGGAGAATTCCTCTAGGGCAAGACAGCTCAGCAAACACATAAATCCTTTTTTCTCTGTTATCTAGTAGCACATTTAGTTGCCATGGGAATTTTATTTATGCAGCAGATCCTCTGCAGTTCAGTTTGTGCCTAAAGTTTAACTGTACAGCTGTTACCGTAAATACTACACGGCAATATTTTCAAAACACAGCACCTTTGAACAAAAAGAACATGTCTGCTCTATTATTGATTTTGTTATGTTATCAAAATACCATTTTGGTTACACTAGGATAGCGTTTCCCCAAAAGCTTCGTAAGTTGATCTAAAGTGTGCACCTCCTGTACAGCTCTTTCTGATAATTATTTATTTACCTAGAAAACTACATCCAGAATTTTATCTGAAGATTGTATTACCGCAAGTGAAATTTGGTAACTTGCAGGGGAGAAGTTCATATGAATACAAAGTGCATATATAGCTTTCTGCTTACTTTCAGGCTATTGGTTTTCCTTACTTGCTATATGTAATAAGATATTAACATAGATCTTATTTTGGATTTTTTTTGTTTATTGGTAGTTCTGCTTTGCTTGCCAGGGACATGTGAAGAGTTTTTTAAATACATTGGCTCTGGTTTAATTATTAGAAACTAATTTATTTTAATCCTGATTTGTGGAACAACAAATAAATCACCAAAGTTTTCTTTGTGCAAAACAGCATGGGTTTATGAATGAAAAATAGAACTTGTGCTTTTTTAGGAGTGAACGGATTATCCAAGACCATCTCTGTCCTGACCCATTCTCTGTAATCTCTAGATTGTGGAATATATTAACTAAAGGAATTAAACCCAAATTTTTAGTGCTGAGAATTCAGCAGTTATTTTGCTACTGATTGGAAAGTTTTCCCTGTATATCAATGAAATATTTACTCTTTCCAAAAAACTGTGGACAATTTGTTCTACAGTACTGCTTTACTTAAATACAACTGTGATCAAAATACAAAAATTAAGGCTTCAAGACAAAATTTTAATGTTAGATTTTAATGCAAATTTTTTTTGGCACAAATCATACTGGTTTAAGGTCAAACTATCTTCCTGCAGTAGCAGTTATTAAACAAGATGCCTGGTATGAGCACACAGCTTCCAGGTATTTCCTCTTTCAGTATAAACTGTCTGAATATTCGGAAAATAAATTCCAGCAACATTAATAGTACAAGTTAAATACTTTAAACGGCAGCAGTTTGGAGATCTTGAGTTTTGCTGTTCAGGTGGTGCTTTGAGTGTCTTTAGCTTGCTTGCTGCTAATCTTGATGCTAGAGAACAAAAAAGCTAACTCTAGCTGCACAAATTTCTGTTGAAACTTACTGGCTGTGAAGCCAGGCTGAATGGCAAATGTATGTAACATAACAGAGCACTTCTATTCCCTTTTCACTGGTAGTCATTTAAAAGTAGATGAGAGGGGAAAAAAATGCATATATTTGCTAGCAGCTTTACTCATTGCCTGTGAGAAAAGGAGTTTATTGCCTGGCTGACTGACGGATGCTATGTGGACAAAGCCTGGTCAGGAAATTTTCCTGGCCAGGATTTGATACCTGCTCAGTTCTTATTTCCCTGCAGTACTATTGATTGCTAGAAAACTGGTATGGAGGACTAGGTCAGCAGTCCTAGAGGGCTGGGGCTGCAGCTTTGGTATCATGTTGTGATTGTTTCGGTGGACTTAATGGGTTTAAGACAATTTTGTGAGTTTAAGAGCTTGCTAAGCTGATATGCAAACACATATGGCCACACCTACTGTAGCAGATATAAATCTTATTTTCTGCTGTGACACGTGAGATCATATGGAATATGGGGATAGGCTCTTATTGCTTTGACACTGACAGAGAAGTTGTCTGTGATCTTCCTCATATCTGACGTGCTCCTCAACACTGTCCATGCAATAGCAATCCTTGAGGTTACTAAGGAGCAACACTTATAGTGGACTGGAGAATGAAAGACCATGAGCATCTAGATTGAAAAGATTAATGCGCGGGAAGCGAGTGCATTGATTGGTCCTCTCTCTTCCTGGCATTGGGACTTCTCTAAAAAGAACCTTTTCTCTTTTTTCAGATGGTGGAGGTTGAGGAAATTTTCTAACTTCAGGGAGAACTTATTTATGTGGCATATCTTACTCAAAAGAGATTGAAAGATGGCTTGATTCATATTGCATAACTCCTTTAACGGGACAAAAACCTGGGGTGCCACAGTTGCTTTAAAAGAACAGATAGTGGGAACAGGAGCCCCTGGCTGGGAGCTGAAACCTGATGAGTTAAACAGAGAAACATGGCACTCTTGGGGAATTCCTTTGGGAAAATGGTGGGCTCACTATCTGTAGATCTCTTCAAATTTAGATCAGCTACCTTTCTGTAGGATATATGTTAGCCAGCAAAGTCACTGGTTTCAATAGAGAAGTTCAGAAGCTATCAGCTGAAACTCAATGGTAGGTTATGTAAGAGGCCAGAAGCACATAACCTAACAAGTCATTCTGGTCTTACATTCCATGATCAATGAGCTTTTAGAGGGATAAAGTGTATTGTTTGTTCTTGCAGACTTGTAGATTCTCCTAAACGTGATCTGAACACAGAAGAGGGGAACCACCTTCCTCTACTTGCTACAGAGTGGATGCACATACTGAATTCCCAACAGTACATCTCTGAGATGTGAAATCGTATCAGTGTTCCCATGAAATTCCCAGACCAAAGGAAGAGACACATGTATTCCTTTTTCTACATCAGAAGGGGAATTTTTTTCATTAATAACATCAAAATTTTGATCTGATTATTTTGGAAATTTCTTTAATGGGATTCATACACTTAACTGGACATTCAGGAATTAGACGTCATTGCTGCTCTCAGTCCAGAAACACTGAGATGTGTAAAAATAACACACAGTTACTGCCAAATAATGTAGTGCTTCTTATCTAGAGTTTTTTAATCATAGAAAAGTTTTGGTTGGAAGGGACCTTTAAAGGTCTAGTCCAACATCCCCCTGCAATGAGCAGGGACATAATCAACTAGATCAGGTTGCTCAGAGCCCCGTCCAACCTGACCTTGAATGTTTCCAGGGATGGGGCATCTACCACCTCTCTGGGAAACCTGTGCCAGTGTTTCACCACCCTCCTTGTGAAAAATTTCTTCCTTAGATCTAGTCTAAATCTGCCCTCTTTCAGTTTAAAACCATTTCCCTTGTCCTACCGCAACAGGCCCTGCTAAAAAGTCTGCCTCCATCTTTCTTATAAGCCCCCTTTAAGTACTGGAAGGCTGCAATAAGGTCTCCCCGGAGCCTTCTCTTCTCCAGGCTGAACAACCCCAACTCTTGCAGCCTGTCTTCATAGGAGAGGTGTTCCATCCCTCTGACCATTTCTGTGACCCTCTGAACCTGCTCCAACAGGTCCATGTCTTTCCTGTGCTGAGGGCTCCAGAGCTGGATGCAGGACTCCAGGTGGGGTCTCACCAGAGCTGAGCAGAGGAGCAGAATCACCTCCCTTGACCTGTTGGCCACACTGCTTTGGATGCAGCCCAGGATACGGTTGGCCTTGTGGGCTGTGAGCACACATTGCTGGCTCATGTCCAGCTTTTCATCCACCAGTACCCCCAAGTCCTTCTCGGCAGGGCTGCTGTTGATCCCTTCGTCTCCCAGCCTGTACTGATACTGGGGGTTGCCCCAACCCAGGTGCAGGACCCTGCGCTTGGCCTTGTTGAACCTCATGAGGCTTACATGGGCCCATGCCTTGAGCTTGTCCAGGTCCCTCTGGATGGCATCCCGTCCCTCAGGTGTGTCAACTGTACACTCAGCTTGGTGGTGTCTGCAGACTTGCCGAGGGGGCACTTCATCCCACTGTCTATGTTGTTGATGAAGATATTAAAAAGTACGGGTCCCCATATGGACCCCTGACAGACACCACTCGTCCCTGAGCTCCATCTGGATATTGAGCATTAATATAAGAATTTATATTTTACCACTGATTCTCTGTGCAAAAACTGTAAATTAAGGCAGCAGCTCAGATGTTACACTATCACAGGGTAAAAACAGAAGAAAAATACCTACTACCGCATGTTTTTGCGAAAGAAAAAAGCTGTAGGCTCTTCATAAATTCGAGAAACCTCTAGTTTTGCATTGTATTACTGGAGTTTTACTACATAAATGGGTAAAAGTAAGATATTTATTTTTTAAAAAGGTACATTCAATGATGGAAACCCTAATAGCAGTTTTAGAACAGATGTATTGTGGAAGTAGATGTTTTCTGTTAGTGTATGCTCAATTATCTCAATAGAGATAATTGATGTGCAATAAAGAAAAATAAGACAATTACTATGCATACTTGATGTAGTCACTTTGCAAAATTAAGTAACTTACGTTTTTTAAAATACTTTAGTCATTGCCAGTATACTCCTGAAAAAGTAAAAGGGTGACTTAAAAACCTTTTTCCATTTTTGTTCTATCTGTGCATGAAAATGCAGTAGAATTCAGTAGGTGCAAACATCTTTGCCAGAAATTGAGCATTCGCAGTGACTAGACATGGTTAATTAGTGCTATTTTAGACTTTCCTGGGTACTAGTTTCCCTTAAAACACGACACAAAATAATAATCTCAAATTTTACTTTTCTTTTTTAGTGGTATGTGTAGCTTTTTTTAATGTGTTTGCTGGTGAAACAAAACATTAACATAACTAAAATATCTATATGACGATATTCATGCTTTGCCTCACTCATGTTTTAACACTTGTATTCTCAGAATGTACCTTCATACCTAAAACTGAGGGGTTTTGAAGGATGCTTATTCTGTGTGGTATGCTATATTTTTTTCTCTTTAGGTATTTGTAGATGACTGAATTGTACATACGCTGTGTTAGATTAGTCAGAGGATATAAAATTAGTAAAATTAGGATCAGTTCACCCAAGGCAACAGAAGCTTTTCACACCATTCTGCTCTAGCAGATCCGGGGCACTCGGTGATAACCCCCAGGGGTAACATTGGCTGGAAATATTAATTGCTTCTACACATAAGCAGTAAAAGAGATACTAAGAGGGGAAAAAAACCGCGAGGAGACAGTAGGTTTGGATCCTGGACCCTGCAACCCATCCTGTAAGAGAATGGAAGAAAATGACACCAGAAAACTTGCACCACTCCTGCCTTTTCTGAGCTCTGCAAGGGTCTGTGGTGTTGACTGTTACATGTGAATGCACATACTGCTGCCTCCATTACAGGTTCCTTTACCGGCTTAGATACCAAGGTTATTGCTTTTGCACTGCTAGTAGCTGGCAGAAGACACCAAGTTTTGAAAGGTTTTCTCTTGTTGCGTGAAAGGGTGGTTTTGATAGTCATGGTGTTCAAAATAAGAAAAATATAGGGAGAAACCCACAAGTCAGCAGCATGCGTGGGAAGTAGGAAACGCAATACGGGAGAATGGGAGACAACACCGCCGAAACACTGGTGCCAGGCCTCTCTCAGAAGCTATGCACTCTTACTTTGTTTTTTTCTCCCCATTGTTTCTCTCCCTATTAAATCAGTATGTCAAACCTCATTGCATGTTTTAGAAAAAGTGAGAGCTGGTCTGTCTGTGGGGCAGTGAGGATGGGGGAGGAATGATCAAGGCTTTTCTTCTTGGGGCTCTTGATAACTTTGAGCATTACTGAAAACCTGCTCTCCAGTTAGAAGAGGTGGAAAGACCCCTCGATGCCTTAGCTTGTCTGAAAAATTAAGAGCAGGTCCTCTGTCAGTGATGTTTGGGGTTGCTGTTTCAGTGTAGCTGCTCTCCATCAGCAACTATGTTTTCTCCCCTTATCTCTGATATTTTTACTTCGGTGAATAATTGTCGTCCCTTCTCGTTCTCCAGAACCTGAAACAAGTTTTATGTTTATTTTTTTCTCTTCACCAAATCCTTTGAGAAAGCCAACTAGTATTCCACCCACTTCCAAAGGGCTTTTATTCTACCAACTTGTTGCCTAGAGAGGCTGAGAACTAAATTACTTTTCAGCTTTACTTACCACCATTTTGGTGATAGAAAGGAAGACTAATACTTTGAGAGCTATTCTTACCACTTTAAACTGTCTTTGAAAGGCTCAAGTGTACTTTTTATATTTTTAAAAAATCGAGTATACTACAATGTCACCCACTGTTATTTCACATTGAGTCTGAAATCTTAGAAACATCTAAGTTGTGTTTGAATAAAAGTTTACCTTTTAGTAAGGTAGAAGAGAAATGCTGAAAAAGTGTATTAGAAAGATTATGTAAATATATGCTTTGCAGTTTAAGCTTGTAACTTACTAGTATGATTTTATATTTTCCTTGGCCTTGTATGTCTTATGATCGTCTATCGAATACTATTTTTTCCTGAAAGAATCCTACTAATTGCTGACAGCTTCATTCCTTTTGAATAATGGTTATTTTTCATAAAGTTTCTTATATCTAGTTGGCAGTTTTGGGGTTTTTTTTGGCATTTTCTTTTCTTTTTATTATTTTTCTTTTTTTCTTGATTGGGCTTGCATTCTCGAAGGCTTCACTTTTGACAATACACTCAAGGAGTTTGACTTTAGAAGCCAGCTTGACTTTGAGGGTGTGGCATCAAAGACATGAAGGTCATCTATTATTTGAAGACTGAGCACTTTAAAGAATGTATAAGATGCTGCAGGCAGCATGTTTGGACACCAAGGAGGCTACGGTGCACAGTTCCTCCTGGTGATGTCCCTAGGAGAAGCTTGTGTTTACATATGCAGCTGGCACACATACAACTTTTCTTAGCTCTGTAGGATGTTAATTAATAACAGTTCAGGACTTATATGGTTACACAGCATATATTTATAAAATATAAATCATATACCTAGCTCTATAACATTTAGAAATATCAAACACTCTTACTGGTAGCACTCTTCCTGTGTGCTACCAGATATCATGCTAAATAACAATGATAGATCGGAAACAGGGAGAATAAAAAAAATTTGTGTGATTTTTCTTTTTTTTTTTTTTTATTTGCCTGGTTTCTTCACTTAGTTGTCCATACAAGTCCACAGCTTGAAGACTTTTTATTATTGATTTCTAGAGAAACTTACTGAATCATTTTGTTCAGGAATTATTTATTACTTATTCTGAAAATACAAGAGCGGTATCAGCCATTTTTAGAAGAGAGCTTGTTGGTTTTATATTTTTATTTCTGTCCACAACTTAAGCTTGTGGGAGAAAGGGCAAGGCTTGCTTTCGTCCTGCTTAACTCATCCACCGAGCCTCACATTTTGATATGAAGAGTTATTACTTAACTGTGAAGGAATTTGGGTGACTTTAAAATTAGCACTTAAAATATCATTCTTATATGTCTTAGTTTCATCCTGCATATTTATATTTTATTGTTGGTTACATGGTTGATAGTGCACGGCAGGACAGAATATGGAACAGTATGTTGCCTCAGGTCTCAGTGGAGTCTGAAGTTGCTCAGGATTGGGTCCAGTATCTGTACTGTTTTTTCACTTGTACAGCTGTTGCTAGCTGCTTCCCTTTCATTTGGAAAAACAGAGATTTAGAAAGATTTAGAAATTTACATAATCTGATCTACACTCTGTACAAACAGAATTTCAGATGCTAATTTTTACTTGTTTGTTAATCAAAGGTTTTGAAAAGGCAATGTTAGTGTATTATTAATAACTTTAAAGTACATCCTGTTTATGAGGTAATAACCTTCTGTCGTGGGCTGAATTGACTTTGAGTTTAATTAGCTCAGAATTTGTTTAATACAGAGTTAATCAACCTCACAGTGGCTCTGGAGGAGTTTTGGTTTTGTTTTTAACTGAGCCAAGCTTCAAAAGATACAAAGTAACGAAACAATAGCTGTGCCCTAAGAAAATAAATATGTAATGTGTGCTGAAAAAAATTCAAATCAAAATTCACTATGAAAAAGCAGAAGCTCTTTAAATAGATTATTTGCTTTAAAAAAAAATCCTCATTACTACACAGTTTCACAGAATTTTATTGCTCAGTATGAGAACTGATAAAGGAAAGTAAGACAAGGAAATGGCATTATATAGATATATGCATATGTCTGTCCATAGACTATAGAGTTTACTTATTGGAACTATTTATAAGTGTATTAACTTACTCTAGTAGTGTGGAACAGAAACACTTCTGTCTACTTTGAAACTGGAGTGGTTATAAAATGCTGAGAGATCATACCCCTGTCTGTTTAGAGTAAAAAGATTTGGCTGTAGTATCTTAATAACAATCTAGCACAAGTGGTAGTGATTTAATGCATGGAAGTTTGTCACATGAATGTGAACTAACAATAGGACTCACATTTTCAATATCAGTCTTTGAAACATCTTCAGGTGTTGGGAGATTTTTCTACTTCGGTTCAAAAAAAGAAAATTGATTTTGATGTTTTACGAAGGTGTGTGCTGTAGTTCAAGCAAGAATCAGTTTGAGAATCCCATTATCTGTGTTATACAGGAATCTTCTGGGGTTTTGGAATCTAGACATCTATATAGCTGTTATTCTGTATTTAAATGTAATAGGAAAGTTGAGTGCAGTGTGTTTTTTGTTTATAACAGATACTGGATCACAGTATCATAGGACAGCTCAGGCCGGAAAGGACCTTGGGAGGTCTCTAGCGCAACCTCCTGCTCAAGCAGGGTCAGGTGCCAGGCTGCTCAGGGACTTTTCCAATCAGGTCTTGAAAACCTCTAAGGATGGAGATGCTACAACCACCCTGTATAACCTTTGGCACTACTTGACTGTCTTTGCAGTGAAAAAATTGTCTTTTGTATCTGGTCTGAAGCTCTTTCATTTGCACTTAGGCCTGTTGTCCCTCACCACTGTGAAGTGCCTGACTCCATCTTCTCTGTGCCCTCCCCATAGGTATTGGCAAGCTGCTTTTAAGTACTCCACCCAAATCCACCTCTTTTACAGGTGGAACTAGTCCCAGTCCTGCAGCTTCTGCTCACAGGGCAAGTGCTCTGGCCCCTGACTGTCTTGGATAGTCCTTTGCTGAACTCCTTCAGTTGACAGATATCTATCTTGAAATGGTGAACCCAAAACTGGCCAGAACATCTAGATGATGTCTCCCAGGGCTGAGCATGGGTGGATAATCTCCCCTCTCAATCTACTGGCTGTGCTCCTGTGCATATAGCCCAGGGTGCTGTTGTGCAGGGGCACGCTGTGAGCTCCTATTCAGCTCACTGTCCACCAAGACCCCATGGCCCCAGGTTTTGTCCATGTGCAATTTCACAAAGTTCTTGCTGGCCCAATCTTCTGGCCTGTCTGGGTCCCTTTTGGTGGCAGCTCTGCCTGCAAGTGCATCAATTGACCCCCTCAGTTTGCTGTCATCTCCACAGTAGACAAGAGACCACTCAAACACTTCCCCCAGGTTGCTGATAGAGATTTTAAACAGGAAGGTCATATGATAGACCTCTGTGGTGCTCCAGTTGTTATCAACCTCCAAGACACAGTACAACTCATTAACCACTACCATCTGAGGCCAACCATCCAGGCAGTTTTTGTACCCATTTAGTTATTTTTAATTTTTTACTAGGTATATTTTGAAGAGAGCAACTTTCTTGGATAAAAACTGGATCTACCATTACTGCTGTCAAATGAGAGAATGTTGCCAAAATATATTTTAAAAATTACTTTTACGTGTGCTTTTTAACAACTTTTTATATTATTCAACATTGATGGTTCCAACTTCAGTAGACAATTCTCAAGTTTGTAATCTTGTGATCCAGTTAATTCTGATGAAGTGCCATATGAAATCAAGAACAGTATCCTAGAATGGCTTATAAATACCGTAAAGTGCAGAGGAATTTTTGGCAAGCTTCATAAGCTGTATGAACAGGACACTTGAGGATTGCAAAGGTCTCTTTTTCTTTTCATTCTGTTGAACATGAACTTTGTTCAAAATATTTCAACATGGACTAAATATGACACTTCTAAAGTTCAAGCCCATGCAAGGGGGAGAGGAAGCTCCATTTAGCTCTTACGAAGATGCTAACCTGAGAACAGCTACATTCTATAACAGGTCTACAGCACAAAGGTGGGAGGGGAAAATACGTAGTTTTTGACATGTATGTGGTTAAACCAAGTTGATGCTATTTTTACAGAACCAAGCTCCTATGTCATCAGTGTTTCAAGACTTGTTATCAGTCTAAAAACCAAAACTCTTTAGCTCAAGCAGAAATTATGGATGTGGTATACAAACTGTTTGGCAGAAACTGAAGAACGTTCTGGAGGTTGGAACAGATGGTTATAATTGTCCTGGTTTTAAAATGGACAAATAAATCTTGAACTCTTCTGCTGTTTTACAAGCAGGAAATTAAAATATGAAATAGAAATTAGAAGTATTAATCAGCTACACTAAATCCTTTTGGTTTCCTCATTACTCCTTCCTGGCTTCTTCTGAACTGTTCAGCTTAAGTTTGTCTGCATTAACTCCAATCTGACAAACTTCTTGAAACCAGTCCTTAGGAAGACAGGATGTGTCAAGTCTTCAGTGAGCTGCCAAGAGACACAAAACACAAGAAACCTACAGATACTTGCAAATGTAAGTCCAGCATCTTGATTTGTGTGCTAGAATAAAATGTAAATCAGAGATGGAATCCATTTCATATGGATGGAATTTCTTTTAGTGTGTAAAAGCAATGAAGAACTGTTCTTGCTCTGAGGGAGACATAATGGAAATGTTTGCAAATTCTATGGTTCTCTGTTGCAAAGAACCAAATTGTAATATGTTTTTACAATTCCTGTTTTGTGTCTGTTTAAAGCATAATCCTATCACCCAAACGTAGTGTCCAGCTAAGGACTGTGTTATATTATCATTAGGAAATTGTATGGCAAAAGCAGCTTTTCTTGGGCTGGTGTCCTGGTAATCGTTGTTCTTGTCAGTGAGTATTTTCCTTGCCAAGTTATAAGCCCTGACCTGCAGGTATCCAGATACAAACTTTAGACTGTGTATGTGTAAAGTCTCAGTGATTTCAGTCAAACCTGTGTCCAGTGTTATACTGAATACTTAAATAGTGAGCTGAATTTATGCCTTCAGGAACTATCATAATATAGGCAAACTAAAATCATGGGGGCGAGGGGGAGTGTTGAAACTAATCTCTTGTTTCACAGAATCACAGAATGGTAGGGGTTGGAAGGGACCTCTGAATATCATCTGTGGTCCAACCCCTGCCAAAGCAGGATCACTTAGGGCAGGTTGCACAGGAACTCGTCCAGTGGGGTTTTGAAGGTCTCCAGAGAAGGAGACTCCACAACCTCTCTGGGCAGCCTGCTCCACTGCTCCATCACCCTCACAGTAAAGAAGTTTTTCTTCATGTTGAGGTGGAACTTCCTGTGCTGCAGTTTGTGCCCATTGCCCCTTGTCCTATCACTGGGCACTACTGAAAAGAGACTGGCTCCATCCTCCTGACAGCCACCCTTCGGAGATTTGTAGATGTTGATAAGGTCCCCTCCCAGCCTTCTCCAGACTAAACAGCCCCAGGTCTGTCAGCCTTTCCTCATAGGAGAGATGTTCCAGTCCCTCAATCATCCTCGTAGCCTTCCGTTCGACTCTCTCCAAAAGTTCCCTGTCTCTCTTGAACTGGGAGATTTCCAGAGACTTTCAGTTGTCACTTAAATTTTTTTCAGTTTGGCTTCCAGTGCTGTCAACTGTGTTGCTCTCCTGAGGTTGCTAAAGGAATTTTCATCTCGTAAACAGTAAACATCTTGTAAATCTGAATAAAACTTACAGAATGATAGACAAATGTTTTGGCTAAATACTCATTTTTAGAACAGTAAAGACTACGTTCCATGTAGCTGGAAGGTTTCTCTGCAGAAAAGGTTTCCCTCTGGTGAGACCCCACCTGGAGTCCTGTGTCCAGCTCTGGAGCCCTCAGCACAGGAAAGACATGGACCTGTTGGAGCAGGTCCAGAGGAGGGCTACAAAAATGATCAGAGGGATGGAATACCTCTCCTATGAGGACAGGCTGAGAGTTGGGGTTGTTCAGCCTGGAGGAGAGAAGGCTCCAGGGAGACCTTATTGCAGCCTTCCAGTCCTTAAAGGGGGCTTCTAAGAAAGATGGGGACAGACTTTTTAGCAGGGCCTGTTGCGGTAGGACAAGGGGTAATGGCTTTAAACTACAAGAGGGCAGATTTAGACTAGATAGAAGATCTAGGTAGACAGAAGGAAGAAATTTTTCATGAGGGTGGTGAAACACCAGCACAGGTTGCCCAGAGAGGAGGTAGATGCCCCATCCCTGGAAACATTCAAGGTCAGGTTGGACAGGCCTTTGAGCAACCTGATCTAGTTGAAGTCGTTGCTCATTGCAGGGGGGCATTGGACTAGATGACCTTTAAAGGTCCCTTCTAACCCCAGCTATTCTATGGTTCTGTGACAGTTGGGACTGTTGTTTTAGAGAGTTCTATTTTTGGCTTGTTACAGTTAACACTTTTATGCTGCCTTTGGGCCAGATCAATCATTGAGTTGATAGCAGATTTCATTTCTGTGCTGAGGACATGCTAATTCATTTGTCAGTTAAAGCAGCAAATCCAAACTGTGCTTTTATTGTCTGGATCAGTTCCCTGGAAAACTTTAAAATACTAGTTATGTTGATCTTTTTTTTTTTTTTTTTAGTTAAATTGAAGTAAAATGAAGGTTTTTTCATTTTGTGTCTCTAGCTATTAAGCTTAATTCTACCTCAGTTTTCGATGTAGCTTTTATGTATATATATTATTTATGGTACAAGGATTACCACTTCAACATCCATAGCTCTGCTGGTATCTGAAGCGTTCTTTAAACACCACACTGGACACATTATTAAGACTTCTTAATGTCATTTGAAAAATGAAACTATACTTTATTCATATTTCTCTCTGCCTATGAGAAGCTGGCTCAGGGTTTTGTCTCCTCCAGGGTAGACCACTATAATGCTTTGCTCACTGGCTTGCCAAGTGGTCTCGTTACCAAGCTTGAGCAAAACTCTTTTGCCAGTGAAGTGTGTCTTGCAAAAAAAGACAGCATATCTCCCTAATCCTAGCATTGCTGCATTGGCTACTCAGAAACAAAGGATTGATTGCGAAGTTGACCTGTCAGCCCTTCATGGTCAAGGTCCTGAATATATTTCCTGATTTAATTTTGAGATATATCGCTTTCAGGCCTCTCTGCTCTTCAGTGCCCTCTTAGTGCAAGTTCCAATTCTGAAACTACAGACTTTGCCTGATGGAGGATTTTACCATATGCCCAACAGCTAAGGAATAAGCTGCCTTTCTCAGTTTAGGAAGCTCATGCTCTTTGCTTAAATCTCTTCTTTGGAAGATTCGCTTGTCTGTCTTTTTCCTTTTTTTAGTGAGTAACATTTTATATGTCGTAACTCAGTCATTTGGGGACTGCACTGTATTCCATGCTGCTATGCAGAATGAAGTGGTAACTGTAGAGCTACTTAAGATTTTTTTTTTTAGTTGGTTTGAAAAAGACTTTTAAAAATAAATTATTATTTTGGTCAAAAAACAAAGTAGTTACTAGGAAAATACTCTTAGATTTAGGAGAAAGGAGCAAAGAGGAGTGCGTCTTGATATCCAATAATTGGTCACCTATTTGGTTTTGGAAAACTCAGAGCCAAACTTAGCAATCATCCCTTTACTGAAAATTTTAATTATCAAGCTGTTGCCTACTCTGGAGTGAGGCTTTTGAAGTCACTTCTATGATGAATGTGTTGTTCATACAACCAAGGTTAATTGATGCTTGGACCTGAAATTAGATCTGATACATCTTGCTATAGGCCATATGCTGTTCTATAGTAAATATCTGTATCTTGCCTCCATGTCTTGGTATACTGTCAGAGCAAACTGAAAAAATTCTAGTTTTTATCTCAGAATGGAAGAAGCAAAAATTTTTAATTGCTTGTTGAAAGTTACAGATACTCCATATAAAGAGACTAATTTACTTTTATTAATCAGTGGTCCTTTGCAGAAAAAGTGTATGTTTTAATGTTTAAATGAAACACTAGAAATTAATTTAAAGTTAAAATATTGTAACTCCTTCAAAGTGGAAGAGTGTCACAGTCAAAGAAAAAAAAAGACCTTTGCAGCAATCTTCCAAATGGACAGAAAAGAGGGTAAGATAACATTTCATAGAGACAGAGAAAAGGGGGCTGCAGTAATATAGACAGAGGGTGATGACAACCTGGGTGAGACTTTTAGCTGTTTGATCTCTGAGGTATCATATAGAAATAATGGGCAAGATTTAGGTATAAGCTAAACATGACAGCTTATAAAAAGATGTGCTGAAGCAGCCTTTGGAGAGGGAGACGAAGAGTTAGGATGATGCAGTAATGGGAAAAGGTGAGAGGGTGAAAAGAAAATGAAAGCTTTGGAAAAAGAATATGGTCAGTGTTAAAAAGAAAGTGAGGTGTGGAGATAGACTGCTGGCTGGGGCGGGATTAGAGGTTCTGGTGAGGAGAGTTATAGTGAGTGCAATTGTGGAAGTCAAATGGGGATTGTCTAGGTGGGTGAGAAACTCAGATGGCAATTTTAAATTATGTATTCCATACTTGGAGAGGAACGAGAGATGGGACAGTAGATGGAAAGGCTAAGGCTATACTAACTGTGCAATCTGTCTTGTGGCATCAAGATGACTGCAGAGGACAGATGTAAGAACACAAGACATCTTTGCTAATAAGCATATGTTGTAGAGTAAACCATAACAAGTCCTGAACAGTTTGGTGCATCACATAGTAAACGAACTGCGAGTTGAGCGGAACTGAGCAGGTCACTGGACAGGTCTGGTGGGAGAGATGGGAGTGGTTCTTCTCTCTCCTCACGGGGGGTGTTGCTTGTCTTGGTGGGATTCACGCTGTGCGACCTACAACAGTGGTACCTGCTAGTGTCTACGTGCTAGGCCTTGTCAGGGTGTATATATTGGGCAACACCAGTGGTCAGTTCTTGAGAGTTATGTATCAGGTTTTTTTATCAACAATGGTTTCATTTCAACAACGTACTAATAGCTTCAGATGTACTGTATAGCAGCAACAGATTCTGTGCAGCTGCAGCTACTTCCAAAGCAAAGAGTTTCAAAGTTTTTGGGGTGCCCAGGTGAGTGATGGGGAGGCTTATGCAATGGCAGAGACTAAGTCACAGCTCTCTGTTAGCCTAAGCAGACTTACAGGAAGACTTTCGCAACATTAAAACTTTTTTGGCAATGCTTACAGGGAGGCTAAAAAGGATTAAATTATATATATATTAAAAATGTATATAATATTTATATCGTTATACATATAGTTTTTTGATAAGAAAAAGACATGTTTTTCTATTGTGTCAGGAAAGAAAGGAAGGGTTATGGAGAAGAAAAAGGGAGGCATTTTCAGTGATTGGTCTGCTTCTGTTAAACTTGGTTGGCTGGTATTTATGTGGAACTTCCACGGTCATTTTGTTTTATACGCTAATATGAAATCAAATTCCATGCTGGGTGGTAGTGATTGGTTATGATTTCTTTTCTAGAAATTAGTAATTATTTATAAAATAAATAGCAGTTGTTTATGCTTTTGGTAGAGAAGGCAAGAGAATGGAGAAGGAAATGAGATATTATCAAATGGAAGTGTGTGTGGTTCTTCAAAATAACTGAGAATATTACCCTCAAAGAATTTAACTTAATGCTAACTGATACTATGGTATATATAAGTACCATTAGTGCATAAAAATATGGCTTAATGTAAAAAGCTTTATCAACATAGTATTTTCCTTTCACCTGAGCTTCTAACAGGTTAATTACTTTTTCCTCTTGTGGGTTACAAATGAAATATTGTAACGTAGGAGGTATTAGCAGTCTTCTGTCAGCCAACTGAATGCAAAGTTTGTGCCAATTAAAACAACCTGTATAGTTCATATAAACTCATCCACTTCAAGTAACAGATATTTAAGGCGGAGTTAAATTATTGCAGAAAGCTTTGTGTGTATCGCATATACAAAATAAATTTAATGTAGTAGATGTATAAAATTAAGTTATTCTCAGTTTATTTTTGCACTAAGTGACCATCTGGGGAATCCAGGTCGTGTTATAACCTTTTTTCGGGAAAAAAAAAGTGGTGCTGATTCTTTTGTTGTTTGACTGTTCAAAGTGCAACTATAATGAAAACAAGCTTTCCGGTATTTTAAAAGAATGGTTGTAGAGAAAGAGGTTGATCTCATTGTCGGTCCTGTTATAAGTGAAATGTTGGAGAGTTGACCATTTGCAGCTCATACACAAGGCTTCATCTTTCCTTCTGAAACTATGTCTTTCTCCAGTAGATTTCTTTAGCTTTTCTGCCCTTCCCCAAGTAGTTGTTTGTGCAATGTTTTGTTTTTGCATACCAAAAACTTCAAGCCAGAGGTTTCCCTACAGGCTTCCCCTTGCCCATATGATTTCCTAAGCCATGTGATCCGTTTTCAGGAATACATTTGCAATGCAGTGTAAAAACCAAGCAAACAAAACCCCCAAAACATCAACCTGAACACATAGCCAATACAATGTCTTGGAGAAAGCATCTCCACCACTCTTCATGCCTTTATTTTTCTTTGACCACGTACTTCATGGTTTTCGTTCATTGTGGTATCTTTGGACAGTAATCAAACAAATGAGGCCTATCGGAGCACAAGTGCCTATTTAAATTAAAGGAAAGCAGTTAAGAGTTTTTAGATGCTAATACTTTGTTCAGATGTTAGCAAATGACTTACACACATGTAGGCAGCAACAAAGAAGAACAGTTACATGCTTTTGGTAATACGTGATCCGGGCAGCACAAAAAAGAAAGGAAGCTTGGAAAGTCTAGTGTTGTGTTTTTGGCAATATTTTGCTCCACGCAGTGCTGCCAGAGCAAGAACAGTAGCGGACATTGTCTAAAGCGTCTCTGACCATCCTCTGAACTCTTGGACCACCCCATGGATGGATGGTTGCCAGGACATTTCTTTCAGGGGATGAATCTCTTCCTCTGCTATTGCATTTCGACTGCCTTGTCCTTAATCAGAGTGTGTTTCTTTTCGAGGTGTTAATCTCTCTGCTTCTCCCACAAATGTTGTCATTTGCACTGCAAGCACGCACTGAATTCCTCTGTCCTTCAGGGTGCAACTTCCATTTCAGAGTGTAGTCTCTCTTTTACTTGACTTACAAAAATAAGTCAGAATGTAATTCATAAATCCAGGAAACCTTCTGAACAGTCTTACAGGCACCAAGCACTCAGCAGGAATTATAAACCTTTCTCTTTCCTGATAACGTAGTTTTTTCATTTCCCTGTTTGCAAGAGCAGAGAAATGAGAAGGAGGTCCAGGGAAGCCGAGCAGAGCATGGAACAAAAGTGCTAAAGAGTGAGACACCTTAAAAGCTGTTAGGAGCAGCTGCATTTTGAAGTTGATGAAGGAAATAGAAAAACCTATTGACTAAAGCCAAATGCAGCCTGAAATTCCAGAAGTGACCTGCTGTAAACCTGCTCAGCAAGCTAGTGAACTCTGGGTGTTTAATGCTGACATGCTCTGGGGTATGTGGAGGACAGCCAAGCAGCATGATGGCTGTATGCTAAGAAAATAAGCAAGTTCTCGTGTGTGTATTTTTTTGCTGTTTTGCACGTCACTGGAGTACAGTCATAACGGTAAAGGATGTGGCTCTACAGTGCTGCTGAAACTGTGGTTAGATAACTGCTGGCACTGATAGCAACACATTATTTCTAGGAGTAAAGGTGTGTATCAGATGGTTAAAACAAATCAGAGGTTTTTTTTGAAACTGATCATAAAATGCTTCATGTGATGCTGAAACCTGCTTTCATTGGCTGATGCTACATGCACACAAGGCCTTTGCCTTCATATCGTCATTTTTGGTATGTTAATGATAGCTGAGAAGTGTTCCTGATTTTATAAATGGTCTGCAAAATATTTCCTCTTTCAGAAATTAGCAGACAAGTAGTGGTTTTCTCACATCTCTAGTTTTCACAATTGCATGTGTCTAAGCCCAGTCCGTTGGTACTGTACCTGACAATTACAAGTTCCAATGCACGGTCTACTTAAAATACATAGTATCCAGAATATTTTTAAATAGTATTTTTTCTTCTAATGAATAGCAAATAACACTAAAACATTTTTTCTTTTAAATAGATGAAAGTAACACAGACAAAAAGGAGATTTGCTTCATAGGTTCTCAGTAAAATAAGTCATGGTTCTTATGTAGACATGGTGTAATGTGTACATTATGGCATGCTATACTTTTTCAGCTAAGGTGGAGGGAGTGCTTTTGCAGACACAGTCTTCTGCAGCACCACATAAACTAAGAATTTCATTCTGTCCTCTTTATATCCTGAGTGAATTAAACTGGTGAGAAAGAAGGGGGCACATAACAGGGCTCTCTGGGAAGAGCTTGGCAGGAAGGTATAGTGGCCTCTGAAACTTTAGGAGGTATTCTTTGATTCCTTCGAAACTGCAGTTGTAGGGTGTTTTTTAAAAAAAAAAAGCTACGCAATACGGTTTCTGTGACATAAATAAGCTTGTTTGCTTTTAGCCTCTGAATAAATAATACATGCCCAGTCTTACATTTCCTGTAACAAAGTGAAATGTGAATAGCAATATAAAGTCCCAAACGTTTTGATCCCTTTATATTTCTTCTTGCTTTTCTTAGTGCTTACTCAATGCTCAGAGACTAATACCAAGTGGAATTGAACACCTGCAGCTCTCGCTTCGAGTTATACCATATATTGAAGATGAAGGGGGGAATTGCAGGTGTTCTATATTTCCCAGAACTTATTCCACGTGCCATTGCCTATCTGGAAGGACTTACTATTCAAGCAATCTCAGACTGAGTTTTTTGTTGCTGGATGTACTTGAGGCTTTGAATATATGACAGTTTATGTCTATTCTGGGTTTACACCCCCACCCCCTCCCCAATATGTTAATGTATTATTTTTTAAGTTTTTGGGTTGGTTTAAAATTATTTGTAAAGAAGATCTTATATTGAGATGTTCTGTAACTTCTTTGCAGGGAATTGTTATCAATGATAAATCGATGATCTAGATGAGGGGATCGAGTGCTCCCTCAGTAAGTTTGCAGATGACACCCAGTTGGGTGGGAGTGTTGATCTCCTGGGAGGGCTGGAAGGCTTTGCAGAGGGATCTGGACACGCTGGATCGATGGGCTGAGGTCAACTGTATGAGGTTTATTAAGGCCAAGTGCCGGGTCCTGCACTTGGGTCACAACAACCCCATGCAACACTACAGGCTTGGGGAGGAGAGGCTGGAGAGCTGCCCGGTGGAAAAGGACCTGGGGGTGTTGGTTGACAGCTGGCTGAACATGAGCCGGCAGTGTGCCCAGGTGGTCAAGAAGGCCAACAGTGTCCTGGCGTGTATCAGAAATAGTGTGGCCAGCAGGAGTAGGGAAGTGATCGTGCCCCTGTACTCGGCACTGGTGAGGCCGCACCTCGAATCCTGTGTTCAGTTTTGGGCCCCTCACTGCAAGAAAGACATTGAGGTGCTGGAGCGTGTCCAGAGAAGGACAGCGAAGCTGGTGAGGGGTTTGGAGCATAAGTCTTATGAGGAGCGACTGAGGGAACTGGGCTTTTTCAGTCTGGAGAAGAGGAGGATGAGGGGAGACCTTATCGCTCTCTACAGCTCCCTGAAAGGGGGTTGTGGTGAGGTGGATGTTGGTCTCTTCTCCCAAGTAACAGCGATAGGACGAGAGGACGAGAGGAAATGGCCTCAAGTTACGCCAGGGCAGGTTTATTAGGAAAAATTTCTTCACCAAGAGGGTGGTCAAGCATTGGAACAGGCTGCCCAGGGAGGTGGTGGAGTCACCGTCACTGGAAATATTCAAGAAACATGTGGATGCGGTGCTTTGGGACATGGCTTAGGGGGCATAGTGGTGTTGGGTTAACGGTTGGACTTGTTCGAAAGGACCTTCCAGATCATCCTTAATGATTCTGTTATTTGCTAGCCATTAACTATATCCTCTCTGTATCACCTGTTATCTCCTATCACCCTACTTGCCCATGATTTTAGATTTCTACATGAACAATTGGCATCTTTTTCAGGGTGAGGAAATAGTATTGTTATTCCTTACGCATCCATGCAAGGAATTGATTTTGCATTTGATTTTGCTGCTTGGAGAATAGTGATACCAACCATCTTATTATTATACATTTGTTATTAATAACAAACAGCAGAGAGTAAAAAGCATTCTAATTAATGTTCTCTGAGTCTGAGTTGCATCTTAGATCTGTGTACTTTTTCTCATTTTTCCAGAACTATTTTCTGTTAGATTCAGTTGAGCCAGACAGTCTTTCTAACCTTTTCAGCTTTGAGGGGAAAAAAATTTGCTAGTTTTGCCATTTAAGAATTCTGGCCTTTTACTGGAACCTTTGCCTGTATGTAGGCCCAAAGTATATTATTTCAACCATGAAGTGTAAATGCAGACCTACCATATATTACTATAAGAGTAGAAACAAGGCATGTGGGTTTTGGTGCCTAATTTAGGATACTTGTATTATCATTAAAAAAAAGAATTGTATGATCTTGCACGCGTTGCTCAAGGAATGAGTTCTGACATTTGAACTGAACTTCAGTTCGAAAAACATCATATAAGAAATTACAGGTAAATTACGTGGTAAGGAAAAGTGGGAAATGGCACAAATATTTAATTTCAAATTAATGTAATGAAATTAGTCATCATGAACAAATAAAATATTTTCTGTGCACATCAGGGGAAGATATAGCCCTACATGATCATCATGCAACAGGAAATATGGAAATCATGTTTTGCAGGCCATGCTACTAGGTGGTGAGAGAGGGAGAGAAGATGGGACAATCCTCTTAGTTCCTCCAGCCAACCCTTCTGTTGCGGGGGGACAGTTTAAACAAAATAAAATTTTGGACTATTTAAACAAAATACTCCCAGAGCACTCGGCATCTGAAGCTCTTTGCAAACAATTAATAAATTTCCACAGTTCCCTTTTTGAGAACTTAATTCCCAAAAATGTTTATAAAATTAGGCAAAAAACTAGTCAGGAATACAGGCCTTAGCTTTGAATCAGACCCTAAATATTTTCCCAGGTCTGTGGTAATGCCCGTATTATCTTGTTGCATTAGATCTTCATTATTCTAGTGCGTATCAGAAATAGCTCACAGAAGCCGGAGGATTTACACAGTTGTACAACTGGTAAATGTCATTAGCCCGACAATCACGCTCTGGATGTTACAGGCTCTTTTGCAAGTGTGTAGGTTTAACTAAGGGTACACTGGAATGATATTTCATAGTTAAGTTTCAGTGTCTGTGGTCTTGATATTACTGGAAAGTCATCTATCAAGTTTGCCTCGCAGGGCCTTTTTCATGTGTTTTATAACTTATTAGACTGGAATGTAAATCAACTTTTAGTTGAGTTTCAGTGAATATATTTAAATCTGTTGGAATTCTTTGGATTTTTTTTTTTTGTCATTATACTACATCAGAGAAACAGACAGAAAACCCTAGTCCATATGTAATATGTACCGTTTCTGATAAATGCGGATTGGCAATACACAATATAGTCACATACTACATTTTCTTGCTTGCCTTTTTAAAATCCCCTTAATTATTTACAACAAGATAAATCATTTAACATTTTAAATTTTAATTATCTGCAGAAATCAGCACTTAGTATTCTGTGCCAAACTTTTAAACTCTGCATAGATTCTGAATTTTCTCTAAATAGATTTCAATTAGGCTCTTGCTCTTTTTTGCTGAGGAATAATTGAAAGTATAAAAGACCCATTTAAATCACCATCCCCTTTTCCAAAAAGGGGCAAGATTACATACCCAGCAGCCTTTGAATTCTTGATATGCCTTCAGAAGTTTTCAGATATTTGTTTTAATAATTTTTAAGAATTTATTATGATGCATTAATTGTGTGCTCTGTAAGTTATTAAATGATGAATTCAACATATTAATCTTTCATGTTATTGTTGTTAATGCTGTGTTTAGGAATGAAGCATTAATTAAAATAGTCCTTTGAAGATTTTTCTGAAAGAAAGCAGTATGTATACTTATCAAGATACGTATTTGATCTATGGGGAAATGATTGCAAGTAAAGTTTTGATCTAGCATATGCTGAAGTTGAATTAAAAAGATTTTGGTTATGTAGAGTTCAAATTACCTTTGACATATTTTTGCAGGTTAGTTACAAATTCTCAAATAAGCATAGAGCTCCTCTTTATCGTAGAGCCTAACATCAGATTTTAATCATATTTTGTACCCACAGGGTTTTAGATTTCCAACAGGCCACCTGTCTCAGACATTAAAAAATTCACAGGACAGATGGGAAGGTGAAAGTAGTTGTCCTTGGATAAAGAAATTCTTACACTGCAAGAACAGTCACAGTCAAGGCTGGCCAATGTATCACACATATACCCCTTTCTTCTAGCATCACTGTATTGTGATTGCAAATTTTTCTTTAGTAGTATAAATATAGAATTCATCACTTACCCTTTTTCAATAGCACAATTTTCAAAACCTCTCTTTTCCACGTGATCTATGAAACACTGAGGGATAACATGACGTGCATAGTACTTCAGGAAATAGTGTGTCTTGTACACATACCAGAACTCCTACAATTCCTATGTTGTTTATTAATGACACAAGCATATGACTATTCATTTGTGCAGACCTCTGGCACTGATTTGATAGGTGTGATGTATTTTAATATGACAAATGTACCCACCTAAAGAAAAGTGGTTATTGGAAAGAAGGGTAAAATGGTGATGCTTCCTGCCAGGTATCGTCACTGTTTCCCACAGAGAGAATAGTTTTTGAACGTCACTGGCTGGTACGATGTTGTGGACCAACTCTCAATATTATACAGCAAACGTGGCAACGTTTTAAAATGCAAGGGGCAAATTCTGATGTCAGGTGTATGTGTCCAGTTTTTATTGACCCAGGTATTTAAGAGCCAACAAATGAATTGGAATGATCAATTTGCTGTGTTTGTGATGAACGTGGGAGCGGGCCAAAGAGCGGACTCTCCTGTGTTTGGCTCCTGTGAAGATCCCATTCTACTTTGGCCTCTTTCTACTCTTCCCTGACACTAAAGGAGAAAAAAATGTTAATGGCGGTATATACTGTTCACCAGTTGTTAAGTGTGCACAGGTTCAATAACAAGCATTAAAGCTTGTGAGGTTTCACCTGACCTACGTGACAGAGGGGTGCTGCTGTGTGGCCTGGAGAAAGGTCTGTGCACGTGCCTCGAAACTGGTGTCTAGCCTGTGGCACTGGGAAAGCTGGGTTTCCCTGCCCAGCAATTCATGTTTCTAGATGCGTGATTTAAAAGTCCGAGAGAATCCAAATGCAGGGGAAAAAAAAAAATTAAATTAGTCTCATAGTAGATTTTGGAGGTTGCAAGTTCATAACGTAGATTACTTTTTCACTGTATCTTTTGTTGTATACCAGCTACTAATGTAATCATTGACTAGGATGGAATCAGTCCTGCTTTCCGAGCTTATGCCCTGATCACTAGGTAGGGAGGCTGTGCGTGTCTACATCTTCTTTCTCTCTCAACCTGTTAATGCTGATTCTTTTGTACGGAGCACAGGAGGGAGTAAGAGTGCCCACCCGCTCTGAAAGGGGTGATGCTCATGGTTAGTGCATGCCCTTAGGGTTTGATCCCTCCAGCAAGGGAGGAAATTGAACCTGCTATCTCTATTTTTCATGACTGTACTAACCAATATGCTGCTGTGTGAATAGAAGCACATGTTATTCTCTTCTAGCTTCTGGTTTTGAATAAAGTCAGAACTGTAGTGGTATTTCATGCAAAACCTAGCCACAGAGAGGGGATTTAGGCAGGATTTGAGGACACGTCGGATCAGGGCATGTTACTGGAGGTAGGTGTCAGGTAGATGCATAATGACTGTGCCCTTACCTTGCTTGGGCAAGAGTGAGGATCTTGTGGGCATGAACAGAAACAGAATTGTAGAGGCCTGGGGAGCTTGTGGGAACTGAATAGTCTCTATTGTTTAGAAATTCTCAAGGTCTACATGGAGCTGAAGGAATCCAGTTCTGATCCTAGGTGCTTTCCAAATTTCCAGCTTTTTATGCCTCAGTCCTGTGGCACATATTTGTTAATGAAGTAATGCAGAGATTTACATGGAAAGTCCTCTGGTTATTTTGTTTAAACAGATATATAAGTAGTTCCACTCATCCCAGTAATGATGTGTGGTGGTCTAGGTCCTCTTTTTAGAGATATGGATCCTCTTCAAAATGGTTTGATCTCTAAATGTATCTAAGAAATAGGATTGGAAAGGACTTGAGTTTGGGGGAAAAAACAACAAAGGGTATCTGCTTACAGATCTTTGCTATCAGGTGCAATCATAATCTTTCTTACAAACTTGCTTGGCTCCCTCTTCAGATCATGGAGAATGCTTGACTCCGTCTCTACTGATGTCTGGCCCAAATTGTTACTGTCTTGGTAGGTCAGAGACCAGTGTACGAATGAACCCAACACAGGAAGATGGATGGCAAAGTGCTGGTCCTCTGGACGAATGCAGGAGAGTTTCCTTTATTGTCACTGGGGTGTCAGTTAGGGTGTTTGTGGGATACATCTGGGTCTCTAACAAGGTTGACTTGTTCATTCTTTACCTACCGATTTCCCTGAAAGTGTTTTCTCTTTGGATGCATTAAATCTATGAGCAGGGCTGAGCATTATCCTGTGCTCTGAAATCTTTAAGAAACTTAGTCTATTCTGACAAATAATTTCAGCTCTATGGACTATAATAAATTGGTTTGCTCTTGTATCTGCATAGGTGTGTTATCTGCATAGAACATAATCTTTTATTTCTCTTTCTCCCCCCGCTTTGTCCTTAATAAATACATTTGTTTAGAAATAAGGATGTGGAAAGACAAGCATGCCTAATATTGAAGGACAGTATGCTTGTGCCTAATACACTAGAGCAATTGTTCAAGAATAATTTATCTTACCATTTTACGTGAAGATTACCCCTGTAAGGCTGGCAAGGTCACAGGGAATTTAGATTATCGTCTGCATAAATGTTGCCTGTGTGTTTCAAAGGGGTAACCTTAACATTTCATTACAGTTCTTTTGAAAGAATTAATTTTATTTATTAAGTTTTGTATTCCCTATTTAAACATTTGGTATATTTTGTTTTCCTTTTACTCCTCTGTGTCTTTTTGTTATTCGTATCATTGTGGTTGAATTACTTCTAGATTACTTCAGTTCTGCTCTAGAGCAGCAACTCCCAAATGTGGGGTGCTGAGCCCAGAGGTGGGCTGTGAATGAAACCCTTGGAACTGCTGCTTTACAGTGTATAGCTGTTCCATGAGGTATATATCAATCAACCTTGTACAGAAAACGTGAGGAGTGAGGGAGGATGTGAGCCTGCCAGAACTGCAGGAGCACTCCTCTGATTCAGTGTTTTAAAAAGAAGCTGCTTTCATACATTTAAAGTAGAGGAGCCATAAGTAAGTCTTAAGATTCAGACATTTCAGAGACATGAGAAAAGTTTAAACCAGAAATATGAAATGTTTTCACAAATTGTGCCCTTCATCTCTTTTAGTGAAGGTAGCTTCCCTAAAGATAAAGGGCAAGACCTTTGTTTCTGTAAATCTAGGAAAGTCTATTTAGATTACTTGAGCTAAGGTACTTTACACCAGCTGAGAACTGGCCTATAAACCCTTTAAATATATCCCCACTTTCTTCCTTTCAAGCTATTTCTTCTCCCTGAAATGTCTAGTATCTGCAGTTTTTGTAATGAGCTTTGCATCTAGCAACAAACTGAAATTAGTTTGCTTTGTTTTAGAAAACAAATCTGCTGTGGTCTGCCTGTGACCCACTGGTCTCATTGGTGTCTCCAACTAGTTTTAGACTGCTTGATTGTATTAAAAGAGGCTTTGCAAACTAATTTAAATTATTTTACACTGGTATTTATATGGATAATAAAGTTGTAGTTTTAACAGGGATTTATGTGGTTGTGAACGGGGAGTGAGATGGCCTGCAGCATCATATTTAAGAGGGAGAATTTCTGCACAAGGCTGTCAGCTAGAATGTTAGTTTGCAGCTGGAAGATGTTTTGGAAACTCTTGCCAGCACTAAAGAAAAAAAGTTGTATGTGAATTCCTACATGATAACTACTGTGAGTAAAACCTATGACTGTTATCACTATAATTCCATCAGTGAATTAATGAATTGATGCCGATTTTCTAGAGATTTGCTGCCTGTGTGGTCAAAGTCTTGATGTGTTCATTCTTTGCAAAACTGAGATGGAGATGGACTCCTGACATGGTTACATTACTGCATAGGCCACTTGCATTGTCTTGCACAGGGAAGGAGAGCATTGAGTTCCTAACATCATCACCAAAAAGAACACCGACCTCTGAGATAGTTACTGTTGACAAAGAAAGAGTCTGGCCCCATGACACCAGCATGAAATCAGGAAAGCATCTCAGCTCATGATCAACTTGCACTTAAAAAAATCATGTAGAATTAGTTTGGTTAGAAAACCTCTGCACTGTTCATTTATTATTTAAACTTATTTTACTTTGTACAGACAAGCTATCTGGCCTAGTGTGAGGCTTCACACAGCCAATTACTTCAAGGTGTTTAGTTCATTTATTATTTAAAGCATAAATCTTGTACAGGTTGTCCATTGATGACCCTGTGAGCAGTCTATAGTAAATGCCTTTCATCATTGCTGACTGACTCATGCACACAGACCTACCTGCTGAGCTAAATAGGCCAGGAGAACTGATGGATTTGTAGGATATTGAATTTAATAGCCTTTTTTATATGCTTAATTGATGGAAGTTAGTACATATAGCTGAAGCCTAGTGTTAGGATTTAAGAAGAAAGAAATTCTATATACTGTCACGAATTGTATTTGGTTCTGCTAACTGAAAACAGTGCACAGTTTGTTCTGTATGCTTCATACCTTAAAATGTATTTTTAAAGCAATTGCTCATGTGTTTGAATAAATAAAAAGTTGCCATAGGAAGCTACCTGATGTATTTAATAGAATATTCATGGAAATTCCCTTTTTAAGACACAGGTTCTGTGGTTATGTTTGTTCTTCTCCGCCTTCCTCAAATCATTCCTCTCAGGCTGATTTTTAAATCTAGTGCAGTGATACCAGCAAGGTGCTCTCTGAATGGCTTGGAAAGAGACTTGCTCAAGTAATGCACCGATTGCATCTAACGGGTTTATGTGCCATTAACAGTGTCTGTCCCACACTGAATGTGCCAGGTATTTAACTGGGGACTGGTACTAATTTCAGAGCTAATACTAAGCTGTTCCACATCAATGCTTACAGCAGGTGGTTTGAATTGACAGTGTAAAGGGAGAAAAAAAAAGTGTGAGAAAATTACCATTGTAGTATAGAATTTCTCTGATTGAATTGACTGATTATACTGTCAAAAGAGCATTGGGAAACAGGCAGTGCTTATGAGGAGGAAAGAAATGACAGGATTCTTTTAGAAAGAGGTTGTCTGACTTTGCGCAGTCAAATAGTTCAAAACGATGATAGGATTTGATGTTAAAGGTTTTAATCTAGCACTTCAGAAGTCTTGCGTGTTCTCCAATTTATCACTTTTAGAGCTAATATCCTGTGTAAACTGATCCTGCAGTTTTCCTGCTCTATACTGTCCGCTTTCAGTACTCACCAGGTGATTCAGCAAGAATCAGCAAAGGTTATTCAGCATAGTGAATCCCACCTTTCTGTACCACCTTTGTTTTTGAGTTTAAAAAACAAACCAAACAAACACCCCCCCAACAAAAAAAAACCCCACATAAAACCACCAAACCCCAATAAAGCAGAACCCCACACCAACCTGCCACCTTCCAAAGCCAACAGCACTGTTGTATTTGAAAAACATGTTGTGTAAGACACCTGGAGAATGTATATAAAGAAGGTGTACTCAGTGACTTATAGTATTGCAAAGTTGTCAAGTATATAAATAAACAATGTCTTAAGTGAATCTTCTTAACTGCATTAATAGCTAATTACACTCACAATTGAATTATTCTTTTAACACTTGATTTCAATGAAACAAAACCAGACACAAATCAGAAATAGCCTGAATGGGTTTTTTAGTAATGTAAATTAAATTGTTCAGTAATGTCCAATTATCCTGTTCATTTTAAGTTATTAGCTATGCCTTGTAATAGCACTGGGACTTTTTTCTTTAAGTTCATGTCTGATGGGACACACTTTTTTCTTGATTGTATAATCCCACTGATTTCACCTGGTGGAATTTGGGATTTATCATCTGCCCCACTAAGGGGTTCTGCACCTCTTTGCTGATAGCACCAGTGACAAGGAGAGTTTTCTTTTTATGTAGCCTTCAAAATTGCATGATAACAAAAGCAGATTTAAAAAGACCTCCAATCTGACCTTGCATGGGTGGCATAGAATTTAATGAATGTAAACAAAGTAAATATTACCCAATTTTTTCTGACATTACAAACCAGAGTTGACACAGGAATTTTTCTTCTGGTTTGTCTGAAAAGAAGGTTGGCTCATGAAGAATAAGAACTAAATAGAAATCTGATTTCTCTATCAGATCTTATAAACCAATCCAGAGACTTATTAACCTTTTGGCTTTGGAAATCATGATAGTTAAACTTATTAGTGAAATTGTGCTCAACCTGTGAAGAGAGGACATAGTATAGGCTGCCAGAATAGATATTCTCTCTTGATTCTTGTGCAAATAGGAGTGTGTTTTCCTTCGTGAGCTGTGTGGTTTATGTAATTGGGGTACCATTGAAAGATAGGCTACAATGGAAGCTGGGAGCAGGGGAAGTGGAGAGCAGTCTGCCTGTCTCTTCAATTATAGGACAGAATGTTCTATATACTCTAACGCACATATGATGATAGAGTATACATATAGTTACATTTATATGTAATAGGTAAATATAATGCTAGTAGGAAGCTTAATTCTGCAAGGAAAGGAAACATTCTCTATTTGAAAATGTGCTAGAACATGCATATTTCTGATGCACCATTTGTAAAGTTGAAGGCTATAGCTACATTATAGTTATTCCAAAACGCCATCGCCAACCAGCAGGAAACTGCATTCCATAGGATTTCTGTGGTGACTACAGAGAATTTGTTCCATTGCTTCCAGAGCAACCAGTTGTAGCTTATAGTAGCTTTAGGGCTAATACATGGAGCTATGCAGTTCTACTTGCCTTTGAACTGTAGCCCTGAAAGCAAGAGCAACGTAACTACAACAGGCAATATATTTTATAATCTGCAGACTTTATCAGACCATTTATAGTTTGCCAAACATAGCAGTAGAATCTGGAAAAAATACAATATCTTTAAATTGTTTTCTTATGTCAATCAAATTGTACAATCATTTCTTTACATTTGAAAGAAACCCAATCCTCGCTTCTTTGGGCTTTTACTAGTTGTAAAAGTTGATATTACAAGGGGAGAAGTAGCTTGTTTAGACCACATTTATCTAGGAGGCATGTTTGCTTTAAGTTGGTGTTCAGGCTCTTTACGAATTTGAAAGGGAAAAATAGTATGAAAAAAATGACTAGCCTTACTGATAGATTCATAGATTTAACTTCCCTTTGTGTATGGAATGAAGAGATATATCTTACTATTTCATAGCTGACAGCGTGAATGGTGTAAATTGTCATATTTATAATGTGAGAGGAAAAAAGTTAATAACATGTAGCATGTAAAACAAAAATAAAATGGCTAGTGCATTGTATACAAGGAAAAGAGGTTAAACTGATTGCTATTCATTGCTCTGAACATATTGCTAGGTGGAGATTAAGGATCAATTCTTCTTTTACTAACTGTCACTCTCCTTACCTAGGATTAGATTTTGGCATAACTTTAAATTGAAGATCTCAATAAGTTTTATTTGGCTGTCAATTTAGTTTGATGGGAGCTGATTAAAATTAAGTCCAGTTCTACAAAAGTAAAATCAGTAGTGTCTATTAAGCTTTGTTGAAAAATTACTGACCTCATTCTTTTCCTCAAAAACTTTTTATATGTCATTATTTATCTAACATGCATATTTGTTTCCAATTGCTGCTGCTCTTCTTTAAATTTAAACTTAATTTCTGTATGTGTCATGGTTTCTTATTCCAACTCATGGCGTCCTAAGCTGGAGCACTCCATAGCAAGGAAGAGTGAATGGCCATGTATCCAGAAGCAGTAAGGTGTTAGTTTGTGGAGAGAAACGTAAAAACCTAATATAAGAGAAAAATAATTGCAAGTAAATGGAAACTTTGTAAACTCAATACTGTGCATGGTGCAGCTCTATGTGATGGATGAGCAAAGTAGCTGAAAAATAGAAAGCAGGAGGGATTTTTCTCCATTTTTCTGAAGGCAGAAATGGTAACATGACCTGTGGACAATGCTTCAGGCATGTTGAAACCATTGTTTAAATCTACTCCGTCTCAAATTTTATTCTGAAAGTGTGTTTGCCAATTGCAGAATTATAAAAAGCTCTGCTAAATTTTTTCTTACTTATCTCTAAAAATCAGTTGGAAACTACGTTCATAGCAAATTGGAAATGACATACAGAACATAGTTTCCTTTGGAAAGGTGGGAAACTTGGTTTCTCAGTATTTTGGGAGTTCTGTAGCCCTCTGGTGGAATGGAAAGAGACTCTACAAGTAAGTTATTTGATAATCAGTTATTATTCATGTTTTAACAGATGGCTGAGTAATATCATAGAAGCATAGAATCTTTGGGCTGAAAGGGACCTTTAAAGGTCACCTAGTCCAATGCCCCTGCAACAAGCAGCGACATCTTCAACTAGATCAGGTTGCTCAGAGCCCCGCCCAACCTGACCTTGAATGTTTCCAGGGATGGGGCATCTACCACCTCTCTGGGCAAGCTGTGCCAGTGTCTCAGCACCCTCATTGTGAGAATTTTCTTCCTTCTGTCCACGTAGATCTTCTATCTAGTCTAAATCTACCCCCTTTTAGTTTAAAGCCATTACCCCTTGTCCTATCGCTATAGGCCCTGCTAAAAAGTCTGTCCCCATCTTTCTTAGAAGCCCCCTTTAAGGACTGGAAGGCTGCAATAAGGTCTCCCTGGAGCCTTCTCCTCTCCAGGCTGAATAACCCCAACTCTCTCAGTCTGTCCTCATAGGAGAGGTATTCCATCCCTCTGACCATTTCTGTGGCCCTCCTCTGGACCCTCTCCAACAGTTCCATGTCTTTCCTGTGCTGAGGGCTCCAAAGCTGGACACAGTACTGCAGGTGGGGTCTCACCAGAGCTGAGGGGCAGAATTGCCTCCCTCGACCTCCTGGACAGGCTTCTTTGGATGCAGCCCAGGACAAGGTTGGCACATTGCCCTGCTCATGTCCAGCTTTTCATCCACCAGTACCCTCAAGTCCTTCTCGGCAGGGCTGCTGTCGATCCCTTTATCCCCCAGCCTGGATTAGTGCTGGGGGTTGCCCTGACCCAGCATGCAGGACCCTGCACTTGGCCTTGTTGAATCTCAGGGGGTTTACACGGGCCCCTTCCTCGAGCTTGTCCAGGTCCCTCTGGATGGCATCCCGTCCCTCAGGGATGTCAACTGCATCACTCAGCTTGATGGTATCACCTTGCCAAGGGTGCACTTGATCCCACTATGTCATTAATGAAGTTATTAAATTGTACTGGTCCCAGTACGGACCCCTGACGGACACTACTCTGTCACTGATCTCCATCTGGACATTGAGCCACTGACCACTACCCTCTGGATGTGACCACCCAACCAATTCCTCATCCATCCAACAGTCCACTCATCAAATCCCTGTCTCTGCAATGTAGAGAGCAGGCTGTTGTGGGGGACAGTGTCAAAAGCCTTACAGAATTCCAAATAGACGACATTGGTAGCTGTTCCCTTGTCCACTGATGTGGTCACTCCATCATAGAAGGCCACTGGGTTGGTCAGGCAGGACTTGCCCTTAGTGAAGCCATGCTGGCTGTCTCAAATCACTTCCTTGTCCTCCATGTGCCTTAGCATAGCTTCTAGGAGAATCTGATCAATGATCTTCCCAGGCACAGAGATGAGGCTGATGGGTCAGTAGCTCAGAGGGTCCTCCTTGCTACCTTTTTTTAAAATGGGTGCAATGTTTCCCTTTTCCCATTTTCCAGGGCCTTCACCTGACTGCCAGGACTTTTCAAATATCCTGAAGAGTGGCTTGGCAACTGCATCAACCAATTCCTTCAGGACTCTGGGATGCACCTCGTCAGGTCCCACAGACTTGTGCTTATTCAAGTTCTTCAGGTGGTCTTGAACTTGATCTCCTCTTACAGTGGGGGAGGGACTTTGCTCCTCCAGTCCCCATCTTGCAGTCCATTCCCTCGAGAGGTGTGGGAAGAGAAGTGAAGACTGAGGCAAAGTCATCATTGAGTACCTCAGCCTTTTCCTCACATGTTGTTACTAGTCTGCCAGTCTTGGTTATCAAGGTGGGGTACGCTTTCTTTGACCTTCCTCTTCTGGCTGACATACCTATCTATAGAAGCCCTTATTATTATTCTTTGTATCCCTTGCCAAGATTGACTCTATCTGTGCCTTGGCCTTCCTGACCCCATCCGTACACAACTGAGCAGTGTCCCTGTACTCATCCCAGGATACCTGTCCCTGCTTCCCCACTGCCTGTGCATTTCCTTCTTGCCCTTTAGTTTGCCCGTCAGGTCTTGACTCAGCCATGCTGGTCTTTAGCCTTGGTTTCCTGATTTCTTACACCTGGGGATGTAAGCTTCCCAGGGGGGCCCTATTGATTAACTCCCTGAAGAGCTATTCTTTCCCTAGTTATTTATACAGGAGTGATGTAATCAGCTATAAAGCCTAAGGTTCCAAGCGTTGATTAAAAAGTCTAGATTGTCTTTTTTGTTAAAGTTTTCTATCTCACAACAGTGCAGGACACAAGAGGTAAAAAGTCTTAAATAACTTGACTGGTTGAGGAGAGACTGCTTGATGAGAAGGGTAAGAAGTGTCCATGTACTGAAACCAGTTTTACCATGTTTTTGGTAAGGAATTGATTAGTTCTGACAACTTATTTTTTTTCTTGCTAAGAGAGTGAGTGAAAAACAATATGTCTTCCAGGGTGCTGCCTCTAGTAACAGAGGAATAAATAGTGACATCGTAGTAGTGTAAAGTCATGCAGTCTTAAGAGAAAGTGGAAGCCAGTTACCTTGTAGCTAGCATAGCAGAGGTGAAAGAAGAAGAGCACAGCAACAGCAGGCTTTTTTGGGGTGGAGGCAAGGAGACAGCAATAGCAGAGGTTCTGCATGAGATGGTAGGGCATTAGCAATTTTTCAGGTGGCATTGCGTCAGCCTCATTGCAATTGATTTTTAGAGAAGACACTAGGGCGTGACTCCTATTGATGTACATTGAAGGGGTCATGTCAGAGTGGCTAGAAAGGCAAAGGAAAATAAAATCATGGTAGGGAAGAACAAAAATTTAGAGTTCTGAGAGTGGGGAGATCTGAGTACCTGTGTGAGGATGAAAGGGAAACAAAGTAGTCGATTCTGATGGGAAGAAGCAAGTGATTCCTCTGGCTCTGGGCCCTGAACTATGGTTTGGAAAACCAGGAGCTGTGTTTGGAAAGAATGGAAACGTGGGTGTATTTTGGGGAATGGGGGTTCTGAAAGCAGGGCTTGAAAAGAACTCTATTTTTGCTGCATGGCCCAGCTGGTAGAAGAAAAAAAACCAAAAACCAAAACAAAAAAACAAATAGCTGGGGAATCTGAAATTTTTAAGAACTGGCAGTAGGAATTGCTCACAGAATCTCAAATTCTACAGCATGGGAGCTGGCGGTGGTCAGGAAAAGAAATAATAATTGTAAGTAGTCCAACCCTTCTCATTGCGGACCTGGCAAATTTTAATACTTTTAGTGCTTAGCTGAAAACATGACGGGTCTGCAGGCATACCGGATGTTTACCAATGTTCCTGGTCTCTTAAATAAATTAGTTAATTTTGTTAATTATAGAAGCAAATTCTGTGCTGTGGCAGGAAGAGAGGCAAAGTAACTTCTAATTGGCAAGATGGTAGACGAGCACTACAGGATAGGGTTTTCTGTGTTCTCCATTCCTCTACTACCAATGCAGTTTCTGCAAGAGTCTAACTATATGTTTTTTGCAGAATGTATCTACTCAAGAGTTTCAGAGCAGCATAAAGATCTTGAAACAGTTGTCAGGATTTCTTGTGTGAACGTTAGCTGTGTGGCGCAGTAGTTCTGTATGACTCCAGTCCCAGTCTAGTTAAGATAAACCAATCAGAACTGGGAGGTCAGTTGCAAATAAAACATGGCCATTTAAATTGAAGCTTGTCCTTATATTGCTATGTGAAAGAACACTTAGGTTAATGCACTTTTGGAAAAGCTCTGTTCTGGTATTTCAAGTCATGTGGAAAATGTATACTCGTTGAATTTCCAGGTGCTACAGATGTTGCTGAGATGCCCTGCTGTATTTGTTTGAAATACACACAGCTGAGTTGTTCAAAAGAATAGTAGTTTGTCTCTACCCTCACCAGCCTCCAGCACTCTCCACCTCCCGTAGGACTTTCTTTTGCTTTTATTCGTTTCTGTGCAAAACAAGTTCCAAGATCTGCCAGCAGAACTTTGTATCTTAAAACCACAAACACTTTTCTTTCTCTCTTGCAGAATTTCATGATAAAATCCTTTGTTAGCTTTTTAAGAAAGACATTTAATTGCTCCCAAGTCAGGATGCTTTATGCCAGGTTTCAGCCTGTAGCCACTTCTTACTGCCAAGTTCCGAACCCCTGAAAATAAGGGCTTATAGAAATGCTGACACAACCTTAACTATAATAATGCGAATGACACCACCATAACACTAATGATAAATGGCATACATTTTAAAACATTTAAAATGATCATAGCCTTAAAATCAAACACATCTGGGAAATATTAATGGTATATGAACTGCCCTGTGTGGATCTGAATTATGAACAGCACAGAGATGGAAAGAGATAAATTGCATAATAAATCACTTTACTTATTGTATTGTTTACTTTAAAAAAACCATATATACTTTCTGTTTATGCAGCATGTCAGCTGTTTGAAAAAAGATGAATAGTTCTAAATTCATATTTATTCCAAAGAATGAATATTTAGCACTCTGTGGTGTCACACTGACTTCAGAGAAATAATTACAGTATATGGTTTTATCAACAATGATGCTCAGAGGCCATTGAGTTTGTATATATTTAGTATGGTTTTATCCTCTGATCAGTTTGTTCTTTTTCATTTCATGAATTTATAGAAGTCAGGTGTTTTTTAACCCTCCTTTCTAATTTGGCAGAAATGGCATACACAGCATTGTCTCTGGTGCTAAATGGATAATTGAAGAAAGTGTTTCCGAGTGTTTCATCATTTACTGTATTGTAACACCCTAATTCTCAAATTGTGTGTAATAGTGCTAGATTTTATTTTTTCCCAAATGTCACTTTGCCAAACTGATTAAGCAGAAAGGATTTGGGGAGCTTTCCCAATCTATCTTACCTATAAGAACGTTGGTTCTGTGCGAATAAGTCAGATGGACTTATTTTAAAATGCATTACTGGGTACTGAAATAATAATAATAATAATAATAATAATTTATGGGCAAAATTTAGTTGTGCACCTGAGGCATGAGGATTTTTCAGGGGCCAAAAGCCCCACAGTCAACTTAGATCCATCATGATAAAGTCACAAACATCTCTCCCATCCTCTTCATGCGTGGGTCAGATTGTGGTCCACTGATCCTTATCTTCCCCCTGCCACCCCTTATCTCCTCAAGTCTCCTTATTGAAGAGCACTGATGCTTTTTTCTTCTTCAGTCTTTCCCTGTGACTGTTGGTTCTGCCTAGGCCTTCAGGAGGGCTCTCATCTCTTTGCTTCAGGTGCTGAGGAGCCCAACACAGAAGCTTTCTTTAGCTAGGGCAGATTTAAAGGTGACATGCAACCTGAAATCTTCCAAGCATCATTTTTTGACAGCTAGGGCAATTGTATACATGGAGGAGTAACAGTACAGAGGCAGTGAACATTGAGCACTGAACAGTATTTTAATACGTTCAACACAGTAATTGCTTTTTCCTTCTTGAAACCACGAATTTTACTTTTTTTGTTTGTTTTTTATTTTGTCTACTTCTGATGTCATTCGTCCTTTGGTCCACAGCCCAGGCGCGTTTTGATATTTGGCTTCTTCAGATGCTTCTCTCAGAACTAATGCTTTTTCCTCTGGTCTTTCCTGTCCTATTTTTGCTTTCAGTTGGTTGGCAATGTTTAGTTCTTGCCCCACTGACAACTTGGTTCTGGAAATTTTGTTTCCAGCATTTCATTGATTAAACCTGCTATATAGAAGAGCTAGGCAGGTTCCTCCCCTTTGTTTCCAGCTGTCTTGAGAAAATGCTTCATTTCTTATGGATGATGATATTCTCAATCACCATTTTTCATATAGTCTTAAAATAATGAGTGGTAGGAAATGTAAGAATCATCAAAGCTAATAAATATCATAAGGGTATGAGCTTAAAACATAGTATTCTCAAATAACAATTTTTCTTTTTTCCTACCTTTTTTTCTTTAAGGGTACTTTTAAAGAAAAGCCATAAAATATAGAGCGTGATTTTCTGCTTCTCTGCACTTACTGTATTGTAAGGAAAAATATTTTTCCTTTGCAGAATTATAATCTGGAGGTAATATTTTGCTTCTCAGATGAAATTTAACTGGAGGAAACTTTTGCTTCAGTATAGAAAAGGCACAAATGAAAGTTCCACGGAAAGATGCTAATAAAATGATCCCACAGTTCCCAAATTACTTAAGTTATATTAAAACACATAAATCTTAGACTTTCAATTTTATGTTCTTCTAAATATAAATAGTAATCATTGTTGCTTCTTTACAGTTTGTCACATAACAAAGAAGGAAAGTGAGCATTCAGAATCTTCAGAAAAGTAAAAATACTATGAAAAAAGAAAAGTATTTGGAAAGGTATTAACATTTAAAAGACTGTGTTTGTATTATTAATTAGATTTTAATATCTAAGGGCCAGGTTCTGTGGAACGCAATTTAGTATAAATAACAAAACAGCCATATTTAATCACACATTGTGACTTAAAAGAACAAATCGTTAATATCCAAGTTGTCAAATAAAAGTAGCAAGATCAGCAGTTCTGAAAGATAGAATGTCTCCCAAGACATTCTTTGCATGAGAAATGGGAGAGGATGGTGTGTTTTTTTTGTGCTGCTAGCAGTTATATATAATCTGAAAGTTATTTTAAAATTTCTCTCCGAAACATTTGTGTTTTAGATTAATTTTATGTATATTGCCAACTCTTATTACAATCAGTTTGAGAGATTAATTTGGAGATTGTTCATAGCATTCTAAGTTCTTGGGTTTCTTTTCTGTTTATGGGAGTTTTCACCTGAGGAGTCTTTTCTTAATCTCCTTCAAAAATCCTCGCTGAAGTAAGAGTTTGAGTCTCTTGAAGAGATCTACAAACATGTTCACACCTTGAATTATGCTGGTTGTAATACTTAAAGGCACTGAAGTACTGAGCTGGCGCTGCAGGTTCTCTCTCATTTCCTCTATATTCTATACAGATTATCATATACTACTGACATATTATGTGTCTGAAATGTTTCTGCACAGGATCCCAATAAGTCTCTGAGTGCATTTATTAATTAAGAGATATATATCAAAGCCAGAAGAACATTGATGCGATTCACAATATCCCTTAAGATGGTGTCTTCTATTTTATTAAACTGTTCGCTGTATTTTTATATAAAATGGAAGTTAATATGGGCTGTGGTCCAGAAAAGCACTTTAGACACATGCATAATGTTAAACATAAATAGTTCCATTGACCTCAGTGACATTGCTCATTAGCTAATCATTATTTATATATTTATTTTTTTATTTAAACATCCTATGGAATCAAGCCCACAGGCAATGAAGGAAGTCAGAATGGAGGGTAGAAACCTGCAAATTTAATTTCTTTTTTGTTGCATTAGAACTGCTACTTGTAACTCAATATTATTTTTGACATTTATTATGGTGAATGGAAAGGAACTACTGCTTGGTACTTACCAATGTGTCAGAAAGGACCCAATTCTGTTTTTTTGTTTGAGACACATTAATATAGAACTAATCTGTACAATGTTATATGACTCGGAGCTTTTACTTTCTGGAACTCTTAAAACCCTTCTGGAGAATTTTTTCTTCTTTTTCAAAGTAAACATTGAAAAAGCATCATAGAATAATTTGGGTTGGAAGGGACCTTTAAAGGTCATCTAGTTCACTCCCCCTGCAGTGAGCAGGGACATCTTCAACTAGATCAGGTTGCTCAGAGCCCCGTCCAACCTGACCTTGAATTTTCCAGGGATGGGGCATCTACCACCTCTCTGGGCAACCTGTGCCGGTGCTTCACCACCCTCCTGGTGAAAAATTATGATTAGTTGTGTCCTAAAGTTTACAGTTGCACAAGCTGTAGCATTCAAAAGATTAGCCCATCAGTAGTATTATTTTGAGCTGAATTTGCGGAGACCCTGATAATTATTTTCTTAAAACTGTGCCTGTCATTTGGGGGGTGGCGGGGGGGGATAGGCACACATGGGTGCCACAGAGCTGTGTGTGTTTGTGACACCTATGCGTGCATGTTGTTTGCTTCGTATGCAGCTGATAGAGATGATATGCCCTAAACCCCACTGTGGACTCTATTCGAAGGCTACAGAAATAAGTGGAATAACTTTGTTGACTGTAGTCTTTGAATGCTTGGCATAAATCAGTCAAGCACTGCTTGATACACACACATTTTGACACCTATAATCTGTGCGGGAGCGATAGGAATGGCTGTGGGCAGGTGGTGTCACCATTCCAGGTTTTACTTCCTCCATTTGAGTTACTTTACGATACACTCGTGTATACTGTGTGCACAGTCGCTTTTTAAACAACACGCAGCAAGCAAGCATCCAAAGTGATCCCTAAGCCTCCTCTTCAAAACGACACAATCCCGTGTGGGTTTTTAATTTCTAACCTAAAAGCGAAGAAACCTGTTACGCATGTGTAGGAAAGTGTGTACATGTGTGCGTGCGTGAATACACGGGCAGGTGCGCTTATTTTGCCAGTAAACTGCTGCCTAAAGAAAAAACACATCCTAGCCGCTTGTCACAGGCCACTTCTACTCTGCCGTTACAGGAGCGAGCGTAGCATCCGTAGGCACCCCCAGAATAGCGTCAACCAAAAGCAGCCAAGCTGCAGCAGCATGGATTTCCGTGCATGCCAAGTGCCCAGATACGCACTAGCCGGCCGGCTGCCTCGCCGCAGCGCGCTTGGCACCGGTGGCACGCGGCTCCACCAGCGCTCGTACCGCAGCTTGCGTCGGCCTGCCTGCGCGCGCGCCTCCGCGTGCCGCAGGGGCAGAGCCCCGGCGGATCATTTGGAGGGCAGCGTCTTGTTCCGATGTTCTGTAAACGTGGAAATGGTCTTCCTAACGCTTTCCTAAAGGGAAGAAGCCGCCTAAGAGTGTATTGTGAACTCTAATACAGTTTGTCTGCAGTCTCTAATGCTGGGCAATGCGCAGGAACCGCGTGGATTAATTGAATATGGGTCAAAGAACTGTATCCAAAGGGTCTACCTGTGCTCCTGCTTCTGTCATTTCTGACGCCTGAAAAGCTGTTGCCTCCACATGTTCTACTTCAGATGCCAGTGCATGCTCCAGGGAGAAGGACATACTTTGCATCTCTGCATATCAAGATGAGAATAATCAATCAGGTTTTCTCCCACCCAAATAAGAAGTGTTTGGAAGATTGAAGCTTCTGTTCTCTTGCAGATGAATTATTTTCTGTTAACTGTTTTCTGAGGATCCCTGCTTTAAAAAATAATAACAAAGAATCAAAGTCAGAATAAGATCCTGTTTTTTTCGGTCCTATGATAATGGAAATAGGATATGGTTTAATTCAATAAAATTAAATTTCCTGTCTAGTTAGAATTCATTTCACTGAAATAGCTCAGAATCAAAGACCTGCCTTCTCAGTAAAGGGGGAGAAAAACGAGCCTGGTTGTGCTAAAATGGTGAATAGTAAAGAATTTGACCATATAATTCTTTATAGCGATAGTGAAATGTACTCCAAATGTTTAAACTTCAGCAGTTCTCATGCAGATTAGGTAATTGTTTGCCTAAATGCCAGCTGTGAATTCAACTGCTGGTTAACTAGCCAAAAATGCGGATTTGCAGGTGAATAGAAATACACATTTTTTGTAGTGGTGGCAACTGCACTGAATTGAGATTTTAACTTGCTGAATATTTTTTTTAAAAGTCACACTGCTAAGTGTATTGCCCACATTTTCTCATACCTTTTCATATTTCAACAAGCAATAGTTTCAAGTGCATGCTTTGAAGATCTGTAGAACTGAATGGCTCTACAAACTGTTAAAACTCACTTTAAACATTCCATTTTTCAGGTAATAAAATTTTACCTATGCGTAGTTTATAATATTCTAAATTAGTGTTTGATATTACTCTATGACCATTGCTATTGACTTTGTGACCATTTTACTAAATCATCCTTTTGTGTTTGAAGAAAAAAGATACTACTTTGAAATGAAATAACAGGACACACTTTAAGCAACCAGAAAATTTGCCGGTGTAGCCCCTGCTGGAATAAGTGTAATTGCTAAAAGTATGTGTGTGTGGGGGAATTACAGCCCTTGCTAATAACTCTATGGCAGCAAAACTGTAAAGGAAATGGAAGCGTACCAGAGTAAAGGCCTAATAGTTTATTCCATTTAGGGAACAAATGTAATGTGGTTTGGTGTTTTTTTTTTTCTTTTTTTTTTTTTTTTCTTTTGCCAATGTAGGCTAAGCTACAATTACACATGGTGTGGGGGCAGGGTGGAAAAAGGACCTTGGTAAAGATCTAATAATATAACTGCTTAATAATATGCATGCTTAAGTACTCATATTACGGTTTTGGGGGTGGGGAGGGCTTGTTTTGTTTTGTTTTTTGCAAAGCATTGGTTTGGGGTCGTCTATAAAATAATTCAAAGAACATCTGTAAAATGTGATCAAACAGCCATGTTAGAATTCAGATTGGACTGAATATGGAAACTTTCTTTTTCCTTTTTTTCTTTTTTCTTTTAAGCCTATTCTTATTTTTTCATTCAAATAATGAGAATTTGAGCTGTAAAAAAAGACTGCAAATTCTTTCGATTTTTGTCTTACAGTCTCTAGTCTTCCATGTGTTTTGTAAGTTGTCTTTTGCCATTTTGCGTTGTCGCCAATTAAGTAACATTTTCAGTACAACGTATTTTGAATATTCTGTACATTCTCAGTTTTTCAAGAAATAAGCTTATACATTGTGACACATAAAACAAAAGCAGAAAAGACACAAGAATGCAGCTGTTTATTACTAGCTGATGAAGAATTAAATAACTTTTTTGGACCATCTGCAAAGCTTACTCATATGGCCTCTGCTTTTTTACTGTTGTAAAATGTAGCTTTTGAATTAGTGGCGAATTGGAGCTCTCAAATTATCACTACTAATCATGTATTGTGAAAGAATGGAAAATACACTGTTCACAGTATTTGCTTTCTATGACAGTGGCATATTCTAACATGTCTTATTTCTTGCCTTATCTCTTCTTAATTTAACGTGCTAGTAGTGAGGGAAGGGTATGACCCTAATCCAAGGTTAGGAGGTGAGAAGGATTAATCTAAATGGGGTTACAAGGTTTTCACCTCTCCCTTCACTATGGACTTACGGCAGACAGCCCTTCGTGGGGTAAGGGAGAGTCATGCGAATCGCAGAACCTTTGGAGGCAGTAACAAGGTGGAGCAGGGATGCGTATCTGGCTTTTTGTTCTGAATGCTACTGTTCTCTAGCTGAGAAACAAATTATAGGGAGCATGGTTAAATTTTACGTCTGTGTGGGATAGCAATAAAGGGGCAGAAGCATCTGTCTGATTATGCAGCAGCCCAGCTGCAAAGGTCAGTTCAGTATCTCAGGATTGTGGGAGAATCAATTCATCTGTGAAACACGTAGGAGGGAGGGAAGAATATGGGAGATACCTCTATTGGTGCTCCCCCAATTTGGTAATTGTTTAGGAACTTGCTGAGAATGCATTTCATCCTATCATCCAGGTCATTAAGAAAGACATTAATTGGTATTGGCTCCAATATTCATTTCTGATGAGCACCAGTAGTAAATGAGTTGCCGGTTGTACTTTGTACCACTGATTACAGCCTTTTGAGTCTGGTTCAGACAGTTTTCCACCCACTTATCCAGTCTGTAGCTCATCAGTTTGGCTAGAAGGACCTAATTGGGAGACTATGTTGAAGGTGTTTGTCAAGTCAATATAAACAATATCACTGCCCTCCCTGTACCCATCTTAAGTATCTCATAAAAGGCAGTTGAACTGGTCAGACAGTTCTTGCCCTTGCTAATTCATGCATGGTGTTCCCAGTCACCTCTGGTCTTCCATGTGCTTGGAAGTGGCTTTGGGAAGGATTTACTCCATAGCCTTCTCGGTGAATACCAGGGCTGCGATTGTGAAGCTTCCTCCAACTCTATAAAGCAAGCTTCATCTACTTCCTTCTCTTGATGAGGTGGTTGGCAGCAGATGCCTACCGTGACATCACCCATGTTGCTTTGTCCTCTGATCCATACCTGTAAGCTTTCAGCTGACTTGCTTCCACCGTCCTCTTCGCTCCCTGTTACTTCTGAGCTTCCCTCCCTGTCCCTGAGCATGAAGGGCTGGAGCGTGCCAGGCCGCTCAAACTAGGCAGCAATCAAATGGAGCAAAGGCACGAAGGGCAAAAAGGGGAGACATGCCCTTGATGAGGGGGAGAGGTGCATCTTTTCTGAGATCTCCCAACTTACCTCCCCTCCCAACAGACCTCGATCTCCACCCTTTGCTGCCAGAGGCAGTCAAGCCCTTCCTATGAGATTGCTCTCCCTTTACTCTCTCTGAAGGCCGTAGAGTCAAAAGGCCAGATATGGCCCCTCATTATCCAAAGCCCAGGTGGGAATTTGAGAGCAGAAAAGCAGGGCGTATCTGCAAAAACACCCAAATGTGTGTAACTCAAGCTTATTAGGAACCCAAAACAGGAGGGAGCGGAGCCAAGTCGGTAGATATGACCAAATGTGTGCAGCACTGCACAAAGCATAGATGCCTTCTTTGAACACAGTATCTCTGGGAGCAGTGCACCTCCCCACCCGGACTGAAGATTGTAGGTCACAGCAGAGCTCGCCGAAGAGGGGGAGGCAAATGGAGAGGATGGGATCCATTCCAGGGACGTGAAATTGGCCGAGGGAGTTAGCCAGTGCTCTTGGAAAGGCACTCCGACTGCAGCCAGCTACCCTGACAATGAGCGTTTGTAATGAGGAATACAGCTTGCACAGGATGCATTTGTTTTGAGGGAAAGGGAGCAAAAGGCACCGAAAGGAGGATAGTGAAGAATATTACTTGTCCGCTGAGTGAACTTCTGTCTCCTGAGGGTCGGAGTGCTCGGTGATCCATAGAAAGGGATTCTCCTATTACGTGTGAGGGCTGCTAAACGTATAGAAGAAATGCTTGCCAAGAGCCTGACACGTAACTCTGATAGAGGGAGGGGTTCTATGTATGTACTTAGAGAGCCAAATAATAGAGGTGGATTACACCTTTCAAGCAGCAGTTCTAAGAGCTGTGGCTTTTTCGGCTTGCACCTTCAATATCTGGGCTGGGGTGGTTAAGATCTTTGCTTTTGTTTGCCACCAAAAGACACACACACCACCCCACCACCCCCCCCCAAAAAAAAATCAGAGGTACTACAAAGATCTGATAGGACATTGTCTGGTAAGTGACTTTTAGTCGGAAAAGAGAATTTCTGATTTCAGTAAAAGCTTGAGTAGAGAAGGGAAAGGGGTCCAGAGCAATCCCTGTATTTAGGGCTTTCACTTGCATACTTTTTTGCAAACTAAGCTTCTGAAATATTCTTGATTGTGGAGTTCCATGCTTTAAGAAAAAAAATCCATGTGTATTTCTGGATATGCTTCACTCAGAGGTGTGCAGATTTAGAAGAAATTGAGTATTGCAGCGAACCAGATGTTGTGACAATCCCCAGCTGGGTTTTTGGCATCTAATGGCTATAGTCACCTGGTATGAGCTAGAGCAGAATGCGCCGTGCTCGCCTCTGAAAGTGTGACAGGCTCTGCACAGGGGAGTTAAGGTTGAGCTTTCATCATTTATGGTTAAGTTAAGTTGTACTTAAGTTGTGCAGAGATGGATTCTAACATAACTCTGGTAGAACCAAGAATAGCATGTTTGAAGTTAGTGGAGTTACTATATTGTGAAGAGGTATAGGAGATCATAACTGAATCTGCTATTATAAAGTAGTTAAATAGCACTGACCATAAAATATTGTTAAGTATTAAAATGAACTCTATATTCTAACACAAAATGAAAAATGCACTTGTGAATGCATGGATTAAAACAACGCTTTTATTAATTTAAGGTTCCATAGTTCTCCCAGGAGAGGTCACAGAGTCACAAAATATGATAAAAAGCTGCCTTTACTATCAGGACCTCTGATGGCTTAAGGATATGTAAACAGTTCATAAGGCCACACAGATCCTGGTTGGCTACATATCTGAGCAGCCTCGTATGAAAACGTTATTTCAGGTAACATCTAGCTGTTTTTAACCAGGATTTGGCATTAGTCAAACTGTAGTTGAATTCAAAGACTTTGCACATTTTAAGAAAGAAAAGCAAAGGATTCAAGCAAGAAAAGTTAGACTAGCATGGTATGAAAAAAGCTTTCAGAACAACAAACTGTTTCTGAACCTGGAAAGCAGACGTAATTAATCAGTGAGTTTTGCTGTATTTGTTACAAATGACTATGAAGGGAAAGAAATCAAGTGAACAGAGGCCCTGAAGAACCTGGCGTAGATCTGTTCGAAGATCCCATTAGAATGCAATTCAGGAGGTTGGCTGACGTTGTATTTGCCATGGTTATCACTGGCACGCTGTGTATTATTTATTTCTATCAGCTACCAAATAGAGATACAGAAACATATGCTGCCAGTTATACCAAAATGTATTTTCTTCTGTGTCGGTATATGGTTGAGTTCCACCGAAGTCCAAAACAAACCACTGCCCCAGTACGGCCTCAGGTTACTGATGGAGCCGAGGAAGAATTTAAGATACTGGCTGTGTTTATTAATGTTTAGTACTTTTCCTACTTCGAAGTAAGCATTTCTAAAGGAATGGCAATTTTGGCCAGATTCCAAGTGGGCAGTTTCATTCTGGCAACCCTTATTGTTCTGACAGCTTCAGCTGAGTATGTTGTCTTGCTCCTATCGTCGCCTTTCCTTCATGAATATGTTAAGCTGGTAGTGCTTAGAGATGTGTTCTCGCTTATTCTGTGCCACCCCCACTTATATGGGCATTTATACATCCATGCGGTAAACTGGATTAAGGAAACTGTAAACTAACCCAGTAAAAATCACTTAGTAATTTTAACCTTACCTATTCCCAAGGCAGTTGGAGCTGGGGGTGGGAATACAGTACCAGAGTTGAGAGGAAAGTGATTTCTTTCAGCTGTAATGCTAGTCTATGCCAGTTTAATGTGTTTGTGTAGCTAGGATCTTGTTATTTATTCCTGTACACAGCTCCCAAATATAACATGTTTTCAGTAGTATATGAAATGATATCTGTATTCACTGGTGTCCAGCTGTTTCACATGAAGGGCTAAACATATTTCAGAGAAGTCAAGGGGATGCAGTCTGTGCTTTGAAACAGATTCCTACATCTGTTCTGTTTGCTTTGCACAGTTCCTTTTGCTTTTGTTCTTTTTTGAGAGCGAGAAAAAAAAAAAAAAAGAGATATCCACACCACCCCTGAGTGCTGTATGGAGAATTCACTAGCTAATATAGGTAGAGCTAGTTTCTACATCTCATCCCTAACGTATGTGTGCACCCTGGAGCCTAAGACTGATGGGAGCTCACTATGCACCAGCAATTCCCAGTTGGCCTATGGTGACATGAGTACTGGCCTGGGGTGACGTGAGTACTGGAGCTAACCCCCATCTTTCAGTCTCCATAGGAAAGCTGAATGCACTTTCTTTTTTCAGATTTTCCTCCCCCCCCCCTTTCTCTTTTCTTTAGCTATTTTATCTATTTTGGGGGAAGGAGAACGTCCTTGAGGAAATGCTCCCTAAGACCAGGTCAGCTCAGATTTCCTCAGACTTCCTGAGAGACGAGCCGAATGGCGATTGTCTTCTGTGTCATGATGTGGTATGATATGCTGTGATACGGGGCCAGTTAGAAAGCTGATAAGCAGTCATAGCAAAGAAGGGAAAGCAGCTTTTTGGAACATTCCCAGCTCATGCGAGTGTTGCTCCAGCAGCTGCAGTAAAAGCAGTGGGAGGCAGCATCCCATAGCAATGAGGCTGATTCAAGTACTTAGGTTTTAAAAGTATGTGGTGCAGGGAGTACATCTTCAATTCAACATCAAGTACACACTTTCTTTATAGATGGGTTTTCAGGACTGCAGTTGAGGTACACAGGAGCTCAGTGTCACCTACCCCACAGGCTGGGCTTGCCTGCATGGGCCTGAATCATAAATTCTGATTTATTCAAGAGATCCCTGTGTAATCTTATTGAGATTAATGGATTACTTTTATGAATAAACTTTGGAGGTTTGGGATCTTTGAGGATTTGAAAACATACTACATAAGCTGAATCTCAGTACAGTTTTTCTAGCAGGCTAATATTGAGAGTCTGTGAGTCAAGTTAGCGTTTTGCTCTTGATTATGCTAGAAATTAGTGGTAGGACTGAAATTAGAAACTCAGATCACTGACAATTAGCCTCTGATATCTGCATTATTTATATAATTTAAATATATAAGCATGCTCAGCGTGTCCTAAAGCATCTGCCAAAATATGTAATACAGACTGTATTATCTTTGCGAAAGGATGAAAGAATACTAGTAGCTTGTGTTTTATACTCAGAGGCTGATATTAACTGCTCAAATATGGACCACGTTCCAATATTATATGATAGAGTGCAGATCCAAGGGCAAAATTTGGCTCTAAAGAACTGAATAGAAATTATTCTAAGAAAGGCTTCAATTATCTCCACAGTAAAACTACTAGAATCCTCATTTTCGTCACTACAGACACTTGATGAGAGTAGCAGATGGCCACACAAAGCATCCATGCTATTTTATTTGAGATTTCAATGTAAACTGAACTCATAAAATATTTTAAATAAGACTCTTAAAATTGGCACAAGAATTCTTAGGTTTTGAAGGCTGTAGGTCTAAACAAACCTTGAAGTAACCTGAAAATCAAACTTATACCCTGATATAACTTGTTCTCTTATTATCATACAGTCATTACTTTTCACTGTCCAAATGTCCTCCTCATGTTTATTTTTCTTGCCTATCAGACTAATACCTTCTTTTATACTGGCTATTAAGAGAAGACAATGAAGCTGCTTAGTGTTTTTGGCATTTCAGTTAAAAACTACCTGGTAGAAAGTTTCTTCTACTTGGCCAGAATTCCAGCACCGGCTTTGGTCTGTTTGTGGCTGTCACTTTTCAGGGATGCTGGAGGCACTTACGAGCCTCCTGTTTTGTGATTTCATAGCAGGAGACAGTCACAAACTGGAGGATCGGTACCCATGGGTGTATCTTCTGTGTATCTTCTGTGGCCCCTGCCACAGGTCATACGAGCACAATAGTTAAGATCCCATTTTGTCATGTCAGTAGTATCTGCCAGCGGGCTAGCGGTGTGGGGATTAGCATTTGCACCTTATTAAAGCTATAGTAAACCCTGTTGCTCAGCAAAGTCCTCAAGTGCCTGGAAAGCAGCACACAGATACATCGACGACTCCTGCATTACGGGGAATACTTCAGCTGCTTTTTCTCCTTTGCTCTTAAGAGCATTATTTTTCCCATCGTGTGTTTTTGAAGTAGGCATTCCTAAGAATACAAATAAAAGCTGTATAAGCTGAAATCATAGCAAATGCTGTTGTAAACAGTCATGATTTAATTATAAAGATTAACTCTGTGTATCCCTTCATCCCTAAGTAGAGATGAAAAGATATGTGAGGTATGCTATATTGAGTATACAAAGGAGTTTGGAAAAGACAGCAAACCTGAGAACCCTGGAGTACTAAATAGGCAAATTCTCTAAGTAAAGAAAGTGTGTCATAAAGGTTAATTCAACATAAGTTTGTTAAAGTAAAATTTAATGTGGTTTATGTTTCTGGGGTTTTGTTCTCCATTCACTTTTTCCAGACATTTAGTCACATTGTTGAGATGAGCACATATCCCAATCAAACAGTTATAGGATTATTAGTACACAATTCCCTCTTGACAGCAAAAGGTTGGAGATATAATTTGTTCAGCTGCTGTGAGCTTGCTGAAACAACTGTGTACCAAAAGAAGGATTCCACAATTTTTTCTCATTTTGTTTTTCAAATATTTACTCTTATGAAATCACTTAACATTAAGGGTCCGTGTTGTCTTTTGAAATCAATGGAGTTGGGCCGGCACATCTGGTGACAGAATTAGACTTATATTATGTTTTTCTTTTTCTTCCTGCTCTTAATTCTTCAGTGGCAGGAGTTGCCAGGACTAGCATTTAAGAAAAACAAAAACCCTGTCATATTTGAATTCAAAATGTATCATTTTGATTCGGATGGTTTTTCATATTGCATATTACAGTTGCTTACCTATCTTTTTTGTAGTAATAGCAACAACTTTAACTGATGCCAGATTACATATTTATATCAGGGATCAGGCTGCAAATTCATTCTTTTCTAGAGAGGCAGAAAGATCATGTAAAACTGGTGACCACATGTTGACAGGCTGCATGATTTAACAAAACCAGAGGCAATCATTTCAAAGAAAAATGTTTTATTTTCTGCCAGCGGAGTATAATGGAGAGAAATTGGCTGGTATTATTTTTAAAAATTGCTCAAATCACTGTAGTTAGTATAAAATTGTCTCTGGAACTATTTCCTGTAGGTTAACCAGACATATGATTGTATCCTTTCTATTTTGAATACTGAGGCTCACATTTCGTCTGTCTTGTGTAGAGCCGTCAGGTATAATAGCTCTTTGTGATGGTTCCTTCTTTTCCTCTTTCTCTTCTGCAGCTAAACCCCCACCCACAAACCTAATACAATTGCTGGTTTTAAGCATTGCTCAGTAGCTTACTAGCAGTCTAGCAGTCTTTGCACTTCTTTCCTCTTCCCATGAGTTTGTAGATCTGGTAAGTTCCAAGATTAACCAAGTTGGTAAGATCTTGGTAAGTTCCAAGATTAACACGCAGTGTTTATGGGTGTATAGTGGTTTTATTTCTTCTTGACTCCCCAGTATTTCTAGTTTACCTGACTGAGGTTATACCAGTGATGACAGGTTTTAAATAGAGTAAGGTGGCATTTTCAAATACAACTTCCAGGGCATCTTTTCACTAGGAGCAGAGTTATGCCAGCACTGTGGTTTGTTGTTTTTTTTTTTTTTAATCCCACCTTAGTTGTTCTGTATGTTTTGAACATCTGTGTGAATAACGGCTTTTGGGGATTATGTCAAGAATTCATTATTAAAACTATGGCCATACAAATATTTTATGACAGAAGCTCACAATGTATGCGTTTGGATATGCTAAAAATCCAGTACTTGGGCAATGACTTGAACTGGAGACCATGAACACCACCACTGTTGATGTTTTTGAGGCCTGGGTGTACTGTCCATGTTGCGTAGCAGTGCTGGTTTGAAGGCTAACAGCGATCTGAAGGTTTTCAGCAGCCTTTGAGGAATAATAATATTCTGCCACCAGCCCATCTGTGACAAATTTGCTGTTTGCCCTCAGTGATTCACACTGGTGCTCTTCAATACTCTCCATCCCTGTTCACCTTCACAGGTCAGCCTCACAGTGCTGTAGCAGTCAGAGCACTAGGGAAGATGGCCAAAAGGTTAGGAGAAGAAATGCCAGTCCAAGTCAGATGATTTTAAACATGGAATAATTTTAAAGCATCATGCTGTGGCTAAATAGAGGGGGAATAAAGTTGTCTTAATTTTAATTTCTTTATTATTATTTATTGTCATTATGGTTGATGGAACTATTCTGAACAGGTGACAGTGGTCAATTCAAGCAGTCCGTGCTGGGAAATGTGGGAGCCTTTCTCTGAGGAATTTCAGTTCATTTGGAAAACAGAAAAAAATTAAGTCTCAATAAGCAAAAAAATAATATCTCATGCTGAGGGAAATTAAGAAACTTTTAAAGAATGTCTCAGCTTGTTTCTGAGTTCTGCCATTTTAATCTGATTCTTCCATTTTACACCAAAAATTCTGAGGTGGTGCTCTTCCCTGGTTGTCTTCAGAGGAAATGATTACTTTACCCCTTGGAAATAAAATGAAGAAATGATTGCAGAGAATCAGCCCAGATTAGACTGAGATAATTCTACATGCCTGGGAGAAAATGTGCTGGTTTCTGGCATTAGCGAATTAAGGTTTTTCTCTCATTTTACATGCTCTATAGCCAATGGAACTTAACAGGTCTGTTTCCATTTCTGAAACACAAATACCATCACTGGCCAGGAATAACACACAGGGAGAAACAAATAATTGATGTTGTATTTCATGGTTATATCTCGGAGTCTTTTTCTTCTGTGAACCTCAGATTGAAAGACTTAAGTTTTCTTATGAGTAGCAGAGCACCATAGCCCAGTATGATGCTGTTTCAGATATGGACTAAAATAATCTTTAAATATATCAATCGGAATATTAAACATATGATGTTACCTACTGATGTTTGCTAGTCAGTGTTGAAATTTTTTAGCTGCTTTTATCTTGAAAAAAAGAGACTACTAAAACAAAGACTGGAAAACATAAAATGACTGAGTTAGTTTAGTCAATCGAGTATTTTGTCAAAGGGAAGGTTAAAAGGGTTATTTGATCATGGCCCGTAATTACCCAGACAGGAAGAAGATAGCAGATATTTGGCATTTCTTTTGTTTAGTGGACAAAGTAATCGCAAGATTCAGTAACTGAAAGCTGAATTCAGCAAAGTTGAAATTGGAAATAAACCACAAAATGTTAATGGCGAGGCTAATTTAAACATTGCAGCTGCTTAGCAATAGAAATTCTTTACTTTTTGGAGTTTCCAGATTAGGATTGACACTTTTGCAAAAGAAGTCAGAATTACTGGGTAACGTTATATGGCCTGCATCATGATGAAGAAAGTTCCTAGATAATCATGATATTCCTCTCTGATCTAGACCTGTGGTTTTTTGCAGGGAGGTGCTTTGCCTACTGAGTAATTAAGAGGCAAGGAGCTTTTCAGAAGGGGACCTTACCTCTGGATCTGTCTTTCGTTTGCAGTCACTCGCATTTCTTGAGTTCTGTGGCTGGTTGGTTCCTCTTTCTGAGGAATTGTTTTTGCAAGGAGCTTTACTCCTTGGTGGAGGTGTAGCCTGGGCAGCCACTGGGCAGTATTTCAGAGCACTGATAATTTTAATGCCTTTGATACCTACAGTCTGATGGATTTAGGATATTGCTACTCTTGCTCGTAGTTGAATATTACTGAAGAAGGTAAGCATTACTCGGGACATGAGATTTATGTCTCAACTGTTAAAGCTTGGAAGCTTTTGGTTAAGTGTTGCCTTTTACAGTTTTAGGATTGTAATTGATGGTCCGTGTGTTTTAAGGAAAGGTTTTAGCGTATCACTACTTTGTTCATAAAATGCTTGTAGCATCAGGTCTACTCTGACTAATTAAACTGGTTTCTGAGGAGAATTGCTGTTGGCTATACCATATCTGAAACCTTATTTAGTTATTTAGAAATTAGATCTTGAGTCTGCTACAAGTGCTTGAAAACTAAAATATGTAGGGACATACCTCCAGCACAGCAATTACCACTGTGTGAGGCAGTTCATGGTTGGGGTTGAGTGCATAACCTCTGACAGAAAGACTCTTCTTGGCATTTCAGGAAACACATGCGCCCAGTAATGTATGTGGCCAGTACCGATATCTGTAAGTCGAACAAGGAGGAAGCTTTTCCTTCTGCAATCAGTGTGGGTTTCATTTTTATCCCGCTGTATCAAAACTGCTGAAAATATAACAATATCATGTCTTTTTTCATATGGCCTGTAAGTCTTTGTGTTATGCACTTAAAATCCACACAGTCATATAGCTAAAAAATGGTTCAATGAATTTTTATCTATCTGCATATAAAATTTCCTTTTGGGGACCAGCTGAGAAGCAGCATGAAAAATTTCAACTGAAAGGTTATTTTTTAAAGAAGGTTGTAACAGAAAGAAAGTAGAAAGAATTTCCATCAACCTGTTGCACTTATGCAGTGCTACTATAATGCGCTGAAGCATGATGTTGCAGGCAGTGCAGGTTTGGGTTTTTTTTAATAAAATGCTAAACATAAAATTGATTGCTTTGGGGACTAAGCACTTCAGGCCTTACGTAGGATTTCTTTTGTTATGAATGGAAGAAAGGGGAAAATATGGATTTTTTTGGGGGGTGGTTTTCTTAGGTTTCTGGAGTTCGTTAATGTATTTCATACCATCTGAAGAGGTTATTTTAAGGGCATGAATATCATTTAGTTTGAATGTAGGAGATGTGCTTTGTTTTTAAACTATCTTTTTACAACTGATAAAAACTGAAAGTTTGTAATTAGAGCTGAGGAGAGGCTTGTGGAGCACTGTGCACACTAACATGTTCCTTCATGAGTCTTTTTTTTACTAACCTGTAAACTTTAATGCTAGCTGTGTGCTGGTGGAAACGCATACATATGATTGTCTTGATATTCTGCTTAAAGATTGGGAAAGGGTCCCCTCTTGCTAAAATAATTGTAAGATTCTGTAGTATTTGGCAAGTCATCCATGTTCCTTAGGAAGTCAGAGATGTAAGTATAGCCTAATTCCCCCAAGAAACAGGTAGGAGGTAGAAAGCCAGCTTTGGAAAATGCATGTTAATACTGATTTATGGAATAATGATGGGGTTTTGTGTATTGTTTTGGGTTGTGGGTTTTGGTTATTTTGTTCAGCCATTGTTCTGTGTCCAAACCTATGCGCTTGTCTGGTTTTGTTTCTTAAAACTTTATACACAGCTGTAACACTAACAGTGGTTTCAACTTGAAAAAAATTACTTTAGACTTGAAAAAACAGGTGGCCTAAAAATTGCACTTTTTTTTGTTTGATGAATTACCATTTTCTGGCCAGACTTCCCCTCACCCTCCAGCTTCTGCTGCCCTTTACTAGTGTTTGTGTGACAGTTGAGTTGCCACTTGTCCCAGAGGGTTAAATAGAAAGTCCTTCTGCAAGGGAGGTCAGTGGAAATTGTAGCCTGTCTTGGAATATAACAGCAATAAAAGTTATTTGACTGATGGTACGTGTGAAAGAGACACCTGCTTGTGAAAACCTTGCTGTCTTGTGCTCTACTGAAATTAATTTACACTAAACTGCTCAGGGTTCAAGCCAGGGGGCTAAAAGTGAAAGGCCTTGCAGCTCATTCATGCTCTACTGAGGCAATGGTTCAACAGCTAATGCTGCACCTTCGAGAGCGGAGCTTGTGCTTCTTCTGGAAAAATGAGCTTCAGTAAATCTATTGGTGAGCTTCTGGAGATCTGCACAGGCAGCAGGGTCTTCCTAAGACTGCAAAAGAAAAATTTTGCATACACTGCTAGATTTTGAGCATTCAACAGATGAATCTACACCACCACCCAGAGTGACTCTTGCCTTTTTTTTTTCTTTTTTTTAAGATGTGCTGGAGGTATTTTTAAAATAGGTAGCTTGAGTATCAATGACAGAGTGACCTCTATCAGTAAAGGTTTTATCACAAGCAGCAAAAAAACATTCAGGGCTCAGGGCTGACATTGGCCACATAGCTCATTGTCTGTCCTATTGAAGTTATATTGTTGTCAGCTTTAAGATAGCTTAGTTGTGTCTCTGTAAACTGCAGTACCTCCTTTGGATTGCAGCACCGGTGCATCCTATACCCCTCCAATGCTTCTTCGCAAAAGGTCTTGTCAAGTCTCCCATTGGCAGGGTTTGAAACTACAACTGGCATATGTTCAGCATAGACCCATCAGTGTAAGCATAACTTTTAGATGGGAAGGAGAAAATACGAGATGACGAGGATGATAAGAGTGGATAGGGAGATAAAGTGTGTTACTTGCTTCAGAACAGTCCTGGTATTACAGTAATTGAGAACACACCACCAAGAGATTATGTGGCAGCAGTGAAAGAGAGGGGTTGGAATTCTTGCCTTTTTTTCCTGGCTTTGGGAACTAAATTGGAGCGGATAGTTACAGAGAGCACAGCCAACTCTAACAAAATCCCTATTTAGGTCATCTGTAAAGAGCAAACATGGGATGTCTGAATGCAACATTGTGCTCTTAGGCCTTTCAGCAGTAGTAAAACTTCATGATATAGATAAAACTACCTTGTGCAGACACAGCTTTTATAAAATAAAAAAGATATATATTTTTTACCTCCACAGCTGTTTATGCCAGAGGTACCAGTGGTAAGATAATGTTGTGGAAAATAATGTCCGTAGTGGATATAAATGTTCCAGCAAAACTCTCTGCAATATTTCTGACATAGGGGAGGAAAATAGCAGCTGTTTACTTTCTCTTTAAAGTATTAATTCGTAACCAGATCAAAAACCCCTAATCTGAAGTGTTCCTTCTTAAAGACAGTACTCACAAAAGGAGTATAGTCAGAAACTTGGATTCTCTTTGTTCATTTCAGAGTGATTTATTTATGTAGTAACTGCTACTTAGGCTAAAGTGTAAAGCTCATAATTATTCTGTGATATGCTATACAGCATATTTAATAGCGTATACGAGAGCGCTTTACTCCCGGTTCTCCAAATATGCTATCTGGCTTTGCAATTTAAAATACCATGCTTACGTCAAGCAGGTAGATGTGGCATGCAGTGACTTTCTGTCTCTTTTGTCCTCTTTTCCCCACATCACATAATGGGTGCAGTTTTCCATATATTTGTGAGATTGCGAGCGTTCAGGGCTATAGTCACAATCTGGCAGCAGCGTACCTGCGCTATTTCTTTGGTTACCCATAGAAATACCATGGTAAAATTGCACTTTTCAGCTTAATGCCGAATAAATTACTTCTTTACATATTCGGTAATATATTCTCCTGTCACATAACTCTTGTTATTGTTAATTGGAATTGCTTATGCTCATTGAGGGAGGAATACTTTTCATCCTGTTTTGAATGAAAATCTGTAATCTTGAATTTGTTTCTAAACTTCAGTCATGAGGAGAGCAGTGCAGGAAATTGCTGCTGTTCCACCAAATTAGCTTCTCAGATATCCTTTTAATTGGAGACCATAACTCAGATTCTTAGTATTTTAGGAAGCTGAACAATACAAATTGAAATACAGATATTTCCAGTAAGGGCTCAGTTCAAAGAAGGCTTTTATACACAGATGAGTCTGCTAACAAATAGCATGTCATATGATAATGAGACCATGTTTTCTTCCGCAGTTTCACATTTCCGAACTGCACTGCTGTGAAATAAGTGGAGTGTTTATCTAGTCTCTCTCAAACTGACAAATCTCTGCTAGGGACGAGTGTGCCCACTATAGACAGAACATAGGTATACAAAAAAAAGTCTAAACTCTCCATCAGAAACACACCGCTTCCAAACGCGATATATTACACTTGTTCAGAACATTCATTTCCGCCAAAGTATTCTGTTTTGAATGTAAAGACTTCAATTTATGTTTAAGAACAAGCAAACTATAGTACTTTGACAGCCGTTCACACTTAATTTCTTTGCATTAAACCAACAGCATTCTTTTCTACAAACATCCATTGTTAGGACAATGCTCTCAGACGGAATTTATGAGAAATGGAATTATGTTACCAAGGAGATAGCATTTACTATAATGAAGAGTAGATCCTAGAAAATGGCCCCTTTTACAGCAGCTCAGAACAGAGCCACAAAAGCAATTGATTGGTCTTGGCATTTAGTCTTATATCAGCTGTGTCATCCATAGCTTCAGGAGTGAGAACACTAATCTGAAGTGACATTTCTGTTCTGGCGGGCTTTTCTGCCCTGATGAAAGCAATTACTTCATTCCTAAATGATAATTTGCAGGAGTTTCAACCACTTTAATTGATAATTTTTTGTTCTGAGAAGTTCAATTGTGAAGTGATTAGCTGATTTGGTAAATAGAAATTTAAGGTGTGAAATGTACAAGTTGCTCCAAGGTAAAGTGCTGTTTATTGGGTGCTGCAAAAGGGCTTGCTAAAACTGCGGTTTCTCTATTATCACGAGGCTGGCAATTGCTTAGTTCAACATAGGAAGGAAAAAAGATCAAAACATTAGTCTTCTAGTTGTGGAGTTTGGGTTTGAACTGGTGTGTCACAGCTCACTTAATTGTTGCTGTATCAAAGTGTGCATGAGTTTTAAAAGATTGTGTAGGATGGTGAGTTTGTAATCCTTAAAAACCTGCCAGGTTGCTATTATTATGTTCCAATGACTCACTTTGGAAGTAAATCCCGTTATTTAAATGTTGCAACAAAGGTGCTTATTGGCAATAAAACATGAAATTTAATGATTAGTTCAGGCATACACAAACCTTTTCCTGAAAAAAAAGAAAGATGTATTTCTTTGAACCACGTTTACATGTTGAAAATAAAATAGAAGAAACTTCCTCTGTCAAACAACCAGCCCTACAAAAACAACCTCAAGTCTCACTGATGTAGTAAAAAGCCTGGGTTAATACAGGTATTACTTTTTCATAAGCTGCACATTATTTTTACGATAATTGATAAAGCACATTTGGCAAAATGTATTTTTGCTATCTGCAAGGAAAAGAGGCTTTTTAATAGAAACCAGTTCTGTGATATTTTCCTATATAGTGAAAAAATAATGGTCATTTCATGTGTTAAATGAGAAATATAAAGCAAAAATGAAGGTCAAACTGATTTAGCACATCAAACAGTCTTTGTCAGCCGAGCTTAATATATCCTGAGTTTGTGGAACAAATGAAATTTTGCTGCTATGTTACACTTTGCTTCCAAACAACCATTACAACTGGTTTTATATATTGTGTGAGCATCAGACCATCAAACAGTGCATCTTTACTGACGTGTTGCTGCAGTGATGATCTACAGCAGCAATCTGCCATTTATATAAGGGCAAAATGTGCATCTATATTTAGTTGTGAAATTGGCCTATTATACTCTTGATGTTTACAGAGGCTAACATAAATTAATGATGACAGCTATGAGCAGTGCATTAGTTAAGCAGCAGAGTTTTTACCTTGAACTTGAAGGTTCCAGCTTTAACTTCCAGCATATACTATACAGCTTTCTTCACACATTAAAGAAAGTCTTCTGAAAACATTAATTTTTCTTGGACAGCATTAAATGGCTTTAATTTGTGGACGGTGCCATTGCTGATAATATCAGATAATGGTTTCCTTTACATTTTTGGCAAACTTTTGCCCCGGAAGAACGGTGATATTTATGGTGTAGAAAAAAAAATGAACGCCCCTGAAAAGTGTTTGTTCATTGAAAAGGTCTGATTTGACTGACTTTGAATTCAGACAGATGTCAGATATCCCTTGTCTGATGAAAAGAACAGTTTGAGGAAGCGGGGTACATACTAGATCATGTACTGCACTTTCACCTGAAAGTCTCCTCATGCAGCTCATGTCAGAGCAAGTATAGATACTGTAGTAACTATAGATTCCAGTTAACTATGACCAGAGATCTAACAAGTATGCAGGTGTTCAAAGGTTCATGAGTTAAAATGCTGAAGTCTTTGATGAATTTTTGATGGATGAATTTTTAATACAGGTCGACCTTTTTCCTTTGAGGCTGCATGCTAGATTAATTGATAAATAGTGAGACTGGGCAATGTTCAGATCTCCTAACCAAACAAGTAGAAAAATCCATAAAAATCTGCCGTCTGACTGCTCAGATGTACTTAAAAAAAAAAAAAAAAAGAAAGAAGTGGTAAAATTTAATGCGGCTTTTGATTCTCTTCCTTTCCTCTTTTTTGGAGGTTTTACCCTCACAGAAGCACTCTTTTTTAAACAGTGGAACTGGTTTTTATTATTCTTGAAGTTCTTCTACTCTCAGTTCAGAAACAATCTGTGTGAAAAGGAAGTCTATGAATAGGACAGCAAGAAAAAAAAAAGGAAAGCTAAGAAAAGGAGAAAACATCAAGTAAAAAAGTTGTTTCAAAAGAAAAAAATCCCCAAAGATAGCAAAATACTGTGTAGAAATTAGAGGTAAACATATTAACATACTTTCAGTATCAGTATTTCAGAACTTAGTCTTAGGAAGTTGGAGAGGATTTTTTTCTTCTTTTAACTCACATTCACATTTACATGAACTTCAGCTCTCTTGCTTCATTCTTTTATACTCACTTGTATCTACTATACGGAAAAAATATCCAGTTTCATGCGTATATGTGAACTCTTTAGAGGACAATGTTTAGTAAAAACAGACCAATAACAAAAAAAACCTTCACAATAGGAAGCTTTAGGCTCCTGCTGCCACCAGTGGTGATACTTGACTTGCTAGACTGGACTTTTCAACTGCAATATATGCAATTATGTAGTGCAGGTTACTCTGCTTTACTTCCTCCATCTTTCCCCTAGTCTAAATCTCTTTTTGGAGGCTGAAAATGTGTACTGCTGTTCAGATGCATACCCACTTGGATTGAACACTGTTTTTAAGATGTCACTGCTAATGAACACTTTTGTTAAAAACTCAGGCATAAGAAGAATCACTTAGAAGCAAAATAAATAAATATTCAAAATAATTGGATCATTTCAACATTGATGCTATTCCATTCTTTGAACTTCTAATTAAGTATAATTGTCCTGTGAGATCAGTGAAATGAAAACAGATCTTTATAGGCCAGAACATGACCTCTGGGTGCCCACCTATAGGTGGACTCGGATATTATCTTAATGAATTGCCCAGGCATGAAGAGTTAGCTTATCTATGTATCCGTTGTTATAAGTGGGCTTAACTGCCCACGTTGTTTGCGCTAGTCAGCTTGAAGCCCCAGAAAAGATTCTTTTCGAGAATATGGCTAAGGGAGGGAACAGGTAATAGATTATTCCTGTAATAGATCAGAATGTGTAAACATTCATATTAGTTAAATAGTCATACTCATCCACTACGTTGCATTGCTATAAATACAGAAATTGTGTAAATACATCATATTAAAAAAGGGGGAAGGATCTAAAGTTGATCTAAATGTAAAAATGTCCAAAGTATGACAATAATATGTCAGGTCATTAATACAGAACAAGGTAAGAACAGGGTAAGAGGATATGTCTAGTGTTTCTCATATAGAATTAAAAAAATGCACACCTGTGGACTCAGGAGCATCATAAATTTATTTCCTTGTGTAATACTACAACTAAACTCAATAGCAAGTAAGCATTATTTTATTCTTTATATTGGAAAGCAATGTATAGAATTGTATAGAATGTGTAGAAGGACATACATAACTGGAAGTCTCTTTCAGGGGGTTGTTGTAATATGGGGTTGGATCACTTAGCTCCACTCCATTTTTTTTGTCACAGACTCATTGTGTGATCTAATGTTGCACATCCTTTCCGTATATCTGATTTCTTCAGTGTGAAATGGATATAACATCCGTCTGACCACGGCCTTTGGAGAGTTGGATAATGTTTGCAGTGGACCTTCTGATCCTTGAATTTAAAAGACTAGACTAATATAAAAATACACACACATATTGCTTCATTCTCTATAAAGTTTGTTATAAACACTGTTAGATATTGTTAGGTATTATTGTTGTACTGTATCTGGTTTTGCTGCTATGACTTAAGAAGCTCGCTAGTGGTTGATAGCAGCTGAATTAACAAGGATGATATTGTTTAGCACTGCAACAAAAAGTGCTCTGTTCTGGTGTACTGTTGCACTTGTAACATTTCTTCTGAAATCAGGGAGGATTTCGGTAGAATTATCAAAAATGCTGCGCATCCTCTGTGAGATTTTGCCATACTTCTCTGCTTGTTGTTAATGAAAATGAGCAAAAACTATGACTACACGCTGCAGACAAGCTCTCCGTTGGCTGGAGCCGTTACATCTGGAGCTCAGCAGCCCATCTGTCCCTTGGTCCTTGTTTTATGGCCATTGCCCCCAGTCCAATCTCTATTTATGACAAGTACGGTGGGGGCACCATAAACCCCACGGGTGCTGTTACATGGGGCTGAGCGAGGGACGACAGACATCTCTAAGATGCCCTGTGTCAGGTTTAAGGCAATAGCGTAGGTGAAATGTAAATGTGAGCTGCCCTTCTAAAACCGGGCAAGTCTGCTGTATATTTGCTGCCAAGCTATATTTTGGAAGTGGAGATGGAGATCTTTACTTATAACCACAACTATTCCCCTGTTTTTCATTCAAAGTGCAAACTCACCGAACTAAATTATTTCACTGATTTTTCCCGCCCAAACTGAGACACAGAGGCGCGGTATTGATATGCTAAAAAAAATCCTTGATAATGTAGCTCAGTGCCTCTGTTGATATGCCGTAACATGTTTGATTGCCGTTATATGCTGCAAAAATTAGGAGTTGTGATTGTCCCATCTTTAAAGTGACAGATGATGATCTGTCAGACATGTGGAGGTTGTGGGTGTGCACACAGATATGGATGCATGTATATGCTTATGAATATAAAATATATAAAATGATGTGGAATAAAATATGAAGCAGGTTAAACTTGGAATGACCACAAGCACAATGAAATCACAAGTGAGTTATGAGTACCAATAAAACTTTTATGCAACACCATATTATCATGTCTTCTGCATCTGCTGTGTCTTCAGTAGAAAATTTACTTTAGAAATGTTGTGTACACCATTTTAGAGTTATATGGTAGTATTGTACCCTTTCATCTGTAAAAGCCAGACCCCGCTTTATATCAGTCAATCTGGAAAGGCCCTAAAAGGAAAAATGATATATATTTTAGAAATCTGCTATCTAAAAATAGTATTAGTTTTCTAGCCATTAAATATCCCGGTTTTTATGGTACTGCATCTCAAAATTATCAGGAGCTAGCAGCTGGAAACTTCTTTGTCTTCTTTAGTGGACTCTGTATATGGAAGTTGTTGGAGAAGTATGTTCTTAAGGGAACAAATGAGGTTTCGCCGTTGTATGATGACATCATCCTTTGATATCATATAGTGATGCCCACGGATCCAATTACTTGAGCTCCTTCCCATTCTCCACACAAGGCAGAGAGGGAGCGATGTTTATGTCCCTTGGGTATATTTCCTACTGTTATTTTCTTGCCAATACTGCAGGTAGCATACATAGATTTGCTTGTCCGTTGGGAGACCTTCTCAATCATGTAAGAGCTCTTACACGTGCGATGCTTGCTTTCTTGGTGCTTTCTGAATGTTTTTGAAAGCCACTTAGTAAACATAGGTATGGTTTCTCACACTTTTATTCTTCTTGCTAGCAGGAGGTCCTGTGGGTATTTCCAAGGTTTTGCAGGCAGATACTCTAGCAAGTTCGTTTATGTTACCAAGAACCACCTCTAATCCCGATGTCGTATGATGGGACCCAAGATGAGTTTTGCTCCTGTGTCAGCACCACTGCTTTCTGTTGTGAGCTTCACACCCCTCTTTTCTAGCATCCTCTTGGGATCATCAGTGCCAGCACTTTGCTCTGTTAAGAGCATCTGATGATGAAGCTGATGTTACCTATCAGAATCACAGGTGCCGGAGAGGATTAACAGTGATGCTTAGGTCATATCTAATGAATTTCTGCATCCTGCTGAGGAAATTTCGGCTCTCAAATTAAGGATCTGTTGTATCAGAATAAGTGCAGTGTCCGATGCTGCAAGTGTATTTCTCTAGTGGAATTATGTAGTGTAGAAATTGGGACTTGTGTGCACATTTCAACAGACACTGTTTCTACATTTAGCTTAATGCACTGATGTCAAGATGGGAGTGCTACAAGTTACAAACTCCTCGACTTGAGTCGCTTGGTGAAGCTTCCACAGTTGACAATATACCAAATGGCTGAGAGACAAAAGGTGTTACTGATAGTACTGCTTCTCAGGAGTGTCTTTTGTACATCTATTATCAGCTCCTCATCCCTCGTACTTTGGGACTTTTTTATTGTAAAAGTTTGAATACACACAGGTGGCTCTCAAAGGATGCTGTTCATTTACACAGGTAGCCTCACTGTTCAGCTTAACTGGCTTCCATTGCAAATGGCTCGTGATACAGTAATGCACCGTGTAAGTTTACATTGCAATATATTACTCGGTTTCAGCAATCTCCTGAACCCTATGCAGGACTTGTAAACTGTGGATTTAGTCTTTGGTGTTCCTAAGGACTATTCAATCACCATTCAAAAGATGCTGGGTTCTGTAACATTTCTGATTTGTTTTACTGGGGATCTCCAGAAAGCCCCCTTCTTGCATAGGGGTGTAATTAAGTGCTTTGGAAAGATGGTGTGAACTTCTTGGTGCAGACTTTCAGAATGGATCTAGAATCTCAGCTCTTCTGGATCCCTCAAAATTGATTTGGGGACTTGAGGTCCTCAGGCTTGGCTTCTGGAGTGAAAAAAAGTATGATGACAAGTAGCAAAGGCCATCCCTTCTGCCACAAAAATGACCTTTCACTTGCAAGCAATTGGGCAGAGACATGTGCCTGCCTTTCTCTTATGCTACTGTGGTAGGTATTTAGCTTGTATAGGGTTATCTTACTTCACTGAAATTAATTGGACAGTTCACATCTCACAGAGCTGTAGCTTCCAGGTTTCTGTATATACATAAAATATTTCTATCAGCTATATTTAACACACCTTTCAAGGGATTTTACACATCTATGGTGGTAGATATTTAAAATTTGAAATTGGACAGAGATGCATCTGCAATAAGCATTGTGAAATCTTATTTTTCAGGTATTTTTCTCTTAGAATATAACTCACGTATCTAGCTGCTAGCAGTCTATATGGAGTTCATAAAGACAAGTATGTACTTAGTGTGTGATTCAGTAGGATGGTATATCTTTACCTGTGAGTAAGGATGTGCCATTTCCTCCTGTATCTTTCTCTCACCATCCCTGTTTCTTAGCTAGGCTGTCTTTTTAAATATAATTGCTATTGGTGTAGGACTGTGTAGGGAATACCATTTGTTAAGCATTCTCAGGGAAGTCTGGTGGAGGGATTTCATTTCTGTTTTAAGGGCCCAGCTGATCTGCCCTTTCAAGTCTGAGGTGGCAGAGACATCCACAGAAATGCAGGTGGGTAAGAATATTAAAATAAGAGAACCTCTGTAGTTTAAATTATTTCCAAATTAGAAAGATGGGTAAATAAAGGTCTCAGAATCATGCCATTAGATCTGTGTGCTTAGATTCTACTGATCTACTTCATATGCCAGAGTGCTTTTGAGGATCTGGCCATTATGATTTTTTGTTGATAAAATCCAGTGCTTCAGGAAGGATGGTGGAAGCTTGAGAAGTGTTTTCTGTTCCATTATACACTGGTTGAACTCTAGGTCTGTTGTAAACCAATGACGAATGGAATTGTGGTTGTAACTTCATCAAATTAATAAGTAAACAAATGAAGCAAAAGAAAGTCTTTGCAAGGGACAAGAACAGCTTCTACGCCCCTTACTCAGCGATTGGCAGACACCAACCCCAGCATCAGCACCCACCTCTATCCACCAAGGCAGAAGTATGGTCAAGCTTATCATATCCTGAGCTGAACACTCTGTTCTGTCTCAAGCAAACAAACAAACAAACAAAACCCCCCGAAACAAACAAACAAAAAATTTAAGACCTCTCATTTAAAAAAAAAGGCGGCGATACCTGTTCTTTGGATTATGTACACATTGACTCCTAATCTTTTGGGAAGTTTAGTGTACATTTCTTTGTCTGCCCCAAGCCAAGCAACAAAAAAAGTTAATCCCTTTTCCCTTGCAAAGCTGTGTTTTCATATATTGTAACCAACTGAAACTTGAGGTTCCTTTGCGTTTCGGGGAAAGATCAGGAGAAGACCCCAGCAGTTACCCACTGTCATCACAATGTCCATTCAGCAGTTATACACCAATGAAACACATAGCCCGGGATGAGTTACCTTTAGGTGTTGCACAGGGGTGGTAGCAAGTGATACATTGCTGCAACAGGAGTAAATCCATGTCTTTGCATGTCCACTTGCTCAGTGTAAAGCAGAAGGTCCTTTCTGACCAAAAAGTTGTCGGTCTGACATGTATGTGGTAGCGAATTACGATCAGAAGTGTGAAGCACATAACTGTATTAACTGCTCGCTCGCCCCTCTGACAGGCTGCTGTTCCCACAGCGAGGACGGCTGAACAGCTCATAAAGAGCAGCTTCATGAAATCCAGGAAGGTTTACGTTATTACGCCAGACTTAAAACTTCTGTGGCTCAGAAGCTACTGTGCAGCCTGGTTGGTCATCTCGGCTGCATTGCAAACCCTGTCCGAGGTGGCACACTTCAGCCATTTGCTTTTAACCTCCTTTTCCCAGTAGTCAGCATCTGGCACAAACCTAGACAAAAGTGGGTTACAATGGATCAGGAGAAGTAATGGCAACCCTGCGGATAAACCCCACGGGTGCACAGCATTCTTGGGAATCCTTTCTTGTGACTGGCAGCAGAGAAGGGAAGGGCAGGCTAAGAAGAAAGCAGCTGAAATGAGTTAGGAGTAGTTGCTTAATGTGCTGGCTACCACAGAAACTCAAATATTATCATTAGTTTTAATCACTCAAAGACTGGTGTATCATTAAATATATCCTGAAGTCTGCGCATCCATACACGACAGCATTTTGAAAATGTAGTAATTTGTATAGAAGACCAGCACTGAAAAAGCAAATTGGTTAAATGTGACAGAGCACTAATATTGATGAATGTCCTACTTTGTTTATTTTCTTTCAGTTTACAAGCTTTGAGGAAGGAAAAGTCCCGAGATGCTGCTCGCTCTCGCCGCGGAAAGGAGAATTTTGAATTCTATGAGTTGGCAAAGTTGTTGCCGCTGCCTGCAGCCATTACCAGCCAGCTTGACAAGGCATCCATCATCCGACTTACAATTAGCTATCTGAAAATGAGGGACTTTGCTAATCAAGGCGATCCTCCATGGAACTTGAGAATGGAAGGACCTCCACCTAATACATCAGTAAAAGGTATGGAGTAAATATGATGTATAGTATCAAATATGGTAGCCTTTAGTAACCTCTAAATTGAAATTTTTACCATCATCCTTTCTTCTTTCCCTGCATATCAAATCCTTTAAAGGGATACAAATGTGGAAATCTGAGGTCTGCATGAGAAAGACACCATGTGAAGGTGAAATAAACCTCTTATTTTATTTATTTTTTATTTAACAACGAACCTGTTGATGTAACTATGACAGCTGTAAGTCTTCAGGATGATGTAAACAAAATTGTTAGAAGCTATTTAGCAATGATTGTGTTACTTTGTTTTAGTATTTTATATAAGAATGCGTTTGAGAGGAGAATGGAATTATTCCTTGATTTAAGGACTCAGCATCTTAATTCACTGCCTAAACTTTAAAGGCAGAATCATGTATTTCTGAAGTTTGAGAGCATCACGTCCAAATTCCTACATCTTCAGGTTAGAGACGAAGATTTTTTTTTTTATTACCTTGTAATTATTTTGACTTCTGATCCAGTAGGCATCTATCAACATTTCAGCCAAAATAGACTTTTCAATATTAAACACCCTCTTTTCATGCTCCAATAAGCAGTTGGGCAGCAAAACCAACATTTTAGGTATGACTTGCTAGAAAAATCAAGTAATAGAGGAATCGGACATTTACTTAAGGGGCCATGTGGGTGTTGGTCCTAAATAGTGTTTCCAGTGACTTGTGTAAACTAGAATATTTTTGTGATTTTTTTTTTTTTTTTTAACTCATACTACTTATGTAGGTGAGTGTGATCTTGCTATCTGATAAGTAGTTTAAATTAGGGAGCAAACTGCATTAACAAAGTTACCAAAACTTGTGAATTGTGGTTGTCCTGGCTTTGACAGCACAGAAAACTACCCTGTTTTATTTCAGTTAATGATCCCACATTTTGAAGGAAACGTGTTTTGGAAAGAGGCATGTGAAATTTGAGCACTTCAGGGTTTTTTTCCACACATCATGAAACTTAATCTCTTAATCTACACTAAACTAGATAGACCGTATATAGCATGAGGAAAAAGAAGCTGCCACCTTTAAGGGTGAAGGGAGGAGGGGGAAATAGAATTTTATTTATCAGCCCACAACTGCCCATGAAGGATTACTAGTAGTGATGGTGTAAAGGGCTTTTACCTGCTCTCCATTTAAAGGAAGTAATATTAGTTAAGGAAAGTTGTACTTTTCAATGGATGGAGATAGACTTGGAGGGCAAAAAGCGAAGGACTTTCAGGCTGATGATTTAGTAGCTGGACATATTTGCGTCATTTCATGTTTTTCATTTATATTATCTGCTGCATCATATATAATTTTCATGGAGAGAAAAGAAAGGTAATAATTACATCATCCAGAGCATGAGTATAACATGGTTCATCAGGCTTCTGATATAATATGCAAATGTTCCCCATTTTTTCAGGCTGAGAGTTTATTCTCAGGCAATTAAACAGTGTTTCAAGGAAGATGTAAAGTGGACTCTGCCATACAGTCTATGAACTGTCAAAATAAATAATCCCTCCCAAAATTCCTGAAGCTAACAGACATACAGTGCTTCTACCAACTGTCCTGTATTACAGAAAATCTAATCTGTGCAGACCTCCGTGTATGTTTTCAGAGTATCTGGGATCTGTTTTTCGCTGTCTTCTTATGGAATAAGAATATATATCTGGATACTGAAGCTTCCTTTTTGTGTAAAGATTCTAATGAAGAATAGAATTTTAAGGGAGTATAAAGCCTTATTGTTTGTACTGTTGTCTAACAATCAGGCCTAGATTAACACATTTCTCCCTATAAAAAAAAGCTAGATAAACATTTAATGTCTTTTCAACCCATCAGAAATAATAATCCTGCTCCTCCACCCATCTGTTGATATGGTTCCCATTCCTCTAGGAAAAAGAGGTGTGGGGGGGCTAGGGAAGGACTTTTGCACCTTTTTTTTTTTTTCCCCCCTCTTTGAGTACTTAGCTTTATACTAACTAGGCTTGTATTATTTATGTGTCAATATATTGAAATAATGGAACAGTGTTTCATTGTATAAGAATTCCCCATAAGCAGGTTTAACTGTATAGTACAGGTGTATTTTATTACTTCACCAGTTCTCCTTACATAGAAACCTGTTAACATATTCTGATCAAACCTTCATGAAATGACATCAAAAGAAATTCATTTTCATTTATTACGGTCACTTTTTGCTGCCCTTGAAGAAGTTCATATGGATAAACAAGCTCACATAAATAGCTTGCAGCTTCATGTGAAGTACGGTTGATAATCCTACAATAAAACACTAGACATTATATTTTGTGCGTGCCCAAGCAATCTACTTAAAGGTATTTGGAAAATGGAAAGAGGTATTTACATTGTGTAGGCAACTACCTTTTTTTACCCCCCTTCCCCAAATGTGATGGTCTGCATGTGTTAATAATTAAATTTCAAGGCTTAGTTTTAAATTTGTCCCCCAGTACTGTACAGCAATTTAATAATTTTAATTTAGTAGTTCAGGAAGGTCCTTTACTCTGCCCTGTATTTATCACAGCTTTTCTTAAAAGTCTATAAAAGCTGATGAGTTTGTTTTCTTATGCCTATTGTGTAGTGATCGCTACAAGTTGTGCTTGCAAATAAACACTCAGATAACTTCATATAATATTTTCAGAGTCAATTACTTCATGGAAATACTTTGAGCAATTGGAAAGTAACAGATAGTTTTCTCCATTATTTTAGAAATATCAATGTTGTTATAATACAGATCAAATCTACAATGAACATTATGCATTATTCAAGAAATGACCAGGCGTTCTCAGCAGTGTTTCAGCTAAATAACTGATGATTGTAACCTTTAAAGAAATCTCATTGTGGTGACTATTGGTAAATCATTTCTCCATTCATAGCGATCTTTATTTAGAGGCTATCTAGAAACCATTATATCTTTTATTAATCTTAAAAGCAATGGCCAATGATTTGACATTTGCTAAAATGGATAGATTTTCCATCTTCTAATACAGCAGACTTCAGTCAATTTTTTTGGTACATTGTCTAAGGCTTTCTGTACATAGGAAGTATTAGTCCTTGTAAAACAAATACACACACAACTTGCAGCAGTTAAGTTTAAAGATTACAATTCTTAAAGACCAGGACATGATTCTCATATGGCAGAAAACAATCAAAAAGTTACTTAGAATGACTAGAAATAAAATTGTTATTCTTTGCATACAGTATGTTATGAATAACAGTACTATTCCCTTCTGTTTCTAATCCTCCAAAAGTCTTCGAGTATTTAAGGGGTGTGCTTTGAGCAGCTCACTGTTCTCCTAAGCAATTTTTTGCACTCAGAGGTGAGTTTTCTGAAAGTTCTGGTCTGGGAATGGAAGTATTTTTATAGTGTATACTGTGTATTCAGCCAGTAAGTGGTGCTTTATGTGGCATGGTACTTGAAATCCTCTAGTGTGTTCTGATTGCCTGACCCGTACCAAGCCCTGTAGTCCTTTTCCAACATCAAACTCTCCTGAGCATTTTATATTTTGGAATATCATTGTCTTCAAATGATTTGACGCCAAATTTCTTTATATTTTTAGCACAAACTGTTGCTGAAAATATTCAAAGATAGTGTAGCTTTTTATGTTCTTTTCCACTGTCATGGGTATTTTCATCAAGCCATATTTTCTTCCTTTTTTTCAAGAGAAGAGACGAAGGGAGAGGAGCAGCATGAGGCACTGTGATGTTCTATGGTGTGTTGAATGTGTTTGGCTGATGTAAAGTCATGCCATGTCTTTTTTGGCCAATCTTGGGACACTGGTACTGACTTGGGACCACCATCACTATAAAAAGAAGGCCTGTGAGTCTTTGTCTTGAACAGTATTCCTAGCATTTGCCATTTATGGTTTTTTTTGAAGGAGAAATTAAACCTGGTGATCTGTGACTAACTTTGCAAACCCTTGTCCTGGAAATTTGCCATAATGACATCAAAATAGTTATTAGAGTTTCATTCTTCTTCAGTTGAAGTGAGATGTTCATTTCTGTCTTTGGAGGCACAAGTGTTTGTGCAAGGCCATGAGTATAATTTCCTGCTGAATGACATGATGTATGGAAACTAGAATGTGTAAGACAACTTTGGGTGTGTTTTTTCTTTGAATGAAAAAAGTAATTGTGAGTTTACCCACAATCTCAAATTATAAGTGGGTTTATCATGATTTTTTGGGGGTGGTTGTTTGGTTTTGTTTTTTTTTTTTTTTAAATCAAATCTTTACATTTTACATTACCTAAGTAAAATAATCTCACTTATCTTCTACTGTATGAGAAGAGGTGAATGAGAGATTCTAGCTGAGGAGCGCAAAGGACTTCAGTGAATAGTACTGACCAACTGGTATGTTGCGTGAAGAATGTCACTTTTACTTTGACCATCTCTACTTCTAGGGTTAGGTGTTGCGAAATTAGGTAATTTTACACATCGATCTTCTGGAATGAATATATATGAGTATGAAAAGAAATTGGGTGCTGTCAGAAGTGTTTGTGGTGGACTGAAATGTCTCTTGTCCAAATTATTCTTGTCTAATATAACTAATTATGACTCTGACATGTTGCTTGCAAAAAAGCGTTCAGTGTTACTTCAATTCTGCATTGGTAATGAAATAAATAAAAAATCTTTTGATAATCGCAAGAAGAAAAATTATGCTTTAAAACAAAATTACACCCATTTCTTTCAAATCAGCATGTTTTTCAAAGGCTCCATTCTCAATATAAACCAAGTATGTAAGGATAGGTTGAAAATGAACTTGATGTCTTATCATACCATGGAACCTGGCATTGAGGAAATAAGTCCAGCACTTTGAGTTCTCTGGGAAAGAAAATAAGCAATAATGATAATTGGAAAGTATGGTAATTGTTATCTGAAATGTCAAGTGGGATTACTTTCATTAATGTAAATACCTTTTTCTAATACTTTTTATGCTGGATATGTATGCATTTTTAAGAGATAAATAAAGGGTTCTCTTCTGAATGATGTCATTGTGGAAACCCTTTAAAAGGTTAACAACAGGTAATGTTATCTATATTTTAAACTGAGTGCTGACTTCTGAGCAGATGCAAGATAGTACAAGCCTTTCCCTGCCAAACCACACAAACCTTCCACTAAGACCAGCCTTTTCTTCTGAACCACCATGCAATTCTGTTTCAGGGAAACCATTTATAGGGGCAAAGAACTAAGAATTACTTTATTCCTAAGTTTGTTGCCTAAGACATTGTTTTTCACTGTTAGACATGAAAAAATTAATCCGATGAAAACAGCATAATGCAGATGAATTGGCAGTATTGTTTATTTGTTATGAAAAGGGTCTCCTAATCTGGCCATCCTGCTTTGTGTGGAACTTCTGCTCTTGTGCTGGATTGATAGCCCTGTCATCTATTTCTTCCTATCTTGCAGGCGTTATTCTTCTGAGAATCTGATTCCTGTTTATGTGTAGGCCACTATAAGTGCTCTGACTGTGTACCAGTATCAAACACTGATTATAAATGTAATGTCTATCGGTTGCATGCCTGTTTATGTGGCCACAGGGGCAGTGCAGCCATAGGTGTAGGTTGCTTAGTCATCAACCTATTACATAGGTTAAAGAGAAAAACTATTAGGTGTTGTTTGAATGTCAGAAACAAGTGCTAGAATTTCAGACAGTCAGTGGTAAAACATTAATGTTCTTTGTGAGAATTATTGATGGTTTTCTAGTATGAAAGATATGGTGCCCAAAATGAGGTAGCTCTGTTTGAATCTCATTGTGATAGATAAGATGAATTGAATACTGGACTCTGAGTTGGTGGTTGCCTAGTGACAAGTGATCATGACCTGATTGCTTTCAGTCTCTGCAAATGGAGGAGGGTGCCAACCAATATACTCGGTGCTTTTCAGGGACTAATGGCCTAATGGGGAAACTTATATGTGAAATTGATTGTGAGGAAAAATTTTGATGGAGAAATTAGAATAGAAGTTGACTAGAACTGTTAAAGAAAAATTTATTAAATGATAGTTTTGTAGGCACCTGAAAATATAAAACTGCATCCTTTTTCAGAATGAAAGTGAAATCAATAATTTGAAAAAATATGTATATGTATTTTTGTAAAACTTCAGGAATAAAAGCGAAATACATAGCAATTAAGATAAACTGGAATGTCTGAGGTGCAGAAAGTTGACAAAGACAAGCAGAGACATTAAGGAAAAATCTAGCAGGATTAGAAAAATGAAAGAAAAGTTGGTTTTATGTGTATTAGAAATGGGAAGAGTTCTGGCAATGGCACAGGATCATTAGCAGTAAGGTATAATAAAACTTCTAGTGATCCAGCAAAGGCAGGAGAGCTTGATACAGGTTTCTTTAAGTGCTTGCCTGTACAGAATCCATTCTACAGGTCTTTATAGTTCAGGTTACTGTTAACAGCAGTGTTCATGGAGCATACGCAATTATAGTCATCAACAATACAAAAACTTCGGGAGGAGAATTCTGCTGTTAGAGTTCATATCATATCTTCTTGAACAAAATGGGATTATTATAGTTTGTTGTGGGTTTTGTCATCTTGTTTGTTCCACCTTTTTTCTCCCTCAAGCTCTTCACGCAAAAGTATTCTCCTGCTGGAATCCAAACGCTGAAGTCCCAGGCGTAAGGCTTCATGAACTGCCTGCTCTGTGTTTAAGTCATACCCATACATGATGAATGCTATCTCTATCTTTTCTGCTGGGGAAACAAGAAATCTTTCTTTTGTTTCTGAATCAAACTTTAAAAATACTTGAAAAACAAAAGGGTGTAATTCTTAGATGTGCCAAAAAAGGCAGATCTTCCCAACAGAAATGGGGAAATCCCTGACATCTCAGTAATATCCACTGACATTGCCTCTCAGTGGTTGCCTCAGTTCTGTGTTGCTGCTTTGATAGGTTACCTGCCATGGTACAAGCGAGGGACTCTGAAACTCTTGGGCATCATTATCCTGAATCCCAGCTTGTAGTGTTCCTCAGATATTCCATAACTGTTGAATAAATGGTCTTTTATGTGTTCTTCAGACAAGGTATCGGGTTACCTCTGATATCAGCCTGGTACAATTTTCATCATCATCCACTCTTTGCAGTGTTAGTGTTGTGAAGTTTGCAGTACTGAGCTGTCTTAGCACTAGATGTCCCAGCCTCAAAGCAGTTGTAGGCAAAATATTGGGAAAATTCCTCCACTAAAGGGATAAAACTAAGATTGTATATTTTTTTCAACAAACATAGGTAAATGGAAAGTATTCTAAAACAAACCCAGCTTAATTCTCTGAAATTGCAAGTCCAATTAACTAGGATAGGCATTGTATACAGAAGTATTTGTAAAGCATTTGACTTACTGGTGCGTAAGAATTATGGTTTTGAAATACTGGAAGAATGTTATATTGGCAGAACCAAGCTAAACACATTAACTGTATGACTGATTGATCTTGGAAAGCAGATTGAAGTGAAAGGTACTATTAAGAAAGGAGTTTCTGTGGTTTTCTGCAGAAACCACTCTAGCATGATCATCAATGAACTGGGAGTAAATGTGGCATAAGTGCTGATTTAAAATTTGCAAATTACAATGGTGTTTGGATCATAGACAATGATCTGTGCGGGTTAGTAAATCAAACCTCTTAAAATTTATTTATTTCCATATAATGAAATGGAAAACTTTATTATTATTATTATTACTACCATTATTATTATTATTACTACTACTACTACAACAACAACAACATTAATTTTTATCTTTTGTCCTAAACTCCAGGCTAATGGTTGTTGCTCTGTAGTTAATTTTGTTACGAGACTTCGAAAAGTTTTGGTTTTCTTGTGATGCAAAACAGAAACAATGGGAAAAGCATTTCAAGTTCAGCTGTCCTTTTTTTCATGAACAAAAGCATAAAAAGAACCGACCTGATCCTTCCAGTTCTGCTAGCAGAAATGATAGAATGATTTAGTTCCTTACGGTGCTTTATTTGTATCATAAAAAGTTCTATCCATCACTTCTGTGGAGACACAAAACATTTACTGCTGGTAACAAATTAATAGTCTTTCTAAAATGTTGTCAATCAGATGTCAGTCCCTGGAATAGTTGTTTATTGCTAGAACTCCACCTTACAACTTAACAATTAAATAGGAAAACAACCAAACAGTACGTTTTTTTTAAGAGCAAGGAAATAGAATAGATGACCTTAGTGTCTTTTCTCTCAGTCCCAGCCACTGCTGTATTTCCATTGTTACACTGCATTTCATGTTCCTTTGTCTCTTCTTGTGCTGTTAGACACTGACTTGGTCTTTTTTGTGTTTTCATTATGTTCTTTTAATACGGTTTATTTTTCTTAGACTTTTTTTTTTTTTTTTTTGAGTCCTTAGCTGGAACGCCAAATATGCATAATGTCTTCCTCTTGTACCCAGCTTCCACTGTTGACTCTCTCTTTTTTGTATTCCTGTATTTTTCTCTACATGTTTGCATTCTTAATGCAGTCTTGCTAATGAAAACAACCTGGTGAAGAATATTAATATTTAAAAGAAACCCCCAAAAGTTTTAAACTTTCCACTTCATTCTTTCTTCCTTCAATGTGCATGTCTTTCTGTGCACAGTAATCCTCACTGGGTCATTCAAAATTCACTCCCGAGTTGAGAACATACCTTCCTCATTCCAGCTAAAATTATGTTGTCATTCATGGCTGAGAACATTGACATTATTGGCTGAGTGTCTTTTGGCAAAAGCATGGGCTTCAGACTTGGAGAGGTAAATACATCAGTAGGAGAATAGTATCGACGGTTGCATTGGCTCCAACCTTGGCAATTATGGTAAAATAAGTCAGGAAAAACTTTCAAATTAAAGCCAAGTTAATTTCTTGTCATTATATAATGATATGGATTGTCATCCAGTAGAAATTTAATGTAAAAGTCAGTGCCATGACGGTCCACTTTTCCAAAACCATTAATAAAATGTTTCCATATGATTTTTCACATTCATGTTTTATGTTGCATGGGTGAGCTCCAGGTGGTCTTTCTTAGAAGCATGAATATCTTAAATTATATGTGCAGGCTACATAACTTTTTCAAATAACGCACATGATGGGGTTAGCCAATTACAGATGTGCAATAAATCCGGTGTGCCAAAAGCGCTTGTTCTGCTTTTTGCTTTTAGTAATCAGAAACAGACAAAAAGTAATCACTGCTGTAGTTTTTGATATGTAAGATGAAAAAAGGCTGTTGCTCTCTGTAGATTGCAATGTCTGATAGAACTTTTGTTTGTCTTTTTAGTGGTCCTTTTTTGAATAGAAGAAAAGTGCCTTTGCTATGAAGAGTTTTTTGGACAGTAAAGCTTAATACTGTAGTGCCCCGTTTTGCGAATTAAAATGATTGAGGAATTGGATCTTGTGGGTTGGATTTGACAATTTCGGTATAGCCATCATGCCATAGTCTTCTCAGCTGAGTAGAGATTATAAAGGACGTGTTTAAAGTCCTGCTAAATTCAACAGAGTTTAGCCTTTGTTTCTTCTAGTAATGTAGCTTATTGGTTGTCTGGATCATCTGAACTTCTAGTCTGTATCTCCAGATGAATGACTGCTTCTTTTAGGCCTTGTTGAGTCTGTTGCAGCAATAATAAATGCATCTGTACGAAGAGATGAAGGAATAGATTAACCAACTGATAATGAATGTAGCAGAGACCTTAAAAAAACAAACAAAAGCCAGACAGGGAGCCATGTCCTTATTTGTATGTAGACATGCGGGAATAATGCAGTGTAAATGAACGGGTTTTTATAATATTCATTTTACCAAGAGTTACATCAGTCTATATTACAAGTCAAAAGTTATATCTCAAGGATAATATTTTGTCTGAAGTGAAATAAAACACACAATTTTTTTTTTAACTGAAAAGAATAAATCTCTGTTTCCCATCTCATATGCTTACAGTTATATATGTATTGGCATCTTCCAAAGTAACCATCTAAATATTTGGAGTAAATAATAGTCAGAGCCCTGGAAGTGAAGTTTGAAGTATATGGATTTAATAATAATTGTTATTTTCATATAATAGTTATATTGGATACCTGTGGTCAACAGAGTGAGATTTAGATACTGAAGGTAGACCCAGCAATTTTAAAAACCAAACTGCAGTGATTTTATATCTATATAGTATGCAAGTATAACCACAGTCTGACCAAAGTTTGACCACAATATCAACGCAGCTTAATTTCTGCAACTGTTCTCTTTGAAGCCGGAGGAAGGAAATCGAGTTTCCACCAAATCCCTATGCTCTTGTGGTCTCCCATTTCAATCAGGGATGTAAAGTGGAATACAATGAATCCATAGTAAAGACTTTCCCAGGACATTAGAGAGATCAGTAAAAACTGTTTTCATTAGCTGTCTGTAATTAAAGAACACCCTTCATAGAGAGCTTACAATTTAGAGAACATGTAAGCCTCTACATATATCCGAGATTGCGAGCAAAATAAGAATCTTGATACCGTTGGGAACTTAGGTGTTGTTTTAATATATCGAGCTCCCTTAAGAAACATCTTCTCTGTTTATTTGCTAGCTTTTAAGCCAAGATGAATATTTTTAAAACTGTTGAAATTAGTCATACTGTGATTTCTGTTCCGAAGGAAGGAAAGGCACATACCTAATAAACTACTTAACTCCAGTTGTGCCACAGTCCTCCTCATAAATGGAGCTATTTGAAAATGCTTACCTTAATTTCAGTGCTGGAGCATGTCACTCCCCATAATTCTTACTCACAGAGCTAGCTGAGTGCATCTGCACGAGCATGTGTGTGTTGTCACTTTGTGTTCTACTTGTATCATATAAAAATTGTTTTTGCTTTGCTTTGCATGGGGTGGTACCACATGCAAGTACAAAATTGCATGTCTTATTTCATCATCTGGAAAGTCATTAAATGCATATTGATAATCATAAAAAGAAGAGGGAGAAATATTTTTGTTCACATTTTTATACATATACACAATTCCCAAACATTACCTATAGCAAGCAGAATAATACTGTCAACATCACCTCACTTAAGATTTTATAGAAAACCACAATTGTGTAAAGGAGCTGGGATTTTGTTTGCTCTTTTAACTACATATGACATTTCTACAACTATCAGAGCAACTCTACATTTATAGATCCCCTTTCAAATTTGAATTGCTGTGTATGCCAGCTGTTTCTCATCCTCTTGATGAAGCAGAACAGTGCTGATAATGCTAATAGAGAAATGGAGGCATATACAGATTTAGGGCTAGCTTTTCAAAAGAGAGCAGCACCCCAACTGGGGCCAGATTTCAAAAGATCTCTGATCCTATTCAGCAACAAAATAAATAGCCAGATTTTCAAAAGATTTCAGCACTTTGGTAATCTGATCATAAGAAGCAGCTGCTGAGCACATTTGCAAAGCCAGCCAAGAATGACTTGTTCAATATCACATGAGAAGTGTGTGATAGAGCAGGGAATAGGGCTCCTCTTCCCATGTCCCAGGACTAAGAGTCCAGTTCTTAAGCAATAACACTATCTTCATGTCTTTTGCATGAATACTGTATTAAATGAGCTTTTCATTAGGAAATTTAACCCATGTCTGTGAGGAGATAGTTTTCAGAGTAACATTAAGATTTACACTCAAGGGTAGATAATGAAGCAATGAAATAGGAGGAATATTGCTAATCCATTTTATATTGAATCTCTGTGTTATATTGTCTTAATGTGGTATATCTTATAAAAAGAAAAAGTCCCTTCAGTATTTTTAAAGATTTTGTAGTCCATTGCCAATCTTTTAAGTGTCACAAGAAAAAAATCAGGGTAACTAGGTATTCTTAAAAACAAACCCTAGAGAAGCCTATAGCAAATATATTGCATGGCAAGTCCAGGTGTGATTTTGTGTGGGCTTCCACTCATACCACGTTCTGAGGGCATAGTGTTTATTTTTCTTTACATTTTAAATGTTTCTTTCTGTCCCTTCCTAAAGATGAAGAACTGGGGTGTTTAGTTTTCTTTTTCTGAAGGTAAATATTTTGGTTGTTTGTTTAATACTTTATCACACAATTTTCTCTTTACTGTTTTATGCCAGGCTGTTTCTGCTTATTTTGTGCATAAACACTGTTACTTACTCTTCTTGCACTGCTCTCTGTAGTTTCTATCTCTGTGCTCTTTTTTTTCTCTGCTATTCTTTTGCTCCAACAACCTAACCTGAAGACTTAAAGGGCAAGTTTTACTTTCACAAATATTACTAAGGAACTGAGAGGAAAATTAACGGCTCATCTAACCTCATCGTGCATTTTTGTATTTGTAATTGGTTTCTTCAACAGCTTCCATGAGGCTGTTGATTCTCCAGCAACCTCATTAAACGTAAAGGAACTGTATTCTTCATGCAGACACCTACGTTGAGAAGCCATTCGGCATCCTTGAGACTAAAAGCTGCAACGTTTTACAAGATCTACATATTGACTCACCCATCGCTAGCTTGGAGTCAGCCCAACAGATGTTCCTTGGGTAGAAGCATCAGGCAAAGCCAGTGCTCAGACAGCCTTCCCAGTGTATGCTTACTGGCAGTTTTGATGTAATTTGGTCTCTGGCAGTGATGATGCCAGACAGTGAAGATGGCATTGGATGATCTTTGAGGATGCCTGTATCTGTCCTGAAAGGGTTCTTATTTTACATGACAGCCAGGAAGATGAATTTTGGAAATCACCTCTGTTCGGTGTGAACTGAACTGCAACAGAGGATAGATAGATGGTCATGAGATGATTGTCCTTGAAGTGCAGAGCCCTTGTAGAGCTGTTTTGTGAGGTACCATGTTGAGCAGTTGTGATAAGCATTTGGTCTGACTTCTTGCAGACCCCAGACAGAGAACCTCATCCAGTATTTTCTACATCTGTTTGAGATACAGGTTTCTCTCTTTAGAAAGTATCGAATGTTGATGTAAAGCATTTAAATGATAAAGAATCAACTACATCCCTGGGCAGATTGTTCCAATGGTTAATTACTGTCACTGTGAAAAAAGTGTGCCTCATTTGTAGTCTTATTTCAGCTTCAGCTTCCAAACACTGGATCTTGTTATGCCTTTTTCACTAGATTAATGAGCTGCCTACTGTCAGAAATCTCTTCCACATGTAGGTATTGTGATCCTCTTAACCTTCTTTTCAGTAACTAAATAAATTGAGCTTTCTTAGTCTTTCACTATAGGGAATGACTTTCAGAAGTCTAATCACTCTTGTAGCTCTTACTTGAGTCCTATCCAATTTTCTAACATATTTTCAGAATGGAGGAAACCACAGCTGAACACAATATTTCAGTAACAGTGTCATAAAAGCCTAAAGTAAAAATTGCAGTATCTATTCTGGTGTGGTATTCTCTCGTTTATCCCAGTGACATATTTGATACGCATTTGGGTGTAATATGAATTACTATTTTACTTTGGGAATTAACATGAATATTTCTCTTCCGTGGTTCTGGATTCCTTTTGTTGATAAGGGTTGAACAATGTCAAGAGGTAAATTCTCGGGAATAATTTTGAGTGCTGAAGTTTACAGAGGTTTGCATTTTGTTTCAATGGCATAATTATTTCAGTATGAACAGGCTGTGGTAGAGAGAACTGAATTTAGAGAACAGGCACCACAAAGTGAGACTGGGGAAGTAATCTTTTGGGGAAAGTGGCTTTCACAGTTAGGATATTGAATGGGCCAGGATAGGTACAAGTACAATGCTAGCTTACCTACAAAATTCGATACATCTCTGGAAGCAAACAGCTGTCCAGGGTTGTCTGAAGTATTCCTTATGCCACCTTCCGGTCTGATACCTGTCTTATTCAGACAACTTGTATTGGCATGTTGGTATTAATTTCATATCTGAGCAAGAGAAACCGGAGTGCAGCCAAACTATGTGAGCTCAGGAGATCTTTCCTGAGTATGCACAAAAGGTTCCCTTCCGCTCAGACCTGCCTCAAAGCCACCTCTACAGACAGACAGACACACAAGCACAATCTTAGCACTGTGGGGCACGGGTATTAGGGCTCTGCAAGGTAAAGGAACTCACTTGCTAAGACAGCATATTAACTGCAGCCAGAACTTGTATGGAAATAGGAAGAAAATAACTCCCCCTGCATCCAGACTTCCCTTGGTTCAGAATTAAGTGGACTCAGACTGGCTGCATGATTTGAGTTCAGTTGATTCCAGTATTTCCAAGTAAAGACAAGACATGTCTTTAAGGAAAAGTAGCTGCTTCAGAGTCAGGTGGTTTCTTCACAAGTGTAAAGTATGCTCCAGGTTTTGCTGGTGACTTCCTTCAGTTTGCGTTCTCAACAGTAAATTCTGTAAGTAGCGACAAAGGTTTCAAGCTCTCACCCATTTACCACTGTGAATTGCTTTTGGGAGGAGGATATTTTACTTTCTTTTTAATCCCATACAAAAGCTGACTCCTCAGACTTCTGGGTCAATTCCTTTAACTTTCCAAAAATGCAGTTACATTCAGTTAACGTTCCTAACCCAGCCAGTAATCTTCGGTCAGCTCAGGGGAAACCGTGCTTCAGTCCTCACTTCAGAGGCCTGGGATTTTGTCTGTCCTCAAAAATCTGGAGCAACTATTTCAGCTCTGTGCTACATTAAAGGAAGTGATATCAGAACTTTAGGTCTTGCTTCTCTTGTTTGGAAGTGAGTAAGAAAAGAAACCCCTTGGATCTGCGACGGTATCACTCACCACTGCCCTGCCTGGCAGCGGGCTGCTCGAGGAGATCGGGGTGTACGCTTACAGGCAGAGTGAAGAGACGCTTGACTCTCTATCTCTGTTACTTTCTTCCCTCCTCTCACATTACCCAAACGACAATTTTTCAATTTACCTAACTTGTGTTTGTCCTGATTTCTTCCCCAAAACTATTTACTAGGGTTACTCATAACACTAGCCAGCATTTAAGAATGCTTTGGCCTCTTTGGACACAGTGTTGGTTCTACATTATCCAATGATGAATTGGATATTCATCCGAGGATAAATTGGATAACTGCATTCATTTGCATGACTTCTCTACAAATTTTTTAAAAACCCTTTTTTAAAAGGGAAACCCAAATATTAATGCATAATATTTGAGAGGAAAGTAAGTCAGGTTACAGATTATTCCTCCTATTAATGGAGTTCTTTGTGTATATATAAATGTATTTTAGTAAGTTAAAATATGGTAGCAAAGTTTAAATCATCTGAATCCATATGTAGTCTATTTCATGTTTCTAACAATTTCATTTTAGCTTCATATGGACAAAAAGAAAGAAGAGAAAACAAGGAACCTGTCATCAATCATTCATTTAATCAAGCAGCAAAAGTAGATAAATAAACACACTGAGTTAATTATTCTTCTGTATGTAATGATTGACAATAATGTTAATTTATTCCTTTTCTTAACCTTTGACTGTCAGTATAGTTGGGATTAATACGCACTGTCAAAATGAGAAGACGTAAATTTCTCATAGTCACTGAATGTTGCTAGAGTTGGAGTGTTTCCCCCTGAAACTTCTCCTGGAAGATGTATCAGATCTATGTCATGTGTTATTTTTCGCACTTCTTTGTGCCACGTTTCATGCCATTTTAGATTGCTATTAGTTTACAGACATATGGCCAGGAATATTTTATGAATGAAGAGGTTTCTGGAATATACAGTACTACTTCTTCACATTTATATGAAAATTGTAATTTGAAGATCTCAAAATACTTTGCACATGTTATTGCAGAGTGTATACAAAAGCTAGCAAAAAAGTCAGTGTTACAGCTAATAACTTATGTTATCTGCTCCATCCGTCAGACAGCAGTTCTTCCACAGTGAATCCTCTATTATCCCTTCACAATGTTTTACTGGGTCCATCCGAAGTGGAGAGAGGCTTTTTTAGGCCCTTTGACTTAGAGGTGCAGAATTCCCAAAGCAGATCTCCCTGTTAGGAGTGCAGGAAGGTTAGCTCAACCCTCTCTCCTGGGTTTTCCCCACCAAATTGTGTCCCCAGGTGTAAACAGGCACCTAAATAGATTCCAGTTAATCAGTTATTCCAGCTTCTAAAATATCTTTCTGTAGTGATACTCCTGTAGATTGCTAATAGTTGTCCTCAGCAATACATGAAGAGGATATTTTGCAGCCTCTTTTTGAAATACTGTGCAGCATATCATTCAAACAAGTGGAAGGCATGGTGTATGACATGCTTCTCATCTAGCTTGAATGGTCATCAATGCACAAAATACTTCAGTTCTTCTGTTAGAACTAATTTATTTTTATTCAGGTCTGTTTCCTGCAATATTTCAATAAAAGTATTGTTACATATTTCAAAGCTGAAAAAGCTTTGCGTGCAGATCTGTGTGTTTTAGTAATTGAGTGCAAAACCTCTGAGGCACAAATACAAAAATCTGGATTTTATAGATTTTGTGTTTGCATTTCTGCTTTTTTTCTAAGTGATCTAGTGGCATATAGCCAGATAATCCCCGCAATTCGCTATATGTTTTCAGCGGTTCATAAATGGAAATTATTTCTTCTACTTAAAAATTATGTGCAATATGGTTCCTTTGTATTTCTTTTTAAGGAATTGCTATTGTTTAGCCCCATCTACATCATGCCCAGGTTCTACACTTTCCAATACATTCCAATTATCACCACCACTTTTGCTGTCTTTTGAGATATATATATACACACAGAGATATTATTGCCTTAGTCTATGGGCCATCCCCCTAAAGTGGTGTTGAGTTCATTTAGTCCATGACTTTGGGTTCCATCTGTCATAACAGTCCTTCAGGGCAGGAGAAATGGTGTGTACTGTTGGATTGTTGCAGGCTGAAGCCAGTTCTGGTTCCCTCACCGCTGCACTTTGCTTGGTTTCATCAAAGTTCATTCTTCTTCAGTCTGCTTGATTCTTACTGTAATACCTTTGATAAGGTGTATAGCAAGTATAGAAGTAATAACATACAGTATTATATAACAATTAATATCATACAGTTCAAATTACTGACTATTCTCACCCAAAATCAAATCCCCTTGAGGTACACATTAGACTTCCCCATCCTTCCACATGTCGTGAATGGATAATTCAGGCCGCTTAAAGAAGCACCGCCAAAGATATCAGAAAGCAAATGATTTTAATATAAATTTGTGAAAAGCATGACTTAACAGAATTCGATGGCGAGGTTCACTCTATTACGTGTTCAGCATGGAAAAGGTATACAGAGAGAAACAAATTACAATTAAATTGTAATTATTTACTCGTGTATTGAATCGAGTTAATGTGTACATATGTTGAGGAGAGAAAGTAGGGGAGACCCTCCCGTTGAGTCACGAGGTTCAGAGTGGATCGAAATCTACCCCTAGTCCCAGACTTGGTCAATGGTTTATGACTAAGGTTAGGTAAGGAAAGTAAAGGAATGCCCTCCCGTTGAGTCATGAGGTTCAGAGTGGACCCCCCTGCTTTCTAAACTCCTTCTCAGAGAGGAGTCTAGGTGCGGCTGAATCCCCCTCGAATTTGGTCAAATACTCACATCAAATGCTTTGTGTTGCTCAGCGGGTGCACAGTCGAGCCTCTGGGTTGATTGTGAACTTGAGGGTTCACGGACTCTGAGAGGTGTCCTGCTCAGAGGCAGGTGCTGGTCACAACCTGCTGCGGTCCAGGAAGCTCAAAGGGTCTCACTTGGGACTGCTATTTATAGGACTGAGAGATGATTGACTTTAGGCATCAGTGAGCTTCCACAATCCAGGCAGGTGGTTTCTCAAGTTTTTGCGGTAAGGCTGCCAGAACTGTTTGGAGATAATTGATTAGTTCTGTACCTTGTTTAGGCGATTGGTTCCTGATACGCTCAGTGCCATTCTCCCCCTTGGCTACGCAAAAGTGCTTGGTATGGTTGAGGGGCTCTCAACTGCCAAACCCTTTGTTCAAAGGCCAAGGCTTATCAGGCAACTTAGAGCGGCCCAGGTACAAGGTGAAGGAAGTGGGGGCGAGGGGGGGGAGTGCACCACCATACCGCATCACTCACCGAGTGCACCCAGGTTCTTGAGCAAAAACAATCCTGTGGCTGCGTTTGCCTCTGCCTGAGGCAGGAATAACCCAGACTGTCTTCCCTGACGTATTCTTTGTGTGCAGTACAGGAACTTTATCCCCTTCTACAGTACGTAAAAATTTTGATCGGGCAGGACCAGCTCAATTAGTAGATCCCTGAGTGTTGACTAACCGGATGGCTTTTCCTAAATGTTTATCCCAGTGTTTGAATGTCCCAGCACCCATTGCTCTCAGTGTAGTCTTTAACAGTCCGTTGTATCGTTCAATTTTCCCAGAGGCTGGTGCATCATAGGGGATGTGATATACCCACTCAATGCCGTGCTCTTTGGCCCAGGTGTCAATGAGGTTGTTTTGGAACTGAATCCTGTTGCCTGACCTGATACGTTCTGGGGTGCCATGTTGCCGTAAGACCCACTTTTTCAAGGCCGAGGGTAGTGTTCCGAGTGGTGTCATGGGGCACAAGATATGTTTCCAGCCGTCCGGTGGTTGTTTCCACCATTATAAGCACATGGCACTTTCTTTGGCGGGTTTGTGGGAGTGGGATACGGTCAATCTGCCAGGCCTCCCCATATTTATATTTCATCCATCGTCCTCCATACCATAGAGGCTTTAACTGCTTATCTTGTTTAATTGCAGTGCATGTTTCACATAAAGGGTTAACCTGTGCAATAGTGTCCATGGTCAAATCCACCCCTCTGTCACGAGCCCATCTGTATGTTGCATCTCTTCCCTGAGGTGTCATGGGCCCACCGAGCTATAAATAATTCACCCTTATGTTGCCAGTCCAGATCCACCTGAGCCACTTCAATCTTAGCAGCCTGATCCACCTGCCGGTTGTTTTGATGTTCTCCAGTGGCCAGCTCTTGGGTACGTGGGTATCTACGTGATGTACTTTTACAATCAGGTTCTGTACCAAGGCAGCAATGTCTTGCCATAACGCGGCAGCCTGGATGGATTTGCCTCTGTGCTGCCAGGTGCTCTGCTTCCATTGCTGTAACCACCCCCCAGAGGGTGTTTGCTACTATCCATGAGTCCGTACAGACATAGAGCACTGAACACTTTTCTCAGTCAGCAATGTCTAAAGCCAGCTAGATGGTCTTCACATCTTCACTTCTGCAAATTGACTCGATTCACCTTCTCTTTCAGCTGTTTCTACGACTTGTTGTATAGGACTCCATACAGCAGCCTTCTACTTCCAGTGCTTTCCCACAATGCAACAGGACCCATCAGTGAGCAGGGCATATTGCTTCTCATTTTCTGGCAGTTTATTATACCGTGAGGCCTCTTCAGCATGTGTTGTCTCCTCCTCTGGCGATAATCTAAAGTCCTTGCCTTCTGGCCAGTCCATGATCACTTCCAAAATTCCTGGGCAACTGGGGTTTCCTTTTTGAGCGCATTGTGTGATCAGTGCAATCCACTTACTCCATGTAGCATTAGTTGCATGATGTATAGAGGGGACTTTCCCTTTGAACATCCAGCCCAGCACCAGCAGTTGGGGTGCCAGGAGGAGCTGTGCTTCAGTACTAACCACTTCTGAAGCAGCTCGAACTCCTTCATATGCTGCCAATATGTCTTTCTCAGTTGGACTATAGTGGGCCTCAGATCCTCTGTGTCCCCAACTCCAAAACCCTCAGGGTCAACCTTGAGTCTCCCCTGGTGCTTTCTGCCAGAGGCTCCAGGTAGGGACATTCTCCCTGGCTGCAGTGTAGACCACACTTTTAACATGTCCTGCCCGAACTGGCCCAAGGGCTACTGCATGAACTATCTCCTGTTTAATTTGTTCAAAGCCTTGTTGTTGCTCAGGGCCTCATTTGAAATAGTTGTTCTTCCAGATCACTTGATAGAGAGGGCTTACAATCAGACTGTAATTTGGAATATGCATTCTCCAAAAACCCACAAAGCCAAAGAAGGCTTGTGTTTCCTTTTTGCTAGTTGGTGGAGACATAGCTGTTACCTTATTTTCGTGATCTTAACTCTATGTAAGTGGAGTCTACCACCTTCCTATAACAGGAATAAGGTCGAGAGGCCCACAAAGGCAATTTGCAGGCTATAGACCTTATTAGTGAGGGTGGGTGTGGAATAGACTCTGACTGCTAATCTGTAAGGAGCAATAGGTGAGCACAATTAGTAAGGGCTGGAGGAACAGTAACAACTACTGCAATTGCCCGAGTCTTGACTCTGAGGATCTTCTCATCCCATACTCTGTAGATGACTGTAGGCAAATATTTGTTTTTATTTTTCAGGCTTTTTTTAAGGGTCTAAAATTTTACTCTTTGGGAAAACAATGAATTTTCTGACTCAGATCATATTGAATGCTATATATTCACTAAAAAATATTCTAAACCAAGACTTCTTTAAATAGAGTAGCAAAAAATGCTTAGAATTATTTTCTTCTCCTTGCTGATTCCCTGAGACAAAAATGTAAGACTCTTTAGCTGTGTCACATAAATGTAAAATAGAGGACACTACTGCAAAAATTCCTGAAAGCAATCTGCCTAAATTTTTCCTCTGCAGTGGAATATCTCCTCTAGCCCTTCACTGGGCTGAGCATAGTCTTGCCCTTTGTGTATAACAGCTTTATGTTTATTAGCAGCTGTTTTCTCCTAGCTAGGCTTGACAAAGGATAGGGAATAAGATTAAAAGGACTGTATTATTCTGCTTTCTGGTAGGAAGGAGGGAATTGCAAATATGAATCATCCCATTGCTGGTGTCCCATTCTGAGCATTTGTGCTGGTGCTCTTTGGTCTCTCTGCTGCTGAGGGAAGATGGTTCCCCCTAAGAGCATAGCTCTAGCAGGTCGGCATCCGTGGTAGCTGGCTGACACTAGCAGAGCCTTTTGTGGGAATATTCTTCTCACCGTGATTTTTTTTTTTTTAAACCAGACATGTTCTAGAAAATAAAGTACTTCTTGCGCACTGAAGAAATCATGCTTATTTTAAGAAGAGAATGTAGACTTTTCATTCTTATTTGGCTACTGCATTTCTAGCCTTTAAAAACTCATAATTAACATCATATCTCAAATTAGAAATTTTTGTAAAAATATAAATTTTGTAATATAATATTTGTAAAACAGTAATGCAAGAATTCTAGACAATCTGTAATTTTGCTAGAGTATAACATCATTAAGAGAAATTGTTGGGTTTTAAATGTGTCATGCCAAAACCCAATTCTGTTTTCAGGATTCAGAAAATTATCTGGTCAAAGATGTAGAATATTTTGTAATACCGTGTCTAAATGTGTCAATGTTATATTGATAGGTGATTCTAGGTTAGATGACTTTGTAGTTAGCTGTCAGACTATGAATTCTTTTAACAATAATAATCAAATTACAATATCAGTAAATCTGAATTTGAGCGTTTTTCAGATCAGCACCTGAATATTTCTTTAAAGAAAAAAAGATTTTTTTTTTTTTCCCAATGTTTGGAACAGATACTCGTACCAGTAATAGGCTGAAATGTAATTTAATGGAAATTCTTTTATTTCCAATTTAGATTTTCCAGAGTTTCCTATCTTGTGTAGCATTTACTAAGTATTTGAATTGTATTTTGCTTTGTATTTTACTGGGCAGCTTACGTACTCAAAGCATCACCTAAGTACCAATAACACATTCTTGACTGAATAATGATGTATGTTGAACGTTACTTTTTTTGTCTTATAAATGGATGGCAATTTACACAGCTGTGGATGTGGGATGTTTCAATCCCAGACCATGTTGTAAGAAAAATTGAATGACAGTGAGCAAAACAGCAGTAATTATAAAACTAATTACTAAATGCTGATGATGCCCATAGGCTTTGCATAACTAAAATTAGAAAAGGAAATTGCTTTCGGCTTCAGAGAGGCAACATGCTAGTTATTTCACTGTTTCAGTCAAAATGGAACATGCTGTATAAAGTCCAATTGGGAAAAAAAAAACCATGTTAGTTTAGGCACATTTTTTTTAATACAGAAATGTTAAAGAATTCATCCTTTTTGTCTTTTAATATAAACATATCTGTAACATACATCAAGTGTCGTGAAACTACTTGTTGAACATCTTTCTATATAACTTTACAAGGCCTAATTTACCATTTTTTATCAAAGAAAACAGCTTTGCTGTTCATCAGAGAATCACACAGAATCACAGCATCACTAGGTTGGAAAGGACCTTTAAGGTCATCAAGTCCAACCATTAATCCAGCACCACCATGTCCCCTAAACCATGTCCTGAAGCACCACATCCACACGTTTTTTGAACACTTCCAGAGATGGCGACTCCACCACCTCCCTGTTCCAATGCCTGACCACCCTCTCAGTGAAGAAATTTTTCCTAATATCCAATCTAAACCTATGTGAATATAAAAAACTGAAGTATTTTCTGTCACTTAGGCCCATATGATAAATAAATGTTTGGGTTAAAAAACAGGAGACTGGATTTCAAAATTCGCTCATCTGAGTTCCAGCTCCTATTACTTGTATCCCGGGCAGTTATAGGGAGCATATTCGTTTGTTACACGTATATGAGTTTTCCCAGGGCTAGAACTGCTAGAATGAATCTTAATGACTATTTTGAATATCGTATATTTTTATATTTTATTTAATTTTAATTATGCTTGTATTACATATACATTCGTGCATACTGATGTTCAATTAGATACACACAGGCATAAAATAGTTAAAATGAGCATACATATATTAATACAGAAATGTAATGTGCCTTATATAGGAGTGCAATATATGTTTCAGTGCATATTTTTTGGAATACTGCATTTATGCTTTTTCCTGCAGAAAATTAGTTTCTTTTAGCACATTTCTTTTAATCCTTTTTTAAAAAATAATAATTTTTTAAACATTGATCAGCTCATGAGCTAAAAAGTATTAGTAATGTGAAGACAAAGTGGTGACAAGTCAGGAAACACACAAGGATTACTGCTTGCAAGACTCAGCTTAACATTTAGATTCTATGCTGTTGATTCATACAAATATGGACATTATGGGATTTGTCCTCTGAATTCAGGGTTGGGGTTTGATATGGGTTTTTTTTTAATTCCTGATTTTTCTTTCACTTTTTTTTTAGCAGAGCTGGGAAATATTTATATTTGCCCTGTGTAAGTGACTGATAGGTAACACCTTCTCAAAGGCTTTAAAGGAATGCTTGTTGCATTCTCATCCATCAGAATACATCAAATGAATGAAACCCACCAAGTTTGAATACGTGTTTTTAACTTTCAAGTAGTTGAAGTACATCTAGATTTAAAACAGCTGTTGATAACAGAATCTAAAAATGGAAAGTAAAAATTCTGTAATTGTTATTCCTAAGATTGTATATCTTATTAGATTTTCTGGGGTTTGGTAAGAACGCTGTAAGCCTTAGGAACATCTTTATTTAAACATTCATATGGAAGCATATCTCAAGTGTAGTAGAGTCATAAAGTACTTTTCAATATATAAACACTACAGGAAAACTTTTTTTTTTAATGTTGTCCACTGAGTTACTTTTAATTTTTTATGTCCCAGCGAACTGGTACTAAGGGAAATGATCTGAAATAGAGGTGCCACGTATCAACATAGAGAATAAAAAGAGAGTGTTCATTTGCCATATCTGATTTTGTAGAATCAAACTCTGCAATCCTCACTTTTGATAAAGTCCCCCCATGTAAAGGCAAATTTCTGCGTAATTGTCAGGAGCAGATTGTGACTATTCTCATGCGCTCTTTATCTGTATAACATATGCAGGTCCAATCCAGGTTTGCAAAAAAGACTGAAAATGGTCTTGAAGATAGGAGGAACTAAAACTTCTTTAGATTCTTATGGATTTTGGCATTAACAGCAGTAGCATTATTAGTAGCATAATTTCTAAGTTTCAGTTCTGATTTCATTAAAATCATTAAGTGATGCTAGTGAATGGGATTGTCTTTGAGACACTCAAAAAAGCAAATGAGAAATCCTTCCTATAAGGAGGACACCATTTTCTCGGAGGTTTCTGTCATGTTACATTTTAGCAATCTCTCTCTTTATTGTGTGAAAAGAAACAATTTATTTTCAGTACTTGAAAGATACAGAATGTCTGACTGACTGCCGTCATAGCCTGTTGTTTTTAACATAAACATTACAGCTGTGTTTGCTTTGAAATATTTGGCCACTATCCAGTAAATCTGTGCTGGAACACTAAATTATCACCTTATGCCCTCCTCCGTTGTAAGAAAGGGCTTTTGTCAATAAAACATTGCTGCTGTCTTTTCCTACTTTTTCTTTCTGCATATTCAGGAACTTTGTTTTGTTTATCGTAATTTAAAAGCTTCGAACTGGTGAATGTCCTGAACAAGTAACCTAAGAGGCATACAGAAATACTGATGGAAGTCTGTCCTTAGTAGATTTTATCTTAAATTGTAAGATTTTAAGAATTTAAACTAACTGGTTATTCCACCATTTTCTTGACAGGTATGAAGAGACTTGTATCTTTGTTGTCTTCTTCCTCTTTCACAGCTATCGCATTGTATCCTGTGAGCTTTCAGGGTGTATCTAGATGGTTAAAACAAAAGATAATTAAAATGGATGAAAATAGCAAACCTGACATAATCCCAGTTTTCACAAGTTCTAGTAAGTAGGCGCGACTTACGGTACAGACCCTAAGCTATATCCTTACTTTTTTCACAACTATTTCAGATTTATCTCCTTAACTCAGGATGGTCAGTGTTGTATGCAGAATAAGTTGGGCTAGTATTTAGTAATCATGTATCTTCCTCATTAATGCTGGTATCTGAAATTCAGCATACAGTACATTGCACAAGGTTGGGTGTTTTTTTTCTTGTGTATGTGTGCTAGGATAGAGGAATTACCATATGTTCTACCTTTCTTCCAGTGTTCTTGAAGGAATTTTTTTTTCCCCGTATGCTAGCTGTCTTTTTCTAAAGTTGGAGGGTTTTCCTAGTCAATTTTTCAAAAATCTTTCTACTTCTCTGTGCCGTTTTTTGATTCTTTGAAATACTTTCCAGTATCATAAATAACAAATCTCAATTAAGAAAAAGATTTAAACGTGTGCTTAACTTTAGGCATGTAAGCAATTCCATTGATTTAAACAAGAATATTCATTTGCTTTGAGTTAGTAATCTATTTAAGAGTCTTGCTGAACTTGAGTCATAACAAAAAGGCAAAGAGTGGATCTAACATTAGGTCAAGAATTACCTTCCCCAGCTTATTATCTTTTCAGTCTTTCTTTGTGTTTGTAATACTTTTATCAATTTATCAGTCTGTATGATAGGCTTGTATTTTAGACAATTTGTATTCTATTTTTCAAGTCTCTTTTTGTGAAATGCTAGATGTGTTGGTTTTCTGAAGTCTGTTCTGCATTACATTTATTGCATTCTCTACACAGTGTTTTTGAGAACTTACAAGATTGATTTTAACCACATGCATTCAGATTGCAGAATTTGGTTTGAAATCATTGCAGAGGCAACCAATTCCCTTGTGAGTTAAATCTTTGCGATGTTATCATTTTGTGATAAATTTAGCTGATTTCTGTCTGTTGTGCGTTACAGGCACAAGGGAGTGCATCAAAGGTGTTTAGCACAAACAAACTATGTAGTTCTCTTAGAAATGAAGCCTCTGTTTTTACCCAACAAGATCAGGTCCACTTTCTCTATGATCAGGGTCTTACAAAGCTAGCAAAGAATAATTTATATCAGAGGTTCTGTGATGGAATGAAATGGGGCTCTTTTGAAGTATGATCTCTGAAAGCACAGCATGAAGCTCAAATAAAGTGAAGGACATTCGCTATTACAAGTAATGTCCTTAATAATCTTGTTAGTCTAGTCTCCCTCTGTACGAGACAAATGGAACATTATTGGCTTATGGGCTGTAGTAAATAATTTAGTTTCCAATATTCAGGCTGCTTTGACAGTAAATTAAAATGACATGAAAGGGGCTTGTTGAATAAAGAAAGTATCCAATCAAATTTAATTGGCATGACTAAGGCAGTAGAAATATGTTTTATAATTAAACCATGTTGTCTTGGAGCTTTATAAGCATGTATGAATCAAAATGTCAAAAATTATTCTTTGATACTGTGCATTTAAAACTTTGCATGGTGAATAGTTTTCTTAAACAAGGTTCTAGACACGCATATTGATTCAACATGAAAATAGTTTTAAAGTTTTAAATAAGTCTGGTTTTAGCATTTATCTACTGATCCGAGGATTTTTTGTAAAAGATTAAAATAATTTTGCAGTCTCATACTTGAAAATCTGGCTTTTGTACCAAAAATCTGGCTTTTCTACCAGTTTTTTATGATCCTGCCTTCTACTGGGCTATGAACTCTGCACTTTTTCACCTGTTGTTGTAATGCTGGATGGCTGAAATTAGTGCTAATAGGTGAAAGCGTAATAGAAGGAAACCAATAGGAAAAAGCAAGAAAGGGAAGATAAAATAGGTGGCAAACTAAAAAATAGTTTTCTTCTACCAAAGCATTTCTTTAAATGTTTCTTATTTTAGTCAAGAAATGCTCAAACAAGAAAGTTCCCATATATAAACCAAATATTACTAAATATTCATTGTTGTGTTCTTATTTACTCATCTCTCTGCCAATGTAGTTTCAGAAAGTGTATATTGAGTGTGTGTTTTCCGTAATAGCATAAAGAGAAAAAATTTCCATGGTTCTAAGAAGGACAGCACCTTTAGAAATTTGCACATTTCCAACCATTCTTTTGTTCTTATATACAAACCCTCCTAGTATATAATACTCAGTTATTTGCACATCCCGATGATACTTTGTTCTCCAAAAAGAAAACATACAGCTTGCCTGGCCATTTTAAAAAACAACAACAGCAACAACAGAAAAAAAAAAAACCCACAGAAAACTTACCTATGAAAGAGTCTTCTAAATGAACCTTGTCTTTTGGAAATTATGGACAGATGACTTGTCTCCTATGTTAAGAATGTTATTTAAGTTACTACAGTATACTGATGTACTTGCATAAATGGATGCTAGGTTTCTAAAATTGATTAAACGCTAAAGCACAGAGGAAAATATATAGGTACAGAAGTGGAAATGAATGGCAGAATTCAACTTTTGTTTATAACCTTGTCCATATGAATACACTGGATTCTTAAGTGTGATGTCCTGCAGTGCCAGATGCTTTGGTTTCCAAGATAACTGTTCAAGTTCATAAAGCCTATGTTATATATACTATGAAAAAAAGGTGAAAATTTCTTGTCAGCCTCAGCTAGCCTCATCTTTTGCAGGAAAAAAAAAAAAAATCTTCATCTTTGATAGGTGTAGTAACTGGACATCCAATTGCTTGTCCTATATCCCATTCCATTCATAGATAAGTGGGTGAAAATTTCCAGGTTTTAGATGAATGAACTCCAGGGGAACAGAGGTAAGTATAGGCTCTAGCTGGTCTTGTTCAACAGCTGGAAGCCACATTCCCACTGAAAGGAAAATTGCGAGTTGAATGGGGGAAAGTCTGCCTTAAATTTCTACTCACAACAAACCTGCACTTGCCTTCTCAGCATTGTGTTCCTTCATATTTTTATTCTCTTGCATTAGAGCCTTGTAGAAAGATTTTGAGAATTAAGTGCAAAACCTTCTTAAATGCCTTTCAGCTTCCTCACCTTAGGCTGCTTTCTGACTCATCAGCCTGCTGATTAAACAGAATTTTATCAGCAGTGACAGTTTAGTCATTGATGTTTTATATTGTGCCAACCAGATTCAAGTGGATAAGCCCTCCATTGTAGTTGATGAATCTTAGTAAAACTCCATCTGGGGAGCTGGCATTCCTCTAGCTATGTGGTATTTACATCAGCATAAATATGGAATACCATCACTGAAAATTATTATTGAATTGAACTGCTGTGAGAGGTTCATGGGCCTTGACTCTATTAACTAGTACTGTTATTCTGGATCTCAGATCTATGCTGAGTCTTCTGATAGCCAAAATTCTTCTTAGTTTATCTTCAGCTCAAAGCAGCCCAGAGAATTGCCTCTGAAGAATGGATTCCCATTGTAAATGATCAGCCAGCAAGTAAAATCCAGTTGCAGCGAAACTGATGGCAAAACTCAATGGCAAAATAGTGCCAGCCCTTCTGCTGCCGAAGAATATAGCAAATTATTTTCAACAGGTCAGGATTCCACTGCAGAACTACTTTTTGGATGCTGATATCTTAAGGTTGCCTGGCAAGCCAAACTCTGACACGCTTTTCTGGAATACTTTTTTGTGTGGTGGCTGGTTTTTACAAGAATAAAGTTTTTGAATGATTCTTCAAGGTGAAGGACATAGTTTTGCATTATGTTGCATCTGCTTTGTGTCAGCATAAATTCCACTGATTTTGCTTTAACTGGCCTTGAAGAAAATATGGTGGAAAATAATGAAGACTTCAATTTCATGATTGCTAATGGCATTTTTTTTTGTTCTACTTACACAATTCCATTCTACTGTAATTTTTCTAATTTGCTATTTCAGATTGAGAGTTGCTAATTTTTTCCTTTATTCTCCCTTGTTTACTTGACCTAGGCACTCTCTTCTTCTGTGTACCAGAATTTTAATATTATTTTGTTCCGTGTATATTTTTTTCAAGGAACTTAATTGGTAGAATAGGGTCAGTTCAGGTAGACTCATGATTTAAACCACATGAATTTTACTGTGTTTACAAATTGCACAACTCACAAGAAAAAGAAGAAAGACAAATTCTGTTTTGGTTGTTCATTGCCTTCCTTCAAATGTATTGTTTTGATATGTCTCAAACTGTGTTTCTGCTTCTTTGACACTTAAGAAATGTACTTTTATTTGATTAGAATGCAAACAGGCTCTTTCTAAGAAGAAATAATATATACCTGAAAGGTCCTGTGAAAAACAGTGATGTGTTTAGATGTACTTTTTGACACATTAGTGAAATCTAGTTTAGGGAGGTCAGAAGTTTCCTTGCTGTATGTGGTGGTGTGTTGGATTTTTTTTTTTTAATTTTTATTTATTGCATGGTCCATTTGTGCTTAAGTGGAGATCATAATGAATTCCCAAATAAAGTAGAACTTGCAGAAAAATAGATCTCTCTCCATGTGTATAGTACTTTCCTTAATTAGTATTTCAGGGTCTACTTTACCAATAAAAAAAAAAGAAAAACACAAAAAACAACACAAACCAAAATCAAGAAGTAGAATGCAAAATTGTATTTTTACATTGTGATTTAGTTAACTAGACAACCTGTGTAATGTCAAGAGTGTCATTTTTTTGTTATGAAGTCTATATTATATTCAGTCAATACAGAATAAGGCTTGGGGAGCTATATTATGTGAAAAATGACCATATGTGATAGATTTTTACAGAATAAAATTCACAGTGATACAATTGCTTACCTTTTTGTAGTGACACTTATTAGAACTTATGAGAATCATAAGAGGTAATCTCCTCCTAGAGGCAATAAACTTTGTATTTGTTTGTTAGAGCACTGTGTATTATTGGAGAGATATGTAGTCCATCTTGTTTAGCTAAGACAATGCTATACAGTGTGCCACAGTACCATACTCACGTTCTTATAAACATCTTACTTATAGATATTTTATGATTTTATGGCTTCATGAACAAAATGTTAGATATTTTTAAAACCTTAACAAAATGTTTTGACTGTTTTGTTGGGTTTTTTTCGTCTTTATTCCTTACTAAACTCATGCAGAATATGTGTTTTTTTCTTCACTGAAATTCATCATCCACTATTTCATATAGATGAAATATGGGAGTAAAAATAGTAGAATTTTGAAGGACTTTGTGTAGACTCTGGAGAGTCTTTCCTGCAATATCTAACTGAAAAGGTAATGAACTGTAAAATATGTTGAAATGATTGGGGATTAAAAATCTCTGGTGTGTAGTGACAGTACAATTATATTCCACAGTAAAGGTTTCTTATATTAACTGTAATAAATAAAACTTTTTTTTTTCACTGTGATTGGTTGTCGCCACTGTAATGATAGCTTTGACCTTCTTCCTCTTCAAATGTCGTTAGCCTGTGACCAACTAGTCAGGATGCTATAGGATGAACTGGGATGGCTGTACATGAAACCAGCTATTGAAGGAAAAAAAAGAAAGGAATATTTAAGCACAAAAGTCTATGTTGCAACTTTTGAGTCTTTTTGCATTGTTGCTCCTGCACAACTACTTTACTCACATTTTCTGTCTTGCACCATGGTAATTTATCTTAAGATATCTTTACCTCTAGCCGCTATAGCTCTAACACATCTAGTTAGCATTTTTAACGTCCAAATTTATATATGCTTATAGCATGTTGCTCTTTCTATTCAAACAAAAGCAGCCCTGTTCATCCGTTTGTGGGGACTAACTACAGGAATGCAAAATAATTTCTGATTTCTTTTGAAAGGTGGAATAGTCAGATGGAGGAACATTACATTCCCTTATTAATAACTTTGGGTCGTGCATTACCAGGTGCCGACTGTAAGCCTCTGTTTTAACATTTCTTAAGCTAGTCCAAAGTGTGAATACTGTAGAAATACTGAAGTACTAGGGACTAGCCATAGTTCTTCACCAGAATGATGTGTCTTTTGTTTTCCTTTCCCCTGCCTCCTTTTTCTCAGGCCCTCTGTGTCTGGCTGGGACATGAGGCAGGTAGCTGTCTTGGTAGCTGCCCTGTTTGGCTCTCCGTTGTGCTGTTTCTGTATGCAATAACTGACTCCTTACTCCTCCTTGAAAGCGTCATTCCTACAAAGAGTTTAGCTTCTCTTGGCTCAGGGAGCAAGGAGTACAGCTCATTTCAGGGTTGCAGCTCTGGGATCTGTACAACTTCCCTTATTGACTGTCATTTTTAGAGGTAGTTATTTGTCTTAAAGGAAACTCTAGTGCATTTGTACTAATATTTGACAGACTTGGTAAATATTACTGCATTAACTATCTGTGCAATTACACAGCAGTGTGTCATTCGGCATTAATGATCTTGCGAACAACTGCATTAGTATCTAAAGCCATCTAAATAATGATATTTCTACTCACTTAATGGGCGTTCCTCATATGACCAGTTACAAGAAACGAGAGTTCACTTACTCTAAATTTATCTGAACCATGAGATGGGAGAACTGAAAACTCCTTCACTTTATGAGAACTTTTGATTAGGGTTTGGGTAGGTGGATAATGAAAGAGTGAAACATTGAAATGTGCCTAAATAACATGCTGTTACAAGCCTTATGATAGATTTGTGTTTGACTTAACAGCTTTTGGAACCTAATAAAAAGAACTTAATTGACAATTTCTTGAAATTGCTAAGAAAACCTAGTGATGTTGGTAGGGTATAATAAGGAGTTTTCTCATCACTGTCTTCAAGATTGAGCCTATACAAAAAAAAAGGATTTATCTCTGTGGTAACTCTAAGTAATTGATATACAGACAAGGTTTGGTTCCAATTTGCCAGCAATAAAGTTGTAATAGGGTTTTCTCTGCAATTTTAGCCTTAATGTGCTCATTCCAAAGAGCGGTATTTTTCCAAGCGAACAAATAACATCAGTAAAGCTTACGATCAGTAATAGCCCCACACTGATGCTCGCATTAAACTTGTTAAATCAATTCACTAGACACTTTCTAAAGTGGACTGTCTGTTTACTTTGACTTGCACCCTGTGAGGATTATCCATCAGTTACATTTATCTGAATGATCTTCACTTTTGAAATTTGTAATTATTGATGCATGATTGTGGTTAAAAATCTGTTGTCTCATTTTTTGCAGCTTTATTTTTGTGACTTCTGATTTTTCCACCTTAGTTGTATGAAGGATATGGGTATTTAGTGACATGCAGTAGAATGCATTGCATGTTTAGCCTTATCCAAATCCTAAATGAGCACTTTGCTGCATAATTATGGTGGTTTCTCTTGGTAGTTATATATTTCATATTGCTGTTTACGGAAGGTACCAATTCACCAATATGTGCAGTATTGTTCTTCTAGGATAAAAAAAAAAATTAACATATAAATAATGTAGGATTACAGTATTTTGAAATAATTAGCAAAACGTGGTAAGTACTAAATGATTTATTAAAGATGTAATTTAGTCAGATTTGCTGCATAAGATATTAGGGTGCAAAAAGCCATGCTGTACTCTGCAAGGAATAATTTTGTCGATGGTTAATCTACCAACTAGGCTCCATTTTTCACTCAGAACAAACCTGGTACGCTACTGCTTACTGCCTTTTGTCAGTAAACACAAAGAGAAATCTGAAGTAATCAATCTTTCTTATCAGTAACATTCAGCATGTTTACCTTTCTTTTATTTTATTCTTTGGCTCTATAAAAGTAGACTAATATAAAACAAAATGTAAGAAACCAAAATAATGGCATTGCCCACTAACATGCATTAAGGAAACTGAAAATGTTTTGGTAAGAACTGAGGTCCTGGAAAAAGAATGAGTTGTGGGTAATAGGAAATTCCTGGATAAGGAAGATCTATCACATGTTTGTAGCTAAAATCTGCATGGATTCTTATGATTATGTACCATTTTGTCACATATGTAGGATGCTGAAGAAAAACCTGCTGCCTATGAAATGTTACAGCTGTCCCTTACGTGCACTGCCTTCCTTCCTGGTGAAAATAATTCACTCTTCCCTTAAGTATAAGTAAGTTTTTATAATGGACATGTGATTATTTTTTGAAATGGTAGCCAGTTTGATTATAAAAATATTCAGACGAGTGTGTCAGAAACTTACCTTTTTTTTTTAACCCTTATTCCTCATCTGTTCTTATTTTAGCTACTTGTCTATGTAATCTAAGTCTATTTACAGATTTTTATGTATTTTCAAGCAGGTAATCTGACATAACTGGAAGTAGTGGTGTTGAGGGAAATATCTCCTCCAGAATATACCAAAAGTCTGTGAATACATAATACTGCACTATAATGAAGAAACAGGAAGAGTGAGAAATTTGCTATACATATCATTTGCTATACATATAAATAGTTCACCCAACCCAGCAATTTTCTTCTGTTTCATTTGTTATCATTTCACATTGGAAGAATCCCATCCCTTAAGCAACCGCTCTCTTTTTTTTTTTGTTTCCTTCCCCCCCCACTTCTGTATGGGGAAAAAACTAAATGCTACCTGGGTCTTCCAGCCATCATTCCCTCACTCCAGAAATAATCTGATATTCCCATTTTCTGCAGAAGAGAAACTCAGAAATAACACTCTCTATGAAATCAGTGCAAACCGTATATAATACAAAATCTTCTCAACACTCACTTTGACATCTTTCGTGGAAATTAAGAGGTGTATAGTCTTTGCCTTTTTAGACTGACTGAATGTTGTCGTTTCAAGTGTAGATTTGCAATTTTTAAATATGGAAGGTGGGGAAAAGTAAGGCAATACCTTGTCATTGTTTCCTTTGCCCCTTTCTACTGCACAGCTGCAACTGAAGTAAATTGCAGGTGATTAGCAAAGAAGTTGAAGTTCTAAGAAGCTTAGTGAGACTCACAGTTTAATTAGGGCAGAATAACAACATAATTTACATAGATTCTGTCCTGTTAGGTCGCGATTGATTGAAATTTACGGTATGCTGATGCATCTTAAAACCCAGTTAAATGATGGAACATTTTGACATACTTGAATTATCTCTTCCCTTTTTCTGGCTTATTTGACATGATGGTAGCATCATCAGTTTGGGAAATGAGCTCTAGAACTGGGATTTGTAATATCTCTGCCTTAACTAATACCTCCACCCAGTCTTGGACACAGGAATCCAGAGTCATTTGGGATGGAAACAGGAATGGCTCCATCTCTCAGAGGAGACTGTAGGTGAATCCATGTCACTGGATGGCAAGCAAAAGGTGGGAGACACCCATCCTTCCCTGGTCTGTGCTTGGAAGCATCTGGGATTGTGGTACAAATTAGTGTTCCACCAACAACTTAATGAGAAATACAAATGGCATTGCTGTTAATATTTTATGCAACTAATAATCTTCCTAATCTGTGTGCTATTGTGTGTAAATTCAGTCTTCACAGTTTATGGTTGTTCTTCATTCTTGTAATTCCTGGGTAGTGGAGCTGTAGATTTTGAATGGGTTGGTAGTAGAATGGTTGAAGAGGAGACAATCACAAATAACATTTACTGATAAGCAACTTCATATCGCATGAAAAAGAGAGGAATACTACTATTGTAAGCACTCTGGCAGAAGAAATTGCCCTTAATCTGGAAAATGCTCCTCACGCACTAGAAGAGCTGTTGCAGCTTTTACTGACTTTCCTGACTTACCTCCTTGTTTAGTTACGTATTTGACAATTATTATGGCTAAACCTCTGTTCAGAATTGAAATCCATTTGACTCTTGCCAGTAGGTAGTGTACTCATGCTATCAAGCAAAACCTTCAAGTGGGTTTCAGATAATAATTTTAGGAAATCTTTCAGGAATTAAATGAACAGGAAGTATCTTTTTGAGTGTATGTTCTCTTGCTTGCTATTTTATACAAAAAATTGGAAATTGAGTAAATCCTCCCATATTAATCCAGATGATTTTCCCTACAAATTGAATATTTTAGCAAAGCCCATTGAATGATGTCAAAGACATCAAAGCAGATGTTCTACTCTAAATAGTAATAATTAATTTTTATCTGTCTGTAAAAAGAAAGCAGCTTGGTTGGGTGATATTTGATCAAAAAATCATGGGCAGGTTATGCTCTGCTACCAGCAGATGTCTTTTATTTTATCATTCAGTGGAGAGTTCTCTGCCCAGTCAAAGGTTCTTCCTGAGCAGAAGTGGTCAACGAGCTGACAGTATTGAAGCACACCAATTCCAGGCCACACTAGCCAGTGGCCTATGAGGGACTGATGCAGTGATTGCCACAGCCATCAGCCCGTGACTCCTGCTATACTCGGAGGGAGTGGAAACAACTTCCTGAATTTGGAACGTGGCACAAACTGACGTATCAGAGCCTTTTGTAACGTGCCTTAATTGCTTCATCACCTTGTCCACACTCTTCAGTAAAGAATAAATAATTTAAAAAGCTTTTCCAGCAATTCTAATAACTCCAATCATGGTTTTAGATAGAGTACAAAGAGTTTCAATGTTTTTGTTTATTGGTAGTTTTTCCTCATTTCTGATTTTGTTCAGCTCTTTTCTAAGGATGGGGAAGAAGATAAATTCTAATTTCTGATAAAACTCTTACTGAAAAATTTGCCCCATTTGCTTTTTAAAAAGTTTATCAAGGGAGCAAAAAGTTTTGATGAGATTTATTAACTTTGAAGTAACAAGTATTGTAAGTGACGTTTTACATAATTGTTGATTAGACAGTTAGTACCTTATTCTAGGCCAGCCTGATATACACAGTGACCTGCTCAGAAGAATCCCTGGTTTGTTTGTTTAGCCTATCGGGTTTTGTTTTGGTTTTTTTTTTTTAATGGAAAGCTATATTTGGAATCTTTTTTGAAAAACATTGTCTACCTAGTGACTATGGTCATGTTCTTGATTGATATTTAAGATTTAGTGTGAAAAGAAAGTGTAACGTTTGGTAAGAACAGCAGTTAATTAAAAGAATGCATTTGTTCTTCTCAAGTTTACATTTTGTTTAAGAGGCAGAAGGCTAATGACAAAGGTTCTTATGAATGATGTTGTTACTATGTGCTTGGTTTATTTACTGCTAATAAAAGATAAATGCTAACAATTCTTGATTTACCCCATGAAGAAGTGCACAACTTTAGTCCAGTCATTACTGAACCCTTATGTTATAAAGTTTGGTTTGATTATTTCCAGTTCATTCTCTGACATTTCTGAGCTTGAAAGTATGGCCCCATGTAACTGCTCTTCCACAAGTGTCTGTACTGCAAACTTCTGGAAATTGTATATTTGAAGATTATTATCAGAGGCCTAATTGCTGCCTGTAACCCTTGATTGGCTGAGAAACTGATTAATTTTGCCCCTTGGTCACAATTAAAAGAAAAATTTATCTAAAGACAAATGAATAACAGCAGCTGAATCATACTTTCTGTCTTGGGTGTGTTCTGTCTTCATTAATCTGATCCTTTTTTTCTTTTTTTTTTTTAAATCAAATTATGTTAGGGCTTGTGCTGCCAATTTCTAAGGACGCTGCTTCAGTGGCTGTGTTGTATACTAATGATTTCTTCAAAGAGAGCAGGGAGAGCTCAGCCATCTCAAACTTGCCATGATATCCACTAGCCATTGATAGTATGATGTTGACCGTACCCCTGCTAAAGCAGCCATATATCAGTGTAAGAAGGTACTGGCACATCACAGTTTGATACACATGGGTGGTGGAGGCCCATGACACTAATAAAGAGATGCACCCTCATGGTGTGAGGAGGTCATTGGCAAGCAGAGAGAGATGTTCTGATGGAGAAATTTGCTCACAAGAAGTGTGCTCTTTGCCCAAAGAGATGAAAGTTCTGTATAATATTGTAGCACCTTGTGAAATGGGATGGTGTGGAGAGAGCAAAGTGGGATCTAGAATGGGAAGATCATAAACTGCTTGTAAAATAATAGGAAGGGACATGATGAGTATGGGAAGCCTGCAAAGGGAGAGCTGAGTAAGGACAGTAATAAGACAGGCAGAGAGAGGGTCAGCGTGGCAAGTGGAGGGTTTGGAAAAGGAAAGTAGAAAAATTTGTCAAAGAAGTGTTAGCAATGAGAGGGACTGGTGGAGGGTTGCAAAAGAGCGTGGGGAGGGAGGTCACGTTGGTTTGGGTCAGTCTTCAGATGCAAGTCGATATTTACTTGGAAAGTATAAAAGTTGGTTGGGAAAACAGGCCAAGCAAATATTGATTTAAACCAGGAGTTGGTATGAGCTTTTAATATTGTTGTTCCCTTTGTTCGCTATGGCATGAGAAGCTGAACTCTTCTTTATTTACTTACAGGTAGGTGTGGTGCAAGTAACTTTGATATAGGCTTTTAGGTTTGCTACCAGTGATCTGAAGCTTGACCTGTGAAAACTGTCCTTTCTGGGCATCGGAAGTAATAGAGTTTTAAAAAGCAGTACAGGGCCTCTCCTGAGTGACCTGCCAATCATGCTAAACTGAAATGTTATTTCCAGTGGTTTGAAATGTGGTTTAATAATTCTCATAGGACAGAATTCAGACCGTGAAATACATTTTACTTTGTACCTGAGGACAGACCTGTGGTGTGGTTCTGAAGGTGAAAGCTGTTGATTATATCCAGTAAGACTCGTGGCCTAAAGCAATTCATGAACTTGCTGGAAAGTGTTACTAAGGAGGTGTATACTGTTTTGAATGTTTCTTTCTTCTTTTTCTTTCCAATGTAGATTGTTGTACAGCTGTTCAAGAATGTTAAAGTGCACGGTAGAAATAGTTCCATTTCAGAATTATTTAAAAAATGACAGAATAGATAAGCACCTGACAACAAACTTACAGTAAAGAATATTCAGTATTTTACTCTTCTGGTTTTCTCATCAGACAGGTAGTTATTATGTTTGTGCTATACAAAACTGTAATGGATTCGTTTTTAAATTTCTCTTTTTGCTTAACACATTGATTCTTTGGCAGAGAGGTACCTGAGTGTAAGAAGAAGTCGTAATACATAAATTTGGTAGTTATTCATAACCACATTTCAGAATGTCTGACACTAAAAATAATTACTAAATTTACTGTAGGCTGCAAATTAATAGCAATATATTGCTAGAGAAGATTCTGTTGATATACCTTCCCTACTTGCTTCCAACTTTTTTTAATGTTGAGACAACTCAAAGATAAGAATTAGAAATATTTTACTTGTCAAGTAGTTCCTTGCCTTTAGTTAAAAAAAAACCAAAAAACTTTTACACAGATGCAATTTCTCCGCTTCACTTCCGGAGCAGTAACATGTACAGTATTTCTTTACATGTCTGAACTTGAGTTCACTAGAAGTACAAGATATAACTAAGTGATCAATTATTTGCATTCATTTTCTTATTTTCTTCAGATTCATTACAATGCAGATGGGTTGAAGTGCAGTACATGATAAAGCTGATTGAGGGAGTTGCATGCGATTATCTGAAAGGTCATATTTTCACCTGGTTCCCTTGGAATTTGCTGGGTACACAACCTAAGTGATTTCAGCTGAAACCCAAGGTTGTATATTCAATGCACATTATTAATTCATGTTATTTAATAATGCAAATTATTAATTATCACCTATATGTGAGACAATTAATGAAAATAAAAGCCTTTTTATCACATTGCTTTAAACTTTAGTAGGAAAACAAGGTGGTACAAGTAAATTCTAGTGAGTCCTAGTCCACTTGCGGCTCTCATGCAGTTTGACTGCAAGCTTTGTCCTAAAGCTCCCTGAAAGCTACCCCTGGAAGCCAGTTGCCCGTGATGGTGTACATTGGGTCAGTTGGGTACTTCCCTGAGTACCCATCCTGCAATGACATAGAGAAGTCGCTGACTTAGGTGTTCCTACATACTGTCCTTCCCTCATCAAGACACGTGAAGACTATGAATTAGAGCTGAAAAGTTCAGGGAACTGGGCTGCTGTGGTCTCAGGTAGTTAGTAATGAAAAATTCTCATAGATTCGTTGTCAATCTATATTACTTTATTTTTTTATGTTACAGAGTATATGGTTTAATATTAACTTCAAGGCATTTAACCGATGTTTCACCATAGAAATGGTACTTTACCTGTCATTTTATTTCCTCCCCTATAAACAGAGTAAACAGCTCGTAATCCAGAATTGCCATAGGCTGTCCCCAAATAGCCAGAATATCTCATCCAGTTCTTTTTTTAAAGATTAAACCCTTTGAAGATTACTTTAAAGACAAAAATTTTAACTGTATTGCATAACAATTATTTCTTTCAAGATTTGTATCAGTGTATCTTTAATTTTCTACAAATATTGTGGCATTAGAAAGGAACACTTTGCTGAAATTTGTATTGGGTATCTATCTTCACCAATGGCATATGTAATATCCTTTCTAATTTCATATATAAGAGGCTAAATATTCTAGGGAATGGCCGCTTGGCCTTCATCGTACTTTGAACTCAGTGTCACAAGTGCACTTGTAAAATGATTGCTTGCAGAAGTGCAGTTGGCAGCTTGGCAGGGTACTCACCTGCACGTCTAAATAAAATAACATTGTGTGGTAATATGTCTAGATGTCATCTGGATACTTCATTTCTCCGTAGAGCAATGTCCACATAAATGTAAACAAGACAAGATTTGTAAGTAATATCCTTTATTAGACTAGGTGATATGGTGAAAAAATAGGTGGGCATACCAGCCCTTCCTTGGGTCCATAAACACACACATTTTGGAGGTGTTTTTTAAGAGAAAACACTATATTTGTGTGCATTTGTTGCATGTATATGAATGTCAAATACTTCTATATACATATAGTTTACCTACATAGTTGACACTCATAATTGTGTATAAAATGACTACCAAAACTTGCTTAAATGTAATACTTGAAATGTAGTACCTGGGATAATGCTAAACAAAGACAGTTGTCCCTCTCTACATTTTTATCAAAATAGAGGGAAATTAATAGCTACAACATAAGGACCTTATTTTCTGACCTTGGAGGTTTCTGAAAAACAGGCTGTGCACTTTAACTTATTTAAATGTCATTAGTTTATGGCCTGCAATATTCAACAAGTTAAAGTTGCTAATTAGACTAATCATTACGAAAATGTATGTGAGAGGATGAACAGTTTTTATTAGCTTTTTATAATGTGTCAGCAGGTCAAAACAGAGATTATCCACCATACTTCTAAAGTTCAATATGGTCGTTTAATTAATTGTGTGGAATGGTGGCTAAAGTGTTAGATCTATGCAATCAAAGAACTTTTTGTCTCCTGCACCAACTTTTGGTCGTTGCAACATCTCAGTTGCTTATACCCATTAGATAGAGTCTGAAAGTAACGTGTAGCCTGACATGAATGCCAACCGTTGCTTGTTTTTGCTCGAGAGTAGCATTGGTATCAGCTTATTTTTCAGTAGCCAAGAAATGAATTCTGTTTGGGGAATAGCCACTCGGGAAGGTGGGAAGTGAGGTTACTCATAAGACCATGGGTGTTATTTTTTTCTGACTGGTTGAAGCACACCTGGAAGATGGGTATTTTGGGAACTACCACTTTCCAGCAATGCTATAGTTGCTTACTGCTTTTGAACAAAAATATTTATTCAAAATTGCTTGATTAAAAAAATAATCCATTGTCGTTCATTCTGCCATCTGTTTTTGCACTTACAAGAGTACCATTAGCATAATCAAATTAGCATTTTTCTTCTCCCAGTCTTTCTTACATTGCCATGTACTCCAACTTATTTATACGATTTTCAGTGAGGATACATTTTTAGTTAAATCACAGAATTGAATTGATGATGTCTCTTGTTAAAATTCTATTTTAAAACATTGTCTTCAAGTTCTAAATGACTTTGGGGATATAATAGTGTTTAATTTACAATCATAGAAACCTATTCTTTTACCAGCTTTAAAATATTGATGATGGTATTGGGAAGAAGACAACTAGAGCAGTAAGCAAATAATTTTGAAGAAGTAAGCATTGACTTCATGTGCCTGTCATTTTAAATTTTGCCTGATAAGTTTATGCAGTGGCAGTGCTCTGTTCTGTAGATCTTGTCCCTATGTAGTTTAATAATAATAATAAAAAAAAAAATCTTAAACTGCAGCAAGGATGGCTAATAAAGGCTAAGTAGAAGGAAGATTTTCACCATTAGTTGGAGACAATACAATTCTCCATTTGCTTTTTTACACATTTCAGATCCAGAAATTGCAACAGTCACCTGCCCCACTACAGAATGCCTCTCAAAGGAAACAGTAATTGTTGGATTGTACATACGTGCTTTTCAGCAAGAGTGGAAGAAAATTATGCATTTAATTAACCAAATCCTAAATTTTCAGGAATTCTTGGATAAGCAATGTTTGTATGTCCAATGACTCTAACTCACGAAGACAAGAAGTATGTGGTGTAGGTGATGTGAAATGACAAGGAGCGTTTTGCCTGTTTTAAAGATAATGAAAGCTTTTTAAGCATATAATGTTTTGTATGCGTGGTCTGTGCATACATGTATGAACTGTATTTTGCACAGGCTGCCCCATTTATAATTAGGTATTTAATTTTTGTACCTTTTTTGAATGTTATTGGAAGCAGGCTGTCAAATTTCACATAGGTCTGTGTGGTCTTTCAGAAAAATTATTTGATAAATTGATTCAAATAATTAAAATAATTTATTTCCGCCTTTGCCACTGCTTCTTCAGGTTCTATTCCGCTCCGTTTTCAGGTCACGCTCTCTTTCGTTCTCCTCAGCTTCCTGTTCAACACCTTCATCTGAAAGTGTGTCTATACAGAACAAAGCAGTGGTGTCTGGATTCGCATGCTGAGTCAGTATAAGTACTAGAAATCTATCCACAGTAATATGGAGCTCTGAGACAGGGTAATTAGCCCACATGCATTCTTCACTGTACTACACAATAGGGCCTCACCCTTAACCCCCTTCTTGGGAGTCTCCCGCTCCATTCATCTGCAGCTCCTGCCCTCAGCTCCCTGAGCACTTGGGTGGAGAAGCGCCACTGTTCCACGTACTCCAGGGTAAGCAGAGAGCGCCTGGTTCTTACGGCCTGGATGGTGGGAGCCAGAAGAGGAAACCCAGGTGCTACCAAAGATTATCTGGTGTTTATGAAAACTGGCAGAAAACCAGATCTGTGTAGCAGCTTGCCAAGCACTTGATGTATTCGTAGTTCTTCCTGTGCTGGAATCATCTTACTACATGCTGTCTTACATAGCTTGCTGTTCTTTGCGCAGTTTTTATTTCATTTATTTTTGCTTAAATGGAGAAGAGATTTTCTGGAGGAGATTCTTTCTTGCTGCTATGGGGTTTAAAAGAGTTGGGGTCCCTCTAGAACCTACATTACTTACCTCTTAGCAGCAGCTCGAGCATGTGTTCATAGCCATATATGACAGTGAAAGAAAATTCAGTATTCTTTTGACTATTTGACTATTTGAGAAAGCTCCTACTAAGGAAGAATTTTGCCATCATTCTGTCCCCTCAGCTTTACCATGTTAATATGTGGCATGTTTTACATAAAGATGATTTGTTCGTAGTGGACATGTTGCCAGTGTCTTATTACTAAGTGAATAAAATTCACCAGTAATATATGAAACAATACCTGCCAATTTTGATAAAGAAAACATAGATAGTAACTCAGTGAGCAAGTAATGGTGAAGGAATAATATCGGTATATGTGTTAAAGCAGGGAATTCTAGCTCTGGCAATCTCTCCTTTCTCCTTCAGCACTCAACTTCCCATTGCCTTATTCTTCTGCCTAAAATTTTATAATTAAATACATATCTTTCTATTTGTGTAGACATTAAAATACAATACAGCTGCTCACCTTACACACAGTATATTTCAGGTACACAAAATGGTCTCAAATTTCAAGAGAAATTTTGCATTAAGATTTTCGATCTAGACCCAGATAATCAATCTTGATGTAAATCCTGATGACAAATTTCTCTTCATCAGTCTGACAAATAGTATTCCTTGCAGAATTGTAGTGTCCGGTCTCTTGCATTCACCCCCAAATTACAGAGAGTCAGTCCTGAGACTATTTATAGTGGGAGTTTCTTTCTTTATACAGGCACTCGCTGTCTTTAAATGTTGAAATACTTAGCTGTTTTAGGAGCCTTAATATAGGTGTGTTTTGAAAATCTTGCTTCTAAACACTTTTTCTTGTAGTATGATGGGTATTTCTTCAAGGTTTGCTCTTTGAACATTTATCAAGCTCTTCAGTCATTTAGGCTTTTGCGTTCTTATGAAACCAGTGCCAAAGGAGTGTTGATGTCTGACGCTGTATTGCATTTCTGGGTGGGAGCTGGTGATAAGTGGAAATAATAATCCTGCAAATCTATTGAGAAATGTTAGTGTCTAACCTGATAGAATTGCAACAAAGCATAACAAGCAAACAAGTAAACCCATTCTAGGTTCAGGTAATAAACACTGCAGCTGAAGGAAGAAAAAAAAGTGGGATTAGATGGGAAAGACCATTATTGTATCAAAATGATGCATCTGCAAGCTCCTTTCATGAGTGTTTTATGACCAGGCAAACACATTTTCGTGTTGGCTTCTGCAGTAAATGTTTCTCCTTTATTACTTGATAGCCACTTAGAATTTAGCCTGATTTTTAACAGTGCTAACATACAGTACGAGGAAAATTTATTTGAATAAAATAAAGCTACATTCTTCTAAACTGGAGTCATAATATTAATACTTAAAATACACAGCAACATGCTGGGAAAATGGGATAGTTATTTAGATATATTATAAAATGTATCCCACTACTTTGATTTGATTCACTACTATTTCACCAAACCAATTTTACAGTCTCCTGTGGAGAGGGAATAGTGCAATTAAAATTAGTAACAGAGATTTTCACATTCATATATCTAATTCAGGGATGGGTGATAATGAATTAAATACTTTTTCTTTCTTCTGAAGTCAAATCACTATTAAATGAATCTGAGCTAGAATTCATATTTAAAGAGTGCTCCTCTGTGCAGTTCCAGCATCTGGAGACAGATTTTCACAGGAGTAATAGGTGTTCCAGCTCAGGTTTTTGCCTTATTTCTCTTTTTTGTTTGGTTGTTTTTTTTCCATTAGATTCTTGAAAATTATGTGAATGTATAACAGTAGTTGCTAAAAAGTTAATTTACTTTGCAGTATGCAGTGCTCCCAAAAACTAAGAAGTTCCTGGGAAGAGAAGTGCTGTCATTAAATTTGGCTTGGACAAAAATTAAGGAAGGTAGAGCAAAAGATTGATAGCCCTGGGAGCAATGGTCTCTAGACACTTGTTAATCAGACATTGGAGAACCCACTGGATAATCCTCCAGGGTGAGGTGGCTAAATTTGTTTGTAGACATTATGAATAAGAAGCGGTAGTCAACTCATTACGAAGCAGCATAAAAAAATAACAAGGATATGCTGTTGTCTATGTATGATATTACTGTGAAAAAAAACCCTGAAACACCAAACCTCAAGCCTCCTCCTGGTACTTCCCATAATTAGACAAGGAAATTAGATATCACTTCTTAAGCAAACAAGTCAGTGTAGCAAGAGTCACATTAACCCTTCACCTAACCACAGATTAAATAATAGCTGTATATTAGTAGGGGTCTACTGGTAAGATAATATCTTCGATGACTCCTGCTGCATCACTGAGTTTGCAATATATGTCATCGCTTTTGTTTCTCAATAGAGGCTTTTAAATAAGTGAATGAACAAACAAATCCATGCCCCTGTGCTGACTGCACTTGCACTTGCAGATGGTATGTAAATACTGAAAAATGTAAATTACTCATTCTTTAGAGACCTGACCAGTAATGGGGCTGATGAAGAACAGGAATCAAAACAACTGTGAGTTTAAGGTAGATTTTTTTTTTTTTTGGTGCAGTGTTGCCATGTTCATTTTGGAGGCATTTTGCACTCGTTCCTGCTTGTTGCTGATCACTTTGTGACTGAACAGCAATATCTTCCATGCACATTACCTTTATTTACATGTGTGAAGAAATCAACACTTCATAGGAGAAATAATTTATTGGGTTTTACTTTTAAAATATGAATTGTAAATATATTACAGACTTGACAATGTACACGCCTTTAAATGCCTTAAAGATGAAAGCTAGTATTGTACCCTGTTTATTGATTGCTAACTTTTTTAAGGTTAAAAAAATTCTGGAATATACTTATTCTAAATGTGAGGAAAGGCTTATGTCTTGAACAAATTAAAAAAAAAAAAATCATAGAAGTGGCTTAACTTATTAAATCTAAACTCTATACTTACCTGAGTTCAAAAAGTATCTTACAACTTACTGTTTACTTTATAACTGTGCCTCATGCTGTGCTGATTACTAAGTGAATATTTTAGTTACCACACTGGCTTGCGAAACTGAGGTGTCTGTGCATTTCACTTAAGCACAGAATGCCACAGGATGCAAAAGGATAAGTGGTAGAAAAGGGGTTGCGCAGTTCTGCGGAAACTTGCTGTGAGACAGTATCTTGCAAAGCGAGTATGTGCCTGACTAGGCAGTGGAAGCATTTCAGATTTTTCTGCTTTTAAAATGGAGGACCCCAGGTTTCATGTGTTTCCATAACTCAGATTTGTTTTATAGCACCAAGGAAAATCAGGTGGATGAGATTCCACTGAAAAAGTAGGTCAATCAAACAAACCAGCATGTTTTAAATGGTGTAAATGAGCCAGCTAAGAAATGTGATGACATCCAGTCTCGCATGCTTCCCGGTACCACACTGGCACTGTGCGAGGCCGGAGCACTTCGTAACGTTATTATTTCCCATTTACCTATAGTGTTGCCCCGAGGTTCTTAGAACTTTAAGTGCAGTAAGTTTTCTTTTCTTCATCCCTTTCTTCCCATCACAAAGGTGATAAATCATAGTGACCCTCCTTGTAGTAAAGAAAAATGGGCAAGTCTTTATGCAGCTTCTGTCAATGCCATCCTTTCAGACTGCAAGAAGAGGTCACCAAGATCAAATATAGACATCTCCCACTAGAGTGGAGCGTGTGACCTTGAACTCTTTCCCAGCACCTGCCAACCCATCAATAGCCAGTTTTAGGATACAGCCAAGCTGAAGTTACTGCAAGCCTTACATTGAAGGAGAGCTTTGAGCGAATGAGTGAACATTTATGTCAGCTGGAAAAGGCTTTAAATCCAATAATACTTACGTGGTTTGCAGTCATACTCTTTGAGTCTTGGTGAAGCTTGGTTCTGTGTTTTGTGAGAGAGCCGCTGGATCTGGCTGTTTGGGGCTTGTATAGTTTGGCTTCCTTTTCATCTGCCTGTGCAGCAGAAACAAGGTTTTTCCACTGCATTTTGACCATTCTGTAGCCTTGCACAAAGCGGGAGGAAAGGATTTGCCCTAAATTCCTGTGGTCATTTTTCTTGTTGACTGATCTACAACCTTGCTTTTGGTTCTGTTAAAAGTACTATTATTTAAAATGTCTGATTTTTCCTATGCATTTAAAATGTCTGTTTTTTCCTATGCACTTGTTCACGTCAGCCAGCCAGCCACAAGATCCTTTCTTTGCACTCATGTGAGCAGTGGTGCAAGGAATGAACCAAAGTTTACAGTCTGGTTCAGCAATTAATTAAAGACAGTCTATTGTCTAATTCGCTTACTTCAACTATTTTCTAATCCAAGGTATCTTTCTTGTGTTGTAATTTACTGACAGCAATGTCAATTTATGTATGTCTATACTCCAGCAAAAGAATTATCATAAAGCACAATTGCATTGTGTAAACAGTAATACTTACGGTAGTCCATTTGCCTGAATACATTAGAGTCCATTAAAAAAGAACTATTTAAAAATGTGACTTTCTCCTTATTTCCTACCTTTTGATTGTCATTGTTTGCTCAGTTATAAAGTGGTTTGTTGACACCAAGTATTTTAATAATTCCTTTCCAAGTCCTTGTGCCTATGCCTTTGAGATGCTGCTATAGTAATTAAACTGTCTTTTAGTTGAAATGCTTGCGAAGCGTCCAGTTCTGTGCCTGGCAGCTGGTGATGCATTATAGAGACATTGAGCTAATCGATTAAAACCGCAGAGACATGGGAGTTGTCTGACAGCACTGTACTAGGATGAAATTAGTTGGAATTGCATGGTGAAATTAAGGGGAATGCAGGTGATTGCAGCTCTTCTGGGAGAATCCTGGGTGAGAGGGACGCTGTGCACTGATCCCTGTGTAATTAGGACAGCCATGTTTTAACAGTATTTCTAAAGTATTAAAATGGACTGGGTAAATCAGCAGGGTTGTTTCCAGTGAACTTGGCATCCATCCACTGTGACTGAAATAACATGAAATTTTTCGGCTGCTAGGAAATGTGAAATTGGACTAATTGTCTTCTAACTAGTCCGCTAGTGTATTAGTCTGTAGCAGGTCAGGAGCACGAATACTGTATGCTTTCAGGTCTGTTGTTGGAGCTTAAGACATGCTGCTATATTTGCAGGTTAAATTACACAGAGTTTATGGTAGGATATTTATTGGAATAAAGACAATGTAAGTACGAACGCAAATTGAATCACAGTCTGTGAAGGCAGCTTCATAGACATTAACAGGTCTGCTTTGAAATATTTCAAATGATACCTGAAGAGGCAGTCCTAATTCTAGACAGTCTAAGCAGAGATGTTCCTTTTCACTTGGAACTTCCTCTACACAAATGCTGAGGCATCCATAAAATTAATTTCCAGAAAAATCATGATTAGCTTTTCTAGATAAATCAATCAAACTTTCACTCTGCTTCATATTACTCTGATAATTGTTCTAAGCAGTGCTGGGCATAAAGGAATCTACTTTCAACTGTAATTGTACACCTCTTCATCTACATTTGGAAATACTGTTTGGCTGAACAGTTCAGCAGAGTGGACGGCTATGGAATGCCTGTTTTTGATACCAAAACCAGTGTTACGCCTGTACGTCTCACTCTGAGGCGAGATGACAAAAGATGTGTTAATGTAACGAGAGAGACCTCCTCCTGTCTTCTGGAGGTGTAGAGGGCACTGATGACTGTCCTTTGAGGCCTCATGGAGACCGTACTGCACTCCCAGCTGTAGCACTGGTGTCCTCCAAAGGCTCCCCTCCTGCAGCAATGCCAACTTCTATCTCCCCCTTCCTCTCCCGCGGCCCTGTTCCTCCAGAGCTGGAGGGCAGGGAAGGGTGATGCCCTCCCTGGAATTTGGGAACCGGGTCTGGTGGATTCCAGCTGCTGCATTTCATGGACGTTAATGCAAGGGAAGTTGATTATGCTGGAGTTAAACTTCCATCAAAGCAGAGTAATGTGTTACTATAAAGGAAGAGTTGCCTTTGCATCAGCAGAAGAGGGATTATTTGGCAGCCAAACCAATAGTATATACAAAGACAGAAATAGTAGAATTCAGCAGAGGCTTAATTCAATGTGAATGTGTCTCCTGAATAAAATAAAACTCAAACAGCAGGATCCCTTAGCAAATGGAAGTGCTCGTTGTACAAGGTCTGTGGTCTGCATCTCTGTCAACCTTTAAGCACTGGTTGCTCCTGAGACTGGTACTTGGTTAGAGGCCAAAGACTGTGTTCAGGATCTAGGCTAGAATAACTTCTGGGAAATGCCTCTCCTATCATTCTGAATCGGAGAGTTAGTGGCCATAGTTTTTGCCCTGTGCTTGTCTTGTATTCAGCCTAGTCGGGTCAAATTGCAAGAGAAAACTGAGTTCATTAACAGTAAATTGCATACTGAACTGGTATCACAGACTGACAAAACATGTTGGTTTTTTAGAAACTCTCATCTTAATTTTGTTTTGAAACAAATTTGTTTGATTTTTTTTTCATGATATCTTACCTTCAAGCTACCATATTTAACATGTCTTATTTTCTTTTCCATTTTAATTCAAGTAGTCAGGATGTTTATTTTGGAAAGAGTTGCAGCTATGCAGTAACATGTTTCATTCTAAATAACCAATATGTTCTCTCAGTCATACCACGCTGAACATTTGCTTTTTGTTGTGGTTTTGGTTTTGGCCTGGGGTTGTTGCGGGAGGGCGAGGATTTTTGTTTGTTTTCATAGTTATTAAAAATTTCCTACATTGAAGAATAGAGAGAACATTTATTATGAGGAACGTACCTTACGTTGCTTATGATATAAAGATCTATTTTATTTTTACAGCTATATTGACTATACCTCTTTCAAAAGCAAAAGCTACAGCGTATTTAGAAGAACATTTATGTAAGCAATGGGAATATACAGAGTGCACTTCTCAATTTTTTTTCCTTTTAATCTCCACGTTCTGCTGTATGTGTATGCACAGAGCACACCTCTCCATTCTCCCGTCACAATGAAATAACAATTTCATTCACCCTGAGTATATCTTTGTCTTTCATGATGAGAAGTACCAGTAACTGGAATAGTAATTTTGCACTGGAAGGGCAATTCAGTATCATCGAACAGTATGCCATATGTTTTTATTAAGCTTTATCTGAGATGCAGTAAGACTCCAAACCCCCCTTAACTACCAAAATTTCTTTGTCTACAAAATAAACTATCAAAGAAAACCATTGGATTATTTTTGCAAATCTACTATTTGTAAAGCCATTCTTTCTTCACTTGAACATTTGCCTGTAAACCAAGAGTGGCTCCTAAGTTATTAAAAACAAACACTGTGGAATAGCATTTCCAATTGTTCTTAATAGGCCTAGTTATGCATCAGTTCAGTAAGTTATATTTTGAAATGTTTAATAACTAAAGACTCTCTTAAAAGGTGCAAGAGAGAGAAGTATTTTGAAAAATGTGTGACTACAGACTACTGGCTAATTTTGACTTACGAAACTTAGGACAGCTCTAATAATGAAGTCACACTAGTGCTTGTAGACTTAATTTGTATTTTTATGCTTTCAGACTTAGGCAGATTTTGATTTTTATTTCTTTCATCATCAGATTATAATATTATTTGGCATGCTTGTTCTTGTGCATTTTTCAAATATCAAAACTACATGGTTTGAGAGATTTGTTCTTTATCTTCTATCCCTGTTGAAAAAACATTGTGAAACTTTCTTAAAAGATACTCTTAGAAGAACATGCTTAAATATTTCTGTGTGAAAAGCCAAGCAGGTAAAAAAACAGCTGGAAACTGTTTTGGATGAGATCCTTTATCTATGATCTAGCCAAAAGCAGAAATCTGACTTCATCAGCTAATTGTCCACGTTTTCAACTCTTGTAGGCATGATGGTGAAGAGCGAAACTCTACAATAAGTCATCTGGAAATGACAGGGATGAGGAAATGCCCCAGATTTTTAAGGCAATGATTATCCAGTCATTATTTTAACTAGTTATTTCTTATTAACAAGTTTCAAATGCAAAACAATTTTTTAGTGCTTGGAAACATGGTAGTTTAACAGAAGCCAGTAGAGGCCTAATCAAAACCAGACTGTAAGTTTTAAACAAGGAAACATGAAAAATGTCCCACAAACTAGAAGAGTCTGAATTATACTAAAAAAATTCATGAAAGGCTTAACTGTAAATGGACAAATATGTGTAATAAGGTAATGAAATATTAAGATGGTGATATAACGTCTTTTCTTCCTGTGCCTGAATTTAGCTCTTTGATAGAGCACAGATCAAGCACTTATTGAAAAACAAAACACCCCAGACCACCACCATCAAAAAACCTTTCTAGAGCTTTTTTAAAGGGCATTACATAAAACCTCTGAACTATTCTATGCAAGCTCTGGTGCACAGGGGTTAATATATCCAAGCCAGCTTTCAAAGGGAAAATGTCACGCACTTTCTCTGTGATACAACTGTTCCATGCATGTAAGGTGCATTGTAAATCTTTCAATAGAATCTAGATACTTGGAATATTTTTAAAATAAAGACAGGAAGTATTATTGGTGTTTTGTTGACCAGTGTCCTCACCTAGGTATATTTAGATTTAAATACTGTGTTTAGACCTCTCCGTTCTTGCATATAAATTTCCATGCTTAATTTTTATGATACTAAAACTGTTCCATGTAGCACATGTCCTTGGGCTCTTCAGATCTCCATTTTGATACGCTTCCCAACACTACTGGCAAATAATCAGGGACCTCTCCAACCAGCTACATTCCAGCCTTTGAGTTAACACTCACTGGTTTCAGCTTGTGCGCAAAATGGAGATGTGTAGCCTTCTCTGAAGCAGCACTGTCAGAGGTCCCCATCCCCACAGCTGGTCTAGTTCTTCTGGAGTTGGATGCTGTTACATGCTGGTCTTTCTGGGCTGCCTTTAAGTCCTGTACTTACGATCTGCAGTCCCAACTGGTGGTGATCTGATGGCAGAGCATCTGCAGGCTTGTGCGTGCTGCGCGCCAGGTCGCATCTTGTACCTGCAGCACCTGGAAGATGTGCCAGGATGGGATGGGATGCTTTGCTTTTGCCTTTGTTTCATTTTCCTCTGCTTCTCCTCTTGCAGGCTCCTTCAGTTTGGTTCTACGCTGCAGGGCAGGCTGATTTCACACAAATAAGCTGAGGTGCATGGTATGAAAATAAGAGATTTCTTCTGCAGATCATGGAACAACAGCTATCACAGTTGTTTAACACTTTTCTCAAAATGGACTAAAGTTACTTTTATTGACCATTTTCTGAATTTAATTCCAGGCATGTTCAATTTTTGTTATTTTTAGTTACCTTCACAGAAGTGACAGATGATAGACACTACGTTTCCAAATACATGAAAGTTGGTGAGGTTTTTTTTGAGGCAGGACACATTTCTGGTTGTATTTTCTCATCATTGCTGTCCTTTTCTTCTGTTATCTTCTATCCAAATAGTGCCAAAGTTAGAACTGTATGTACTTTTTCTAGGCAGAGCTTGCAGTGCAAAAGGAAATCCAAATTCTATGTATGTCTCGCCAGGGAAGAAAGCTTTTAAAGACTTCATTGTGAGATAAGGATGTGTGTCCAAAAGGGCTTTATAGCTGAAGGAATATCAGCTCCCAGTAGTCTACAGGCTTATTCAACCAGGGCAGTTGTCTCCTCAAGAGTGGAAAGAGTGATTGACTGTACCAGATTTCCCTCTGGAATCAATTCATGTTCCTATGTACCATTATAGCATGAATGTGAGGTACTTGCAGCAGAAGCTAATTAGGATACTTTGGTATGCCGTAGAATCATAATTTTCTTTCATCTTATTTTTCTGTGCAGTGACTTTTAAGCTCAGCTTTTTACAACTTTCTGACTATGGTTGTAGGACTAAGGCAGAAAATGAAAGAGACTATTTGCTAAGATATCAGCCGTGGTCACTTTAGAATGATTGCACATACATTGAGAAATGAAGTAAATACAGAAAGAAGGTAGCAATGAAAATACACTTTCTATTTCTGCCAGAACCTCAGTAATGCTTCCTTTGACGACAAACAGTATCTAAGGATGGATTACATTCTGAAATAAGGAATGGAAGTAAGCCTGTAAATTTTGTTGGCTAATTGTATAAAAATAACAATGTAACGGTAGAATGTTGCATTAAAGGAAACTGCAACCAAACATGCACCTTTTTATTTAAAGGGTAGCTATACTCATAGGTCATATCATTGTGCTAACTGTATCAGTAATGTGGGTTAAAAGGCAAGAATGGTGCAACACAAACTCTGTACTTGAAAAATTTCCTATTGTGCTTTTCTTAAAAAATTATTATAGATTTTTTTTTAAAAAAACAAACAATCCTGATAGGTGAATTAATTAACCAGTTGGCTAGCAGTACATTTTGAAGAAACATTTTCAGTCAAATAAAATTTGGTGCTACCAGTCCCAGGCATCAGTCTTATTTGCTTTAACAATATTACCAAACACTGCTGTGGGAGAGTAAGCCTTTGTATTCCTTATTTTCTCATTGTTTTTTCCCCTTGGAGCAATTCCTGTAGGCCTATGGATGGAGAGGCATTTATTTCAAAATTTTACATAAAATGATTTGCCCTTCCAACACGCCTGAACTCAAGATGTTATTGCAAAGGCCAAAAGGGTTTGTCTATATGGACCTAATTAATTAAAAATGGAAGCTAGAAGATATAAAAATATAAAACCAGACTTTATTAGGTGATGTTTTACTTTTTTCTCCTGGCTGAAGAATTATGAAATTGAATTTATACAAAAAAAGAAAATAGAAACAGCAGATCACAGAAGATTAGCCTGATATCTTTCTAACCAGATAACTTGACTTCTTTGGGGGAAAAAAATGCTAACTACTAATAGTCTTTCTGGAGCTTAATTTGCTGTAGTGCTGTATCAGAAATTATTTATGCAACCAAGAAGTTTAGCTGTCAGCGTAAGAATTGCTAGTTTGTGGCGTGAGTAAGAAACCAAACTCAGTGAGATGGCAGCAAAAGGGAGCTTCCGAACAGGAGAGATGATTTTGAGGAACTTCTCAAGATCTGAAAAAAGTTGACCAGTGCCACAAAACTAAGAGAAAAAAGCAGTCAGGGCTGAATAATTTGGAGGACTAGAGTGACAGAAATTGAATGAAATTGCATAGCAGAAAGTGCAAAATGGTGCACCTGGGGACTAATAGTACTAAATTCTCTTAAAGCAAGGAATTCCACCAGATAGAAATGACTGAAATAGAGAAATTGATCTTAAAGAGCCTAAAAGGCACCAGTGTGATGCAATGTGAAAAAGTCAAATGTAATCCTAATGCTGGAGTGCTGTTTCCAGTGGAGGTTGGATGGTGCTGGTAGACCTGTAGAAGGCAATGATTTATATGAAATTATATAAAATACTGGGAAGCAGTGGCCCGTACCAGTGGTGGCCCCAGTCAATGGCTATTGTGCTTCTTGCTCCAGGGTTTCCTTCTGCCCTCAGGGTGTGTACCTCATCTCAGGGTGTTGTGTTGGCAGGCTTGGTGTGAGCATATATGCCATTTATGCTCAGTACAGGAAGGAAATGAAACACGGAGAGGTTTTACTGGGGTTATAGAGTTCTGGTGTGGAGGTATCCCACTGTTCCCAAGGAGGAGTTGCCCCTGTTGGTCTGCGCACGGAGTCTCCTGTGATGAGGAAAAGGGAATTCAAAGCGTGAAAGATGCAGGTAAAGGCTTTGAGGATCATCAGGAGAATGTCTTGTTTATCTGGGGATCGGGAGGATGGAAAATCTGGAAATTTGGATAAATTTGGATGGAAATTAGATGTGACTAGCAAGAAGAAGGCTAGATATGATTGCTCTCCATGGGGTGCTTAGAATGCCAGGGACCGAGGAGAACATTTTAAGTTGGAGAATCATGTAGTTCCAAGAGGAATTTTTTATTAACTGGCCACAAATAAATTTAAGCTGGAAATGTAACTGAAGACATCCAGCTGCTAAAGTAATCAGAACCTGAAAAAGCTACAGCAAAAAGGGGAAGACATTAAGTCCATTTCAGAGGGCAATTAATAAAAAAAAGATATATGATGATTTGTGCAAATAGATTGCCAAACTCAGTGAACAAGAAGGTCCTTCCTAGTCCTTATCCGTTGATTTCTAAGGTAATTAATGAATAAAGTGAAAAAAATTATTGACCCACCTATGAGATTATTTTGAAGAAATTTTTGCACATAAGAAGGTCCAGGTTCCCACTGCACTCCTTTCTGGATTCCTCTATTTCTACACTAGTGAAGTGCAGAGCGGTTTCTAGAAACGGTGTTTCATTGCATCTTGTAACATGCATCAACTTGGTGATATAAGTTAATGTAATCTACCGGGCAACTGGAGAACCTCCAATCGCATCCCGTGTTGAACTGTAGGCTGGACTCAAACCCCAAAGCTGGAGGGAGAACACACAGCTTCTATGCTTAATTCAGAAGACATCCTAGCCTCCGATTTTATAGTCTGAAAGAATCTCAACTTCTGTTTAGATAGCAGATGAGGATGCTGTAGGAGAGAAGCATTATTACGATGTGATAGCCCAGGTGCAGCCACTGCATGTGCTAAGATTTTAAAATTTAGTCCCTCAGCCATGGTAGTACATATCTAGGAACAACATGTCTACAGAATAAAAAAAAAATCTCAATTTTTTTAAGACTTGTTATGTTTGTCAGCGTGCATTTAAAAAGTTTGTTGAACGTGGAGTGTTTTAGGTGAGAGAAAATATAAATGATCAATATGGTAATAACACCCTGGTTTAATGGTATATGTAATCTTACTACTACTTCCTCGGTTGTTATGTATTTCTTGTTACTTGTAGTTACCTGTATATTTATACTAATGAAGGAGGCACCACACTATTAACTGCTCTTATATTCTGAGATATTTAACTTTCTGTGCAGGTACTAGCTGTCAATCAAGGCTAATCAAAGTGGCACAGTTAACATAATACATCATAAAATTTCACAGTAATGTCAACCTGTAATTCTGTCAATCTGGTTAAAGGAAATGGGCTAAAAACAATATTGTCATTTTGTAATAACACAGGGAAGCAGAATTTTAGAATAATATTTTTACTGTCTGCTATAAATATATTGTGTACAGGTTTCAAGAGCAGCAGTGATTTCCTTTAAGACTGAATTGATCAACTATCCAGAGTTTTGAATCCTTATTTTTCTCACTGTAAGATATTTTCAGTGTATCCTGAAAAGGGAGGGGGTGTTGCAATTCTCCCTGTACTATGACACTGGAGGTGTCCAGAAAGAAGAGAGAAGGGGAGGCATGAATTTCTTCTGACTTTGTTTCACTGCAAGGGAGTGTTTTATGATGGAACTGGCCGAGGTTGGTTGGGCAGTAAGATGTGGGAAAGAGAGGTCCCAGCTCTGCTGTCAGCTACGTTTAGATCACTTGCACGCTAACCGTAGAGGAAGCTCCTAGCAAAAACCCAAACCAAAACAGATATAGTACTATTCCAATTTATACACAAGGCAACAGAAAAGTGCAGTCTGGCTATTTGCATGGCACAACACAGAAATGTAGGCAGAAAATGTAAGGCTTCAAAATCCAGTGTCTTTCTACTTAGGAGATTATGATTTGCAGACCTTTGCAATTTTTTTGGTAAGCATGCAAGCCCTTATCTGACAAGGTTAAGTCTGTTGACAATAGCTTGCTTTTCAAAGTTGCCTTTGGCAAAACTCTTACAAATAATTGAATACTACTGAGTTGTCAGAAAGATATATCCATTTACTGGTATTAAAATGTATCAAAATTCACAAGTAACCCTGTTAAAATGAATGGAGTTTCTCATGAAGCAAAATATTAATTGGGCCAAACAGGTGTTACAGAAGTCTGTGTGGGCATAGCTTGTTCAAGAATGTTTGTAGCATATCCTTCTATGAAGATCTTTAATTGCTTGCAGTAATTGATCATAAGATGTTTCACGTACTGAGGAAGGAACATCTTTGGAAGCACCAGGCAGGTTTCCCTCCTCCTAGGAGCTGATTTTTTTTCAAAATACAGAGCATTGTATAATGAATCACCTAGGTTAGGTGGTCTTTGTCAGGTGATGACATGTTGTCCTGGTTTCAAGAATCTTGGGTTGTAGGTGCAGAAGCTAGTGGAGAAAGGATGGTACATAAATCTGAGAGACCTATGAATGAAACATAGTTACATCTTGATGCAGAAAGTAATAAAGACAGTGATGGCTGAAGGTAAGAATATGGTCTTCGGAGTTAGATGTCAATAAAAAGGGGTAAAAGCAGAAGCAAGCAATTGTAAGAGAAGAGAAGCAGAAGGGAAACTGAATTCACTTCAGTTTAATATGTGAAAATCCATCTTTAGCAAAGCAGCACAGAGAATCTGAGACAATGACTTCTCATGGCAGATAGACAGGTCTAATTTAAAAAAAAGTCAGACATAGGAATTAGTGTGATAGAATACTTTGAAGGTGAATTTTACAAATTATATCTGGAGGGAAAAGGCAGCAGCATTTCAAGCTTACTTTAGTTGCAAGCATAAACGGATTTGTTAGATAACATTATCCAGGGAACAGACTGCTTGGGAAAATGATAGCTAAGTTCAGGAACTGTTAACCAGGAAATTTAACGGAGTGGTCTTGCAACAAGGGGTTGCCTCTGAATACAGAATAAGAGCTTGTAAGTGAATGTGCAGTCAATGCAGACATGAAAACAGTGAGGGCACCCTGTCTAGCCTCATAGACTCTCCTTGCTGTAATACCTAGTGGCAGTAGAAGATGATGCTGTAGACCTAACTACCTGGAAGCCATGTACAGTAGCCTCCCCTGCACCTCCATAAACCCATCGGCCAAAAGGGGAAAGAACCATTTTCTCTTCCCAATATCGATGTGTGATAAGATGAATCAACAAGAGAATTGTTGTTGCACAAGTGCCCAAGCTGCTCCCAACATTATGTCTCCCTGTTTTGTTTTCCCTGTAGGAGGGGGAGTGTGTGATTGCTCTCAGTCAAGAGAAGTAGGTGCTGCTTTGAATATCTAGCAAGAAGGCACACAGGAAGGACTGTATGTTAGTACAGAGAGAGAGAGAGAGCGCGAGAATACCTTAAAGGATAACGCTGTTTCGCGTAATCCAATAAAATGCCTGCCTCAAATTACAAGAAAGCTGTTTTCTGTTCGTCTTTACTGCTGTCCCATGACGATGTTGGGAGTTTGCTTCTTTTAAAAAAGCAAAAAAAAGTTGGAAAGAAATCTCAGAGTTAACCCACCTCAAGACTTTCAATCTGATAAGCCCAAAAAGTGACCTGAGAGAAAGGAGCCCTTTGCCAGATCCCAAACCACAGGGAGGCTGAGCAGACAAAGCGCTGAAGTAGAGATCAGTCCAGTGATTTATGCAATGTGTAGTGACGTGGAAAATATTTATAAATCACTTGCCTTCTCTCAGAAAGGATATAGGAATAACAATGACATCATTCTTAAAATGTGGGAAGAGCATTTGAGTGCAAGCATGAATGTGTTGCAAAGAGGAGTGGTTTTAAATCAAAACATCCACACACCAAGAGAAAACATGGACTACTCACATAAAGAGGCTTTCTGCAAAGCAGTGAACTGCAACACTCTGTATCATTAAATTAAGGGATGTTTCGTTGGAACTGTAAACAATAGTTTTAAGTAAGTGAAGCATGTATTCTAAGTTACTGTGAGTGTGGTAATGCTAACTGGTATAGTTGGGTGCAAGTCATTCAGAGTAGGAAAAGCTTAGCACAAGAAGTAGGAATCCCTCCTCCAGCTTCCAATCTGTTCCTGTAGGAGAAATGACAATTGCCAAGCCCCGATCTTTCTGAGGCAGAAATGTGTCAGGACTGTAGATGAGAGCACAGAGCAACTGGAATTCGTCAAAGTGTTTTGAGTTTTCAAACATGTGAAGACAAAAATAATGCTAGGAAGTGAATTTGTTGAAGCTGAGAGGTGGAGGAGGTAGCCTGAATATGCACGGGGAATGTATTTTTTTCTTGGGGTTTTTCCATTACAATATTCCAGAAGAGGTTCAGACTGTTAAATCAGAAATCTGTGATGTTGTTACTCAGTTGAGAATTGGTGGGAGTTCTCAGTTCTCAGGATTATGATTTGTAAAGAAATTTTGAATGAGTTGCATTTTATTTCTATACTGAAGTTCCTTGTAGTAGAACTGAAGGTGGCAAAGAAACCACTTTTAACAATTTGGTGCTGAAGTTAGTTTTACATGCTGGAGATGCGTTTCAAACCTTTGTCATCACATGTAACCCCCCTGCAGCTGGGCCAGATCCGCTCAAGTAAAACCCTGAGAAGGCATAATAAGAGAAAGATGGGACTCCACTGAAAGCATCGTTGAGAAGGTAGCAGTTCTGCTATTCCCAGCTTCAAAAAAGAGCCAGTTTAGATGAGCAGCACATCAGGTCACATTGCTGGTCCAGTCAAATAATATGCTGTTAATGAGGCTTAACAAATTAATAAAGAAGGAATGTTATTTTCCTCTGTGCAAAAGAGATTATTTGCATGGTAACTGGCACTAAAGTACGTTTCTTGCTAAAAGCAGTATTGGCAATGCAGTATTGCTTTCTGGCAAGTGGTGAGCCAAACAGGCAACCATGGCTATGTCATTCAGAAGATCATGTTTTCATGAATTCCTATTTTGTCATGGGAGACACCTGACAAATTTTCCAAGGGAAAAGAGAGTTAGAAACCTTGTTTCAGTTTATAGGAGAATTGAGAAAGAAGGTAAAAACTACACTTAGAAAATACATGCTGTGAAAAAACTGACTGTAGCTCTTAGGGAATATTGTTTCATAAAGGTTATGTAAGGATAACAAAGAAATAAAGACCGTACTCTGTGAAACACCTTATTCCCAAAGCACATGTGATTCTTCACTATGGTAAACATATAGAACAGATTTATACTTAACCTGTCCTCAAAAGGCCACAATTATCAACTGCATTTTCTGTCATCTGAGATGTTTTGTTTGGTTGGGTGTTGTTTTTTTTTTTTTTTTAAACCTCAGTTGTAACCCCTCTCACCCTTGAAAAGGGAAGTAAAACCTCTTCAGAGGTTTCATAAGAGGTGTATGGCTTATTTGACTAAGCCAGGTGAAAAGACAAAATGGAAAAGGTAAGGTTTTTTAAGTGATTAAATAGATTACCTTTCCTCTGAACATTACTGGAAAATACACTAATCATTAGTGTCATCTGAGCCCGCCCTTCCCAACCTGCTCCCCACCATTGCTGGGAGGCCACCACTTTTTTTATTTTCCTATTATGAAGAAAATATTTGTGAGAGCTGACAGCCTTCAAAGAGAAAGGCAAACCCATTTCCTGTTCCTACCATACACATTGTGCTCACCAGCCACTGCCTATTGGGTCCCAGTAGACTGCATGTCATTAAGCTTTGATTCATCCCTAAGGTTTTTAACAGGAAAACAAAAAGGAAGAGGTAGTAGAGAGATTAAATTACAATTTTAAAAATTACAGTGAGAAATTTATTTTAACTCTCAAAAATGGGCATATGAATGTTTGAATAAAATGACGTGTAGCTGGCAAGTAATCTGGCACTCTGCTCCATCTTTGTCATGATCAGTACAATTACAAAAGGAGACAATTTTTAAGCGTTGGTGGGAACCATATGTTAGGAGTTTTTGAATTATAGAAAGAGAGAAGTCATGCACACCTCTAGGGAAGAATGAGAAGGCAGATCAGGAAGAATTTACACAGCCAAGAAATAACTGTAATAAGAATGGAGCATCAATCACAAATGACTTCAATTATTTTGTCATTGAGTGGAATAAGAAGATACAAAGGAGCAGAAAGATGACATATTTCTTAAGCAAGACTGGAATGTTTTTAGACACCAGATCAACATGAAATATTGGGTGTCTATTTTCCATCAGAACCAAATCTGTTTTAAGAAATTATGCGCTAAAAATGTTTAATGTAAGTGTTATGACCATAATGAATTCCAACTCTTTTCTCTCTTATTAAGGGAGAATTGATATTTTAATTGATTAATTAGTTGTTGTTATGGTTATGTTATTAATTGTAAGAATTATAGCTCTGATTCTGTGAGCTGCTTTACACTCCTGGGCCTCTGTGATTGCAGAGGTCCCACCATGTTTCAGATGCCTTGTGTGGAGGTGCAGCAGCTGTCCTACAGGTAGGTAGGAGCACGGAGACTAGAATCAATACAACACAACGCTTCAAAACCCACCATGACATGGTGGTAGGTTATTTAAGTGGGCTCCAAAATACAACGGAAGCAAACAGATTCCCTCCTTGTCCCTTCACAGTCTAAACTCTCTGGCTGTGTTCACATCTTCACAAAAAGCCTAAATAAATACACGTATTTTCTAGTTCCAGGGGCAGGAGGTGTAGCATGTTTGGATGTTGATTCTAACTGCTGTATGAGATTTTCAAATGTTTGCTGTATTTACTCTTACTGACTGACCATTCCTGAATGATGTGGGCAACAAGCTGACTGGTGGCTAAAGGATAGGTGTAAATATTTGTATGTGATTTTTCAGGGGAAAAATTAAAAGGAGAGTAGGGGAAATACAGACATTTGATTACCAAATATAGTCACAGACCTTGGCTACCAGATGGGAACATACGTGTACACCATATTATAAACTAGAGCACTTATACAGTAGAACATTCTGCATTGGAGAGTTTTCCCCTAAAAAATAAACATCTTAGATATATAGAAATAAGAAATGGCAGCTTAAACATTAGTAGCCTTAAATCACAATAAATTGTCAAATGTTGGCAATTTATCTAATGTAACTTCAAAACCTAGAATAGTTTTGTAAATCAAGATTAACAAATCAACTTTTCTCTCGAGAACACTTAAGTTTTGCCTTCAGCACACCATGATGCCAGTGCATCAAACTTCAACGCTGCTAGTGTATTAAGTGTTGGTGGTAAAATTCTTAATTGCTCTTATGAGGAACCTGTGCCTTCACATTTGTATACTGCCCACTAACAGACATCCAGAATTTATGCTTTTTTTTCAGACATTCTAAGATCTGTCTAACAGGAAAACAGCACATTCTTCCCATCAGTCGCTTTGGTGAGGGCCAAAAAGGAATGCCGTTTGACAGGATAAAAGCATTGTATCTCAAAGCTAGAAATTATGTTAGAACTGAGGAAACAGCTTTTTGGAAGAATGCAGAGTAGCTCTGGGAAAGTCTTGAAACATTGGACTTCAAAGATATTCTGTTTTTACAAACTAAGTATTACTCTGGTGGCTTTCAGATAAGTTTAAATGTTTTTCTGCCTTTTTTCTTTCTTTCTCTGAGGTTTGTGTGTTGGACATGTTCTCAGATTTTATAGTTTAAAGGTATGCAATACAGTTCCTATAAAATGTTTTAAAGCTTTCTAAGAAACTAATACATTTTAAAAATAGTATTTCTGTTAAATGTGTCATATAAAGAATACATGAAGAAATGATACGATATATGAGTTTTATTAGATCTCGCTTATAATGGCCTGCTTTTTCATGTATGTGTAATGCATCTATCCAGACTTCTGCCAATAATATCTTATATGCCAAAGCTTACACCATCACATATGGCACAATCAGACTTACACCATTACTCTCATGTCTCGCTCAGCAGATGAATTTATTTCCTCGAATTGGTTGGAGGAAAAGTATGTACACGGAGATACATAAAACTGTCTCAATCGCTAATTCCTGGTTGTAAGCCGTTCAGACCTCTCAATGTTGGAAACTGAGAGCATAGAATGACCAGTAACTTAACAAAAAATAGGAAACCCAGATATTATTACAACTAGACTGTAAAATGCAAATAATATTTTCGTGGGGGACATATATTAATATTTTGGGGAAATGCTAGAAGTATTATAATATTACTTTATTACAATATTACTGTTATATCAGGAGCTTAACTTTTCAATGTAAGCAGCCCATGGCATGCTTCACACTTAAAAAGAGTTTTAAAGTTCTCAGGTACAGTAGCCAGTTGCACAGAGGATATAAAATACAACATATTTGAAACCTGGTATTTCACTCTCAGAAGCTAGATGCTAATGACTGAACATGGACAGTTTGCAAACTGAGGGAACCGCCACCTCATTGGTTGCGATGAGTTCATATTTTCAGAGTAACCGTGTCCAATAATGACCACTGGCAACTACCTTTCATAAAAAAGAAAAAAAGCGTTCTAGACAACAAGGTATCAGCCTGAAATATGGGCTTGCTGAAGCTGAACCTTAGAAATAGAAGAGCTGCTGGGAGGTACTACTGATATAAGCGTAGCTGCTGTTTTCTTTGTGAGAATGCTGAGAAATGTCTGTCTTTTGTTCCAGACAAGATACTTGTATGGTGTATTTATTTATTTATTTATTAAGTATTGTCTCCTGAATTTGCAGGTGACTTTCCCTAAGTATTCCTCATGCAATAGCTCAACTAAAAGGAACTTCCGTGAGACAGCTATAACATCATTCAATCAGGAGTCTAGCAGCCATCATAATTACGGAGTTTTAAATTACCATTGGTCTTTACATGCCTTGTAATGGGTAAATCATCCTCCCTTGTGTTTGCTGTAGAATTTTGTTAATGTCATTTTATACTCTACAATAAAACTATTAAAAGACAATGGGAAAAGTCATGGGAGCATGTGCAGGTTTGTTGATTGTAAGGTGGCGAAATCTTCTGGGGTCTGATCCTGCACTTGGTGCAAAGGTACAAGCCTCCAAGCTTATGTACCTTCCACTGAAAGCCATGGTTCGGCAGAAAGTGGTAGCCACCTGCGTGGTGCTGCAGGGCCAAGGATCTATTTTTAGGAACTGAAAATACTCAGCATCTGCCGTTAAACTGAAGAAAATTTAAAGAATGCCTTTTCAGATCTCAAAACACTGAGGTATTTTTAGGATCGCAGCCACATGCTCTTGAGTGTTTTCACATTCAAATTCTGAATTGGAGTCAGACAAGGTCACTACATGTGTGAGTTGCCTTAAAAGGAAGCTGCAGCAATGTAAGAGAGAATATCCTGGTAATTCGGTGGGTGTTTGTCCATCATGAAGAGGAGTTTTAGCAGATGTAATGCTAAATAGGAGATTTCATGGAAGTGTTCCTGTTAGCTCTATGAGGACACAAGATCTGATTTTAATATTTTGTAATCAGTGAAACTCTGTTCCATACTCTGTATGATCAGAGTTTTTCTTTAAAAAAAAAAAAAGCCCACGCCACAAAAAAACCCAAAACAAAACCACAAAAAACCTGAACAACTGCAGAGGAAATAGAGGAACCTCAATGCAGACGTGAGGAGAGCAGAACCTGCTTTGGTTTGTCTAATGACCTTTCACTATACTTAGCAAGAAGAGCTCCTGTGTTTTTATTGGTCTTTACTGCAGCCTCTAGCTATTGATGTTATTGGCTCTACTAAATATCTAAGAAGCAAAGATAGCAAAATATTTAACCAGCTTTAACAACCCAATTATTTAAGTGGTTTTTGGTACTACACAAACCTAGGGCTGAAGCCCTACAGAGCGTATCCAGCTTCTGTAAAGCCATCATGCAGGTGACAACCTTTGTCACTGGTATGTGCAGTAATGCATGTATTATATATATCTTATCCACTTCTGGCTTTTCTTTATAATTTGTTAATTACTATGAGATTTGTTTAGGTAAAGAATCTGGACTTTTACAGTATCGTGTTCATAAGGCTCTAACAAGGATAACTGTCATGATAGCTGTGCGAGTGTTCAGCATCTCAGGATATCTTAAGTTATGGAGGTTATCCCACACAAGGGATTACTTATTATAAGGGAACAATATTATTATGAACCTAAACACAATGAAAATGTGCTTATTTAAAAATGGATATAACAATTCTATAAAAAATAAGCATCAAAGGGAAGCATGCAACCTACCAAGCCTGAGTAATTACCCAATAAAGTGGCATTCCTATTCAAATTCACCCAGCTTTTCTGTCCAAAAAACTCAAAAATTAATGGTGGTAGTAGTAGTAGAGGTTCAAACCCTTCTATTGCATCTCTTTGGAGATGCTCTGCTGCTTGTTGCTCATGCTCTGTACTGTATGATAGGTGAGACAGGTTTTCAAAAATCAGTTTAGCTTAGAAAGTTGTGAGAAGCAGGTTGTCTGTTCTTTGTAGGTCAGAAGTCTTCCATTATTAATTTTTGTCTTATATATCGAAAGCATCTTGTAAAAGAACTTGCTATGCTGAGTTATACTGAAACAAGAGCTGAACCCTCTACTCAGTTCTTTGAAGGCGGCTTCAGAATAGTTTTTAGTCAAAATGAGGTCCAACTAAGGAATAAAGTTTTATTGTACATCCCTTTTATTTTTGGATCCAAATCTTCCAAGACGAACACACCTGGTTAACTTTAAACATGTGAGTAAGCCTGTTAGAGGCACCAGGATATTTGCACATTTCAAACTGGTTGGCTCTGTAAGGTTTGTAAAGGCTGTGAATTCTAATCTTTTCACAAGAGCACTTGCTTTTTCCTGCTTTCTCTACTATTTTATTAGCCTCCAAGTCATCCACTGGGTTGGTTTTAGCTTTCCCAGTACGAACAGTTGCATTGATTTTCAGCCATTGCAAATTTATATCTTTATACATGCAATGGACTTTAACTATAAAAATAACTTAATTATAAAAGTCTGAATAATTCCTTCTGTTTTAACAAACCTAGATTGATGCCCTTATTATACAGAAAAGTATAATAATTCTAGTACTTGAACTATTCTAGCTGTACTTGATTCTATTTTAAATAGAATACCTCACAGTAAGCAATATTTATATCACTTGTAATCAAATTAAATCAATGGGATTTGATTTTTGTGTAGTAAGGGTTTCAGGAACAAAAGAGAGACTCGAAGGAAGAGTTACACAGCTATGGAATCAGTACTTGTCTTGTTTAGTTGTATTGATGTTTTAACAGCTTAGATGTAGCAGAGAGTACTTTGTCAGATTGCTCAATGGAGTGGGAAGTAGAGGAAATGGTAACATCCTAAACAGCATTTTTTAAGTGCAACAGAAAATGGTAAGTTTTAATTACGAAATTCAGGTGAAGAGTTGCGATCGAGTAAACCAAAATGAAAAAGAGCTGTCGTAGCAATGTAATACACAAGCAAGGAATAGTTCAAAGACCTTCTTCAAACCTTCATTTGAAGGCATTTTCCTGCAAATGTTCATTTGACTAGCTGTAATTTACATAGTAATCCCATTAGGAACCATTGAGCTCACTCGCATGAGTATGCCAACCTACTTCAGAATGTTTTTTAAGATGTATAGTAAAAAGCAGGAGAAAGAAAGAATTCCAGCTGTCCCAGGGCAGAAACATTTTCCTTAGACTCTGAATTTGATCTGAATCATTGGTAGCCTTCATGTTCTGCACTTGGCTGAGAAGCTGAGCAGATCCGTGTGTAAAAGCCACACTGATATGTGACAAATTGCCTCTCACAGAGGGCTAGAGAAAACACATCTTCCAAATCTAGGAAAAGATGAATTCAATGGGACTGAGGATACCCACTGACTGGAAAGCAAGCAGGAGCTTTCTTGGGGAAGTATAAGGTGATGGTGTAGACTGCTAGTTGAGTAGAAATGTCTGGACAGCTGTTTCTGAAATATAATTTGTCATAGTGCTAGCAGTGGAAGCCTTAAGGTATTGAATCTGCTGTATAGGATATAAGATAGTCTCCTGGACAATTGAAAAAGAAGAGAGTTACTTTTGACAGTTGTTACTTCTTAGCATTGTAATTACGGGGCAGGGTCCAGAAGACTACAAAACGTTTTAGTTAATAACAGAGATTTCAGGGAAAGGAGATGGATTTTGTCTTGTCCTGTGAAGTGTTTCGCCTATCACATTAGCATTGTTTTCTCTTGTTTGCTTTCACCAGGACTCATTTCTTTGTTCTTTCAATAGTGTTGTGTTTCTATCCAGAGGCTGACCTGTGGGCAACCAGGACAGTGCAGTGTCTGTGTGCAGTGTAGTAAATAATCAGAAGTGGGTGTTGTCGGCTGCTTGCATTTTCCCTGGGTAAATTTTTCTCCTTTAATGGTACAACATTTCTGTTGCTTAGGTTGGTGAATCTTTAGTGGGGGGACTCATGAACAAAGGCTATTGGTTTAGCCCCAGCCAGCAACTAAGCCCCACACAGCTGCTCACTCACTCCCCCACAGTGGGACGGGGGAGAGAATTGGAACAGTAGAAGTGAGAAAACTTATGGTTTGAGATAAAGACAGTTTAATAAGTAAAGCAAAAGCCACGCACGCACGCAAAACAAGGAATCCATTCACCACTCCCCATGGGCAGGCAGGTGTTCAGCCATCTCCAGGGAAGCAGGGATCCACCATGTGTAATGGTTTCTTGGGAAGACAGACGCCATCACTCCGAACGTCCCTCCACCCCTTCCTTCCTCCTTCGTCCCAGCTTTATATATCGAGCATGATGTCATATGGTATGGAATATCCCTTTGGCCAGTTTGGGTCAGCTGTCCTGGCTGTGTCCCCTCCCAGCTTCCCAGGCACCCCCAGCCTGCTCGCTGGCAGGCCAGCACGAGAAGCTGGACTGTCCTTGACTGCTTAGCAACAACCCAAAACATCAGCACGTTATCAACATTTTCTCATCCCAAATCCAAAACACAGCTTCTATGAAAAAAATCAACTCTATCCTGGCTGAAACCAGGACAGCTATAAAAGTGAATTGTTTTTAACATGCGGTTTTCCGTACGAATTATTCCAGCACAAATGGCAGAGTAACTGTTTGGAGTCCATCAGTAGCTTTGATGTGCCAGATCTTTAGGACACAGCATTTCTTTCAGACTGATGCTGCTGAAGGTTGCCATAAGGTGTAAGAGTGCGTGACACTCTAGTAGGTGTAGTCAGGAGTGGTAGTCCTCTAAGGTAGGTGGAGTTATCCTAAAAGTTTTCTACATAATGATCTGAAAGTAAAGGAAAGATCTATCAGCTTGAAGTCCATCTGTGCAGAGACTGTGGTAGAAAGCCTGGTACCTGATGAATCAAGCTGCTTGAAATCATGGGCTCTCCTGGCTGTATCTGTTCAGCTTTTTCCATGTGTGCTTGAGCTGTCTCGGGTTCACAGAGCCAAGTGGTTTGAGACAGTTGTATTCAGTGTCTGTAAGGGCAGAGCACAAGTGAAAGCCCATTTCCAGTTTGATCCAGGTTTACTGGCCCGAAGCAATGGTGGCTTTTCAGACTAGGACCACAGTGTGAACCACCGCGGAGGTAGTTTGAGTACTACTGTGAATTACAAAATTACAAACTAACATGACAGGATAATATATGATAGAGCCTTTGAGACCATATCGCAAGGATGTTATAATCAGCAGTTGATTGAGTGTTGAGTATGGGATGAGGGGAGAGAATGGAACCTTATATATCAAGGAAAATTATGCTAGAGAAATTGGGAAAAGGAGATTGGGTTCTTGGTATCTGGAAATGAAACAATAACAAAGGCAAGAAAGGATGATGATCTTGTACACATGGGGAAGGAAAGATGTGAGGAAGCTAGAAAAAGGGCATATTGCACTCTTAAGATGGAAAGAAAGATAAAGTTGCTGTTGAGACAAATATAAAGACAAAAATGGAGAACAGAATTGTTTTAAAAAGAAGAGTAGTAGCTTAAGGGTGTAAGCATTAGGCTGGCATTGAAGAGATATAACTTAGTTCCTACTTCTTGAATGACCTTGGACAAATCCATTAATCTGTCCTTGTCTTGTTCTCTGTCTGTGAATGGATAATAATATTTCTGTATCCCTCAATAAAATTATGAGAATAAACTCATCTGTAGTTGAGGTACTCAGGTACTATTACTGTAGGGTTGTGTAACTGCTGAGGTGGATAGGTTAACCAATCACAGAGGAATTAAACCTGCAGACTACGAAGGAAGAGATAAAAGACTTGGAGGAGAAACTTATTGTGAGTGCTAAAAAGGTTTTATTTTGAAACAACAGGTTAACTCTTTAGTCTTTAACCTGAAAATTGCCCGCAATACAGAAATCTTTTAACTATCTGGGCACCTCAAGGGTAATTTGAGAAGACTTTAGGTAATTTTTCTTTGATTCAAAAAGCTTTTGTTTCCTTGCTTACCCCAAGGTATTGTGTCAAACTATTACTATTGAGTGGCTTGTAGGATTTAATGACAATTTTATGACTAGTCAACTTGCTCTGAATTAAATGCTGACCCTGCTTGAAGCAGGAGATTGGACTAGTTGACCTCCAGAGATCTCTTCCAACCTGAATGATTCTTGTGATTCCATCTAGAAATGGAGAGCGTCTAGTGTCTAAGTACAGTTGTCACCTGCAACCATCCCGATTCACATCTCATTTGCTCTAACATGTGTGTCACAATCTCAATTTTCCCGGAAATACTCTGAATTTCCATCACTGTATGTGAGGCTAACATCATGTTCTATGCTCTATTGTTCTAGTGCCTCTACTTTTATGTGAACATCGCACTTTCAATTCTTCATGTGGGATGTGTATTGGGACTTTGTTTTAAAGCTCTGCATTTCACATGAATTCTCATCCTGAAGATTTTAATAGCATCTCTAGTGGTAGCCCTAGGATGAAACTAACGTCTGAGGTAAAGGCTGGGTGGATCGCTGGTGTCACATGTTATCCACTGCTGAGTGAGGATATCTTTGATGTATAACAGTAGAAGTTACATGACTTTTTTAATGTTATTTTCCAATGTTTTCTTTCCTAAATGCTATTCATAGTTGTTATTAACATCAGCAATGCATTCTATTTTCTACTCCTATATAGAATTACCTCTCTTGAGTGGTAATCTCTGCTGGAAACTATTGTCTCTCATATTTTTCCTGGATAATCCTCTGAACAGTCCATGGGTTATTTACAGCATTGGGAAAGAGAAACAGTGGTCTCTACCAGTGTATCGTCCAAATGGAAATTCTTTTCTCTTAACAATACCGAAAAGTTACTGAGTTGCACTGTTCCTGAAAGGAAGCAGGCTAACTCCACAACACTAAGCTTTTTATGTAGGATTAGTAGGGCAGTATAATGCATAGATTTTAAAACCAGAAAGATCTTTTGTTTTAAATGGTGAATGGGACATTTCTGGTGTAGAAATATTACAAATTTTAATAAAATAAATATTAGTCACCTTATTTAACCTATTTGCTAAACAGAAGCCATCTGGAATCCTAGCAACAAAACAGAGGTCAGCAGAGAATGATTGCTTCATCTTTTTCTGTTTGTTAGTTCAGCGTGTCCCATTATGAAATAGTGTTTTTAAGCTATCTTGTGAGTAGGCCAACGTATGTATGTGTGCAGGAATGATACCAAAAGTCCCCTGCTGAAAGGAAAATAATCCTGTAAAACATCCCAGAATAGCCCTGACACAGCTGAGTGGCTTCAGGCCGTGCTCAGAAGGTGTTCAGAAAGTTGTTTTAAATGTGTTTAGGCAGATGCAGGAGCTAAGCATTGCAGACCCCAACTTACACCAACAGAATGGTTAACAGGTTGTGTTCCTTGCTTGTTTGTTTGTTTATTTGTTGTTGTTGGTGGTTTGGAGGTTTTGTTTTTTATGTTTTGAGACCCTTTATGTTTATTTCCAACACCCTGGAACCTGGAATTTTTTTTTAATTTAGTTTTACGAACCCACTGAAATAGTTTCATATAGATGCTCACAAGAGACAAGAAACAAGTATTTCTATAGACGGTTAAAAAAAATCAGTTCCACAACCCCAGATAAAAGCATGTGCATCAGCATACCTAACCATAAAAAAGCAATACCGTACATCTTTTAGCATTTTCAAAAACTGTGTTATTTTAATGAGCCTGAAATTTACACTCTTGTACTGTGAGAAACCTTAAGAAAGCATTGCAGCTAACTCTAGTCCTCAATATCCAGTAAAGCTACAACTCTTTCAAACCAACTCATTATTCTGACAGAACTGCCTCTGAAATACTTTTGTTTAAGCATACAGTGTATGTATAGTTTGCACAAATCTTAAGCAAAGGTTAAAGTACTATTGTTCTGGTGAGAAACTTCTCACTGATATGGAGGTGAGCTCCTGCTGCTTGTAGTAGTAGAGTTAGGCAACTTCAGTGCCATGTCTAATCTCAGAACTACAGAATTTCTTGAGAAGTAGGATACATCTTGGCCTTTTAGAAAGCTAGGGTGATTTTGAGTGTGTGTTTATGTGGTGTTTATCTATAAATACAAACTTAGGAAGCTTAGGGTAAGTTTTTTAGGAAAGGCTCAATGTTAAGCAAAGTTCATCAATAATATCTAAGATGATGTTTCTCAGCCTTTCAAAGAAAGGTAAGGATGATGAGGTTTAGGGGGAAGGAAGATAAATTTTATTTGTAAGTGAGAACTGCTGAAAAATTGGACAGGTCTGAAGGCAGATTAAACTGCAATGTGGGGCTGGATTTGACAGGGGCCTGTGAATTAAAAGGGTTGAGTTTTGAATTCAGAGTATAATGGAAGTGGAAATTGATTAATAGACTCAAAACAGCAAATGAAAATGAGATTTTGGAATGGCCAGAGAATTGACCTTGGACCATTTTCCTAAGAGCTGGTAAGAAGCAGTGACCAGGATGAGGCAAATATAAAAAAGTAACTTGTGTTTTAAATTTGCAGTGAAAAAAATGTGAAAACTACCTTTATTAACGTTTGCGTGAAACCCTGAATAACATTCTGTGATAACAATGAACAATGCATTCATTAACATGCACATCGCTGAACACACAGCTATTCAGAGTGAGCTCATGCTGTCACAAAGACCTGGTTCTGAATGGGAACCTCATGGTTTCAACAGCTTCCTGGGCAGCCAAGCTTGGCAGACTTTGACTTTTTCCACCTGTTTAGTTGCTGAGTTATTTGGAAATGAAAAATCTAATGGCAAACAGCAGTAAGCTCGAGAGAGTGAAAGGGGATTGTGTTTGAAAATCTGGACAACAGCTCATTGTATCTCTATTTTATTCACTGTACTGGATTCAGAGTGTTCCCTTACTTCCTCCATAGCGTTGCTATGCATTCATCTTGCAGAGTTAGAGGCATCTCACTGGTAAATGCAGTCATCTCCTCCTCTCTCTTTTCCCCTTGTACTTGCCTTACAGTGTGTTCTATCATCAGTGATAGATATCAGGCTTCTAGACTTTGAGTTAACAAGCCTTGCGGTGAAAAGGACTAGCCCCTGTCCCTGGACAGACTGCCATTAGCGTTTGTTAACCTAGCCTGGTGGGGGTTGCCCGTGTTGTGCAGAAAGGTAATTTGTGTTTGCCCTTCCTTTTAACTTGTGGAATTGCTGTTAGTTCATCCCAACTAGTAGTGCTGAAGGAAGCCAAGTGTGTTATTGCAGGCTTCAACATACGCAGTCTGAAGGAACCCTAGGAATTTAGATCTTGTAAGCGGTTTTGCTTGTGACCTTCTAAACCTTTTATTTTTAACCTGGTCTTTGCTAATATGTAGGAACATACCAGACAAATGAAAGGGTAGAGAGGAGTGCATGGTGTGGATTGATTCCATATTTTAGATGATGTATTAAAACTAATTATTCTCAGGCTGGCTTTACTAACAAGTTGATGCCCAATACACTGAAGTCCATGGGAGAACCTCCAATGATGTTAGTGGACTCTGATCAGCCTTCTGAATCTCTTGTTTTTAAATTTGTGTGATAAAAAATTCAGGAATAAAACTCTGAACACTAGTTAGGGATTCAGGATGATGTACATAAAAATAAGAAAATTCCAATATATCCCATTAGAAATGGCATGTTGAGAATTTTCGCAGTTATGAGAATTCTAGGGACTGAGGTGCTAGGTGCACAGCAACTTTATCTTCAGGAATGAAGTTTGTGGCTTATTTCTTTGCACCATAGAGAGATGCCACAGCATGGTGGTTTTGAGTAAGAACTTTTATGCTCTTTCTAGCTGTAGGTGAGTGTCATTTTTAAGGTGTCTCACTGTTCTTGTACATTGCTGTCAGAAATCCCCATCATGAAGAGGATGCTGTTGGGTGTCTGTAAACGTATCATACCTCATCAGCTGTAGAAAAACTGCATGCCAGTGAAAAGTAGAGCTGTGTAACAAGCTAATTGGGGAAATAGTAAACTGTCTTCTATGTTCATTTAACTTAATCATCTCTCTGATTTTTGAAACTGTCAAGGCATATAACAAATTTTATTTCATAGACGTTTTGCTCTCTTCAAAGTATAACTGTTTAAAGATCCACAAGCATACAAAGCATTTTAATAATACCTTGCAGAATGTAGCAGCTTTCCACTTTCCTTGAAATTAGAGAATCTGATACTAATGCCCTTAAATTATGAAGTTCACTTGCCAAAATAACATTCATCCAGTCTGATGGCCAGATATTTCATTAAACTCCCACTGCACAGAGGTTATCTACTAATATCCAGAAGTGAGTACATTAGTGTCTAGGGAAAGAGGTAGACAAGCAAAAGACAATAAATGGATTGAAGCAAACACATGCAGTCCCCTGGAGGGCTGGAGTAGTTAGCAGCTGCTGGAGGGCCTGGATTTAGAGGTGGATATTGAAATGTTTGATATTCAAGCAGATAAAATTAAGTTGAATCAAGTGTGCAGGAGATGAAGGTGAGTTTCAGCATTTGTGCCTAAATTGAATAATGTCAGAAAAGAAAGCTGTGATTTAATAAAGATTTATTTTTTAAAGTTACCTTGACCCCCTCAACTGCATGTGATGCATTCAGCTCTTCAGTGTAGCACGAACATTTATAAGCAATTATTATGAGATTAATGGCTGAATTTCACCAACCGTGTCGTTGCTTTTCTGTTTAATGATAGAACAGAAGTTAATGAAAAATGCATAGTTTTGACATATTGTGCATAAAATATATCAGTTTGGGAGATAGGAATTAAGCATGGTTTTCCTTTGAATCTATTGTGGGTAATATTGGCGGGAAGAATTTAGGAGCTATGGGATGGTGTTAAAGAACACAACTAGCAGTGAGATTCAGAATTTGTGAATTTGGGAAAACTGCTTTAGTTCTGAGTGATAGGCTCATATCGTTGTCTCTGTACAGTGCTAAATGCACGTTTTGCAATATGTGTTGTAAAATACACAATTTCTGTCTTCTCTAACTTTGAAACTCGTGTTCTATAAGTGTATAGGAAAAGTTAGACTGCATAAATTCCGCATCATGGTTGCTAGGAGTTACAAGCACATTTGTGAGTCTTCAGGAACTTCTAAAAAGTTGAAGTTGCAACTTCAGTATATCTCGAAGTCAGAAATCATAGCATTTTCCAGAGCTGCTGCTTGAAGGCTGGGATTGCACTGGCTCCTCGGGCTCCAGCTCACAGCAAGTGACAACAAAAAAGCTCTTAGCTGACTTTCTTGAAGTTTCCTATACCAGGTCTAGAATGTCCTTATGCAGGTATCTCCGGTGTGGTTTGTGGGTGTCTACCAACTACTGGTTAGAAACACTACACATCATATAATGATTTTTCATTTGAAGCAGTTATGCACCAGCTCTCTGCAGAAATCTGTGTTACATTCAGAGCACAAGGAGAATATGCAGAGTTTTATTATTATTTTAAGTTGACCAAAAGTGGATCAAAAGCTCATTGTTTCAAAGCATTTAGAGAGAATACATTTTTTCAATTAATGTGGATTGATAAGTCTCCAGAATCTCTGAGGATTATTTCAGAAACATCTTTTTCTTTTATGCTGACCTTCTGCTATTAACTTAGAGCAAAGCTTAAAATCAGTATTTAACATTTAATGGAAGGAACAAACTGATTCTGCAGTTTAACTCAACATTTGCAGTAAGATGACTTGTACCCTAATGGCTTGTAATTAATTTTTCTGAAAATCATATTTATGATAGTCTGCAGATTCAAGGCTTTATCTAATACATAATGTTCATTTTGAGCCTTTAATTGCATTTAAATTAAAATTGGCTTAGCAGGAAGATGAATTGTGGGAATGCATCAAACCACTCAGCATGTCCTGAAGATGTGAGCCTGAAAATGCAATTTGGTGGAGATGTGCAGAATCATTTGGAGTTCATTAATTTTTATTGCACAGGTAGTTTTACTAAAGTAGGTTATTTTCTTTGAAATTTATATTTATGTTTATGTCAATAGCTGAATATTGTATTAAGCTATACATCTATTAGAGTTTATTAAGCCAGTCTAATGGGGGTTGTTCATGTTCTATAGAGAGGTAATTTGTGTTTGCCCTTCCTTTTAATTTGGGGAGCTGCATTTAGTTCAGCTGAACTACTACAAGTGTCCATCGTGCCAAAAGGAGTCAAACAGGTGTCACGGGAGGTTTCTGTGTATGCAGTCTTAAAGAATCCTGGGGGTTTTGATCTTGTAAGCGGTTTTGCTTCTGACCTTCTAAACCTTTTTACTCTGAATAATCTATTTTTTTTTCCATGTTGCTGAGGTTCTGACCCAGCCACTGGAATGAAGGGTTATTGATGTGTAACTCAGTTTTGTGGCTTAATGTGGTGCACTTTGTCCAGCCAGCTTGTAAGTGATCCTTTAAATTGCAGATGCTGCTGAGGTTATACAATTTAATTATAATGTCACTTTACAATTATAAAGAAAAAAAGGCCTTTTGCATTGCTTAATGAATACAAATTGTGCACAAGTTGAAAATACAAAAGAATAAAAATTAACATTTGTCCTTCTTGCCAAAGTATTTACATTTTTACAACCGATAAGTAGCACAATAATTCCATTACCTATATCCATTAAACATTTGTGCTTTTCATTTAGTGATTTGTATACAGTAGTTATTAATAAAATGAAACTGTCAGCGTTCGCTGCTTTTGCCCATCCTCTCCGTACCCTTTTTTATTCCGTTGCAGACAGAGTAATTAGAGGTTGAAAACGCTATGTGCAAATGCCTGTTACAAGGATTAAATTATATAATCATGGTAATGATTTTCCTTAAAACTCTTACTGCCAACTGTAACATTTTTCACTTCACCAGGTTTTTTTGTGCTGTCGTATTTTATGAGAAAGTGGAAATATTTCTCCGTTCTGACAATCTGCTGCAAGTTACTAGTTTGTGGTCAGATATGATGGAAGCCCATATTCATTTAATACTCGCCAATCAGAACTTGACAGAGGTATTGCTTATTTTCTCATTTCATCACTGAAGCATGCCGGTGTAGTTTAGTCCCTAATTACTCTCAGACTGAGACGTTCCAAATATTCCCATGGTGGTAATATTTTTCTGCCTGGATGAGTCATTACGTTGTTTGGCAGACTGAAACACCAGCCTTTCCTTGTTGGAACACTACCCCTCATGTAGCACCACATCTTTTCCTCACTGCTGTCTGTTCCACGACTTTCATCCTGCTGTGACATTTCAAGCTGTACTGTACGAAAGCACATTTGCCTTCCTTCTATCTGACTGATTGGACCGGTGCCAGCTCTTTCTTCAGGGCCAAGGACAGGAGACTGGGATAGTCTGAATAGAACCGCTTAATGATCTAATGGAGCGGTGGCTCTCTCCCGCTGAGAGATAGGGCTTATTTGTTTGCTGGTTAGAGAAAAGGTCAGGGAAATCCTTTTCAACAAAGGCTGTGACAGTGAGAATGTGCAATACCACACATTCCTGGGGTTTGCATAACTTCATACATCAGGTGTTCCCCTCATGTTAAAAATCCTTTTCTGTTTTCATGTCAATTTTCAATATCCTGCAGATGGCAGAGAGATGAAAGTGATGAATTCTACAACTTGGTAGTATAAAGCCAAATGTTGTTCCTCCTGATAGAAGGAGACTTCGTACTAGGAGTTTGACACCAGGGAAGGTAGTGCAGAGCGCTAGCTGTATTTCGTAAAGGTGGCTGGTTTTCCTGGTCGTTGTTGTGAAGCCTATTGGGTATATGACTTCTAATGGCTTTATGCTTAACAAGGCTGTAAACATAGTTTGCATATTTTCCCACCAGTCCCACAAGGACTGCTATTCCAATTTGGTCAGTCAAGTTAATTCAGGCTAGACTTTCCACAGCAGCTGAGAAACAGCACGCTTTGGGAGGTGGGAGATGTGTGTGCACGGCGGTGCTGCCGTGGCTCGTGACATTGCCCACGGTGTTGCATCAAGCGAGGATTTGGCGGGGTTTGGGGCAGACCTGTCCGGGTTTCCTCAAAGGAGGCTGAAGAAGGGGGGGGGGGGGGAAGCGATGTGAGAGGAGCAGCAGAGGCTGGCTCTGTGCCACCGGAAGATCCCCGTGCAAGTAAGTGACCTCACTTGGCCAGTGGCGCTGGCTTCGTGCCCGGAACGCGTGCGTGATGCAGCTCAAAGCAGCCACAACGCACCCCAAGATCTGGGCCACCGGGGTTTTTATTCCATGCTTCAAAGCCGCCGTTTGTTTAAGGGGCACAGTAAGACCTCTGAACTGGATTTTTTTTTTTCCCCATAAATGTGTTTTTTTTTTCCTCCAGTGGAGTTTTATGTAATTCCAGAGAGGACTCCAAGTGAAATAGATTAAAAAACAAGCCATTTTTTTCCTTTTACGTTATCTCCCTGGTTTCTTTACTTTTCTCCTAGGCACTTCTGAAAGCTATTTCTGCTCAGATAGCTTTCACCGTGCCTCACTTCTTGTTTGTTTCTGCGAGGCTTTCGCACAGAGACAGGAAAGAGAGAAGCCATTCTTAAAATAGGAGCATATGGTTTTAAGAACCACAGAAATTGGCAAGTGGGGCTCAGGGGTTGATTTAGCACCTGACAGTGCTTTTTTTGTTTGTTTTTGTTTTGCTTTTTGTTTTGTTTTTAATTGACTAGATTTCAAGTTGACAGTAGCTATTTTAACAAAATAACTGTAGGTTGTTATTTCTAATGTAGCTGAAGTTTAGCAGGAAACACTGGAGTCGGCAGTGCCATAAAAGAACACACAGAATGTTCTGATTATAAAACCAATATTCATAATCCATGCTGAAGTTTTCAAATACATGCTTTTGCTGCTATTGATGGGATCCCAGGAGATGGAATCTGAACCCCTGAGGTTATCTCCTGAGTAAAGACGATTTAAAGATAAACAAATCCACATAAAATGATTCTGATAACATCTTCATAGATTAGGAATAAGATGCTTGCTATAGTGTTAGACTATCTGTCAACTTGTCAGAATTTTTATTTTTGAAGTAGAAAGACTAGGTGAATTTAAGTTACACTGTGTAGCAAAATATTAGGAGTACTAAAAACCCAACAAGCAACAACAAGAATTAATTAATAAAATATTTACGAGACAGTAAATAAACGCGTGTGTGGGGAGGGAAGTAAAAGAGAAGGCAGGTCCCTCCACGTCACGGTTGAACTGCAGTGGAGGTGGAATGTGGGATGCTTGCAGTCTGCTCACTCAACTGTATTTGACTAGGGCCGTCATCCCCTCAGCTTTCACAAGCACTGAATGTGTCAAAAATCTTTCAGGGAAAGTGTAAATTTTAACCAGCCTACTTCTGGTTCATATTTAATGTGGTTTTAAAATGCTTAAATCATATCAATTCAAGGTATTTCTTCATCAGGTTTCGTGGAGGTTAGCATAAATCAACAAGGTAGTTCAATGTGTGAGTATGTGTTAATTACGATAGGGGTACAGCGCTGATTTGATAGAATTTGTCTCATTTAGCCCTACTTGAATTAAGGGTTTATAATGTGTGCATGCCGTGCATTTTTATATGATGATGGCTCTGTTTAAGGGCAGATTTTGACCTAACTTCCAGTGCTGCCAGATTAATCTAGAGGTATCTGTGCCTGTCCCAAAATTGTCTGAGAACAAACGAGTTTCACCCATTCAGCCACTAGAAAGTGGATTATAGTTTTTGTATTATTCTGGTTTCTTGTGTTACAAGCTCTGCGTCAAAGGAACTAATGGATCTGTAATATTTTAATTTTTGGAATGCCTGTCATGCTGATACATAGGTTTGTGCGTGTATAATACCAGCTTCTTAACTAAAATTTCATCCTGAATTGTAATACCAGAATTCAGTGTAATCCCTTCCTGAAACGAGTCATCCTTTTCTTACCATTTTGCTATCACTGCCTATTAGTGACAATTAAGCAGGGAGAAGTCTGATCTTAAGTATCTGGATTAAACTTTGACATGGGAGAGGACTGACCAAGAAAGGCTACATAGCTGTCCTAAGATCACCCACGCAATGCAGGTGCAGCAGTTGTCCTCAAACAGCCAACAGCCAGTTGTCTTGCAGACAATAGTCTCATCGTGTGACATGCCCTAAATTTTTGAATCTTCTTATTTTCAGAATGCAGTGTCAGACTTCTAAGGTGGGCTTTTTAGAGTTGGTGGTGGGTTTTTTTTTTTTTTTCTTCCCCCCGCCTTTAATCTAGGATAAGAGTCTGACATTATTATTAAAGAGCCTGGTAAAACTGCACATATTGAAGAACAGATTCTGTAGTAGTAGTAGTAGCTGGCAGAAATGTTAAGTGCTTTTCACAGTCAACATTCAAACAGATTATCAGATGGCATATTTCACCCTGTTGTTACTTTAAATGAAGTGACCATGAAATCAACAAATCTGCTGTCAGGTGCCTGTCACGAAGATAGTTCTCCCTGTCACACAATGCCTCACATAACAGGTAATGTGTTTTTAAGAATCAGTCCTGTGTCACCTCATCAAGTCCTTGTTAAAAGATGAAATAAGACGGATGGTGTTGTCTCCCATGGAGTTGACTGAAATTCAGTAAAAAGCAACGCGTGTTATAAAAAAAAAATATGAAGAGGGAAGTAACGCAGGTGCCAGTAAGATGCCTCTGACTGTGCCATTACTGCTTTCTCCTTTGTCTTGAGAACTATTATTCACTTTTTCCTCCTTATTCCTTTCTAGGCTGAAAATTAATTGGGTCAAGTTTAAATTCTGTGATAAGGACAGGAAGAATTAATCCTCAGTCATCAAACAAATGAGAACTCAGAGCGGTGTTGTGCCAATAGCTACACGTTCACTTGGAATGGTTAAGACCTGCTTCCGTGCCTAACAGAGATGACACTCATAATTAAGTTATGAGGTGTTGCTAACAATAATTTTGTTCAGGATTCTTAAGTTTAATCATTAAATTCAGGGCCAGGGATAAACTAAAATTACCATATTCAGTTTCTCTCTGTATACATTCATAACAGTTCTCCCAAACAAAATAGATTTTTGTTTTGTTCATGAAATTTTAATTATAGCATCATTCTCGGCTTCTCAGTGTAAGGAACTGTCAGCCAGCTTGAACTCTGCTGAGACAGATGCTGCAGGGTTTTTTTTTTAATTTTGTTTTGACTTTTCAGACTCACCATTTTTGATAAAAAATAAAAATAGGGAGGGAAGTCACCTTAGTGATATATGGACATCTGTTCCTGTAATTTGTTCTTTCATGGCTAGGTTGTGACTAGCATTAGTATATTCAGGCCAGTATGAAAAAAAAAAACCAAAAACAACCAAACTTTCCTTGCTACAGCTAAATGGAGTTTGAAGATTTTTTTCCAAGTAAAAGGCCGGGTTAGAGATGTTGCTTATATAAGCAAGAAAGGGGCAGGAGGTGCAAAGATTAGCCTGCTTCCTCTGTGCTGGCCAGCCAAGCTGGTTGACTGTGAAGGTCCTGCAGCACCTGCTAGTAATTCTTGCAAACTTCTTCCAGCAGTGTGAAGAGGGAGGGCAGGGCACCGTGCTTCTGAGAGGTGACTGAGGCACTCAAGGCTGTGTTTTAGGTGTAGCATAGATCGTGATTTCAGGGTGAATTTGAATTGGATGTGTAACAGTGCAGCACCAACTGCTCTAAGAAAATTGATACTGAAGCCAATGGAAAAAATGAGTCAGACACACAGGCAGCCAAGATGGCACTGCTTGAAACTTGTGTCTTGTGAGACAAGTTTTTACCTGGTTTACAATAAGCCAATTCTTTCAGAGTGTCTGTGCTTTTCGTGTAATTCGTGACTGTTGTAAAGTATGTATTTGATCGGGTGTTTGAACCAACCACATGATTGCCACTTTTACTTTCCTGCAAATTACCTGGATACTTTTTAAATGCATTTTGAGTGTTATTTCCTTTTTTCAAATGCACTGGGGTGTGAGACATTGAGGATACTGAGGTGCCATTTCAGAGCAACTTCAAAGAATCATGGGCTGGGATTACATGCAGAAACTGCAGATGGGTTACAGGAAAGCTAAGATAAGGAGAAACATGCTAAACCTTTACTTGGGTTGATACTTGGCAACACTTTTCAGTGCATTTCTCTGCCTACTTAAGCTTTTGTCATGATGTAGGAGCGGAGAAGTGATGTCTTTTGGATTAGAAGCAGAGATGATGCAGAAAGAGCAAGAAGTGTTAACGATGTTTTATGTACTGGCTTCTCTTATGCTCCATATGGGCAAATGGTGCCACTTTGCTATATTAAAACTGGAGGCAGAGCCCAGCCAAATCTTGCATCATGATTATTAATTTTGCTTATTGACAAAGCCAAAAGGAGGTTAGAGCTGTTGGATACCTTTTCAGTAGTGCCACAAATGATTTTACCCACATAGTTTATTGTTGCTGTTCTTGTTTTGGCAGAGAAATAACCACAGCTCCATTTGAAAATGAGCATACATTTGAACAAAAAAGAATAAGTCTGGGACCAGGTTGATCCTCGTCCTTGGCCAAACTTCTGTTTTTGAAATGCATGAGAGGAAATGAGTAGAAGACAGTTTCACGGACACCAAGGAAGTCAATCCTACAGACTACTGTGAGCACAAACCTGTGCAGAAATGGAATGAGTAAAACCCATACCTTCCCCACCCAAGAATAAGTTAGATGCCTGTAGACATCACACAGATTTGAAACAGTTCTGTGTGTTTTAGAAATCATAGTAGGATTTTATAGCTCTTCCCCATGTAAGTGTCACTGGAGACCAGATATAGAGTTGTACACGGGTATAGGATATATAGGACCTGAAAAAGCAGGGAAGATAGTGGGGAGACTGGAGAAGTCTTCTACTGATCTAAATATGACAAATCAGGGGATTTGGTTATAAAGTTTAAGCGGCAGGAATATGGAATTTTATTCTAGTAAAAGTCACGTAGCTTGGAGAGAGATTGCTTCTGGATGTGATTCAGTACGCTCTTCACATATCTCTGAAATGTGGAGCTAAACATAATGAAAACCATTCCAAGGTCCTCTATTTTTGCCTGCCACTGAAAAATACTGGAATATTTACTACCTTCTTATTTCTGATGGGAGGACTTCTGAGATCTCCAGGCAGTGACACTGGGAGCTCTTAGCTGAAGACCCAAGTCCGGCTGCCTGCAGCTGCAGTTACAGAGGGTGATCGCATTCCTCGCTTTGTTCCTGGTTACACGCTTCTGCCGCCTTCGTTGTGCCGGTGTGAGCGCGTGATGGCATGGTGAGCAGATCAGCTAACCAGTCCAGCTGAAGACTAACCCAGAGAAACAATTCCTGCCCCCTTAATCCCCCAGCATGGCTCGCTGCACAGATGTACACGTGCTGGTGCTGGCACAAGGTGGGAGGTAGAAGCAGAGCCCAGTCATCGTCAGGATGGTGAGGCTTCCTTTTTCAGTAGTTTTAAAGTGATGACAGCTGTATATACGTAGGGGAAAAGAAGACGACAGTCCTGAGAAACCCTGGTTCTTATTGTCTAGTGCCTTTGTTTTCCTCATAATTTTTCCAAACGTGCTGTGTGCTTAGCCCTCTGGATGATCATTCCACAAGAAAAACTGAGAAACGCATTCAGTAAGATTTTCATTTAGTTCAAGCATTCAACAAGCACGCTAAGTAACACAGCCACAGATTTTTTCTTTGCACTTCTATCACAAACTGTATTTGAAGTTTCCCATGCTAGAAGCCTGTTACTAAGGACCAATACAGAAGTATGGCTAATTATTTCCAAAATTGCCGGGCAGGAATTTTAACGAAGCGTTTTAAAGCTGAAGCCGATCTCTAACTTTTAGAGTCGAGGATCATGTGGAGTGTTATCTCTGAAGGATCACTCGCCATTCCCTGCTCTGGAAATTTTATATCTGAATGATCTGGCGTCGCCTAACGATGGGGTCAGGATACTGAGGTGGATGTTCTGTTCTACTATGCTAGTCCCAATGCAAGGCATATTTTCAGAGAACCTGCATGCATCAAGTTCTGTTTCTTAGACACTGCTAGGCAGGTATTCATGTTAATTTGGGTGCAGTGCTTCCCGAGGGTGTACCAGGAAGACCAGCAATCTTTAAAGAAAATGTGCATTGAAATATCCAGATAAATTTATTACAGGGATTATGAGCATACTTTTACCTTATCTTAGCATACTTTGTGGCGACTACAACTCTGAAGCTATTACCAGGCCAAAGTTTTAGTTTGAACAGTTTGCACTTCCATAGGTGTCTCGAGAGAGCTCCGTTAGGTTTCTTCCAGCTTCTTTTCCTTTGTGCACCTACACACGCTCTAGGGAAAGAGGCAGAGTATGTCTATGTTGGACTTTCAACTTGCTTCTGGACGTGAGCGTACAGTGAGCTTCTCAACAGTCCTTGGTTAGACTGCTCTCAAAGCTCAGAAACTAGCTTAGGTAACTCCTCAATATAGAACTGCCGTATAAATATGCTGTCTGGATTAGAATTGTTTGGTGCTAGTTGGTAGTATAAACAATGTGGTCCTCGGATAACAGTTGCTGTTGAACTTCTGTTTCTGAAGTGGCATTATGTTACATTTGGAGTCTCACAATGCCTACAGTTTCCACATCCTTAGCTGGCATTTCTGTATGTGGAAGTTCATATCCTTCCACAGTGGCTGAGATGCTTTTCAGTACAGTGAATTGTTTTCTTACAAAGGCTGGTCTTGATGCAGCAGTAAAGTCTTGTAATGCATGGAGATCAGATTAAATACACATGAATTATTATCTCTATTGGATTTATCTCTCAAAGTCTCATTCTCATCTTCTGCAAAATATTCTTGACTGAAGAAACTCAGATCCAGAAACAATCTATCATGTGAATCCCCTGATTATAATACGGATTGATATTCAACTTCTTGCACAGTTCAACCTAATGCCCTAGCATACTGGTTTATTGAATCACAGCGCTGGCTAAATTGATCTTCTGAAAGTAAAATTCAGTTGGAATAATCTTATAGATACAAAACTATTTATTATCGGGTTTTTTTCACCTAGTTTTACTTTTAATTAACTGCTTGGAATTACTTATGCTTCATAGGCTGCTTATTTTGGCCTACAGGGTTAGGATTTACAGAGGACTAGAAAAATGTTTCAGTTTTTTTAAAGTGGTTTGACCTTTTTTCTCTTTCTAATAAGAAGGCTTTCTACATTCAGATATTTTTCAGTTCTTGCAAACTGAAATAGCTATCATAGATTTCAGTCTGGAACTCAGTATCTCTATAGTCTGTGATCTAATAATACTTTATTTACTTGAGTATTTCTTTAGTTCACACTTGATGCTGCTTGTGCAGTAATGCATCCTTTCCCCCTCAACTATCACATGTAATTTCCTGAACTCTTATTCAAAATCTATAGAGGTACTAAAGTTTCCAGTGTATAGCCCTAGGAGCAGCTGTTTTATTTTGCTGATTTAAGGTATTTTATTTTTTCCTGCCTCTTCTTTCTCACACTTTCAAGTTCAAAAGAAGCATGTATGCTATCAGACTGAATGAAGTGTTATGCCGGAAGAGTTAGATTTACACAAAAGTGCTGGCAGAAAGGTAAATAGTGTAACAATAAAAATATTAGCTAGAGACAACTTACTATGGAGGAAAGTCAGATCTATGCAGATATTTTCACACGTGGGAATATCAAAAGTTAGTGCCTGTTAGGATTTTCAAAGCATCCATGTGTTTTTGAAGCTTTGTTGGAATCCTGTTCTCTATTTTTAGTCCCCTAATTTACTCTAAAAATCTGGTCTAATTGTGTGCTCTTGGAAAATTAGGCAAAGTTATTTAAATAACGGAAGCAATCTACCTCATGAATCTCAAAAGCTTGCTGCTTTTTCTTGATGTACATCCACTGGAACCAATTAGAGATCTATCTTTTCGTAGATATGGCTGTAATTGGACAAACAAAGGATTTAAGATGGTCCCAATGATTTCATGGGGCATTGGATGAGGTCCACAGTCTTAGATATTTAGCAGAGCCTTAAAAACAATTTTGGCTTGATTTAGGGCCAATCCTTAAAAGCTTTAGAAGTCAAGTTCAGTTCAAATAGTTGGTTTGTACCAAAGTATGGAATTCTGTCATTTTATTTCATCATAGCAATGTTTCACTGCTGCTAGTCCTGTGCTCCAGAGCACTTTCTTCATTCACACTTATCATCATATGGATGAAAAAACAATATTGTGAATACTAAACTGAGAGGTTTTTTTTTTGCTATGTCTGTTGAAGGCATTGTGAGAATTATTTCTTAATTCTAAAAAGAATCAATCCGCATTCTAAAATGTGGTAGAACAATTGAATTGCATTACTATCTGGATACCTTACATCCTTCACAAAATGCATGGTTAGCCTTAGGAACTTGCAGTGACATGATAGTATTGAATCCAAGGCTACAACTGTCTAACATAAAAAGTAAAAGTATTCAGATTCCTAATGCTGTGTTAATAATACCAACATCAAGTGAGCTAACAGGCAAAAAAATAGATCACTTTGGAAGATACACATACATACAGGTTTTCACTTAAGACCTTAATTATTGTAAATAGAAAATTATAGCTGATGTTATCTGCCGCGTAACTACTTAATCTTGGATTTTTCCTCTTTCTCCGGAGCATCTCCTGCTGGCCCACGATGTCCGCAGACAGATTATAGAACACATTCATTTTATCCAGTCTGAGCTTTCTTTGCTGCTGTTGTGCCATGATTTTTGTTCATTTTTACTAACAGGAGTCATGCAAGATACTGAGAGGACAATTTTCTGTATTTTATTTTCTACTTCCATTTTCTTTGCTTTAAAACGGTCAGATCAATTTAAACTTGATTTAAGTGAAACACTCTGCAGCTCACACTCAGCAAGTATTCAACCCAAAAGCAAACATTTACAGATGCACTGATGTAACATGCCCCCCCCAAAGCACATAATGGGGGTACTGTTCAAGCGCTGTCCCGCAGGCACCAGTGTACTGCACAGTACATGTATTCACTGTAGGGGCTCTGATCTACATATGCAATAGTTTCTGTATGCTGTTTCTATCAGCACAGGAAAAAAAATCAAGGAAAAAAGAATGAGGGAAAGCCTTCAAATGTGAAGTTATTTAGCTTTTCTCTCCTACAGAAGAGGCTCATAACCTGATTTTATTTCTGAAAAGACTTCTAAAAAATCGCTAAATGAAGTGACTGGGCATGTCTGAGGGAGGAAGGAGAGCAAGGCCTGTGGAGATGAAACCAATCTGCTGATGCAGAGTCCTGCCACGGGGGTTTTCCCCTGAAAGGCGTTAACACAGACACGGTGGTTTGGTAAGAACCAAGAGCAGAGTCACACTAAAGACCATAAATGACAGTAGCCAAGGGAGGTAAGTAATCACAAACTGTATTGAATTAAGAAAAACTGAATAGCTAAATATACAAGGAGGCGGGCGGATCAAAGCTAATAGCAAAACCTCTGAAAACGGGCTAGGCATCGGGCTTTGATCCGCCCGCCTCCTTGTATATACATGTAATCTTGGAACTTGATTGAATATTCCCACTCTGATTTTGTAATTAAAACATCATTTATACTGAGAATAATTAAGACAACTGTACATTTGATTTTAAAATCAGTTTTGAGTATTGTGCCTTGTCAAGCTACAAGAATGGTTCCTGCAGCTTTACAACTTAGCATTAAGAGGCAGACAGTGACCGCAGGCACCTGAGTGGAAGGTTTGACAGTTTGATAAATTAGGAATGACACTTGCCAAAATGGCTGTCCTTCCCTCAGCCTGCCAGTGGAGCATTTACACACTGTTAATTGAATTGGCAATTTGTGTAACAGTACCTGCCCCTGAGCTTTTGTAATGCTGGAGCTGCCATTTAGCTCTGATAATCCAGGACTTGGGAATAAGGACGAAAAGCTTCACATGATATTATTGCAGATTTAAAATGACAGTTGGGGACCTTGTTGCCAATTTCCCATTAAATGAGAAATAATTAACAATAGCAATAACAAAGTCTTATAAAGCTGGAAAGTTAAATTGACTTTTCAGCAGTAGTAAGGTTTGAAATTGCTTCTAGTGTGATTATCAGATTGCCCTTTCAGTATTATATACCCTAAATAGTATCATCTGATGGTCCGAATAGGCAATGTTTTCAAAGCCACCCTGTTTTATTAGTGTTAGACTCTTCTGATTTATCTGTGGTGGGTTTTTTTAATTTCTTCTTGCCATGTAAAAATTGAGTTATGTTATAATATTTCATACAGATAAAGAACTTAATGAAATATTAAATATTCTGATTTCTGTGCTTATCAGTAATTGAGTGACAGCAGAAACAAAATTTTCAGCCATAGATGAATATTGTTAATTATGAGGTTGCTTTTTATAGTTGTACTTGCAGTTGATAGCTTCACTGTCTTTCCCTAAATGTCTGTAGTGTACCTAATGCCATCATCTGAAATTACAATTTATCAGCAAACTATTATTTTTCTCTCAGGCTTCTTATGTTTTGATAATCTCTGTGAATATGTGCTAATGATTTGATGTCCAAATATCATAGTCACCAAAACCCATGTAAGAATTAGCCACCAAAGACCAAAGTCTCTGCTATCTTAAGGATAAAAAAGCAAAAAACAAACAAACAAAACAAACCAAAACAAAAATCAAATATTTAAAAGCTGGCACATTTGCTGCATATCAGAAGGCTAACTTCCCTATGCAGACTTGCAGCTCTTATTCTTGCCCCAAGATTTATGACTCGCGGACTTAAAGTGATGTACTGAAGAGCAGGTGGAGCTACTTTCCCAAGATGGGTCATTCCTGTCACAAGAATACTTATGCATTCATAAGATGCCATAAGTACTAGATGAAGCACAGAACAGTCTGATCCATTTCCTACATAATAAATAGTCTAAGACAGTACAGGTTTAATAATTTGCATGCTTGAAAATATCTTTTAATCTGACTACTCTCATATTAGGGCTGAGTACAGCTATGTACTGGGCAAGGACTGAAATACACGCTCCCCAAAGACGACTGACAAATCAGAGGGGGATGCAGAATAGAATGATCCCACTCAAAAGGCCTACATTAGCAATAAGTCATATTTGTTTTTTAATATTATGCTAGTCGTATAGTGGCTGTAGACTTGCATAGGGGATGAAAGTAGAAATATGAAAGGGGGCAAAGAAAAGGAGAGGTGAGCAAAGACAAGCTCATGTGGAGTAAAGAAGCAGCAGGATTCATGATGAAGCTTACAGTTCAAACATTTGCGCAGAAGGTGATATTTTTCTTGCTTCTGTAACTGGTGAAAAGCAATTGATCTTAGAGAATTCTGTTCTAGAGAAGGAGTTCAGTTAGAGGTAAGCCCATATAAAATTTTGGATGGGGTCCAGCTTAGAAGGAAAGTGTACAAGTCGGGCACTGGAAGGAGTACAGAGGGGATGCAGAAAGGCACCGGTTACCGTTTGGGTGGGAGCAGGGTGCCGTGCAGCCTGCTACCGTAGCCAGTGCTAAGACAAAGAGGAATGGCCAACAGTTCCAGCCCCAGTGGCAGACTCATGCCGTGCATGGGTGCTCTTTGCAAAGGAGAGGCAGGTTTGTCAGAGAACATGCGAGGGAATGAAGCAAACAAGGAGATAACAGGGAACGGGAGTTAGGGCACGCTATTGTATGCGCTGTTGAAGGTGGAAAGGAGAAATTAGTTTCTGTTGAATTGAAGGCAAAGTTGGGGTAGGAATTTATGACGGTGGATGAGGAACTAGAAAATAGGCTTCTGGATGTCCTACCAAGAAAAGCTTTAACTGATTGCTTTTTTTCCTCTACCAAGCTCTTCCAGCAAGACGCAAGGAAAGGAGGGAGGAAGGAAGTAGCTGTGACTGAATTGTAAGGTGTGATTGCAGGTACTGCAAGTCCCACAATATTTGTGGGAAACTATTTCCAGCAATTTGAAGTTTCATAGAATACTAGTTCATGCAGTCCAGAAATTCTGGATCTGTAATTTTTAAAAATTATTCGTTACCTGGCTAAATATAGTACCTTTTTGGAGTGGGAAAGAAAGATCATCTTATGGTCTTATCACTTCAGACCACAGTCTGAGGCATGATGCTGGGAAGGCTTTGTTATATGTTCTGACAAGTTCTTTGTGTGATTCAGTTGGGTTAAACCTCGGGTTTCGTGTTTGTAGTACGTGACAATGAAAATGATCCCTTTGAAAGTTTTCTTATGTTGAATTCTTCCAGAGTTTTAAAAGCGTACTTATCTCTAATAGGTTTACAAAGCTCTTATTTTTTTTTCTTTTCTTTTAATATTAGGGCATTGCATTTTTACATAGGTTGTGATCCAAACTAAAAAGAAGTTTGCAATACAAATTAGTTTTATTCAAACATTATTAAATGTTGTCAAGTTACTAGAAACTCGTGTAAGTAGGCATCAATTTCCAGGGCCCTTCATGACATGTGGAACTCTGTTGCAGATTTACACATGTAGCAGAGAAGGGAATACAGGTACACTGGACAAAACTGGTTTACTTGTCTGTGGTTTTGAAAGTTAGTGTGTTGCTGTTGACAAATTAAAACACAAATAATAGTGTCTCTCACTACCATCTTTTTTTTAATGTATAAAGGAGAGAGAAACAGGGGGGGAACCCTACTGTAACAGACACCATGTTCCAGAAACATGGTATAAATTCTGTAATACCTTTAAGTGTATTCCCAGAACTGGGTTACTATACTGCTTATGTACCCATTTCTGATAGAGGATTTTAAGTCCTTTCCAAGTCTGCTTCTGGAATTTCTCTCCTTATTACGTACTGTTTCTCAGTTTATACTATACATCTATTATCCTAGGATAATTATACTAAATAAAGGCATAGCAATACATGTGTTGATGAGGAATTTCCTTTCTTTGAAACACTAAGGATCAAAATTGCCTCTTATCTCAGGGGAAAGCTCAGTAGATAAGTTGTAGAGGGCACCCAAAAGGTCAGCAAATTAGACTGTGTTGGTCCGTGCTGGAGGGAACGCATTTGGGGAGTAGCTATCTCCGGGATTCTCTTCCTTCCGTTAGCTGTCAGCTGAGTGTTCTGTGTATTCCTCTTACTGCAAGGTAAGAGTTTGAGAAGTAGTCAAAGCACATGTTATAAAGAACTACCTAGGTAAAAAATAAAGTACCTCACATAGCACCGAAAGCTGATGCAGAATGGGATTGTTTCTCTGACTACAGAAAAGCCTCCTAAGGAACTGCTAGCTGTGTTCCACAATAGCTTCGATCTTCTGGTCCTCTTCTAGGGTTTATGAAATTCTTAAGTGTCCACTGTCAAAACATCAGAAAGTCTGAAGACCATGGCTGTGCTTGGTCTCTTTTCTAGAAGCTGGTCTCTTCCTTCTTCAATGGCCTTCTGTCCCCCAACTTAATTCTAAAATTCCTCACCCATTTAAAAGCAACAGTATACAAGACTTTGTGTTGCAGCTATCCCCCCACTCCAGACACGTGCTTGGTTCCAACGAGCTTATCTTTGTCCCTTCCTCCTGGCTTTTCAGAGTTTGGTGGAAAGCAGGTTCACTTTGTGTTGTCTTCATGTCTTTCTAAAACTCACCTCAGAGCTTTTTCTCTTTACTCTTATTATAGGATTTCACGAGTGCCAGGAGCAGCCTGTTAATTTATTTTGTTTTCTGGTTAATTTTCACTTAGGACTCAGCAAAACACAAAACAATTATCTCTAATGCTCAGTATAGAATAATTTAATACTTGGACAGATAATTTCATATTTGCCTGGTCCTAACCGAAAAAGACAGAAAACCTCCCCATACCCCATTTTCACTGTGCTTGTTTATGCCTCCCTGGGAAGAGGCTGGAGACTCCCTGGGGAAGCTAGCTTCACAGTTTGAGCTACATAGTCTTATGACTGGCTCTTACCCTATGAAGCGTGGTGTAAAACATGAAGGACTCCACGTATACATTATTTATTGTGTAAGAATAATTGGTGAAGGTGGTTGCAAGACAAAGAGGATTGCAGAAGTTCTGGACAGATTTAAATACATGTGTTTATGTGATTTTGTGAAGAGTCTAACGAGTGTTATCTTTGGTGAAAACGTTAAATATGTCTGTTCAGGACTCACTGTTTTCCTGTACTTACCTTAATTTTTATATCAGCTAATGAGAGAAACTGCTAGGCTTGCAAACTAAAGAGCAATTAAAAAAATCTGTTTTTTAGTCCTATCACATAACTATTACTGATATTTGGTGTCTGGTGAAATCTTCCACAGTGTGTTTGCAGGAGCTTATAAGGGAATTTATAACACCAATTGTTATTTTATGCCCACTTTTCTTGCAGAATTGTGTATGTGATAAGCAATATGGATAAGAAAGAGGTGAGAAGATCTTTGTATAGAATAGTTTTTATAAGTCCTCTGAAAGGGTCTAGTTTAGAACCACCAATGCATTTTGCAAATAAACAATTTTTGCGTCAGGTAGACAGTGAATTTGCATGTGACTTTCTCCTCCTCTCAGGTGAGTGGTCTGCATATAAGCTTAAAGGGACTTCCACGTAGAATCCTTTCATACTCTGTTTTGTATGAAACAGTTTCAGAGTCCTCGAGACACCGAGCAAGGATAAGAAAGTTTTTTTTAGCTTGGGAGTGAAGGCAACCTGTCAGAATATGAGAATGCTTGCTCCCTGTGTTCAGTTATTTATACCTAGTCCAAGAATGTCAACAGAAGTAGATACTGCCTGAACTCAGAATAGTTCCTAGACTGAGTTAAGATTCTCCCAAGAGAGAAGCGAGAATTTTTTTTTAAATCTGAACTGGTATAGCTTTTTATTTTTGTATGATAAGGGGTTGTGGCAATTGGAGACTAAAGCAAGGAAATTATTTATATAGCTTCGTGCATAAATTCTGATTATTTTTTACTTACCCTTGCAATGGGGGCACATTTAGAAGGGGTGAATCTTTACTGTAGCTGTATATCTGAACCACCTTTGATGTCGAATTTTGAACATAATCTAAAATTTACAGTTTTAGCCTACACTAAAATATGATCACAATTCTTCCAAGAATCACAAGCAGTTGAGTTTTCTATAAATGCTATAAATCCAAATTGCACAGGGTTTCTTTCTGCTCTGCACCACTCTGTCTAACCCCTTAAACAGGGATCAGAACAGTTGGGTGCTACTGAGCCCAGTCTTGGGGAATTTTGGTTCTTAATCCAAAATTCAGATCTCATGTTTGGTGATTTCAACATATGCTGCTAGGTTTTGATTTAGAAGAAACGCTTCCAGAGTAAGATATTTACTGGGACTTTTTGTGGCTAAAGTTTGAAGAAAATTTAACTTTGGTTGTATTTTGTTATTTTAATTGTGCATCTAGGAAATGATAGAGAGAGGTTTTGCTCACTTCATTAAGTGAATTTAGTTGTATTTGCTGCAGTGAGAAAGAAAAAGGTGTTTTGCTGAATATGTATTTTTAAAGGGCATATGGTGAGAAAACAAAAATTCTATTTACATGTAAATGATTTAACAGATTACAGTAAGAAACTAGAATACTACGAGCTCCTCAAAATGATGTGGTGGTAAAGGTGGCTGGGTCTGTGTCAAAAAGTGTGTGGGATTGGTGCTGGTTTTTTTTTTTTTTATACTGCACAATAATAATTCAAATTCAAGCCCGTATAATAATCACATTGAGAAAATCTTTTTAACCAGACATATAAAATATTGCTTAAAATCATAAGTATGATTTTCAGCCTTCAAAATTCTAAGAGTATATAATGAGCAGCTTTACATCTACTGTTTTGTGTTTCTATGGCTCTGTTTCGTGGTGGAACATGAAAGCTGCTTACGCTATTTGCAACTTCTTCAATTTCAGGTAAGCACAGTCTTGAAAGAGGTTGCACGTAAACTCACTTTTTTCTGTAATGAAGACTGTATACTCTTTCCCCCTCTCTTGTCTGAGGTTTAGGAGGAAATATCTTTAAAAATCTCTTTACAATATATGACCCTGTTTACGTTCGCTTTCAGTAAGGCTTTAGCGTCACTGCCAGATCTTCAGATATTATGTTTACGTCCCTATAACCTGCTGATTCCAATGAGAGAAGGCACTTTTTGCAAACCTGCACTTAATAGCTGATTTACTTTGGAAAATTGGATTCAGGCTACTGAATTATGTAATAACTTTTTTAACATTTTACTGCTTGTTATCAACAGTAAACATTAATGCACTTCTGAAGATGTTGCTCTTTGCTATAAACAATAAAAGTAATCTCTGTACATCTATAACCACCAAGAATTGCACCAATACACCAATAGTATTAAAATATGAAGAAATTTCGAACATACAGAATTTCATAAGGTCAATTCAGTAACAGTGTACATTTCAGTAGCATTTATGTTAAATTGTTTTATTGATTGTTAAATAGTTTGTAAACTGGAATGGTTTTTTTGTCTAATTTGTAGAATGAGTTGTTTTTCCAGTTTAAAAAGTTAATACTTCAGAGCCTGATGGGAAAATAGGGCAATAAGTACGATTTTAATACTACTTAAGCCCTGATAAAAAAGTTACTCCCCTTAGTAATTCGGAATTGCAGTATTAAAATACTTTTCTGAATGTAACATTTTATGATGTAAAATAAATTCTTTAACTCTTTCAAAAGAATGTCATGTATTCCTTTAACGCTGTATGCGGGTAAAGCAGTGGAAGAGCATTAGATATTTCACAACATAGTTTAATTCCAAAATGTCCAGCAGAAAATCATCTGGAATATTGTTTTGTTGATATTGCTATACAGCTAGGGCCCAAAATGCCTTTTGTGCCAAGAAAGCTAATTTTTGTATTTTAAAATTTATTTAGCCAAAATCTGGATTAGTTATGTCACATCCCCTTAACCACAGGCATGTAAACCTCAAGATAGACAGCTGTTCGGATGTTTCAGACTGGGACTCCTGCCCTCAGCAAACATATTTGATTCTCCTACATGGTCACTTGGCTGCGTGTACTCATGCCCATATGCTTGGATGGCATTGTGCCTGCTCACTAGTTGGTCAAACTGTTCCATTAGGGCTTTGACGCCAAGCTAACAGGTTGGGTTGGGCACCATCTATGACAGCAAGCGTTCTATCAGTTCCGAAGGAAATCTTTCCTCAGGGGCAAGATGCCACGCTGCATAACTTGCCTTTTTGCATTCATCTTCCTTGCCACTTCGATGTTCCAAACACCCCAAAAAGAAGAAAGGAGAAAAAGACAGATTGAGGAGAAATTTTTGGCTTTCAAAGAAGTAATTGTCATTGTAGCTGTGGCATAAACTCACGAAGTTCACAGGCGATTTAGAAATGCATGCAAAATGAGTAGTGTACAAGCCCTCAGGCAATCCGCATTAATTCAAGCTTAAATCAGACAACACCACAAGTGGGCAAAGCGTAAAGGAAGTAGAAGAGTCACTGAAACATTTTGCAGTTTGCCTTAGATAGCTGGAAAAGGCCATTGTAATAGTCTCGATGTTGCTTGATGTTTACAACAGCTGATAATGTCAGGGGAGAAAAAGTTAGCATGCTTTCAGGTTCAGTGTCATCTTCCTACAAACTTTTTGCTTTCCTTTTATTCTTAGACTATTGTAGCTACATAAACACACTTAACTATGTGAAGATGAATATAGTATTATTTAGACACAAAACCAGTAAATGCAGAACAGTTTTAGGAATAGTCATCAAAAGTCAAGAAAATTCATTGCTTCTCATATATGTCAGCAGAAACTAAGTTACTAGAAAATATCGTGCTCAATTGGTGATACCTCCAAAATCAGGTAGTGAAGAGGCAGCAGGGTCTTAAACAAAGTAGATGTTCAGTGAGCCTGATCTCCTTAAACGTTGGGTAAATGATAAAATGTATATACTGATTCAGAACAGGGAACTGCCTCCAGTGATGCCTGTATCTCGGAGGTAAGACATTACCCTGATTTACACCGCAGGAGCTGTTGGAAGTCGGTTGGCAAGAGTAGAAATTTTAACGTTTGCTTTTTGCTGACAAACACCAAAAGGATTAACTATGGCCTACAGAAAGCAAATATAAAACTGTTCAGAAGTGAATTTTTTACCATCAAACGTATTAATTGCTTTTCTTGTTTCCCTATTTTCCTTCCACGAGTCCTGCTGCATTACACTTTGGGACACTTTCTTGTCTGCCATGTTGCTATTAATTTTGTTGTTTCATTTCAAATAATTTTGGAGAAGTCTCATTACATGAAAGAAAACAAAAAGTTGTCAGGGTTCCAGATGCATATACTGCTGTAAATGTGTTCTAAAAACTTAATGCTGTGTCAGTTCTAATTAATATAGATTTATTAAAACTGGCATGACTTTTAGACCATTTTTATTGAAGCAACTGAGAATAAATCAGACAGAAAAGCAACAGATGACGGAGTTTTAAGCAACTTAGTGACCTAAATCACTTGTTAGTCCCTGTCTCTTCTTGGATAGGTTACACAGTTCCCATTTTTTCTACTGAAAGTGAATTATTTGGATAATGAGAAAAAGAAAAAAAAAATCAGATTATTACTTTGAATTTAGTTATAAGACTTGACTGTGATGCTTTTGTTACTAAGTGCATAGACAGGACAGATACTGACCTCTCAAAGTTAGAAGCTCCATTTCAAATTACTCTGCTACTCGGTAACTGTGTTATACTTACTATTGTTTTCCCACTTTATGTCTTAATGCTCATGTTGCTTAATGTAATCTCAAATACTTGGTATGTTGTTAATATAATTCTAATGTGAAGTAAGCATGTTTCAGTTTAACTCATCCATATGTACTTAAAGCAGTCAATATTAGTTAAGAAACAAACCTGTTTTCTTTCTTTCATTCCTCCTCCATTATTAAACAAGACTTCATATCTTTACTACTTTGCCAGTGCTGGTCTAGTACCGATGGCAAGAGCTGAGCCTTGGTTTTGGGGTGGGGTTTTTTTCTTCCTTTGAGTAAAATCAGTATAACATGATTATTTAATATAAAGGCTCAGGAGGGGTCTTGGACTCAAATGTCTGTCTTTAGCTGTTGTGGGATTTTGTTGGGTATCACTAGACACTGAGTAACATAGACTGGGAGCGTTGACAAAGCATGAGTATAAGAGCCAGGAACAGAAGAGCTGATCTTGGCACTGCTGCTGTCTTTCTTCAAGACTTTGTCTAACCCCAGGCATGGGAAATTTCAGGGACTTGTGGTCTTTCAGAATTAGCCTTAGACCTCTCTCTGTACCTCAGTTTATTCATGTGTGAAATATAATAACTACGCACAACTAGTTTTGTCGTGCTGTATGAAGTTCCTGGATGAAAAACACGGCAAGAACGCAGGGTATTATTTTGTGTAATAACACAACCTGCTTTGCAGCAACTGTGGAAGTCATTAGGGAAGAAAGAGGAGAAAATAGTTCATAATTTCATAGTAAGATGTCCCTTCTTTCTGTTTTGGGTTTTGTGTCATGGTCAGCAGCATTTAGGGGATAGTCTCAGCAGAATTTCCATAGCCTGCTTTCTAATTCAAACTTATTCTACGGTAAACTGTTGAGCTGAGCCATTGTGACCTATGAGTTCTCTATAGCCTTATGGAAAAGTATTATTGAATGATTATTACTAATGGGCATATAGAACATAAGTAATAACATATCAATGTGTTTTAACATGTAGTGTACATTTGACGATGGTGTCTCGTTTGTTTGTTTTTATTTTTTGCTGGTAGACTTACAATACATATGGATATTTTGTAGTCATAATTGTTGTGGCTTTTTGAATTATTTCCTTGCTGTTGTGATTGCAAGAGTAGTGAGCACAATATGTCAGGTAATTCTTGGTAGAAAAAAATTATTTTAATACTTGTTAGGAACATAATCGAAAGATAAGTGAGTTTAAAAAAATTATTACTCCTGTTCTAGTATAAACTAGGAACATTATAAAACAATTCTCAGTCTTCTGCTATCAAGAGCTATCCTTTATCTCTTGTATAACTTGGCTGAAAACATCTCATTATTTTTTACTTACTAGCCACAGATAAGATATTAACTCAGGTTAAATAATAAGCCATCTATAAAAGCTCTACAAAGCAGAGCAGGCAAATTCTCTGTGTTAAAGATGTAGAAACTGAGGGACACGGAGGTGAAAAAGTTTATCAGAGGCTTCCCACTAGGCCAGTGGCATATTTAACAAACAAAAGGAGTCCTTGCCACCAGGGTAGTGCTCTGTCCTTTATTTTAGCATGTAAATATGTTTCTGCTTCTCAATAAGTGAGAGAGAAACAGAGAGTTAAACTGAACCTTTTTTTAGAACAAAAAATACGATCTAAGGGTGCAGGGGGCTAACACTATCTATTGTCAGCAAAATGAAGTAGCTACTTTGCAGAGAAAGTATGTTTAGGCTGTGGTTCTACAAATACTGATGCTTATTAATAGCAGCAGAGCACCATAGATTTGAATTAATTTAGGCATGGATGCACAATCACAGTTCTGTTGGCTTAGTCAGAGGCTGTTCTGAGGGTTAATGCCAGCTTTATCCTTTTATACAAACTTCATGCTGGCTGGAGGAAGACAGGACATTCCTGAATAAAATCTGAGGGTTTAAAGTTAAGTCTTCAAAAGATTTGTCAACAGCAGTGAGTCTGCAGAGGGAGCCTGTACCAGTGTAACGCCGTCTTGTCATGTCGCTGCAGTATGTTGGTAGAACTGCTAAACCTGGATTTACGGTATTGCCAACCCCCGCTGCCATAGCAGCAGATGCTAGTGGGGTTCTGATTCAGCAGAGTATTGAATGCTTGATCCAATCCTGTTTAGCAAAACATTTTGCTTGTGCTTAGTTATTGTACGGTACCTTATAGCTAACTCTTTTCAAGTGAAGTAAGCATAAGTGAATACCTAAAGGTAAACACGTGTTTAAGCACCGAAGAGGAGCACTTAAGCTTCATAAGAACTGAATGATTCAGACTAATGATGGTTTTGAGCTGACATATTGTAACTCTGGAGGAATACTTAAAATTTACCATTCGTCAAAAACCATATTATTGTGTGTACTAATGATTTTATTATATTCTGAAGTACCTTTGTGTCCCTTCAAATAGTGATCTTGTTGATAAAATATTTAGTATTTTGCGATTATTCTTCCCTTAATGTCTGCAGCTTGTAACTGTACTGGGTGTGCATGGCAAGGTTTTGGTAGAGGGGGTGGTTGCAGGGGTGGCTTCTGCGAGAAGCTGCTAGAAGCTTCCCCTGTGTCCGATAGAGCCGATACCAGCCGGCTACAAGACGGACCCGCTGCTGGCCAAGGCCAAGCCCAAGGCCGAGCCCATCGGCAACAGTGGTAGCACCTCTAGGGTAACGTATTTAAGAAGGGGAAAAAACCCATCAGGCAGCATTTGCAGCTGGAGAGAGGAGTGAAGACACGTGAAAACAACTCTGCAGACACCCAGGTCAGTGAAGAAGGAGGGGCAGGAGGTGCTCCAGGCACCGGAGCAGAGATTCCTGTGCAACCTGTGATGAAGACCATGGTGAGGCAGGCCATGCCCCTGCAGCCCATGGAGGTTACTGGTGGAGCAGATCTCCACCTGCAGCCCATGGAGGACCCCACGCCAGAGCAGGTGGATGCCCGAAGGAAGCTGTGGCCCAGTGAGAGGCCTGCGATGGAGAAGTCTGTTCCTGAAGGACAGCACACTGTGGAAGGGACCCAGGCTGGAGCAGCTTGTGAAGAACTGCAGCCCACGGGAAGGACTCATGTTGGAGAAGATCATGGAGGACTGTCTCCCATGGGAGGGACCCCATGCTGGAGCAGGGGAAGAGTGTGAGGAGCCCTCCCCCTGAGGAGGAAGGAGCGGCAGAAAACAACATGCGATGAACTGACCGCAACCCCCATTCCCTGTACCCCTGTGCCACTCAGGGGGAAGGAGGTAGAGAAATCAGGAGAAAAAGTTGAGCCCCACAAGCTTCTTGTTATATCTTTCTCTCCCCTGTCTAGCTGAGGAGGGGGAGTGATGGAGTGGCTTTAGTGGGCACCAGGCAGCCAGCCAGGGTCAACCCACCACAGTAACTTATGCATGTACTTGAAGGAAATGGAATTAGTAAAAAAGAAATTGCATATTTTAAATGAAAATGAACATGTGATAATGTTTAGCTAGCAAATTCTCCTAGTCCGCATACTTCTGCGCTAATCTTCAGGCTCTGTATTAAGCCGAAGGCTACTTTTTCTCAAAATCCCCAGTGGCAATCACTCTCTCTTCAGCCTTCCCATGCCACATCAAAGACAAACTCGGGGAGAGAAAGGTAATAGGAAGGACTTTATTAACCTATCCATTTTATGTAGGCTACCACTCTTTCTGCATTATCGTGTTCATTACGTGACCTAGCTGGATTTGCCTGAAAAATTACAATAATCCTTATGCTTCTGTCGATGCCTTTTTCCCAGAATACTGGGTGTATCTGGAGAGGCAGGTATAGGATGTGTCTCCATGGCTCACATGACGTTAATGAGAGTGATGCTAATGCCAATGTCCATGTGAAGACCTAGGTTTCCAGCAGTTCATTTTCCTCCTGTTGCACAGACAACTGAGCACACCCTGCATAAAGCTGTGGTTTCTAGCCTGACACTTGCAGGCTAAAATTTTGCCCATTTACTTTAAAATACCAGGCTGTGAAGTGTGGGAGTTCAGGTGCTGCTAAGCAAGTGCCTTAGCTGTCCGTCATACACGTCAAGACAATAACCTTGGCAGCCATTTTAGCCTAGGCCTCCCCCAGTGTGGGCCCAAGCTCTCAAAATGGTGTCCACAGCTGCTACTGTGTTGGGTGGTGCTAGACCTGAAGGAAGTTCTGAGGACAGCAGTCGTGTCGTACGGCCAGGCAACCTCTCCTGCAGAGCCCTCTGCCTTCTCCTGACAGAAACCTCTTTCCAAAGCAGAGGTTTGGAAAGGTTTTTCATGTGCCTTTGTAAACAAACTTGGAGAAGAATGAGCAGTCTCTCCCCAGGCCTTTTTACCTACCGGTTGGTGTGTTTACTGGGAGGCCTGAGATGGCTCCCACTCTCTCACTGGAAGGATTGAAATCTGTATTTCCCATACTGGAAGAATATGCCCTTTTCACTTTCCTCAGCCTACAGATTGCCCCTAGATTTGAGGGGATGCTTTCTGCTCTGGATCTTGCCATCTGGTAATTTTGATGATCTGCTAGAAGTAGTCATGGCTCTAGTCTTTCCTTTGAGGACTGATTGTATAGGTTATCAAGTAGTCATTTTGGTGGTGTTTTTTAAAATATTATTGCATTTTAATTTTTTAAAAAAGGCAGCCAACTGCCATTTATTGCCAGTACCTAGTCCAGAAGGCACAACCTGAGCATTCCTACTGAGTGCCACCATTCTAGCAGGAAACCACAGGCTTTGTGTGAAATGGGCACTGAGCTGCACCAGTGATGTGGAAACATGGGAAAGCAAAAAGTAAGGTATGTGGATACTTCAAGTGGTTCAGTGGCAGCTAAATGAAGCTCTCGAGGATCAAGAATCTTGGATTTAGGTGTCCTGATTACCCTTTTGAATCTGGTCCTAAATCGCGTTAAAATATGTTGAAATTTTACTAATGTACTAATCTGGAAGCCACTGAAACACATGCTTAAGTTGTAAATTCATAGGTAGTTCCACCTAAAACTTGCTCCATTTGAAGAAAAGCTTGTACTTATGAGGTTTGCTAGACTGGAGCCTAAAGATGACCATTTACACCAATGTATGCAAAAAATTGAATGCAAAGTTAGTTCATTTGCACATGCAAGTTTTCATGCAAATATTTTCATTTGCACGAATCTTAATTTGCACGAGAACTGTCTCTGCATCTGTAACTGGAAGTTGTGACCAGAAAACTGTGTGCAAACTTTTTAAAAATCGGACCTTGAGATCAGTGTGGTTTTTAATATGAATATAGTCTTTTAGTTGTTCAAAATCCAATCACAGAATTTCTCAATTCAGTCAGGAAAATATATCAAAATTAAGTATGCAACGTAGCAGTAAACCACCAGGGTATGGACAGGTGTGCAGAAGTTGCTCTGAAATAGAGAGTGTGAACTTGTATAGCATCAGAGGCTTCACAGGAACGCTTTTACTCCTGGTAAATGTCATGTAGTTAGGAATATCTTTGATTTAAAGAGAAACTGTTGTGTGGTTTTGCAGTAAGTGTGTGCATGTAAGCTACCAAACAGCAAGTGAAGTTCGTACTTGCTTTACTCTAAGGGCACTGATTCATATATCAGAACCCTTGTTCAGGGTTATTAATTTTTATTGATTAATTTTTGTTTATTTAGCTTCTCAAGTGTATTAGGTATAAAGGCATCCAAACTATTTTAATTCTGAATGAGATTGTCCAGAAAGCAGAGTTTAATGCAACTTGACAAATCCACTTTGAATTCTCACATTTAGTTAATTCGGACTAGTTTTCTTGAGCACTTCCAAATAGTTAAACTCTCAAGCCTGAAGGATTAAGAACACATGCGTTTAGCTAACAAATACAAATATTTTTGTCACTTTTTGAAATAATACTTGTGTTGTTGTTTTAAAACAACTTGAGTGAATCTTGAAATTATTATGGAACTGAGTGTTCTAACAGAGTGCATTAAAGCACCACACACACACCACTGAGAAATGTTTAACCAACCTTCTCTGGCAGGGGTTTAATTTTCTGATCACCGTTCACAGAATTTCTAACGGAAGTGTTTTCTTATCTTAGCCAAATTGTAAATGTATCCTTTGGATGATTTTACAAACTATAAAATACGTACATATGTGTTCATTCCAAACTACTTCTGGCTCGTAAGCAGTTAGTTGGAACTGTAATACCCATAACAAGTTGAAATTAGAAAAAAAAACTTACTTTGACGAGAATCTACTTTTGAAACTGAGGAAATCATATAAAAACACGAACTGTATATAACTATGGCACCTGCTGTTTTTCAGGTGTTTATAACATAGCCATAAAAATTCATTCCAGGCTGAAACTTGGTATTTAAAAGTCTCAGCTCAGCAGGATTTTTAATTCAGATTTGGTTTAAATTAGTTTGACTCTTTTTCAGTTATAAAATGAAGGGTGGAGGAAAGAAATTTTGATGTGTCAAACATAATTTTATTCATTCCTCTAGCTGAAAAACAGCTTTGCTTTATAAAGTTATAATTTGCAGGTCGTTAGCCCATAACATGGAGTAGGGAGCCAGGCTATCAAAGGGGGAAAAGAGGGAGAGAAAGACTTGCCATCCAAGAGTCTGGCATTTGCAAGTGCTTAATGTCTTCTGTGAGAACATTTACCACGGATCCTTACTGAGCTTTCATAAACTTGTATCCGAGATATACAGCATTTTTTTAATTGAAAAAACATGCTTTCACTCAGTAAAGTCAATAACTCATACTTTAAGGTCTGTTTTGTCATATGTCAATGACTGGTGGATGAATTATGTTCAGGCATAATTGATTTAATACTTTCTAACAGTGACATTAAAGAATCTGAAGCAATCTGGGACCTCAACTTCCTCTGTCTTTTACTGGAAGCTGGGCACCTACAATCAGTCTGGCTCATCTGAAAAATCCACCCTCCTTCTGTTGTATTCAATGTACGTAAAACACAAAACCAATTGTAATTAACTGAGAATCAGATAGAAAGATTGACGTCATTTACAATGCACCGCCACTTGTACATTGCTGATACGTATATGTACATATATGCACATACTGGTATCTCTCCTTATAAAGACCAGTTGCAGCAGAACTTGGTAGATGACTAGGCTGAAATTTTAAAACGTTGCAGGAGGCTTTGGGTGCCTCTTTGCCCAAATGCTCTGGGCCACATTTTCAGCTGTTCTAAGAAAACACAACTCCAGGTGAAGCCTGTATAAGCTCTGGCTGCCGAACACTATTGTGAATCAAGCTCTTGAGGTACAGAAAAACTGAGCAAGGCAAAACTGGAGGGCAATTTTTTTTAAACTTAGCTAGCAAAGACTCAAAATGGCTAGTATTAATTTCTTTGAACAGAATACATTGTGTGGTATTCCTCCTTATTTTTAATGCTGTTATACAATGGAATGCATTATCATAGTGTTCCTTCCTCCCATCTGTTCCTCAAAAAGAAAAAAAAGAGGTATATAACATTACAAAAGGGCTCTTGGAAATGTTTATGCAAAGTACCACTTTTCATCACTACACCAAACCTGGAGACAAGCTAGCAGAGAAAGTGTTCTTTCTTTCCCATATAGGGGCTATGCATACTTTTGCTTTAACAATCAATCCTGAAATTTTCGCTTTCAGTTCATCTTGCGGTACAGAGCTCTAAAGCGATGTGCCTGATGCCCCATGAACGATTAGCATATAGTGATGTTACTCTCATTGTGAGGTACTGCCAAACCACAATTTGCCAGTACTGAATGTCCTGAACTGCAATAGGATAATTTTGATACTCCAAGCTTGGCATTATCTCCATATCTCGAGTTTTGCTTGAAATTTAATTCTCATGTCTGTCCTAACGTGGCTATTTTACCAATAAACCAGACATGTTTATTGTTTCTTTCCTTTTTTTTTCCCCCTATTGTTCATGCTTTGACAGTTCCATAAAGTTTATTTCTCCCTGCTGCTTAGTGTCTTTTTATTCTGTTTGTTTTTCTCTACTTCCAGCTGGGATATAGTTTAATGAATTATTTTTCAGTGTGTGTGATACGGCTTTTATGGCCTGCCTTTGGAGATTGTGATTAATACAGTTTTCTTCTATTCTTTGCCCTGACCTGGTTCCAAGTACTCGGTGTAGTGATCATCATTGTATTAAGAATATTGAGATGATATTATCCATGTTAAACCTGGAATGTATTTTTATTCATTCTGGTTTTTATTCTACTGCCTGGATTTTTATTTTTAGTTTCAGTCCTGAAATTTTTATTTATGTGCCAATATCTGCTTTCCTGAATAATTTGTTTTAATGATGTGGAATTTAGGTTTGTGTCGTCTTTTTTTTTTTTCTTTTTGGTGAGTTTATGTCGTAATTCAGCATGTCAGTCAGGTTTGGATCCAGCTGTTCTTTCAAGAGGCAGGAACCTCAGGAACGTGGCAGCCATGACCAGGAATACACAAACTTAGCAAAACAATCCTAATGGGGAAGAGATAAAGGCATGAGAGAAGAGATGGAAAGACCACATTTCACTTCTGGTAAATCCACACCTACTGACATAGATTTTCAATTTGCATCTTAGTCCCTTGACAGCTTTTCATTCAGACAGTTTGAAAATATTTTCTTCTTATCCCAGGTTATTTTGTTTTACCTTTTACAAAAGGATGTTAGGTCAACTGTTTCTCATGGCTAGCTACCCTTTACAAGGAGAAAAAATGTGCAGAGTCAGCATAGCTGATTCTAGCATGATCTTTCCTTTGTTGTTTCATAGGTATGCTCAAACCTGACAATGAGATATCAGTAGGTTCAAGAGTTTGACTTCTAAGACTGGTCAATGTTTTTTTTGCCTCGTTGCAGGAGGAACTGAAGAGCATGCTGTTATTGGTAACTTGTCCGCTGGGAGTCGGTCTGAGACCGCCAACTAGTGTCATAGTTCTCAAGTAGAAATGTGAGCTCAACTCAAACTCCAACTTGGTGGAAAAAGATTCTGCCACATGTCACAAATCCCTAGTTACTTTCAACATCTGGTTTCTTTCAGCTTATGAATGTCATATTTAAGTGGTTCCCTTTCAAGGCATAGGAATCCTCCCCATCTTCTTACTTAGAATAACTCTTTCCCTTTCTTCTCAGAAAAATTCCATTCCATCTTTCATAGTTTGTTTCTAAATAGCTCTTAGTTTTCCATGGTAAATTAGTCATACTCTTCTCCCTGTAAGTGCTCTGTAACATTTAGTTGTTCAGGTTTTCCAAAAGATGAGGGAAACTGGGTTTTTTGGCCTTCCTAATAGCTTTCAAGGCTGTAGTTTCATCAGTGCCTGTAATGCTCTTCAAATTATACACATTCCAGCTTGAGATATCTTTTGGTTTTCCTGATGCAGCATGGATTCTCCAAAGTGGAGTGAGATTATTGAGAGATTTCTTGCTTTGGATTTTTGGATTTTCTTCAATAGTTTGCTAACAGAAAATCACTTGCCAGAGAATCACTTTGGTTGGTTGTTATGACTTTCCTGGCAACAGCAAGATGTGATCTTTTTATGTATCTTTACGCAAGCTAAACCATCATTTCTTGTTTTAATTTCAGAGGTAGTAATTCATTCCCTTAGATACATTTCAGTTTCTAGTGCTATTATCTCAGTTTTAGTAATTAGTCTGTACTGAGATTTGTACCACTAATACTTACATTCCTTAGACTTTATTATTATATTGTCAGCACTGTCCACACCACTGTGGTTATTTCAGCAGTAATTGTAGTGTTTTACTGAGCAGTAGTTAACATTTTTCAGAATTACGTCATAGAATATGTTAATACAATATAAAGTGACACATTATCTACTGTGTGGTCTTAAAGCATAATGGGACACATGAATGCCAGTTAAATAATCTAGTGAAATAACATGATGATCTTTTCTCTGGTCTATTTAAGCCTATATAAACAATGTTACTTTCTTGTGATATTGAAGTGATGGTTGTAGAATTACTGTGAAAAATTATAGATGCATTGGAATGCTCTAAATAAATAGACCTGAAGTCAGCAGCAAAACAGTCTTGGTGAAGGCCCAGACGCTATGTGTGAGGTTCAGCAACAGAGGAAATGGGTGACAGAAAACACTCAATGACATCTTGAAAATGTTTCCATAACTCTCAGAATTTAGTACTGGATAACAGGTACATCAGAAATAGATTTATTGGTATGCTTTGTGAGCAGGAAAAATGCATGTGTGTTAATTTTTTCTACGTATTTCTGAGTCAGTCATTAGATCTATTGTCAAAGTAATTTTTATTTGCATTTCTACATACTGTTGATTATTTCTAAGTGCATATATGGGATTTTCAGCCAGAGTTAATTTGGATATTGCTAGCAGTGTAGTCCACAAGTAACAGGGTTTTTGACTTTGTTGTTGTTATCAGTGTCCTTTAAAGCCTGAAATGAACTTTAAAGATAGGCAAAATATCCCTAGTGTGTATTTTTTACTAGAAAATGAAAGCATAAAACAAAAGCTGGTCTACTTAATTTATCCATTATTGGGAGGATATACATTGAAATTCTGTGTCTTTTTTTGTTGCTTTTCTATTTGACACTACTTATGCACTGAAAATTGGAAATTGTTTTTATTTCACAATTTAGAAATCTGTATTCTTGTGCAGAGTACAAAATCAATCGTATCAATACCATTTTTTTCTACCTTCAACACTCATGTAACATTTTTTATATTCACTGTGTACAAAGTAAATGACTATGATATCTGCAGGCCATGGATAATCAAGCCCTTTTGTGCTTTCAAATTTTACCATAAAGCCAGGTTGTAAGCCATTTAATTTCTGTGAATCAGAAGGACCATTCGTATGAATTAACTGCTCATTGGTATGAGTACAGAGGTCTTTTTCTGCCAAAGTAAATAGTTGCGATAAATACATGAAAATAAGGTTCAAGATTAGAAACAAAAAAGACATTAGTCCATATAGAAGAATTTAGTCACTAGTTTCTTCAGGAGAGGTCAGTTGTCTACTATCAGAAATGAGCCAGGAGAGGTCAGTTGTCTTCTGTCTTCAATGTGTTTTTTTCTTTTTTAGTTTCATACAAGAATTCATTTAATTCCCAAGAGTGGTGGTTTAGTTATTGAGATAATTCCATGTTTAACGGTTGCAGAACTTTTGTAGTCAATAGGCCAGTTGTGTTATGAGTTGTTTTATTTTAAATAAGAAGCTGCTATTATTTCCTGTCACAAAAATGATATTTCTTTTTCCTTTCTGTCATTTGACAGTAAACTTTGTTAGTTATGAAACCAGATCATTCTGTGTATTATATGAGTCACTTACTATTAGTCTCACTTTTTACAGAATTGAATCTGCCTATTTTCTTCACTGGTGGGAATATGAGTTTATTGTTTTCGACTCCTGCTCAAAGAGAGAGGCGGATGCTAGTGGCATAACTGGAGGGAATTTTTTTTTATCCTTTTTCACTCTATCTTTGTGGGCTTGTTGAAGGACAGAAGATATCTGCCCCCTCCCCAGCAGGACATGCTGCTTCACTTTTTTCCTTCCCCAGCAGAGGAAATCACACACTTCTGGCACTTTGACACATCACTGACTGTTAGAGAACATGGAGCCCCTGTTTACTGCTGGTTCTTGAGTCTTAAACAGCCCTCCACTGCTTTTATTATACCATTAATTTCACTTAATGCAGCTGCATTTCTAGTATGCTTGGCTAAGCTCTGAAAATTAAGTAGAGGGTACTTTGTTATAAAATTCACTGTAATGAGCTCTGGTGGGACAGGGTCTGTTAAGTTTGGAATTACCTCAGGCCATTTCCAAAGGACTTCTTAAAATATTTCACATCCATAAAAGTTTGCAACTAGATAAATAGCCAAAGGTAAGGTTGAGAAGAATAAAAACACAGCCCCGCAATATGCACTGGATGAAATATGAAGATTTTTAAAACCAAATTGTTACATTCATTTTAAACATTTATTATCTCAAATAATTTGTTAAACAGAAAGTTTTCAAGCCGACAGCATGTAAATTTTAGGTGTTTGGTTGACACAGTGGTTTTTATGCATACTCTTTTTGCTTTTGGTTTCTTAATCCAGACCATGCATTCATGAAACTGGAATAAATTTAGGACTCCCTCTGGGTTTACATAAATTGGTTCAAGAAGGGGTCACACCTCTCAGTACAAAAACCTTATAAGAACTGCTGCAACTATTAGCCAATTAACTTAATGTTACAACTAACAGCCTGTACTGAGTACTGATCTCTGGTATCTGCCTAAATAAATGACTAATACGCCTTCAATTCCCTCAGTGTTCTTCAGCTATATGACCGCTGTAATGCTTTGCGGCTAATAAAATTTCAGATTGACTAATTTATTGGGTAGCTTTACCAAAACATCCAAGTAATCCTTTATATACTCATTAGAAACGGGTCCAAAATTAATTCTCTGAGGACTATGTGGAAGAGTCTCCCTGGGATCAGCATCGCTGAGCTTTAGATACATTGGCACAAATCGGGTGGAGGATCTTCTGTGGTTTTAGTGCAGCAATTTATCTACGTTTTGTAGTTAAACTTTAAGCGCGAGGTAATTAGAGGCCCCCAAGCTTGAAATTCATGCACCTTTTTTTGCCTTTAATAGACTCTATACAAACCTGCCAAGCTAAGTATTTGACGGATGCGAGTTGTATGTGGAAGCTCTGTACCAAACTTCCAGATAGGTTAAAATCTTGAAACTGTTTTCTTTTGTTTTGGGATTTTGAATGTAGAAATGGGTAGGAAGTCTGTCTGTTACTGAGGGTCAGTCTGCAGCCTATTGTGTCATGCAGAAATATTCACTAGTCGATAACCAAATACACTGTGGCCATTAAGTAGTGCACCTGTTGTCCAGATGGGCTAACAATAAACATGACAGAGTCAATCACGCTTGCAGAATAGGGTGGACAGAAGGCTTTGGGGGATGTTTCCAGGGTCTTCCTCTGTTTATCTAGACCTTTACATCTATACTATTATGTGCTTGGGAGTATCTGGGTTAGTGCATTTCAATCTTGGAATCACTCTGGCAAGTTATTCCAAGGGGCTCCATGGAGTTTTGCATTTCTTTTGAGTTTTAAACTGAAATGGCAGCTCCCTTTTTATTAACTAAGAAAACTATTATTTTACAAAGAATGGAGCAATAAATCTCTGCATGTTGAGAAACATTAAATACCATCAAAATTGTTCTAACTTTAAATGCAAATAAAGCTTGTTCTCTCTGCTAAACTTCATCCATAACAGGGTATTTTTAGAACTATGAATCATTTATTAGTTTAGATAATTTTATATTATGACAAGTTATTGAACACACAATTATGTGCAGTACTGTGATATAAAACACAGAATCAAACCCTATCTTTACTTAATAACCCCTTTATAAAAGGGTTTTGGACCAAAAGTACTTCAAAAGTCATAAAAGCCCATATCCCATTTCTCCCCTAGGAACATCCTTTACTGGATGAACAATTTGGAGAAAGGAGATATTTAGAGTTTTTATTTGAACTTGAATAAGCATCTACCCTGTACACTATTTAAATACACTCCTTGCCCTATTAGCTTCAGTATTTAAAATATTTGGTAAACTTACCAATGTGCTTAAATTTAAAGTGAAAAATCTAAGTTTTGGGTTTTTTTTAATCAAGGTGTGGTATACTGGGGGCATTGCTAAAGATCCACTTCACTCACAGTTTTGGAAAATAGTTACTTATTATTTATTCACTTTTTGGAAGTAAGTGACTAGAGAAAATATATTGTGTTAAGTCACCTCCAAATGTCCTCTTAAGTTTGTCAAACTCGTAAAACTAAATAGTTTTATTTCAGTATACTGAAGGACAAAATTCAGAAACAATTAATAAATCAGTTTAAATATTTCCAGGAGTTGCCAAAAAAGCTTGATACCAGCACAGTAGTTTTCAGTAAGTTTAATGCATTATGGTGTGGATTGGGATTGTTGTACAGGAGCTAGCGTGAAATGAGCTAGGAGTAAGAAAACAGTCTCAAACTATATAGTCAACAGATGCAAAAGTGTATGATCAGCAAGTGCTAGTATGTGGTCTCTTGCCTGTTGATATTACTGGCAAGAATGTCCAAATTAAGCATGTTGCCTCTGCAATATTACTTTAAGTGGTGCTCTGATGCCACTTCCCATCGTTCCATGGTTCCAGAGTAAGAAATAAGGATGAATACAGATGAATTGGCCCATGTGAACCCTCACGAAGATCAACAAGGCCAAATGCAAGGTCCTGCACACCTGAGTCAGGGAAATCCCCGACGTCAGTACAGACTGGGGGATGGGTTGATTGAGAGCAGCCCTGCAGAGAAGAACCTGGAAGATGAAAAATTGGATGTGAGCCAGCAATGTGCACCTGCAGCCCGGAAAGCCAGTTGGATCCTGGGCTGCATAAAAAGGAGCATGGCCAGCAGGTCAACAGAGGTGATTTTCCTCCTCTACTCTGATGAGACCCCACCTGGAGTACTGCATCCAGCTTTAGGGTCCCCAGACCAGGAAAGACATGGGCCTATTAGAATGAGTCCAGAGAAGGGCCACAAAAATAAGTAGAGGGCTGGAACACCTCTCCTGTGAAGAAAGGCTGAGAGAGTTGAGGTTTTTCAGCCTGGAGAAGAGAAGGCTCCAGGGAGACCTTATTTTGGTTCCTTATATAAAGGGGGCTTATAAGAAAGATGGAGGATGATTTTTTTTCCAGGGCCTGTGGTGACAGGGCTGTTACAGATTAAGTTTGATTGATTGTATTCTTTCTGAATCGTCTTGTTTAGCACCCAGCTCGAGCTGTAACCTGACAACTAATGAAAGAAGAATGGAAACCTTTACTTGGAGTTTATTTTGCAGGATCCTAGGGTCAGACCCTGTTATTGTGACTGGCGTGCATAAATCCACTGCAGGACAAGGGGCAATGGTTTTAAACTGAAAGAAGGTAGATTTAGATTGGGCATAAGGAGGAAATATTTTACAATAATGGTGGTGAGAAAACAGATTCCCCGGAGAAGTTGTGGGCGCCCCATCATTGGAAGCGTTCAAAGCCAAGTTGGACAGTGCTTTGAGCAACCTGATCTAGTGAAGGATGGTCCTGCCCACAGCAGGAGGTTTGGACTAAATGATCCCTTCCAACAGGAACTATCCTACGATTGTATGAAAAGGTTGGTGGATGATATTGTCCACAAACTAGTGTTATGCCTAGTTTGTGGATTCAGTATCACACTTTGAAGAGAGCTGGAGCTCGTAAGATGCCATGTGGCCCTTTTGCCATAAGGAGATGGTGATGTTTGGACTTTTTGCTGCTATAGGCATCATAAAAACACCTCATTCTATTTTCTGATTAATAAAATTAAATTATGTGGGACTTCACTTGGAATTTTTTCAGGTGTTTACCAAAGGACAAAAATACACTCTTACGTTGAGCCTAAATTATTGTCAATATAGTGCAATACAGTATAGTAACCAAAGTCACAAATTAGTGGGAGAAATTGCATCTTTATTAATTGCTCTATGTTCCCTGTGATTGTAATACGGATTCTAAGGAAATATAATTTAAAAGCTGACATTGTGAATTATATTGTGACACTTGATTTGAAGCTCTGATGATGCCTGGAATAGCATAACCTCACTTTCCTTTCTAGCCAGCACTTTTTGAGGAAGAGCTTAAATATGTCACTTCCCCCAGAGCAGAGAAATTATTATTATTTAGGTGACTAACCTGAAAACAAGGGTAGGTCGCAACCCTTTGGAACCCCACTATCAATAACAAAATGAGGTAAGGGGCTACCTCCCCTTTGGTAATGAGTCTTTGAAACTTTGGTGGAGTGAATGGTAATGTCTCTGCAGTGTGATTTTAACGAAAGCTATGAGTTTTTTTTAAATTCCCTTCAGGACAAGGCTTTTTGGAATAGCAAACCCTACAGTTTAGGAATGGGGGTGTGTATACATGTTCAGTGAGTAAATTTAGATTTCAACTTAATAAAAACCTCGTTCAGTATTTTCATTCCCAGCTATGTTGCCTTCTGGGGTTTCACATGCTTGAGAAAGTGACTCATTTCACCTCCCACAACACAGCTTTAGGTCCTCTGATCATAATGAACTTCTTTCTCCTAAAGAACTTCCGTGTGCTTGAAAGTGCCAATTCAAATCAGCTAGTGTGAAATAGGAAAATTAAAGGAAGAAAGAAGAAAATGTGGAAAGAAAAGATGAGGTAGTGTAAAAGAGGAAAATATAAGATGGAAAAAGGGTGTGCTCAGTCCTTTCCAGGATTGTTTGTACAATGGGTTTTCCTTCATTAACTTTTAACAAATTAATTAAGAATTTCTTCTTATCTATTAATTATCAATTTTATCTTGCTTCTTGGGAAAGTTTCATAGCCTTTTTAAGTACAGCTAGACCTTTATCAGTGGCCACATTAACCCATTTACAGCTAGTCCACATTTGCCTACATTGTGACTGTAAAGACATGCCCTTAGCCCAGTGCAAGGTATTATGTGCCAGTGGTTCAAAGGGGTGTTTGAATCCCACAGAACAAATGGATTAGCAACACAGGTGTGTTGTATATGCAGCTCAGAGTGCAGCTGAGTCCCTGTTGCCTTGTTAGCCTTGTCAGCAATACTCAAGTGGCCATCTGAAGAGTCAACTAACTAGTGAAGTTAAAACATCCCCTCAGTAGAGCCAGGGGCTTCTGTTTGAGAACAGAGTTGAGGTACAAGCCAGCAGGAGCTGCACCTTGAGCTAACACTGCAGTGGAGACCACTTCTTTGCTTCATGCAGCTTTTGGGAGGGTTGTAAACAAGGTACAACTTTAAAATTCTGTTTAGATTATGCCTAATTCTTCCTTTCAGTTTACATTCTTCAATTTTTTTTCTTTATTACAAGTGTTTTGATTTTCAGTCTATTCTTTCTGCTATCCACTTTTCCTTTTATCTATAAAGAAGTCACAACTGTTCTTCTGAAGTTATCACTCACCAAAATAAGCCTTTCTCTTCAGAAGACATCTGTCCATGAGCTCTCACAGCAATGTCTGTCTTTTCCTCTTCCAGCCATGTAGGTGCCTCTTCGTTCCTCAGATTGCTCTTCCCCTTTAGAAGAAGGGGTCACTATTATGTGAGAATTATTTTCAGAGAAGTTTGAAACAGAATTTTTCAGTGATACTTTTGGAAAAGTTGTGTCGGTTTTGCCCAACAGTTGATTTTTTCTAGTGCATTCTCCACCTTATTTGTGGAAAGAAGTAGAATATATCTTGCAATAATACTGCATTTGCAAGGCAAAGCCTTTGTGTTAAAGGACTTGTTTGTCAGTGTTCACAGAAAATAACTTACTGCATTTCTGACTTGTCCTCCTACAACATTGTTGAGTGGAAATGTATTTTTGCAAGTAAATTTCTCAAATTTTCAGGTATTATTATCAAAATAAGATGATGTTGGATGTCCAGCAGACAATTTAAAATAATCCAACATGCCCTTAAGCTAGCACATTCATAACGAAAAGTGTCAGAATACAAACTGTCTTCCAATAGAATACTAAAAGAAATAAGAAAAATAGATAAACAGTGTCAGGTGTTACTCATTAGTTTTTCTGCAGGATGTATAAAGGTTGTGAGTGACAAGAGAGAAAAAAAAGGAAGTGTGTTCTGTGTTGGGTTTGAGTAGTCTTCATTCAACTCTCTCTTTATATTTTAGTTTAAGTATCATATTGTATTATACCCTGAAGAAAGTCTTTTCCATTTAAATTAATGAGCTTCAGTTACAAATTACATAGTTATGAAAATCTAGTTCTTCAGCTGGACTGAGGCATCACAAGAAATAGTATGTATAAGAATTAAAAGGCGATGTTGGAATGCAACAAAATATGAACAGAATTTCAAGGACATTATTTCAGTAAAATCTCAGCTCACAGACTACTGAGCTGTTGTAACAAGCAAATTATTTCTCTTCATAGCAAATGCATACATGTATTACCTTAGGTTTGGTGGGTGTATAATAAAATGTAATTGTTGAGAAACTATTGAAATGCAATACATTATCAGCATAATTGTAAAGCTCTTAAGGAAAAAAAAAAAGAGGGGATATATTTATCAGTGCTCATAGAAAGTGAGAAAGAGCTGATTTAAAGACTTAAAGTGTTATCTTGCAAAACAAAACTTTGCCCCCAAAGTTGAGGTAACCATCTGTGTCTATGTCTGATTCAAGTACTGTGTGGGGAATGAATTCTGATGCCTTTAAGTTCATTTGCTAAAGAATACCAAAATATATGGCTAGAATAACCCACTGAACTTTGATGGTTAAGGTGTTCAAGTTATATTTTGAACTGTGAATGCCACACTTCTTGTCTTACAGTGGGCCAGGCTTGACTTTTTCAGGTAGCAGGTGTAAATCTTAGCTATGAAATAATCAAATAAAAGGAGTATTTTCCCTCACTGCAGAAAGAATCTTGAGCTAAATTAATTCCTGATGCTAATGAATGCAACTCTGCTGAAGTGAATGTTGTGCCTACACACAACGTTCTCTTTGGCTGTAGAGAATTCGCTTCCTATTTTCTAATTACTAAGCTCTCACTTCCATAACTATTCTGGCTGTCTTCTGATCAAACTTTTTTTATAGTTCCCTGGTAGGCACTCTCCAAAGGTGAAGGAAACTGCACTTTTCTCACATGACTAAAAAGATCCTACCTCATATAAAAGGGGAAACACCAGTCGTGTGCTGGAGCCATTAATAATAATAACTGAAAATATGTTAACTTCTTATTTCTAATCTATTTTCAAGCTTATTCATCATGAACTGTATGAATTCTTTTAACCTTAGCAAAGATTTAAAGACCGTATCACTATTTCAAGTAAAAAGCTATTCTTCTTACTAGTCATTGGATTGTCAAGAGATTATTTCCTTAAAGTCTGCTGAAACAGGCTCTTAAAAATGGTAGTATGCTTTTTTTTTTTTAATATTAAGAACCCAGTCCAAAGTGCTGGAAAGTTTTTTTTTTTTAGCTTTACTTACAGGGGCTTTGGACCAACCAATTACTTTTTTTGTAAGCAGCAGTGCTTTTAAAAACAAGCAGTTCCATTCCCAGTTGTAAGGATTTAACCAGTATTCTGATGTGTATGACCACTTCCCTTGAAGACTGCTTCATTAGGACTTGGGGATTTCAGGTGTAGCTTATGCATGGTCATTTTCCAGACCTCAATAGTTCTGAAATATTATTTTAGCTCTTGTAAAACTTCTTGGTGAAAATGTCTAATTTTTTTTTTTTCTAGTGAAAAATTAAGAATCAGTTGCAATAGATCTTAAGTATTTGTTACAATCCTACTACAGCTGGTCTTGGTAATCTTAAATTTCTTCAGTTATTTTTTGAAATCGCCAAATTCTGAATAGTTGCATAGGACAGTCTCCCTTATGAACAGAGAGAAGCAGCAGCTGGAAGACAAGCAGAAATAATTGACTAGCGGCACAGTTGGTTCTTACCAGAATCCTCAGTTAATGACACAGTTCAGTTTTGGCATCTGATACAGATTTCTTCCCTGAAAATATGGATTGACTGCAAACTTTTACCCAGACTCACTTCATTTATGACTCTTCATTATATCTTTTTCTGACTGCATCACAAAAAGGAAAAAAGGCATGTAGCATACAAACAAATCCACCACCTACACGCACCACTAGTCATAAAATCAAGTCTGTAAAAGCAGTAATGCCCTAAATTCACCTTAGAACCAGAAACAATTCTAAATAGTTCTACGCTTGGATTCAATTCTGTATGTCACCTACTTTGGTAGGATAATTATGCATTAGTCAATAGTCATCTGGTTATGTCATAGCTGGATTTTGTATTCCAGTGGTGAATGTGACTCCTATATTTGCCAGTAGCAATGTTTGATGTATTTTAAAAATTTGTAGTGTTCACTTAACATAAGGGGATCTGTTCTTTTCCAATGTTATTCTTAGCTGGGGAGCTTCCTTTTACTTAGCCTGTGATAGTATGACAGAAAAAATGAGTATGCTAGGTGACCAAAACCTACAACTGCTTACATCATAAGGTGCAGGGTTTTCTTTCGCCTTTGCTACCATACAGTGTTCCACAGCCCTTGTTAGGAATTTAAATGAGTGTATCAAATGTGAAATTTGTCATCTTTTTGGTGTCTGATACTAAATGTTGATCGTATTACCTACTTCAGTAACATCTAAAGCTGTTAGTTTCTAAAATTACATTCTACTTGCTGTCAGAAGAGGTTATATGTATTTCTTAAGAAAATTCAGTGGGCAGCTGTAACCACATAGCGAATGGTTGGCTTCCTGTGCAGACAGTTGTGAAATGCCTAGCCTTAGCATCACAGCTGGCAGCGATAGCATAACCCTCGTAGCATACAGTATCTTAGGCCAGTAACAATTAAGTATTTAAATCTTCAAGTACGGTGGATATATCAATAAAAGTCCACATCTGTTACTCCACCAATAGTAATGAGAAGCTAATGGAAAGAATACTAGTTGTGAAGCATCTTATTATTTGTTCTCCTTACTCGTTTACTTTTTTGTTACCACAGATGAAATACGTAATTTTTGTCTGTCAGGAGTTGCGTTCTTCCACTGCGCAATGAAAAACATTAAGTTTGTCCATGAAATGATGCAGTGAGCCAAACAAAATAGAGGGGGAAGTAAGGAAGGAAAAGAGGGCTATGCAAGAAAGCAAACCTCTGTATAGGAGGGTCTAGTTAGGGGAAGCTGGATGTGTTTCAGTGTTAGTAAAAACAGGGAGGATGTGTATCACAGCTTGCACATTTGCAACACACCACTGTCTAAGGCATAAAAAGGCGATTGTATTGGCTCTAAGGAGGAGCAGCTTGCCTGTTTTTTTCACAGAAGATCCTGAAATAACACCGCCAAGATTTAAGGCAACAAAAAAAGGGGGGACATAACAAAGCAAGGTTTCTCCTTCTTGACTTTCAGAAATATATTATACCTTGCTTCATGTAGATCGAACAGCTTTTGGTCCCCTTGACATACTAGTGGCATATGAAAGCCCTGTGGATGGATGGAGCGTTAGATTGGAAGTAATAAGGTTGTGCCTGACTTACCTCCGCATTTGTAGCAGATGTTACAAATGTCATAACATGAACCTTTGGGATCAGACTGGAAAAAAAAGCAAGGCAACAGATGTAGGCCTCTTAGTTTTACCAGCAAGTATAGTCTGACACTATATAACACTGTTCTGACTTGATGTTAATACCCTGTCCTCCTCCTGAGAACAGAATCAGTGACACTAACCATTTCTGTAGCATTGAAGCTGGAAAGAGGTGACAGCAGTTTTCTTCCCAGAGGAATTTTAATACTAGTTTAAAAATAAGACAATAGAACTATTACTCCAATAAGTGTGTTATTGTTATATCTGAGTAAGTAGTCCATACATCTCACTCATTTGCGGGGGGGAACTGAATTTTAAGGAATTTCTATCAACTGTATGAGGTTTAAGAAGGCCAAGTGCTGGGTCCTGCACTTGGGTCACAACAACCCCATGCAACACTACAGGCTTGGGGAGGAGTGGCTGGAGAGCAGCCCAGCGGAAAGGGACCTGGGGGTGCTGGTTGACAGCTGGCTGAACATGAGCCGGCAGTGTGCCCAGGTGGCCAAGAATGCCAACAGTATCCTGACTTGTATCAGCATGGCCAGCAGGAGTAGGGAAGTGGTCGTCCCCCTGTACTCGGCACTGGTGAGGCCGCACCTTGAATACTGTGTTTAGTTTTGGGTCCTTCCCTACAAGAAGGACATTGAGTTACTGGAGCGTGTCCAAAGAAGGACAATGAAGCTGGTGAGGGATCTGGAGAACAAGTTGTACGAGGAGTGGCTGAGGGAACTGGGGTTGTTTAGTCTGGAAAAGAGGAGGCTGAGGAGACCTTATCGCTCTCTACAGCTACCTGAAAGGGGGCTGTGGTGGTGTGGGTGTTGGTCTCTTCTCTGAAGTAACTAGCGATAGGATGAGAGGAAATGGCCTGAAGTTGCGCCAGGGGAGGTTTAGATTGGATATTAGGAAAAATTTCTTCACCGAGAGAGTGGTCAAGCGTTGGAACAGGCTGCCCAGGGAGATGGTGGAGTCACCGTCACTGGAAGTGTTCAAAAAACATGTGGATGTGGTGCTTCAGGACATGGTTTAAGGGGCATGGTGGTGTTGGGTTAACGGTTGGACTTGATGATTTCAAAGGTCCTTTCCAACCTTAATGATTCTGTGATTCTTCATGCTATCATAATGTTTATGCATTTTTCCGCTGGTAGCGCCAAATCTTGCAGGGTAGACGTTTATCTAAAATGCTGCTAAATTCCTCAGTTTTTAAGTCCTCAATTCACCCCACCTTTGTGTGTTCCTCTCCCTTGTCTCACACATCTGTCTCTAATTTGCCTCTCTCTCTTCCATACTTCTGTAGGCTTAATTTACCATCTCTTTACAGCAATTGGATTTCCTGGGAAGCTCCTATCTCACTTTAATTATTGAACCAAATTTTATTAAAGTTTCACTAATACCTAAAGCATGTTTTACTTGCAGCTGTCTCCACCAACGCTTTCTCAGCTATCCCATCTAATTTTCTGACAGTTTTCAAAACATTTTTGTGCTTCTTTTTACATTGCCCCTCACTTGTGACTTATCTTCTCTGGACTGAAATGTAAAGCCATTTTTCTCTCTTCTTTAAGACTGCTGCCATCTAATAATATTGTCATACCGTTGAAGAATAAGTGGAGTTACCTGCTTCTTATATTTATCTATATGTGAGAGTGCAATTTAAGTGAACAGTCTTTATTAAAACCACAGTAGTTATTCTTACATTCTGTGTAAATTCTTTCTTCTCCTAGATTTTTGGGAGCAAAAGGCAGTGTTGTAAATATCTGTAAAATAACCAGTATAAAGCGAGTTTGATTCTGGGAGGTAGCTCTAATTCAGTTGTATCAGAGACAATAGTCCCTCTCTTCCATGTCACAGTGCATTTTGCTGCCTTACAGAGAAGCTAATGGCCAGAGTGAATGTTAATATTTACCCTTAATTGTTTTATGGGTGGTGCAGTTCTTTTACTTCTCCTGTTATGGATTTTAATGGAAATTGTGTTCTTTACTTTCTGCATTGTCCTCTAAATGGTGGAGGCTGCATGAAGTTACTCCTTCTCCTGTTTCTCAGGAGTTTTGGCCAATGTTCCTGTATTTGATGGGAGGGGAAGAAAATTAATGCAGGAGTGCAGTCCCTTGTATTTTTTCCCCTGTGCTTCAATTTAAAGCAGTGGTGATTCTCTCTGCCACATCACTCCCTCAGGTGCTGCCATTCTTGAACCAGAGGCTTAGCCCTCTCCCTGAAGAATTTCATTGTCAAGGAGAAGAGTGGGGGTTCTCCCATGAAGAATTTTAATCACCCTGTCTGTAGCCCTTTTGAAGGAGGCACAATAGTTCCTATAGTAACTACTACAGTGTGGGAGAAAGGCCAATGCTCCCTCCCCAGCCACAGATGGAGAACTCTTTGCTTAGATGACTGGAAATTCTTGCACAGCAAAGACTTCATCCTTCACAGTGAAAAGAAAAATCTCTGATATAAACTCTTAAAATGTACAAGTAAGTGCTAATTAAGAAACAGAAAATTTAGCTGACTTATCAAGTAGAGAACATGAAAACCTCAAAAATACTTATTTTTAAGGTGTGTTTAACTTTCATTCTTGGGGTTTTTAATTTTAAGAAGTTCAGAAAAGAATAAAGAGACGTTTAGGACCTAAGAAATCTTGTTGCCTCCTCCTACCCACCCTACCCCCACTCCCCAAAGAACAAATCCTGTGGGAAGGAGCAGACCTATAAACCAGATGAAAATAATTGGGAAAGGAAAAGGAACAGGCTCATAAAATAGATGAAAACTTACGCTAAGACAGCTACTTACCTAGTTTCTTTTTTCCATTCACTTTGAATCTTTTTTAAAGGGAGGACATATGATGTGTCTTCAAATCTGTTAATTCCAGTCCAATTACCAAGTGACATAGTACTTTCTGCTTTTTTTGACAACATTTTAATTTGTTCAGTTTTAAGTTACTGAAACTAAAAAGGTATTAAAAAAAAGTTTAAAACTATTAAGGAACTTGAATTTGAAAAGCAAATTTTACTAAAAATTCTTTTAATTCCTGGAGCTTCTGATGGAGCATCATAGATAAACTACTGGCAATGATAGAACACACTTTTATCGTTACATAACAGTTTCTTTAATTAACCAGTACACTCTTGATAACTACTTAGTTATTCCATAGAAAGTTTTGGTTTACTTTCTCAACCATGGATTCCCCAGTAATTAATACATGCTCTGTACCAGTGACTGGAAGATGGACATTTAGAATAATAGGCATTTGTGTACACAAAAAGTAGATTTGAAATGCCATTGTTAGCTTTGTAAGTTGATTATCATATATTGCATTATGCATCTTACATGTAGTCCTTTGTGACAAATTTGTTCTGATACTTTATTGCTGTGATACTTGGTTGGTAATGGCACAGCATTAATGATTCCCATAGCTTTACTAAACCAAGATAAAATACCTTTCCACATGTGTTGCGACTCCATCTGAGATTTATTTCTTCTTCCCATCTGTGAAGGTGGATGAGAGACCTAAATTTTGGATCTTAGCATGGCTTATGATGAGGTAGACTGGTGACATCATTTCATTTCTTTGGATACCCTTTCCAAATCAGAGGGCAACATCTCTGCTTACATCATGCTGGTTGCCTATCATTCATCTGAATACATATCATCTATGCCTTATGTCCTCAACATATGTGTTAGGCAGAGGAGTTCACTCTAGCTGGAGGTTTCTTTCAAAACTTGGAATCAGTCATAAATGGGATAGCAAAGAACAATCAATGGAGGAAAAACATATCCATCACAAGGAATTAAATACGAAGTAAAAGAATTCATTAAAAAAAAGCTTTTGTGGGTTAACATACATAAATACTGACCTCTCTTTCTAAGCCTAATATTGGTTATGCTTTGTCCTTCCCTGACATTGCATCTTCTAGTTTAACCTCTCAGTTAGTGTCCCTGTCTTTTCTAAAACACAGTTTTTAAGCATTTCCAAATTACTTTTTATGTCTCCTAGGAAAGCCGCAAGGTTTTAAGATGACATCTCACCTCCATTTGTAAAACCACCCTGATTATCACATTCACCTGCATTGTTCTTTCGTGAGCATTTAGGGTTGTTCCTAGAAATAACACAAGATAAATTTTCATGTAAAATCTACTTCAGACCAAGGCAAATGTATTAGAAATTGTATTGTAATTTCTATAGACCTTTTTTCTACTTTGAAACAAAAAATGTTAAACTCTGGAAAAGAATACTTAAAAGATTATAGCCACACTCATGCTGTGAACTGCTTTGCACATACAGTCATCTGAGACAATTCAGACAACTCTTCTTCCTATGCTTTCTCATCTGAAATTATAATGTATTTTGTTCATACCTATGGGGAGAAATACTAGCCAAACCTATGTGAAGCTTCTATGCAATTAGCCTGATATGGTTACATTTTTTTTTAAAAAAATTGATAATGTTCTTTTTGGTGGGGTATTTATAAACTTTGATATTTATGTAGATCTGCTCAGGCTTTGATAATTAAAGTCTGACTTTACTGGCAGTCATAATTAGAGTGCTTCAAGATCCAAAAAGTGAAACGTGGGCTCTGGTTTTTTGTAATTCTTCAGACAGATTATCTAAAAAGGTGTAGCAGGATGGCTCTATGTCCACCTCTGCTTCCAAGCATACAGAAAGGTGCTGCTCAGAAAAGTCAACGAAGTGAAATACAAAAATAAAATACAAAAATAAGGATTTTTGAGGCTAATTGAGAAAAAGCCTTTATACATAAATAATAGTTCAGGAAAATTAATTAAAAAGTGCAGTATAGTTTTAAAAACTAGTTTTTAAAACTATTAGCGAAACAACAGAATTTAAAAACTCTTCGTCTGAATTTTACCAGACTTCCCACAAAACCAATTTATGTCAAAAGATGGCATGCAAAGTCTCACAAAAGTGTTTTATTTGGAGCTGATTATTGTGCTGGTGATATGTGCTTTCACTCCTAGTGTTCAAGGAATACTGCTTCTGCTTAATTAGAACTCTGTCTTCAGTAGTAGAAAGTCACAGTGAACATCAGTCTTTGGTCATTCTGTGCTCCAGTAGCTTAGAAGTGAGTTTAAGAGGAAATCCTCTCTCTTCAGGATGCATGGAAATCTTTGTTAGGCAGTCTACATTTTTCTTTTCCATAGTTTCCCACTCTTCCTAGCACAATTGTGAATGCTCTTGAGATTGCATTAAGCATGCTTAGACTGCCCCCAAGACACACTGAAAGGGATGTGGTTCTTCCTTCACCTCATGCATAGACAGATTAGTCATTGAGGGAGGAAATTTAAAGAGGAATTAGTGAGCAGTTAGAATTTTTTCCTTGTTAATAGCTTGTTATGGAATAATCCTATGCCAGGAGTAGACATGTCAGTCTGGATAGTAAAAGTCATGGTCTAATGCTATGGAAAGTAAAATATTTTAATAGACAGATTCTTCTGCTCCAGCACTACAAAGTGCATGTGTGAAAACAATCTTTCTATCTTCTTGTCACTATTAACAGTCAATATTTAATACAAATATTGGTTCAGTCAACTTTTTGATTAACCACAAGAATTGTGCATTCAAACCTTAAACTTTGTCAATTAAATGTAGGTGGTACAAAATACGACCACATGTGAAAAAGCCTGTTTAGAGATATTTGTTCATACCACTAAAACAGGAGAAGCTTGGAAGAAGAGTTTCACCTGCATTTGGAACTTGTTCCCTTTGTGACTCCTGTTGCAGTTTGGTACACATGCTTTAGCCTTCTCCACATCCTAATTTCCCCTACTTCCTGTTACTCAAAAGAAGAAATTTATTTCATGCATGCAGTATTTTGTTTCTGTAAAGAGTCTGCATTTAAAACAGTATCCATATTTTTAAAAAATGTGTGCATCCACATCTTTAGGTCTGCAAAGGTTGTTGAGCAACTTTGATTTACAGATGTTGTGATATAAATCCTAAATCCCTTGCTTTCCAAGATTTCTGTGGGCAGCTGAGCTGTGGCTGCTGATGGTTCCATCCACAGGGTGAGAGATTCAGAGATGACTGGCTGTGGCTTGTGTGATGGAAGCCAGTTTAGTATTTCTAGTTTACGTTTTGAAATTTGGGGGTAAAATAAGACCGTGGCCTGCTTTTTAATCCAGCTGTTTTCTGTGTCTTCCGTTCATCTATTGTCATGCCAACAATCCATTCAGTACAAATAAGAGGCTTTGTGCTGTGATTGGACTGAGATTGCTTTTGAAAAGTATCAATGTGGTATGCATTTGTATACCCCAAATAGTATATTTCTTCTGATGCAAATAGGGATCAAAAAACCTTGAAAGCCCAAGTAAAATAATGAGGCAATGAAGTCAGAAGATCAAATAAACTAAGTTTGTTTCCCTTGTTCTGTATTTATCTCAGTATTCTTGTCTCATTCCTCAAAATGTGAAGAATGATAGTTAGGCAAATGAATGAAATACAGAAATTGCATATTTAACATCTATTCACTTACCAAAGAAGAGTCTCACTATGGCTACCAGAGACATAATGGTTTTCTGCGTAACATATTTATGCTGGTTGTAAAATTAGGAACTGTCATTACAACCCCACATCACCTGCGTTAAGTGCAAGACACAAATCCAAGAGTTCTACTGCTATAAACGTGTCAGTGAACTGAATAGCAGGGAGTACTACAAGATGTTTGTCTACATGTATACCAGACACAAGGATGCACGCATCAGTAGAGGATTTAATTGACAAATTTTAAAGCTAAGATCTATCCCGCTCATGTTTTCTAGTTAACTTACTGACCAACGTGTTTTCATTTGAGTTATAGAACTGAGAGTGTCCCAAGTGGGAAGAACTGATGACTTGCCTGTAAATATCATATAGAGTTAAAGATACTGTTTTAAAAAGTGTTGCACTGTCTTCATGCACTTTATTCAAGTTGTGATACCCACATGCTAAACAACCTGTCATTAACAGTTAACATCATGGAACTGGATTCAATATGTAATGGATACACTTTAAAATGCTAGAGGATTGTAAAGGAAGAGTTTTGGAAGGCAAATTCCGAATGGTGATGTGTTCAGACAATGTGTGGAAGATATAACACAGTCTAGATGGAAGAATGAATGGACCTAAAGGACTTGATGATCTTAAAGGTCTTTTCCAACATTAGTGATTCTGTGATTTCAGGGAGGTTTTGCGGTTTTTCAGGGTTTTTTGCTTTTTGCAATGCTCTTAGGGAGAGTACTATGAAGCAATGCCTAGCAGGCCAAAACTGTGAATTTCCTTTCTGTTTCTGGTAGATTATAAATTAAATGACCATACAAAGCACAGTGCTAACTGATGGCAATCGTAACGGGAATACTGATAATCTTTACAGTGCTATAAATTTTGATTAGTCCCACAACTAAAGCTAATGTTTCTCTCAGAAATACAGGTACAACTCCAGTTTAAGCAAGTGTTTGGTAACATATCTGGAGGCAGAGTAAGGAGAAAAGAAGGATCATCTTTAAGTGTGTCTGCAAAAAGGAAAGTTAAAGGAGTCTTAAGTTGCTAGAAAATTTAATGTGCTTTTATTTTTTTTTCATTAAAGAAGCATTGCTGTTTACAGTAGGCATCACTACAGCTATAGAAAAGATGAGACAATGCAAAGAGAAGCAAAATGTTCAGAATCAGAAGGCTGATATAGAAAAGTAAGACTGAGTACCTAAAACTTTTAAAAGAATAATATTATGCTGACATGTCTGGTCAGTCACTATACTAACTGAAGTTAAAAAACCCACACAAGTATAGCAGTTGATCTATTACCAACTTCAGTTACAGTGTAAAGCAGAAGTCTTGAAGAAGACTTTTCTCTTAAGTTATTAGCACCTATGTCCTTGAATACCTTCAGAGAAAAAAGGACTTAGAAAATACTGGCTCTACAGCAGTCACCATTTGTAATTATGAGCTATTGCCTGAATCTATTAGCTATGAAGACACCTGTTTGCCCAGTATAAATAGCTTAGAATTTCCTGCAAGGAAATTACACGAACCGTCAGTAAGGAATGATATTACATTTTTAGGTCAATATGACTATCATTACTTGGCATTTATCTTTTCTCACTGATATCATGTTTGGCAGCCGGTATCATAGAAGACTAAGAAATTGTTGCTCTGTATTTCGTTTTCATTGGTGTTAAATTAGCCTGTTCAGTAATGGCAGTCATCCATTCTGCTTGTTTTAGTGGATCCTTAGTATTTCGGTTTTTTTATCGTGCATTGTAAAGAGAGCAATAGGTAAAGCTGCACTAGTGTGGTGATGGTTCCAGAGGCATTAGACTCTTTAGTCTTTGGATGTAAATGTTTTTGTACACACTTCAAAAGCCTGCAGAATGAACTTTGCCTCTTCTCTCTGCTATGGACATGCCTGGCTTGGGCACTAAGACAGGAAAGGAGGGGAAGGTTCTTGCAGCCCTGTGCACTCTTCTCCGTGCTCTAGCTTTCTCTGGTCATGTGGCAAAGACAGCCTAGACCTAAGAAGAAATCTCAGCTTGCAGTAGATGCCTACATTTGGTTATACTCAGACTCCATTGCTGGCTTTGTGCTCCTGGCATAGAGAGTTAAAACAAAAACTAGTTTTGTGATTTCTCTGCCTTTTTTGTAGTCGCTACTGCCTTTGAAACATAACTGCCTATTATTCACTTTTCAACTTTATAATTTAAATGTAGGAGCTGAAGTTTCAAGTACCTATTCCAGCAACTAACATGGGTATCTGGGATACTACAGTATTTCCCTGTGCTTAGCAATAACTTCAGTAGCTCAGATGTGTTTACAAATGTTGACTTTTTCATGTTGTATTTACTTAACTTCAGTTTCAAATAAGATTAATAACATTTTCAGATAAATCTCTCATGTCTTCCTAATTCCTGAGTAATATTTATTTCTGATCTGCACATTTCAAAACATTTACATTATGTGTTGCCTCTTTTTCGATAGTATTTTTCACTAAATTCTGCATGCTGTCATCACGGTGTACAAAAAACCCTTCTATGGGGACTTGGGATATATTTGAATAAAAGATTCATTTCCAGAGTTCTTGGACGTTTTAATTGATTTTAAGTCAATTTTTTTAAAAAAATATTATTTTATACTTCAAATTTGAGTCACTGAATGTACCAATTTTATTTACTATATGCAAAGCAAATTTGAAATTAGCACTGGTGTATAAAATGCGAAACATGTTTAAATAATTAATGTCAAGTGGTGTGATCAGGGGTACATTAGAAATGAATGTGCAGACCTTGCAACATAACTGTTTTTTATTCAGTTATAGGTGCCCAGCGCAGGAGAAGTCCCAGTGCCCTTGCCATTGAAGTATTTGAATCACATTTGGGAAGTCATATTTTACAGGTAAAAAAATGGCTTTTCCAAGAAAAATCAAAATAACTAGCTAGTCATATTTCTGCCAATAATTTGAATAGTATTGTTGTCAGCACTTATATTAATGAGATTATTTTTTTTTAAAGCTCTCATTTCCTTCTTTTTAGCAAGCCTGTGATTGCGAGAGTGTTAATGAGAGGGAGGGCAAGTATTATTTAGCTGAATCACAAAATTTTGTTGTTTAGAACTGTGAAGTAGCTGTTTGCTCGCAGAATGCATTTATGTATTTGTGTGTATGTGTGCACAAAACAGTATTTTGCGTTGGTGATTTGATTTGCTTTATCGCACGTATAGATCTAGGGTTACCCCCCCCCCCGCCGACCCCCCCGCTTTGGTTTTCTGAGCATTGCTTTCCTCCCTGATATCCCAGTTGTCACAGTTATATATCACAAATTTGCAACAATCTGCAACGAGAGAAAAAAAAAAAAAAAAAAGAACAGTGGTATGCCTCTTAGGTCTCCTTAGCTGTGAGATAAAAACTAATCTGATATTTGTCAAAGAATTTAGTCACACTGTACAAGTCATTATATTCCAGGAAGATTAAACTGAAAAACAATGACCTGATGGAAACGTTCTCATGCATGCTTTGTTTTGTTAGGGTTACTACGACTATCCTTAGGTTGCAGTAATCAAACGTGGAGCAGAAGCAGTTAGGAACAACATGTGATGTGTTTTGTCAGCAAGGCAAAACCCCAGCACTATGGAAATAAAAACCACGTAGTCTTTTTCTAAGTGCGGCACTGAATAACTGCTCTTATTTAGCAATGTACACAGCTTCTCAGTGCAAATATATTGCTTGGTGTATTATCTTTTGAGAGGTATGAAAGAGGTAAATTAGGATATTATCATGAGAAATATTCCACTTAATTTGAAATGATTGAGAGCTATCTCTCTGTAGTAACTCAGCTGTGGCATTCGAAAGCACTATGGATAATGTCAGATTTTTCACATCTTTATAAAGAAACTAAATGCAGAATAGCAACAAAGATAATTTTAGGACAACGTGAAAACATGGAATTAACTAGTAGAATGAATTTCTCTTTGGAACAAAAATCATGAATGAAGTGATTTACATAGCTGTACACCCTTGGCAGAGGTCTAGGTCAAGTTTTTGATTCTGTAAGCAAATGCTTGTGTTACAGTTACCGTATCAAAGATATCTGCACAACTATCTACACTGCTGTGTTTGCATGTTAGACAGAAACACTGTTATGCTGTCTCATAAGTGTAGCAAAAATGAAGAAATAGCAGTTTTGTGATATTTCAGTTTATGTAATTTGTCGGTGTGGTGTTTTGAATATGTAAACATGTGCTGTATATCCTAAAGCTATGTTTTTTACAATATGAATTATAACAAATATCTAGATAAAACCTCATTGTGACTGATTTATATACACTCCTTAGGTATTAGGTATGACCCTTTATGAATGAAAATGAAAAAACCTAGGTTGGCCACTTTGAAAACTACTTGACATTTGAGTTTTTCACTTACTGCATATTAAAACGGTTAGTGATTTTATTACTTATTCAAGCTAGAGTCCTCTTGTGTTTTTTTCTTTTTTGTACCTATATGTGATAAATTAAGGTGTTTTCAGGCTATAACTTTATCATAGTACTAATAAAAAAGACCTGTATTGCACTTGTACCTATAGGATTTTCAGTCAAAATTACAATCGGCGTCGTATTGAATACCTGTTGAGGTGTGGCTTTTTCAGAGAGGGTGGTGCTTTTACCAAATTACTCCCATTAATCTCTCAATTGATAATATAAAATTCCACTGTGACATTTAAAAGAGAATAGAGTGTTGATGATGGATAGAGGACAAAATTAATTAATAATGGTGGCAAGTTTATCATGACATCTTAAAATCTTGTAATCAACACTTGGCGGGAAAGTCTAGGTGCATTCAGATGCACTACTTTTAACAGATCTGAATGGACCGCAAGGTACTGCCTTGTGTTCCTATAGGTAGAAAGATAATCTCCAGAAGACAAAATGATTTTTAAAACAACAATCGGACAGATTCTGTGGTGGAATACAGTTCTAACAAGTTCTCATTTAGTCTGCTGCTCCTAGTAATGATTTTCAAAGCAATATTGTGAATAAGTATTGTTTGTAAGTGAAGTAAACAACCTTGATGGTACCTTGGGAATACCTGTGTTTGATTTCAGAGTCTGCTATCTGAGGAAGCTGAATTAATAGTTAGTTTGTTTAATGCCTTTTGCTATTAATATTTTGAAGACTGGGTTAAGTGTAAGCTCAGAAATTAAGGAGCCTCTCTAATCCTTCCAATATTTTGATACTTCAAAATTTATTGACAGACACATGAGAAGCATAATACAGTGTGTTTAAAAAAAGTGGATATAGTTTATTTATAGTGATGTTGCAAAAACAGAAATGGAGCTGCATCCTGTGATATTTTACATCTTGATTCTGCAAGCAAGTAGTGTCACTTAGTCATGTCAATACATTTCCAAGCCACAACCGATTACTGTATATCATGCTGAAGAGATTCCCACAGTAGCTTTGAAGCCAGACACTATCCATTGTGTGCTTGTGCGAAAAAAGACACCACAAAACATGAATGCCCAAACACTACTGTACCAGAAACTTCATGTCAGGGCAAGACGTCTTTTAAATATTTTCCAGGTAAAATCACCTGAATGATGAACAGTTGAAATACGTGGAATAGAGAGGCAATAGATATTGGCAATGCAGTAATTAATTTTTGGGAAGATTTTTGTTTTGCCAAGTTGTGTGCTTTATCTTCTACGTTCTTCTTCTGAAAAGTGGTGGTATAGTAAAAATAGACTTCAGTAAAGATACCTTCAGCTCTACATTTCTGTGTATATATTTTATATTTGTTTATTAAATAAGTCCAGTAAAAATATCGTACTGCTGGTACCTGCTATTCAAAAATTTGGATGAAACTGGTAAAAATTAGCAAGAAGATTATAATTTTTTTCAGGGCACCTGGATTTTTTCTGGAACTTCATTGAGAAGGTGTGGAAAAGGGTCAGTAACCCCATATTCTTCATATAATCAGGAATTATCAGGAAATGTAGAACTAAATATAGAGAAAAGGGAAAGTTAGAGAATATATTTGCATATGCAAATTAGCTTAATTGATACTGCTTGCCTCTACAGGGATTTTTCATTACAAACTGGAGTGCTACATTGTTCAGCTCATATTGAGTAATTTAGTAACTAATGAGACCAGTTTGCACTAATTTGCATATGATAAATGAGCTTAATTGCAGTAAATAACTTGGAGGCATAATTACTTAATTTTCCTGTGTTGCATGGCTTTTAAGTTCACGTATGAACAACTCAAGATAATTTTGCATATTTAAATCAGTTGCTTTTAAAATTCTTCAACAAAAAAGAGCACACCTTACAATTTGAACTGTAAAACAATTAAAAGTAAAATGTACAGTATTTTCAAATAAAATTTAATATTTTAAAAAATACATGTTTCTTCCTTTAAAAATATGAATGCCACCTTAAAGAATAAATATTTGGAGTTAAACAACAGTGGAATAGTCTTAAAGTCAGAACAGGACAGAAAGATGGCTTAAGTAATAGTAATAGAACTGTGTATCTGAACGGTAGTGCGTGGTACACTTTTTGTATTCCTGCATACAAGAGTGATAACTTTCATATAATTGCATTCTTTGCTTCAGCAGTGCCTGTTCAACTGTTAAGAAACTGTAACACTTTCATATAGCATTATATTACTGTACACAATAATTTAGGCACTAGTTATCTTAAATTGTCTATACTGTCCTACGTCTACTTAGTTTTGTGTGAAGAAATCCTTAAATTGGAGACATACTGAAGTGTTAGTGCAAGAAAGATGTCTCTTTTTTCCTCTTTTTTTTTTTTTTTTTTTTTGTGGTAGACTTGGTCAATGGTGATCACTGTCATGAATAACCATTGTGATTGAGATTTCTACCATGAGTTTCAAAAAAAACCCAAACCCCCAAAAAACCTAAACCCCAAACCAAAAGCAACATAAGCAAAAGATCCCATTTCATTTGTGCTGTGTCCCTAAAGTTATTGCCTGTTAGATGCTGTTGATAGAATTGAACTACTGAACTAGAAAGGGAAAAAAACTCAAATACCCAACTACCAATCTCATGAACAATTCAGTCCCATAGAGAGATCTGTTGCACCCCCATGATTTACAAGTAGATGACAATCACTGAATTGTCCATCTGTGCCGTAAAGGGGCCCACCTACCTTCCTAGAAGCTTTTCCTAAGACTTATTGGACATTATCTTGGAAATTTTGAGACTTGCATTTCCCTTCTACTTTATATTGTACCTTTTTCTCCCATTAAGAACATATTTTGTGATGAACAAAGGTCTTTGTAATTGCAGTATGAGATTCAATGAGGGGAAAAAAAAATCAGGCTCCTATTAAGACCAAGGATACCCGTAGTGGATATGCAGTTGTGTCCAAGATGACCCAGCAAAGTCATCTGTAGTATGCACAAGGGCTTGTAAGCCCCTGTTTTATTCCTGGCAGCCTCCGTATCAGCACAGACTTGATCATGTAATGTAGTCCTAGAGTGGGAGTGGAATTTGAACTACTTGGAAGCTACGTGTGGCTCAAATGCTGCAGTTTGACTTTACTCCACGCAGTGGTCCCAGGCTTTCTGAATGAAAGGCAATCTGATATTTTGTAAAAATATTTCACATCCTTTTCACTCCAATGGAAGCCTCAGTTTGTGGATAGGGCTTCATGGAGATTTAATTGTGTCTTTACCTCCATCCGACAGGAAAGCCACAGGTTATTAGACCCATTGATATTATTTCAGCTTTTCTGTATTTAAAGGCAACAAACAACCAAAGCACCCACACTCTATGGACATAAGAAGTCTGACGAATTGCTAGCTTTGTGAACAATTGAAAGATGTCTTTAATAGTTTTATATTCTTTTTTTAATTACTTTTATTAATGCATCCAGCACTGTAATAATAAGACTATGATGAAACTATACAAATATATCCTGTATATCAACATAGTATACTACTGTTCTTCAGAATAGGTCTCTTATTAATTGTGAGGTAAATCTGCGGGAAGAATACAACATCTCTGGTTTCTAGTGAATTATGACCAGGTGATGCCACTATCACAGAGAATAGCTTAGACTATATCTGAATCACCAGGTTATTTTCTGGAGCATGTCAGATAAGTTTCCTCAGGAAAAGGAAAGATTAATAACTGTCTCTGTGCTCCAAGTGAGCACTCTAACCATCACTCTCCTGTTTGCAGGTAGCTACAACCCTGTCCACTTGCACTCCTAAACTAAAAGAAAGCTGTGCCTATAATTCTGTTCTAGAGGCTGATCCCATCCCACTGGCTGAGCTGTGTAATAGCTGCAAATAACAGACTGAATCATACATGTGATAGTCTCAGAAGTACTCATGGTCACATGGATGATCAATTGAATGCTAACAAATGTTAATTTCTCAATAGTTAGAAAGCAAAACAAAAGGCTTTTTCCCATATTCAACCAGAAAAAATTGGACGTTGTTATTGGGAAATGTTTCTGCATTCTCTTCAAGTTAATGCAGTTTTATCATCCAGTTTATAAATGAGTGTTATCAAATACAGAAGGTGTAGAAACAAATACCCATTTTGAAGGAAACTTTCATATAGGAGTTTTTTCTCTTTTGTCCAAATAGGTCTTGTCCGCCATTTCTGTTATCATTTTTGCAGCACTGTTGACACTCTTTATAGGACAGTGGTATTCCATCAAGAATGGCATAGACAAAAAGTGGAATAGTGTGGCCAGCAGGAGTAGGGAAGTGATTGTACCCCTCTACTCGGCACTGGCGAGGCCACACCTTGAATCCTGTGTTCAGTTTTGAGCCCCTCACTACAAGAAGGACATTGAGGTGCTGGAGCATGTTCAGAGAAGGGCAACGAAGCTGGTGAGAGGTCCGGAGAACAAGTCTTATGAGGTGTATATGAGGGAGCTGGGGTTGTTCAGTCTGGAGAAGAGGAGACCGAGGGGGAGACCTTATTGCTCTCTACAGCTACCTGAAAGGGGGTTGTGGCGACGAGGGTGTTGGTCTCTTCTCCTAAGTAACCAGTGATAGAACAAGAGGAAATGGCCTTTCCAAGAGGAAATGGCCAGGGGAGGCTTAGACTAGATATTAGGAAAAAATTCTTTACTGAGAGAGTGGTCAAGCACTGGAACAGGCTGCCCAGGGAGGTGGTGGAGCCGCCATCACTGGAAGTGTTCAAAAAAACCTGTGGACGTGGCACTTCAGGATATGGTTTAGTGGGCATGGTGGTGTTGGGTTGATGGTTGGACTTGATGTTCTCAAAGGTCCTTTCCAACCTTAGTGATTCTGTGAACTATACAGTTTCACTACAGTATTTAGTCATGTTTGGAAGATGCTGCTATTTACCTATAATAACTAGATTGAACTATAACAAGACGATGACACTATTAATTTTTTCTAAAAACATCTTGCTGGAGAGCATGCAAGTAAAATTTTCCATACATTGCAGATATGCATGTTCAGCATGCAACAAGTTTAGATCGTGCAAAACCTGTGAATCTTTTTTGTTAAGGCAAAGTAGAGATCAGTGAACAGAGCAAATTATTTACATTTTTGCAGTAATGAATGATTGTGTTCAAGAAGTTACAAGAGTTGCAAACAATTAGCAGTGTCATGGAGAAACAGAAGGTTCTCCTGTAGTGAAAATAAACACTAATACTTTGCCCTGTAAGCACACTGTTAGGAATGAAAATTGGCCAAACAGTATGGATAATCGTAATTGAACAAGAAAATACATAGTTCTAAAACTTGTCTTCCCCTATGAATGTTTGTGTATTGTAAAACTTTGGAGTGTTTTAATTGGATATAAGCAGTAGAAAAACAAGTACAAGTTGACATTAAGTTTAGAGGTAGTTCTCTGGATGGCTAGGCTATAGCTGAACAGAAATTTAATTTCTTCCAATATTTGAATTATTACACGGAGCCCCATCTGACAAGAAAATGGAAAAAGTGGGGAAATAGACAGGAAAGTGTTGGAGTGCTACAAAACATTAGGGAGAAGATTTATCTTCTCATTTGCTATTTTCAATCAGTCCGAGTATTACATAATGAGGTTATCTCTGTGTAACACTAGTCAACACAGAAATAGTGACACGAGACTAAAGGTGAGGAAGCAGCAGATGGTAGTGCTGATGGAGGATTTTTCTAGGCTGTAAAAGGTGTTAGCAGAAGAGACTTCAACTGGCTTGGAGATTTGTGAAGGGCAGTTGCTGATGATGATGTTAGTGGTACACTTTCTGAGGACGAAGAATACCGTTCAGTTTCTTGCAGTCTGCATTGGGTTAAAGGTGTAAACTACCAAGTGACCTCTGTTAGCATGTGTCAGACAGGCAAAAAGCGGAAAATGTGAAAAAGCTGACAAAAGTTAGGATATGCTGAAGAGCATAGATCTATGCTGTCTGAAAGAAAAGATTTTGGGGATGAAGTAGAGGTTAAGTTATGCATCATTAGCCAAAAATAAAGTGTAAGTTAAGAAATTAATTAAGAGGAAGTAGTTGTTACAGATCAAACCATGCAGCAAAGTGATCCTAAACTTTCTCTTGGTGGTTAAGAGCTGTGCATAATGCAACCAGACTGAATGAGTACATAGCAAGTTAGAACTGCAGGTTTGGAGATCATATAAACCTCTGTGAGGGAATGATTTCTATAAAGCACGCGTGTAGTCTACTGTCACAGAATCACAGAATGGTAGGGGTTGGAAGGGACCTCTGAATATCATCTGGTCCAAACCCCCTGCCAAAGCAGGGTCACTTAGGGCAGGTCCAGTCGGGTTTTGAAGGTCTCCAGAGAAGGAGACTCCACAACCTCTCTGGGCAGCCTGCTCCAGTGCTCCATCACCCTCACAGTAAAGAAGTTTTTCCTCATGTTGAGGTGGAACTTCCTGTGCTGCAGTTTGTGCCCATTGCCCCTCGTCCTATCACTGGGCACTACTGAAAAGAGACTGGCTCCATCGTCCTGGCAGCCACCCTTCAGAGATCTGTAGACATTGGTAAGGTCCCCTCTCAGCCTTCTCTTCTCCAGACTAAACAGCCCCAGGTCTGTCAGCCTTTCCTCATAGGAGAGATGTTCCAGTCCCTCAATCATCCTCGTAGCCCTCCGTTGGACTCTCTCCAAAAGTTCCCTGTGTCTCTTGAACTGGGGAGCCCAGAACTGGACACAATACTCCAGATGAGGCCTCACCAGCACAGAGTAGAGCAGGAGGATAACCTCTCTTGACCTGCTGGTAACACTCTTTCTTCTTAATGCACCCCAGGATACCATTGGCCCTCTTGGCCACGAGGGCACGTTGCTGTCCCATGGATAACTTACTGTCTACCAGGACTCCAAGGTCCTCCTCCATGGAGCTGCTTTCTGGCAGGTCAACCCCTAACCTGTACTGGTGCATGGGGTTGTTCCTCCCCAGGTGCAGAACTCTACACTTGTCCTTTTTAAATTTCATGAGGTTCCCCTCCACCCAACTCTTCAGTCTGTCCAGATCCCGTTGAATGGCAGCACAGCCTCCTGGTGTATCAGCCACTCCTCCCGGTTTTGTATCATCAGCAAACTTGCTGAGGGTACATTCCAAACCTTCATTTAGGTCACTGATGAAGTTGTTGAACAAAACTGGACCCAGTACTGATCCCTGGGGAACACCACTAGCTACAGGCCTCCATCTGGGCTCTTTGCTGCTGACCACAACCCTTTGAGCTCTGTTGCTTAGCCAGTTCTCGATCAATCTCACAGTCCACTCATCCAACCCATACTTCCTGAGCTTCACTGTGAGGATGTTATGAGAGACAGTGTCAAAAGCCTTCCTGAAGTCAAGGTAAACCACATCCACTGCTCTCCCTTCATTTATGCAGCTAGTCACTCCGTCGTAGAAGACTATCAGATTGGTCAAGCATGATCTCCCCATGGTGAATCCACGCTGACTACTCCTGATAATTTTTGTTTCATCCATGTGCCTAGAGATGGCCTCCAGCAGGAGCTCTTCCATCACCTTCCCAGGGATGGAGGTGAGGCTGTGACCAGTCTCTAATTTCCCGGGTCTTCCTTCTTGCCCTTTTTGAAGACTGGGGTGACATTGGCTTTCCTCCAGTCCTCAGGCACCTCTCCCATTCTCTGTGATTTTTCAAAAATGATGGAGAGAAGTGTTGCAACAACATCAGCCATCTCCCTCAGCACTCGTGGGTGCATCTCATTTTTATGAGTGTTCAGTTCAGCCAAATGATCTCTAACTCAGACCTCATTGACCAGTGGAGAATCTTCCTCCTTCCAGGCTTTTTCGCTTATCTCCAGGGTCTGGGATTCCTGAGGAGTAGTCTTAGCAACAAAGACTGAAGTGGAAAAGGCATTCAGTATCTCTGCATTCTCTGCCTCCTCTGTCACCAGGGCTCCCACTTCATTCACCAAAGGTCCCACATTTTCCCTAGACTTCCTTTTACCACTGATATACTTGAAGAAGCCCTTCTTGTTCTCCTTCACTTCCTTTGCCAGATTTAGTTCCAAGAGGGCATTGGCCTTCCCTGTTGCATCCCTACATATCCCAACATTCCTATAGTCCTCCCAAGTGACCAGTCCTTTTTTCCACCTACTTTCATAGAATCATAGAATGGTTTAGGTTGGAAGAGACCTTTTAAGGTCATGTAGTGCAACCCGCCTGCAGTGAGCAGGGACATCTTCAACTAGATCAGGTTGCTCAGAGCCCTGTCCAACCTGACCTTGAATGTTTCCATGGAGAGGGCATCTACCACCTCTCTGGACAACCCGTGCCAGTGTTTCACCACCCTCATGGTGAAAAATGTCTTCCTTCTCTCTACCTAGATCTTCTATCCAGTCTAAATCTACCCCCTTTTACTTTAAAGCCATTACGCCTTGTCCTATTACAACAGGCCCTGCTAAAAAGTCTGTCCTCATCTTTCTTAGAAGCCCCCTTTAAGTACTGGAAGGCTGCAATAAGGTCTGCCTGGAGCCTTCTCTTCTCCAGGCTGAGCAACCCCAACTCTCTCAGCCTGTCTTCATAGGTGAGGTGTTCCATCCCTTTGATCATGTTTGTGGCCCTCCTCTGTATGTGCTCCAAAAGGTCCCTGTCTTTCCTGTGCTGAGGGCTCTAGATCTGGATGCATTAGCGCAGGTGGGGTCTCACCAGAGCTGAGAATGAGTGTCTATGTTGTTGATGAAGATATTTAAGAGTACTGGTCTCAGTATGGACCCCTGAGGGACACCGCTCATCACTGATCTCTGTCTGGACATTGAGCCTTTGACCACTGCCCTCTGGATGCGACCATCCAAGTAATTCCTCATCCACCCGACAGTCCACTCATCAAATCCGTGTCTCTCCAATTTAGAGAGCAGGATGTTGTGAGGGACCATGTCAAAGGCCTTACAGAAGTCCAGGTAGATTGCATTGGTAGCTCTTCTCTTGCCCACTGATGTGGTCACTCCATCATAGAAGGCCACTGGTCAGGCAGGACTTGCCCTTGGTGAAGCCATGCTGGCTGTCTGGAATCACCTCCCTGTCCTAAGCTTAGCATAGCTTCTAGGAGGATCTATTCCATGATCTTCCCAGGCACAGAGATGAGGCTGACAGGTCGGTAGTTCCCAGAGCCCTCCTTGCTACCTGTTTTAAAAGCGAATGTAATGTTTCCCTTTTTCCAGTCTCCAGGGACTTCACCTGACTGCCAGGACTTTTCAAATATCATGGAGAGGGGCTTGGCAACTACATCAGCCACTTCCCTCAGGACCCCGGGGTGTATCTCATCAGGTCCCTTTGTATACTTAAATTTTCTATCTGAACCTCCTCGTTGTCATGTACAGACTATTTTTATCAGTTTTCTTCTGAGATTAAGTGGCATCCAGAGTGTTCAGCTACACAACCAAAGGGGGCACCAGTTGCTCTCAACAAAGTGCAGCCCAGAAATTGAACACAATAAGGGAGAAAAGTAGACACTTAATCTACATCTCTATCCAAAATCAAAAGCATTCAGTATGCAACCATGTTTTATCTAGAAAAGCTGATAGTTGTATAACAGTAATAAATTGGATGCTGTAATGGCTTAGTATAAACTGAACAAAAAAGATGGATTTATGATGTAAGAGATGGTAGTATATCCAAAGAATGGAGTACAACCTTCTAAAAAAACTCTACAATTTCTAAGTGGACAGGACCAAAGAAAATAATCTGGATTATTTTAAGAATATTAAATTATGAGCAAAATCTTCCAAAAAATTGAACAAGGCAGGAGAGTGTCAGGATACTAAGTGTTACATTGAGAAAAAGACACACAATCTACTTGGAAACAGTAATTTGGGGTGATGTGAAATGTCTAGTTATTAACTATTCAAACGCTTCACTCGAATACAGTTTAAAGGCAGCAAAACAGTGTAAATGCTGATATGTTGGGAAAAGAGCCATAGGACTCTGGTAAGAAAAGATTAGTATCTTGTTTTGCATTGTGCCTTTCCAGGGATAAAGCATCTCCAGTAGCACTTTCATCTTCATGATTTAAGGACAGATGCAGGATCTTTCTGCAGCTAAATATAAAATCTGCATAGGAATCTGTTGAGGTTTGATCACCAGTCTCTCCTCAAGTATTTTGTAGATTGATAGTCTTCTCAGAAGATCATCCTCTTGTAATAAAAGGGTAAATACTTATACTTGATGTTAATTTATTTAGAACTTTAGAAATCTAGTTGTGCATTTTATACTAGTGTAAGTGATTCGGAGTAATAACAAGTATTAGAAGCTGAAAGGAGGCAGGAAAACCTCTCTCACAGAAATTTTAGTGTTGTGGGCCTCTAATCACTGTTGGATACTCTTTTGCACTTTAAACAAGTGTAAATGCCACTGAATGCTATGATATGGCTCTGGTTTTGCACTGGTTTAAATTATGACAGAGGTTAGCCTGATACATTGCACATTTCTAAAAGGGCTCGGAACAAAGGCTGGATCAGAATCTGAAAAGGTTAAAGGAGTTGTGCAGACAGCACTGTTACAAGGGACATCTCAGGTCCATTAGCTGGAATACGTAGCAAGAGGATTTCCTGGGCTCAGGAGACTCAAAAGGTGCTAATTTGCATACTCCAATTTGTCCCAGTCGCAGTAAGTGTGTCAGATTGATTCCATAAGGGCAGGACTTTCAGTCTGGAGTTACGGCAAAGGTGCAGCATCCTAGTGGTTGCTGCCCAAGGGGTTATATGCTAAAAGGAGACTGGGGGGTGGTGGGAAATAGCAAATTGTTTTGCCATCGGAGCTTGAAGCAGTACACTTAAACCTGCATTTTATATGCAACTATATATAAAAGAGTACAGTTTCATTTAATAAAGAAATATTTGACCTGAGCAGGATACAGCGTACTGTAGTGTGTCATTTAATTCCTGAGAAAGTATTTGAAGAAAATGGCGTATCTCATCACTGTTTGTTGACCATTTTGTTGTCACCTGCTGAGTGTTGTCATTTCCATAGCCAGTGGGCTGTATTGAATCAGACAGAGGGAATAGGTCATTAAAAGAAATGGAGGACTTCATGCAGCCTGTAGATGCTGAAGGAGGAATTTTTCTTCAGATGCATCAGCAAAGCTGTATTTAATGGAGTCTACATTCAGCTATGATTTGGGGTTTAGCCCTATTTTACTCTGAAGTAAGGTGGCTTGAAAAGTGTAGACAGCATAAACTAATGTGTGGGTTCACCAGAACGAATTACACCTTCTATGGTGTTTGTAAAGATGTAGGTGAGGACAGTAAGTGTCCTGGTCTCAGAATGCTGTGTTTCTCTTTTTTTCAATCACAGCATTCATCAAGAAAGGAAAAAGGTGTTGATTTTATATAAATAAATAAAAATGGGGAAAAGTATATTTCATGGGCATGCTGTACAAGTTAACTGATATTGTTCTTCACTTTCCTGAAAACATTGATGACTGTTTCAAAGATTATTATATCACTCCTTTCAGGTCTTATGAAAACAAAAATCACTAGAAATAGGCTTTAACATACTTTGTACTCCTCTGCAATAGAAGTGAAGGGCAGCACTATGTGTCCTCTTTTTCCATGGTTGCTGGCTGTATTTGGTTTGCGTGGCAAGGTTTTGGTATCGGGGGGGCTACAGGGGTGGCTTCTGTGAGAAGCTGTCAGAAGCTTCCCCTGTGTCCAAGACAGAACTGCCACTGGCCAAGGCCAAACCCATCAGCAATGGTGGTAGTGCCTCTGTGGTAAAATATTTAAGAAGGGGAAAAGTTACTGCACAACAGCAACTGCAGCCAGAGAGAGGAGTGAGAATACGTGAGAGAAGGTGGTCCGGGGAGGGAAGGGGGAAGGAAAAAAAAAATGGACAGGCTAGATCGATGGGCTGAGGTCAACTATGTGATGTTTAATAAGGCCAAGTGCTGGGCCCTGCACTTGGGTCACAACAACCCCATGCAATGCTATAGGCTTGGGGAGGAGTGGCTGGAGAGCTGCCCAGTGGAAAAGGCCCTGGGGGTGCTGGTTGACAGCCGGCTGAACATGAGCCAGCAGTGTGCCCAGGTGGCCAAGAAGGCCAACAGTATCCTGGCCTGTATCAGCATGGCCAGCAGGAGTAGGGAAGTGGTCATCCCCCTGTACTCGGCACTGGTGAGGCCGCATCTTGAATACTGTGTTCAGTTTTGGGCCTCTCACTACAAGAAGGACGTTGAGGTGCTGGGGCATGTCCAAAGAAGGGCAACAAAGCTGGTGAGGGGTCTGGAGCACAAGTCTTATGAGGAGGGTCTGAGGGAACTGGGGTGGTTTAGTCTGGAGAAGAGGAGGCTGAGGGGAGACCTTATTGCTCTCTGCAGCTACCTGAAAGGGGGTTGTGGTGAGGTGGGTGTTGGTCTCTTCTCCCAAGTAACTAGTGATAGAATGAGAGGAAATGGCCTCAAGTTGCGCCAGGGGAGGTTTAGACTGGATATTAGGAAAAATTTCTTTACTGAAAGAGTGGTCAAACATTTGGACTGGTTGCCCAGGGAGGTGGTAGAGTCACCATCCCTGGAGGCGTTCAAAAATCATGTGGATGTGGCCCTTCGGGACATGGTTTATTGGGCATGGTGGTGTTGGGTCGATGGTTAGACTTGATGATCTTAAAGGTTTTTTCCAACCTTAATAATTCTGTGAAACAGCTCTGCAGACACCAAGGTCAGTGCAGAAGGAGGGGGAGGAGGTGCTCTAGGCACTGGAGCAGAGATTCCCCTGCAGCCCCTCGTGAAGACCATGGTGAGGCAGGCTGTCCCCCTGCAGCCCATAGAGGTTAATGGTGGAGTCAATATCCACCTGCAGCCTTTGGAGGGACCGCATGCCACAGCAGGCGGATGCCCAAAGGAGTCTGTGACCCCATGGGAAGCCCATGCTGGAGGAGGCTCCTGGCAGGACCTGTGGAGAGAGGAGCACGTGCTGGAGCAGGTTTGCTGGCAGGAATTGTGACCTCGTGGGGGACCCACTCTGGAGCAGTTTGTGAAGAACTGCAGCCTGTGGGAGGGACTCACGTTGGAGAAGTTCATGGAGAACTGTATCCCATGGGAGGGACCCCATGCTTGAGCAGGGGAAGAGTTTGAGAAGTCGTCCTGTTGAGGAGGAAGGAGAGACAGAGACAACATATGATGAACTGACCTCATTCCCCATACCCCTGTGCTGCTGGGGGCAGAGGAGGAAGAGAAATCGGGAGTTAAAGTTGAGTCTGGGAAGAAGGGAGGTGTGGAGAGAAGGTGTGTTAAGATTTGGCTTTATTTCTTATTATCCTACTCTGATTTGATTGGTAGTAAACTAATTCCCCCAGGTTGAGTCTGTTTTGCCCATCACAGTAACTGGTGATTGATCTCACCCTGTCCTTATCTCGACCCAGGAGCCTTTCATTATATTTTCTCTCCCTTGTCCAGTGGAGGAGGGGAGTGACAGAGTCACTTTGGTGGGCACCTGGCATCCAGCCAAGGTCAACCCCACCGCACTGGCAAAGGGTAATGTTGAAGTCTACATACAGAGAGCCCTTAAACTGAGCACGGAGAGTTGATATTCATGTGAATGCTATTGTTTAAGGCTGCTTTTAACCCTGAGTTATTTCATCATATCAGCTATCTGGTAGTCACTTTTTCATACTTTTTTTGCAACTGTGAGCTCTAAATAAATATAAATACTGACATGGAAGCTGTGTGTTCAACCTTCCCTACTACTATAGAAGCTGGAACCCCAGATGCACTTCTGTATCCCCTGTATTTTAGTTGGATAGTGCAAGCACCTTTACATAGAATCTAAAGCACATAACATTTAAGGGAATACAAATGTCGTTGAAATAAATGAGTCAGGCTTGCAGAGCATACTCTCAGTTCTGAAGTATATTATCTCAAAAGTTGATTAGAAGTGGTTGTTTCCATTTGCTGCTAAAATGTCACTGTATTAAAATTTCTACCTGTACAGAAAATAAAAAAGGGACTATGGAAACAAATGATAACATTTCCAGAAGTGAGGTAATTGTGTGTAATTACATTATATCACATTTTCTTTGGGGGACATTTAATAAGGTCACATAAGATGCAAATTGATGATGAATTCTGTTCATTAATTATGTACAGCACTTAGCCAATTAATTGTTTTCTTATTTCACATTTTTTCCATTTTAAGGAGAATACTATTTGGATGTACCATTTTACATTACTGTACAACTATACCTCTTTGATCGTGTCTGACTGAATTCAGGTTTGGCTTAAGGAGTTGTAAATTCTTTCCTACATATTATAGATAGTGATTTAAAATGTGTATCATTGGCTTGCCTTACACGTAGTATTAGTCATTCTGTTCTTCCCTTCAATTGTATCTTCTGCTCAACGTAAGGATTTTCATCTTTATGACTTCATTCATGGTTTTTCTAGCACAGAGGTAGTAGATTATCTACCTTTAATGCATACTTCAATGAGAAAAAGAATCTGTGGTGGGTATATATCTACAGTTCAGAAGTCCACCTCATGTTTCAAGAGGGGCCTACAGCAGAGAACAGTCACTGTTACAGAGGACATCTTGTTTGGTCTTGATAAAACCACTTTGGGTTTTGCTTTAAAAAAAATAACATGAGGTGAAAGTCTTTTTATTTTAAAATTTTTTTTCCTCTCTTCTTAACTGTATGTAGCTTAGGAAGTGTGAAAAAGGGAGGCACTGACAGTATGGGACTGGTCAGCTTTCTTCAGGCTATCAGTAAATGCTTCATAGTCCATGGCATGAAAACCAGTATTAGTTTTATTGAAAATGAATGAAACAAAGCCAGAATTTGAGTGGAGGCCTAATACATAACAGACCTGTAGAGACTCTCAGATTTCCTCTGTACAGTCTCAAAGAAAGTCACTTATAGGTGAGATTTAAATTGAAAGCCTGGACACAATGTTTCAGTATTCAAAGCAACCAAATTTTTGCACAAAAATGTATTTCTATTGTGGTTTAGAATTTGCAGGTTTACTTATATAAACTATATGGTCAGGAGACAATTCTGGAAATAAAAAGCAAGCCCTCTGTTAACTCTGAGAACAAAATGTTTGGGACTTTAGATAATCTTATTGAAAGGCTGTCCTGGTAAGCTTGGTGTCTCTCTTTTTGTTCTCTTTCTCTTTTTTCTTTTTAAATAATTTTTACATTTATATGTCTGAAACAGTAATGATCAAGGCAGGGTTTTTCATCCTTTACAAATTATGTAGTCAAGCAAAATCAAAGACAGAATATGATCCTTACTCTCAAGAAAAGGGACTAGACATTATTCTAAACATAAATAATAGTTATCAAAATGTGTATTAGAAGGAGGGAAACAAATTTTCAAGGATACAATGTTGAATTGGTCTATCAAATAAAGAAAAAATACTTGGTTTTGTTTGTAATAAACCGAAGAGTATTGTCCTGAAAATGGAAGTCATGTTTCCATGGTTTTATTTATCTAATTTCTTGCAAGTAGCCATTTTTATGTGTTGCAACCAGCACACGAAAATAGATATTTTCAGTTGAACACCTAGTTGTAGACTCCTAAAGCTATGCGTGTGAAAGATCAAACCTGTACAGTAGCTGGGCAGCAGAAGGTACTACACCTTCCTGTAGAAAGGCCTGCTCTTGTCACTGGCACTGAAGGCATTTTAGGGATTCTTATTTGTGTCTGCGTAGGCCCCCGCACGTTTGCATTTCACAATGCAGTAGTCCACGTTAGGTTGCGCATGTGCTGTGAGAGAGGAAGGATGTTGCTTCGTGTCTAGTCCTTGCACTTTTAGGCTACTGACTTTGTACTGCCCCACTTCTAGTGTTTGCCAGTGGCTAATTAGCAGCATTTGGCATTCATTCTACAAAAGTTTCCCCAGCTCCAAAACAGATTATTCCTGATGAGGGTATGAATTATCTACATGTAGGAGGCTTGGCAGGAAGTGACTGTAGCTGCTATTGGTGAATTTAAGAGCGTGTATACCTTTAAACCTTGCTCTAGAATGACATTCAGTGACCTCCCTCATGGAGGGGCTGTGATTTTGGGAGACTCCAAATGTAAACGGAAAGTGGCCTTTCCCATTTCTTGCCTGAGGAAATGTTTAACATTTCTTAATTTGTGGGTATTACCAAGCTTTGCTCCCAAGTATTAAGGTAGTGTTGCATTCTCAAGTCAAAGGGAAAAAAACTCCTACTTCTTCAAAGCAACTAAGGAAGAACAGTCGCAACAGCAGAGCACAGCATTTTAGTTAAAGAGCATTTGATTTTCTTTAGTGTCAAGAATGTGCCTATCAAGGATGACACATACAAATTTCTAAGAAGGTGGGAATGATACATTTGCAAATTTTTACATAGTTTTTTTCTTACCATATAGAGCTTTTCCTTTGCTGGGTAAAAAAACTGGAGGGATGGCCAGACCCAAAGAGTTGTGGTGAATGGAGTTAAATCCAGTTGGTGTCCAGTCACAAGTGGTGTTCCCCAGGGCTCAGTTTTGGGGCCAGTTCTGTTTAATAACTTTATCAATGATCTGGACAAGGGGATCAAGTGCACCCTCAGTGAGTTCACAGATGACACCAAGTTGGGCAGGAGTATTGATCTGCTTGAGGGAAGGAGGGCTCTGCAGAGGGAGCTCAACAGGCTGGATCGATGGGCCAAGGTCAGCTGTATGATGTTTAATAAGGCCAAGTGCTGGGTCCTGCACTTCGGCCACAACAACCCCATGCAATGCTACAGGCTTGGGGAGGAGTGGCTGGAGAGCTGCCCAGTGGAAAAGGACCTGGGGCTGTTGGTTGGCAGCTGGCTGAACGTGAGCCAGCAGTGTGCCCAGGTGGCCAAGAAGGCCAACAGAGTCCTGAGTTGTATCAGCATGGCCAGCAGGAGTAGGGAAGTGGTCGTCCCCCTGTACTTGGCACTGGTGAAGCCACACCTTGAATACTGTGTTTAGTTTTGGGTCCTTCCCTACAAGAAGGACATTGAGTTACTGGAGCGTGTCCAAAGAAGGGCAATGAAGCTGGTGAGGGGTCTTTTCCAACATAAATGATTCTATGATTCTAATGTGGTGTGTTTTCCTCTTTATAAAAATATCTTTGTGGTGTCATCCAAATCTTACACTTGCAACTCCTGGCAGTATATCTAGCCGTGAAAAATTGTTTTGGTTTAAAAAGTAATGGATGGTATCAGCAGAGCTCCCCAGCCACTAGACAGGGAATGAACATTTGCACATTGTACAGATTCACTGTACCTGCAAGATTTCATCATCTTTGTCTAAATCACCAGGAACAGTAGAAATACTGGAATTAGATGTGTCGTGGCATATGCATTAAAGGATGCATACTATGCTCACGTAGTGTTCCTTAATAGAGAGGAACCACTCGCTAATCCAAGAAACATGACTACAGGGCAGCAAGCAGACTGACCTGCAGCAGACAATCGGGTTCATCAGCAATGCCACCAGTAGAGCCAGAAAAGGAAAGCTGACATCCAGATGCCGGTGATACAGGCATCCTACCCAGACTTGGGCATATGGGTCCTGCATCTGTCAGTGTTACACCAGCAGTTGGCTCCCAACCTAGAGCAGATTCTGTATTCCCAATGAGTTAGAGATCCCAGCCAGCACAATCACTGAATGGATAAGCCAAGTCTTCTGAAGCAGTGCTGTTACGTTTGAAAGGCCAATTTAGGTCGAAAGATGCCCTGTGAGATTGATTGAGGACTCTTCCCATTCATGGCAAGATGGTGATGCATAAGGATTTTTCTGCTTGTGCAGGTGTATAAAAAGCAGTGACACAGTGAGGAAATTACAGCGTTTTTTAAATGCAACAACAAAAAAAGACTCAATCTGAAAGGACTGGAACTTACAAGTGGGTGGTTTTTTTATGTAGAGAAGAAACTTCATTAATATTTACTTGTTCATTCTCCTGGGAGAATCGATGTGGGTTCCTGAGTCAGCCTTGAGCTCCAGAAACGCTGAAATAACTTCTGCTTAATAAAGAAGTTCTCTTCCTGTACTGTCCCAGTTTCAAAACCCTGTGAAGGCCAAATCCATTCATGCTGCACTGAGCAATCTCGGAGAGGGAGAAAATCCTGTGACAGAGATAAGGGCTCCTGCCTCCCCTCTCCCCCAATATTTTCTCCTTCCGCAAAGTTCTTTATCCAATACTACTTTTCACTTGTATAAGATAATAGGAGGGCTGTCTTTCAAAGAGTTTGAAATAAAGTATTAATTTAAGAATGAATATTTGACAGCAGGAAGCATCAAGGACTCTCTAGGATTGAGAAACACAGCACACTGGCCGCCTTTACAGGATGAGAGTGTAAAAAGAATTTGGAAAGGCAGGTTAAACCAAGTTCTTCAATTGCCTGTAATCTCCTTTGGAGGTAGCTCTATACATCAGTGGAGCATTTACTTCTTGCCTGACTTAGATCCTTAAACTAAATTCACTGTAAGCATTAAGTGGTCAAAAAGCCAGACCTGAATTTACCCTTGAATAGACTAGATATTTCTTCACAGAGAGAGAGAGGAGTGGACTGTGAACATGAACACATGCTACTTTTATCAGCTCTCCCCCATAGCTTTGCGTATATGTTTTTATTTTGAAAACTTCTTGTCAAGTCTTTCTAATATAAAATTTGTATAGTATATAGGGATTATTGGGAGCTGATCTTTTAAGTCTGGAGGGCTGTAGAAGTCTCCTCTCTTTTAGAAGAGAGTGGTGCTGGAAGGATTACTGACTGTATCATGTACTTCATAGTTCTTTAAATAAAAAATGGCAATCCTTCAAAATAAGTAGTCAATAATTATTAATTCATTTAGCTAGAACTATAAAAATTTTAGTCATTTGGAACTAATATGGCTTAACATGCTTCCACTTTGGGGATTTCGTTGTATTTTAGCAATTATGTACTTTTATTTTTAAGTGTTATTAATAAAAACAACACTAATACTTCTCTTAAAGGTGTGATTTTTATGAAGCGTGTTTTTCATTTTAACTGCTGCTTATATTGATTGGCAGAAGGGAGGTTTTGGTTTTGTTTTAAAGGGAAATGTTTCAAAATTTAAAATTTATGAATATAAGAGGAAGAGAAGGTACAATGCCCATCTTTTACTGTTTTAACCTACTAAGACACGGGTAAGTTATGTCTTTTTAAACCTCTCTTGAGATAAAAAAGGACATAAAATTAAAAATAGAAACAAAAATGTCCTCTGCTCAGTTTGCTTTTTCTGTACAATAATGGAGTTCCTTTGTATTTCATTTAGTTTGTCATTAATATATATAGTACTTTGAATATTAGTTATTTGATTGCCCTGCTGTGATTTGACACACACAATTTTAGAGATGTCGCAGCTGTCTGTCACCATAATCTTATTTCTTATAAAGCATTTTATGCATTAGGAATAAGCACTTCATATTAGAAAAAAGGAAAATAAATTTGTGGAGGTAATTCTCTAGAAAATCTCTTGTTGGAAAGTATTGAAACCTTTAAATAATGTTCTGCATTATTATTTTGTGGTCATGCTGTTTCATTAAACTGTTTTCATTCCTGATTTTTCTTACTACTGATGAACTGTATCTGTTTTGGCAAAAACACTTCATTTAACCAAAGCACCTATGTGATGTCTGGGACATGCAGAAGACTAACTTCAGAAATAGAATGCATTTCACAACTATGTCATAAAGCTTTTTTTGTTAATTACCTGTTAGAATAAGTTTTCTCTCTTTCCTGACTATAGCAGAAGCATAGAAATTAACCCTAATTGCCTAGAACTAGGTTTTGTGAGTGTCCCCCATAAATTAGCACACCAAAAGAGCTCAAACTAACATGAATTTTATGAGAAAAATTTAAGGGGAGGGGGTATATTTTTTTCCTCATTAATGTAGCAGCCAATGTATTGATGAATTACTATTTTCATTAAAATTTTAAGTGATGTTATGTAGTGATTATTCAAGCACTCTATGTTTTATTCATTTTATCTGATGTATTCTACAGGCACCCCAAGGAAAGGCAGACCTTGAATGCCTGTGTGTTTCACTCTGTCCTGTCAGGCTGAAGGTTCAGATGTGAAACTTCTTGGTTGTCACTGTTCAAAATGGGAATATTAACAGGAAAGCAGTAGGGAACAATGCAGACTGTATTAATAGTAGATTAAAAAAAAATGTCAGGAACACAGAGATTTCTGTTTGGCCATCCTGTCCACAGGAAAAAGGATATGGCTGTGGAATTGAGCAGGCATTGAAGATGGCTATGTAAAGATACACGCATTCCTTTATGACCAAAATTGTAGGTTTGTGATCCATTTGTGTGACCTCCTTAGCACGATTCATACTGCAAAAGATCCTGAAGTGGAATAATAAGTAAGCCATGTGTTAATGTTCTGATTTCGCTCTCCTTTTCCCTAAATATTGTGTATTTTGAAATACTGCTGTAGAGCTAAATCTTTAGGTCACAGGTGATAAATTTTTAGCTAATCATCTGAAGTCAAATTCCTCCATGAACTTTATGCTGCAGGAGCTACAGTATGTACTTAATGGTATTTTAAAAATTCAGTCCAAATGAAATATGAGAACACCTAGCCCAGTAAATGAATGTAGTGTGGAAAACACTGAATACACAGATTTTCTGCAAATAGCTGCTGTTTTTACAATACAGAACAAAGAACAAAGTCTTATAGCAAAGAGACTAGCAGAATGGGAGTCAGCTGAGAAACAAGCCCAGATGCATTTCTCTTTGAAATAAAAAAACCATAATGATTACAAAAGCCACAATGACTATTTAATAGATTTGATTTCGGTTGTTCACATGAATATAACTGAATTTTTACTCTGAAAGTGAGAACAATTTTTCAGTTGTATAAGAGAGTAGAAGGGAGGAAATTCTGAGTGTATTTTGAGCCAGACCTTTTCAGGATATGGAACTGACTGAATGTACAAAAATGCATTTCAGCATTTAGCTTAAATTCCAGAAGTGCTACATTCTTTTTTCAAAACACAAAAGTTCTCAAATATAAAAAAAATTGAACCCCTCAACCCAAACTTTGTGTCTTACAAGCTTTATTTTGTTAGAAAAGTCTAAGCTGGCAGAGGTCCTTATACCTTGTCTTGCTGAAATTTATGACAGCATCTCAGTGAAAATTTGCTTCGCTAACTTGAAATGCTTTGTTAAGAAGCAGGAAATATCATCCACTGTGTGTACCTCACAAATGCAAGTAATTCTGTCCTGTGGCTCCTCTCACTCTTTTTAAAAACCGTTTAATCCAATGACTCCAGTGTATGCTCCTGATTTGTATCACTATTAATGAACCAGAGCTGGAAACTTTGCACTCCTGAGAGGACATACTGTCTCTCTGGCTAATCACTTATAAACTTGTTTGGAATTGTGTTCTGTGCTTCAGTTCAACCCTACACTTAAGTTTATGCTTAACTTAAAAGGTGCTTAAATGATTCTCTTAATAGGTGCATGTAAGCAGAAACAAAAATATTATGGTAAGAATGATTAAAGGAATAGTATCCAGGACTGAATGTCATGCTCTGCTGAGGGAAAATTACTGAATGTATTCTGGGATTGCAAAGGCTTTTGCAGAACAGCGTAACAGCTTTCATTATAGGTAGAAAGATTTCCTCCTTCAAATGAACTACCTCTTTTAAGAGCAAGATTATTAATAGTTCCCTGTCAATATAACAAAATCATTCATTAAGATTCGTTTATTTCAAGATAATTTCCTTGTTTTATTTTGTGCAAGAGTATATTACCCTGATTTCTGCTCTCAAGGAGAGAGTTATTTGCTGTTCAACTCTTTTTCCTTTTCAGTTTTTGTTGATGTTGTATTTTGATTTGTGGTCATGTGACAATCTTATCTCATGCAACCATTGAGCCGTTTGAGATAGGACATTTTCTGATTACACCAGCTAAACACTCCTAAACTGATTTGACTTCAAAAATGCCTGCCTGTTGTCCTCACCATGTTGGTTTTTTTTGGTTATTGATAAAGAAGCAATATCAGTACCTAATGAGGTTGTCACACAACTTTCTGATACCATTCTTCTCATGTTGCTTTCTTCCGTTAGCTTTGCTAATCTAGAAAATATCTTCAGCAAAGAAAATTTCATTGAGAGTGGAATTATTTTGGGGTGGTTGGGGTTTTTTTTTATTGATTTAATAATTTTTCCTTGCTTGTGTGATTTGAAAACTGGAATATTTCAACCTGGGGCACTGGAATAATGGTGCCATTGAAAAAAATGGTTTAAACGTTTAAGTGTGGTTACTATCTTTCTCAAAGAACTTCAGCTGGTCACATATTTCTTAGGTCACCAACCTATAAAAAGCCTGAAATACATTCTTAAGTCAGTAATCACTTGCTTGAAAGTGCTTTGCGGGAATGTGGCCTTACCTTTTAGAAGATAACTGTGAAAAGAATGAAATCCAGAGTGTCCTGTAATGTAAAATTTCCCCAGGAAATCATTCATCTACTGAAAATGTCATGACTGCTAGTATCAAGGGGAGAAGGAATATAATGTATTCATTGAGAACAATTGTGTCGATATTCCCTAGAATTTCAGGTCAAGATCTCTTATAAGAACTTTACGTTAATACTTGTTTTCTTCCAGTGGAGCTTCAGGGTTAAGTTTTGGGACCAAATACTACCATCCTTCTTCAAAATCTAATTTTAATCAAAAGTGGCTTTTGTCCTGTTAAAAACTTTCTAAACCTATTTTCTGAAAGTAATGTTTCATATAAATATTGGCAGCTTCCTCTCCGAGAAAGACAGCTAACTGAGACTCCCTATTTCTGTTGAAACTATGAAACTTCTGTAATTCCATCGCTTTGTTGCCATGGCATTCTCCTTTGTGTTACTGCCTGCAACCAAACTATGATGCATTGATGGATTATTTTAATTCAGACTGTCCATGGTGTAAATGATTGCTTTAGTAAAAGAAGGAATATTATTAAACACTACTTAATACTTCGGAGAGCCATTCCTCACAAAACATTTTAGAGTATTTTTTATATATAAAAATATATATTTTATATATATTATAAAAAGTGGTTACCACATTACTGTGTATACAATTTTAGCAATGGCTGCTAAAGATGTCTTTATAGGAACACCTGTAGTTAAAATAATTTTAGTGCAGTTACTGGTTGTATCTGCCTTCTCTAGAAACGCAGATCTCTCTTTCCATGACGTAGAATCATGAATGTAAATCTGAATTACATGCATCTCTCTCCCATTGTAATATACAGCTACAATCGAGTTATCTAGATCTGAACTGAGAGGTAATTAACCTCTTCATTCAAACTAAAAAAAAAAAAACAAACATTTTTTGTAATGTTGAACCGTATTGTTTATTTAGGTTGGCAGTGCCTTGACTCCAGTCAGATCTAGACTGACTTCTGTTGACAGAAATGCATTATATTCTACCAGACGTCCATTCGTGGTGAATTTAGGGTATCAGAGTCACCTTTGCGAGCGGATGAGAACAAATACTGACCAGGCATTCCTGACGCTCAAAACCTGAACCTGTGGAACTTGAACTAAAAGACTCCATTTACTGCAATCTTAATGTTTCTGTTGTCTGGTTACCAGCGTGAGAAAGCAAGCCATACTGTATTACCTACTGAGAAGGAATTCTGAGTGGGTTTTTAGAAGCAGTTCTGCAGTACTTCGTAAAAATGTGATACCTTGCATTCATTACCAGCTGTGTGTTCAAGGGGGAAGATTGCAGCAGAAAGATACAATTTGCAATGTCTGTTTAGTCTTCATGACCAAGCTTGGTGAGAATTGGTTGTACTCTTTGAGGATAATTAAAATCAGTAGGTGGTGGGAAGAGGGGCTGAAGGGGAAGGGAAGAGTTTTCCACTAATTTTTCAGGCCAGGAGGTAGGTTACATGGGACTAATTTGACATCACTTTTTTTTTTTTTTTTCTTGTGAACTAAGACCAAATATAATGATAGTTCTCTCTCTGGATCATGAGGTTTTTCCATTTTTCCTTTTAAAGCCTTGCTTTTTGGAATCTCGTTGAGATCAGTCCAGTTTCTTTCTTTAACATCTGTGAAAGATCACTAAGAGCTAATAAAGATTTGAAAAATCTGATTGAGCTAATATGAGACCATCCGTGAACTAGTTTGGGCTCATTCAGACACAACGGATGTGAAGGACAGTCCCAGAAACACAGCTGGGAGTTGAAGATTTTGCAAACATAGATGGGCATATTTTGTTTGGCAGGAAAAAATACTGAGATTCTGAAGTACAAAACTGCTTTTTTGCTCCATACTGTTTGCCAGACCAGTTCCTGGGACATCATATGGGTGAGAACTGTGAGACTTGTTGTGTCAGTGATATGCTTTCAGGTAAAAGAAGCTAGAATTACTTGCTGACAGCAATCTGGTCTACATGTGGTAATGAGGGGAAATGTTTCTGGTATTCTCTCTCTCTCGGTAACTGTCCTCATGGGCTTTGTGAAAAACTCTTGCTCTTATTTTGTGTTGTACACCTACCTGGCTATTGACTTCAAAGTGCATCTAGTGTCAACCCTAATTCCTTTACTGCTTACACAGAGGAAATCCTTCTCCAGTATTTCCTAGTGGGAGAAAAGACATCTTAAGTTTTGCCCCTCTGAATGGAGACAGTCTACACATTTCATGTGTCATCATTCTGTACCTTTTTTTTTTCCTCAAAGAGGTCTCATATTAGTTTATTAAAACCTGGGGAAGAGATTCTTACTAATTTTGCCATGTTGGGCTTGAGCAGAAAAGATAATTTTCTGCTTTTTCTGAGTAATGAAACCAATACTGTTGTTAACATTTGGGCCAGTTAGTTACCTATGATTGTAGTTAATGAGATTTATGCACGCTAGTGTAAATGGAGCAACAAACTTATGGTGATTTATGTCACCTGTGAGTCTGGCCTTTAAACTGTTTGTGACTTTTGTTAACCTGTTGGGGACATCAGAATGAGAAGGCTGAGTCCATTCCAACAGACTGTATTCTGCACACCATGTATTCCATAACAGAATTAGATGCATACTTTTCAATCTCAGTTTACAGACGTTTATTTACTCATACAGCAAACTCAAAAGGAGTTATTTCTTGGAATTGCAGTTGAATTATTGTGGATTAGACTGTTACACATGGCAAAAGAAGGGACCCTTGCCTGTGCAGTAACGTTGTTGGAGCCCTGAGGCTGTTGGCTCAGCTCATGATGTATTGTACCGCTAGTGTTTCAGCTCTCTCAGGGGATTGCTGGTCCTACTATAAGGTCAGGAGTTAACTTCTTGTATTTTAGCAATGTACTGATATCAATACGGCTCCTATGGAAACCTCACTTGACGTCATTTTCGGATCTTTGCTACTGTAGCCAAGCTTTAGTAAAAGTCAATAAGAACATTAGATTGTTGTCTGTATTATTACTTGCCACTTCCTGCCAGCAATCTACCAATTCATTAGCAGAGAGTTTTGGAAATCTCACTTGATTATTTATGCAGTCAATAGCAAGGCTTGTCTGCATTCATAATTGTTTGATTTTATGGCCTCTTCTTTAAACAAACATTGTCTATGGTAATGCGATGCCCTGATGGATGGGAAAGGTTTTGTCTGTGAATATCATTTAGATAATTAAAAATGACAGATGAAATCGCCTGCTGTCTTGACCTGTACTTTGTTCCCTCAGTGATGCTGAAGAGATGCTGATTGCTGTCAATCAAAACCCATTGGAGGTTTGTAAATTCTGGCTGCTGTGAACTCTGACCTCCAGTGTTGATCTGAAATAGATAATAACCTTGAAATTCTATTAGAATTTAAAAACTGTTTCACCAAAGGGGCATACTATATATTTTTTTCGCTAGAACACGACTACTGAATGTCATTGTTTACTTCACACAATCAAGGAAACAAAAGTAAACGTATTGTGTTTAACAAACTTAATAGTATAAATCGGAACTAAAATCTTATAAAATAAAATCACCTCACCCTGTTGTTTCTCTTTCAAGGGTGCCAATCCTCTTTAGAAAAAAATCCATTTCATACTGCATAATGGTGTCCAAATAATGTTTTGATTCTGTTTATTGATTCTAAAGTTTATGATGTTGTCCTGACTTAATGACGTATTCTGGCTCTCCATCTGTCTCATTTTCTCATTTCCTCTATGATTACTCTTTGAGACACTTTTTTTTTTTTTTTTTAGCAATAGTTCTTTTCTTAAGAACAAGTGGGAAAAATACTAGCTAGAATATTTAAGATCCTGAAAGCCCAGGCAGAAATGCACAAAGTTCTGAACCAACAACTGCCTTGAAACCTGGGTCAAGAGATCAGGTTCATAAAGGGCAGTCATCATGAGATTTTTTTAGTTTCATTACCTAGGAACTTCTGGCGTAATAACAAGTGGTATTGTTTGCTTTGAGATTTGGGGTTAGATTTCTTGTGTTTTTGAAGGAACAAGGGGTTAAAAGCATATTGAGATTATATTTTGATGCAGTGTTTTATTTTTAATTTTAAAATTACTGGGAATAGTAGTTGCCAAATTTTGGGAAATTAAACACTCGGGTTTTACACATTTGTCTTAATAAGAAACACCAAATAAACACAGAATAAGTGCTTTAGGATTTAGTAATTTTTATTTTACAAAAAGAAATTATAATTAGGAGACTCTGGCTAGTTCTTAAGTACATGCTCTTAATGGGATGAATGTACTTACTCAATTTGGTACAGTGAGAGAAGTGACTAAACTTGATCTCTGAAATGGTAGTTGACAAAATTGCTTTCTTCTTCTTTGGAATTTAATGTGAAATTCCAGTAGGGCCAGTTCAATAACTAGAATTTTCCATAATTGTCTTGCCTTGGTACAGAAAAAATAATTTAGACGTTTTCTTATAGGTGGAACAAAAAAAAGCAGTTCTAAACATTGTGTCCAGAATTAATTGCAAGGGACACAACTTGCATCTGCAAACAAATTTAGGAATAATTCTAGTTTTGTTTTCAGTGGGCATATCATTTGTTCCCTGAACAGAAGCCAGTGAATATATGACCACTTTAATTTTCTGACTAACTTCTATTTGTTAAAAAAGGACAGGGGAAAGTCAGTGTCTGTGTAAGAGACCAAACACTTCTGACTCAGATGGAGTAGGTGTGTTTTGCAAGCTTTTCACACGTCTCTAATAAGGCAACTGAATTCCAGTGCTTGACAACCCTTCTATGGTAATCCCAGGTCTTTTTTAAAGCAGAGACTGTAAGTCGCCCCAAAGTGGCAAATGGTTTTGTCATCTGGACAATTGTGAACAACAACAGAAGCCTTGGTGGGGTGGGGGTTTGCAACTTTAGTTTTCTGAAGTGTTGAAGGTGTTGCTTTAATTAGTTATCTTTTTTTAAGCTCTTGTTTAGAATGGTGTCTTTTTAACTTTGTGTAAATGGATTGTTTGAATATGTGTATAGTTTTCTTTGTTAAAAATCTTAGTAGCATTATAGGATTAGTTGAAAACAAATTGAGAAAAACATGGAGAAGGTGAGATTGAGTGAATGGAAAATAGTTTATTTCAAAAAGTCTAAAGCACTGTTGTACCCTGAATTTAGATACATTGGAAGTTAGGTTTGGAATTATTAGCATACTCCTAGAAGAGATAGCTCTTTGCAAACAAGTTTATTTTACCAGTTGGATCCTGGCTATGATTTACAATATCTGCTTATCTATAAATACGCTTCTGGTTTAAATAAGTGCTGATTTTGTAAGATTTGTAGTAAAGGTGTAGTGGAGTAAATCTGTAAAATATTACAAGTAATTTGCCACTGAATGTATCCCATCCATTTTTTGGAAATGGGATTTTATTGCTGAAGTGTCATTGCTAGACATAGCGAGAAAATGTTGGCTGTTGATTTTGAGGAGATTAAGGTGGTCTAAAATTACTGGATCTGATTTAAAGTGCATAGACTGAGCATCTATGAGTATAAAGTGAGATTTCTTTTAATTCAAAAGGGCTCCTGAGGTTATTATTTTGCTACAATATGAAAATGAATTGTGACAATACAGGCCTGATTACAAGCTTCCCAGGCTGTCCCACTGTGACAATTAGCTCCCAATTGTTAAACCATTTGTTTATTAGAACATTAAGGGCTGGCGCTTGACTTGCAACTGGAAATGCATTGCTACCAAGGTTGGTTATGAACATAAAGGACTCTCAATAAAGTGTTTTATTGGACAAGAATAACCACACATTTCAAACTAATTTAATTGAGTCACCTCTAGTATACTCCAAGAGGGTTATTAAAAAGACATCTGTAACAGGTGGTTCACTTAGTCTAATAGAAATTTGTTTTGAATGCTCATAAAACTTGTAAGCTACTCTCCAGGGACCGTGAAGGAGTAGGCAATATAGTAAAATGATTCAGGAGCTGAAAAGGTGTTTGCTAACTCTCTATGACTTTTAGTACATGCACAAGGTAAACCACACTCTACCCCATTGAGAAAGAAATATGGATGTTCTGTGCATAGGTGTCCATATCTGTATCTGCTTGGTTAAGAAGCTACAGCTAGAGTCTGTTGGGAGTTTTTTTAATATAAAATATTCCCTGGGAAGATTGATCCCATAGGCACTTCTCATGGAGAACAATAAAAACACACTAGCTTCTACAAGACAGTATTTTGCTGGGAAACAATTATCAATCTTAGGGTGGAAATTCTGTTCAGAAAAAGGGAATGCTCCATTTTTCTGAACATCGAGGTGTGCTGCTGCTTCAAAACACGGTTGGCTGCTGTGTACCTATGGTACCCAGAAACCCTGCATTCCTCTTGGCAGAGACAGATTTTCTATCGTGTGAGATGTATGATGCTGAAATCCTTGGAGTGTGTAAAGCCCTGCAAAAAGAGCACACGTAAGCACTAGTCATGCATTTGGAAGGGGGCTGTCAGCCTCAGTAAATACTAAAAGGAGGTATCATCCTCCATCCAATACTCACTCATGGGAAAACAGACGGAACAATCACATAGACCATCAAGACTGTATGTATCTCTCTCTATACCCTTCTACTCTAGCCCCATGGCAGCTCTGGATCAGTATTCCTGCTGCAGTGGACTCCATGCGGGTAGGAGAGGGATGTGAGGAGGGATTTTTTTGAAGAAGGCAGCAGAAAATACTTGCACAAAATCATCATTTCCCTCTCTGGGCTCAAACTAGAGCTGGTTAGACAGTCCAGAAGGTGGGTGGCAGAGGGTTAAGAGGGAAGGTGAGCACAGTTTTTCATTTTTCCGTCTGAGAGAAAGACAAATAGTGGGGATTTTATTTGTTTTCTTTAATTTTTCCACAGAAAATTGTCCTTTTTTAAAAAAAATAATAAAAAAAAAGCATTGCTTAATCAAAAAGCTACCCTTATTTTCAGAAGGGATTCCGTAGGGTAATTTAGACATGTGTTGTGCTATATGCTACGTTTCTTCACAGTTACTCAACAATTGCAACGCCTTTACTACCAGCAAAATCAAAGGTCTTCCAATATCCTCATCTGTGAAAAGACAGCATTGGCTCATTGGTCATGCATATGGTGGGGAAGATTTTAATGCAGAGCTATAGTGAACTGTTCTTACTAGCTTCTTATAAATCAAGGACTTGATTTTTAATTCTTGCTTGCTCTATAGTGCCTTTTAGTGTCATACAAGACTAAGAAGCAGTAAAAGGAGGCAGCATTTTTGACGCTATGTACAATATCAATAGAATCAAAAGTAGCAAGTAAAAATTAAGTGCAAATATAGTGAAGAGGTAAATAACTGGGCATATTAGGTATGAAGAGCAAAGTTTGGAGGGATGACAAGAGAACCTAGAACATGCTTGATTTAATAAGCAGACATACAGGCCACAGCAGTGAACACTGTACAGAAGGTACTTTTGGAAGGTAAAGTTTGAATTATGAGTTTAAAGTTAGCATTCTCCTCTGAAGAAAATATTTTTTGTTGGTTGAGCTTGAGGATGATCTAGAAGATGACAGTAATTCACCACACAAATTGAAATCAGAATCTGACAAAAATCTGTGCCAACCATTCATTTCTAAATCTGCTTTATCTGGTCTGAACCCCAGCTGATAGAATGTGCAAGCTTAGCACCACTTTCAACTTTACTGTTTCTTGCATCATGACCTAATTTTGCTTTGAATAAAGCAAAATTCTGTCTTTTTCCGTAAATAGTACTATTGGATTGTTTTCTAAATACAGAAAAATGGAATAAAGCAGATCTGGTATTTTTATTTTACTTTCTATGATATGTACCTTTTCCATTGCTCCCAAAGTATATGTATATGCCTGTGATTTCACAGATATAAGAGATGGTAATATACAGAACTACCCCACTGCTAATAACTAAAAAGGTTTCCAAGACATGATAAAAAACATTTAAAAAGATATTGTTTTGCTGATTTTATTAAAAAATTGCATGTTGCTAAATTATAGATTGAAGAATAAAATGCAAAAAAAGTTTGTAAGGTACTTTACTATGAACTGCAGTTTTTGAAAGTAGTCTTTATTATGGGACAGGTTGGTGGGTGAAAAGAACAAGATTTACTTTGCTCTTAAAAGCAGTATTAATATGGATATAAAGAGGTAGATCTGAAACTTTATGATGCTAAAAATGCTTTTGTATGTGTGCCATTACCATCTTTGCTGCTTGGTGATGAATGCATGAAAATAACAGGTATAAATAATATTTCAGAATATATTAGATAAATGCTTACTTTATGTCCACATGTTTTTTAATTACAAATAAAAGGAAGCATGCACTAGAAAATTTCCTAATATATTTATTTTTTAGGAGCATTCAAAATTGTATGTGAAAGCTGCAATGTTTTAAAACATACGGATAGATGGTTTTGAACTGTTGTCTTACTTGCACATTCCTCTTTCTTCTTCTTGAAGTCCATGAGAAAATAGTAATTGTTAAAATGATTATTTCTGTTCATGGTTGACATACAGTGTGCTAGGCACTGTACATGAAAATTGAAAGGAAAATACACTATCTCTTTGGAAGAACTGAATTTATTTTCCCCTAAATGAAGAATTAATAGCTTACAGTACCTGAGATATAAGCATTGCTGGTTGATTCTAAGCTGGTGTATTGTGAATTTATTTCATAACTTAGGCCCCAGAAAATACAGCAACACAATGCATCACTGATACAAGAGTGATAGATTTAGAAAATGTTTAGTAAGAGTATTCCGCCTAGACCAGTAGGAACACCTGCTTCTATTATACAATCACCGATAAAATGGTAAATAGCTTATGTCAGTCATGCAGCTTGCATAAAGCTACATAGTTTGCCTGTAGGTTTGGCTTCTCTTTTTTTTTTTAACTTCTCCATGTTTTGTATTCAATTTCTTTGTTAACTGACACCTTAGAATTACAGGATCAGAAATGGACACTGACACTATTTTTATCTTTGTTCCTGTTATCTGGTCTTGCAAATGCAGCTCTGTGTGTCATGCCTGGAAAAGAAAAAGTATGTTAAAGCTATAAACTTGCTTTTAAATAGTAGGGTAAAACCCACATGGTCTATTTGGTCCCAGGTTTGTTTTTAACTAATAAGATGCTGTGCTTCCCCTCAAATCTGTGAAAATGGGAACTTTGGTGTTTGAATCCTTCCACATACTTCGTACTCCCAATTTCATTAACCGTTATGCAAACAGGAGAAATAATGACACTGCAACTTTATATCATATGATGTAATGGTAACCATATTCATTGCGATGTCCGAATATTGTACTACCCAAAATAATAGTCATGTGGGGAAACAATTTGTTCCTGGGTTTTGTAAGTCTTTTCTGGGCCCACTGTAATACTGCTCTCTCAGAATGGCAAGGGTATTTCATTTCAGCTAAGTGGTATTAAATAATTAAATGATCCCTAGGTGATACTAGATAATCCCCATGATGGCTGGCTGCCGTCATGTGTGTGCCATGGAGTCCAGCCTGGCAATATCATATTACACGGCATGTTTTGAAGGAAGCAGTGGGAGCAGCACTTCTAAGACAGACCCTGACTTGATTGTCTTCAAAACCTTGTAACAGCTAGATGGTAAACACCTACTGCTGCCTATTCTTAGGAGGCCTAGCGCTTTTCGTTACAGGACTGGGTTCTGCTGTATTCATCGTTTTTTTAAGAGCTCTTAACACTTATGTTGTTTGAAAGAGGGATTGAATATTCTGCAGGGCTAAAACCCCATGGCTTAAGTGTCTTTTTTTTTTTTCCCCTGCTGAAGTTCCATTCACTTTGTCCAAAATATATGTATTTGGAGGAAAAAATGGTTCATTACCTTCTGTTACCTGTGCTGCTGGCAATAATGTGGCAAGCTGTCAAACTACTGTTTGGACAGCTATATAAATTCTGAGTAGAACTGGTGGAGAGAAGTACCCAAATTTCATCAAATATTTGTCACTATTCTGTTCCAGAACAATTCAAAGTATTTATCGGCGCTCATTCTAAGAAAAGATTAAGGCTGTAACACTGTTAAAGCAACAGCGGCAACTGAACATACTACACTGGGGACCCTGACAACAGACAGTCTGTCTGGGTGAGGGACAAAGAGAAGTGTGAGTAGAAGTAGACCATAGCCAACAGCTTTCCATCTCCTCTCCCTAGAGCAGCAACTATCTCCTGTTGTCAGCAGTGTAGTTAAACCTTCAGCACAAGATATGCTCCTGAGTTCAAGTGTCAGAATTTCAGCTCTTTAGGTATGCAAGCTTGACTTGCGTGTTTTTGCATACAGTTGAATTTGGTTTACTTTTTTTCCTACTAAAAAAAGTCCAGCAACCTTAAAACCTACTATTAAAAGAATAGTAACTGAGTTAGAAAGTCAATTACCAGAAGCTGAAGCAATATTGGATTTATGGTTTTCCGCACAACCTTAATTTGTTCGTCTTTCATTTATGTTTTATCATAAAGTCTTCAACCACATGATCACACACTGCTTTGTACTCGAGTTTTCTGCATTATTCAATATGCACAACAGACAAGGTCCTGAAGAGTTGAGGCTGTGTAGAAGATAATACATTTAGGTGATTTTTTTTAATGATTATTATTATTATTTTCTCTTGTAATGGAATTACAATAGAGGAAAAAAGGATGGAGTTAGTTTCAGGAAGAAAAAGATTGGTCTCATGAGTAGAAAAAGTTCACATCATACCAGAGACCTTAGTTCGGTCCATGTTTCTGCCAGATTTTTATACAATGCTGGGTTATTTAAACTAAAATGTTGGCAGGAGGCCACTAATTGTACATTCCTCAATTCCTTGACATCAGTTCAAGATCACAGAGGCAGGTATGGAAAAGATCAGAGTATACACAGCTGCACTATGTGAGGGTTCATCCTAGGAAGCACTAGTACTAGGATGCTACACTCAACAATCTAGACCCGACACTTAGAAGTAATGCAGTTCAGTGTTCCAGTGCTGGTTGTGCTACCTATTAACTTTTTGACCTCTGGGAAGTCTCTTTGTCTTGATTTCCCCACCTGTAAAATGGAGATAATAACACTCTCATCTCATAGTGGAGATGAATTTATTAATGTTTACGAGGCATGAAGATTCTGTGGTGATGAGCACTCTAGAAACACCATGAGGAAATAAACAATTCTGCATTCACTGCAGGCATTTGATGGTGTGCAGTAAATAAAACAGGGGCCAGAAATAGTGTGTTAAGGATAGAAATACTGAAGAGCTGTCTCTCTGAGCAGTATTTATCCTGGTCTTCAAGCAATGCAGGGGGCTGCTGTGGAAAAATTATTATATGGTCCTGTAAGTAAAATATGTGTCATTATGATTATGCATGGGGGAAGGGGAAAGGTCGACTTTTCCCAAGTGACATTAAAGTTGGCATTTTGTACCTTTTGGAGACTTGAGTTTCTCAAATAATATTCTTTAATTCTTTTGTTGAGTCTAGTGACTCATATTGCATACTGGAGAGAAGAAAACAGACGAGCTCTGTCCCTTAAAAATGTTAGTATGGTCCATGCTTGATAAGGAAGAACAACCAGATCTGAAGGTGACTGTAGCTAGAGATCGGTTATACCATAGAGGCAGACAAAGGGAAGCACAGCTACTCCATTTTGTGGGGTTTTTTAAACCCCTTAAGACTCTTAGTTTCTTACAGTCCATATGAAAGTCAGCATACAACCAACACCCTCAACTTTTTCCTCCCAGCCTTTTTTTGCAGTTGCATTCCATCTTTCTCTCTTTAAATCAATACCAGACTATATTTAATTCTCTCAAACCATAGCTCCTTCCTGCATTTGCTGTAGCCTAGTCTTCAGAGGCTGATTGGAAATCAGCTCAATCTGAAATCAGGAAGGGTTGAGTCATAGTTCACTTGGTTCCAGCTCCAAATGTCACTCGGCGATCACTTTTCCCGTCTCAGTGGTAGAAAATGAAATATGTAGAGACTCACCTCACTTCCATGTGCTTGTAGAGATGAGATAGGAAAAAAAATGCTGTCAGTGGTTCCTGCCTGCCCCTCGCAGAGATTTACACTTCAAAATGTAATTGCAATCAACAACAGCTTTAGTTTTTCTAAAACATTTAATTCAGGGAGTTTGGGTCAGCAATATGTTTGCATTCTACTGTGTATCTGCAATGATTTTCAGCATACAAAAAGATACATCCACTAGTCCTGACAAATAGTGGCTGATATTGAACATTTATGTGCCCTTTGGTAATTAAGTATTCAGGTGATAAGGAAGAGTTGCCTAGTCTTCATTCAGTAGTGGCTGCCAGAATCACAAGTACGTAAACCCCAAACTAGAGGAGAAAACACATAATCTGTGAAGAAACTAATTCCAGGTCCTTTCTATGAAAAAAATGTTTGGTATTCATTGGCCCAAATGCTAAGTTTATAACTGTCCAAATTGGAACAAGTAACTTTATTTTGTCACCATTTATTCATCTCTTTGTCAGTGTTTCATAATTTTGGAAATCGTACTTGAACTACTAAAGCAGCTGGAATGAATAGGAGGTTTTTGTGGTAATACCTAGTAACAGAACTATAGTCCTCTCTGAAGTTCTGCAAACTTCAGAACATCCTGGGAACTACAGGCCTGTCAGCTTGACCTCTGTACAGGGGAAGATTATGGAGCGGTTGGTCTTGAGAGTGCTCATAGGGCATGTGCAGGACAACCAAGGGATCAGGCCCAGGCAGCATAGGTTCTTGAAAGGCAGGTCCTGCTTGATCAACCTGATCTCCTTCTATTACCAGGTGACCCGCCTAGTGGATGAGGGAAAGGCTGTGGATGTTGTCTACCTGGACTTTAGTAAAGCCTTTGACAGCATCTCCCACAGCATTCTCCTGGAGAAACTGGTGGCTTGTGGCTTAGACAGGTTTACTCTTTGCTGGGTGAGGAACTGGCTGGATGGCCGAGCCCAGAGAGTTCTGGTGAACGGCGTTAAATCCGGCTGGCGGCCGGTCACAAGCGGTGTTCCCCAGGGCTCGGTTCTGGGGCCGGTCTTGTTCAATATCTTTATAGATGACCTGGATAAGGGGATCGAGTGCTCCCTCAGTAAGTTTGCAGATGACACCAAGTTGGGTGGGAGTGTTGATCTGCTGGAGAGTAGGAGGGCTCTGAAGTGGGATCTGGACAGGATGGATCGATGGGCCGAGGTCAACTGTATGAGGTTTAATAAGGCCAAGTGCTGGGCCCTGCACTTGGGTCACAACAACCCCATGCAACGCTAAAGGCTTGGGGAGGAGTGGCTGGAGAGCTGCCCAGCAGAAAGGGACCTGGGGGTGCTGGTTGACAGCTGGCTGAACATGAGCCAGCAGTGTGCCCAGGTGGCCAAGAAGGCCAACAGCGTCCTGGCCTGTATCAGAAATAGTGTGGCCAGCAGGAGTAGGGAAGTGGTCGTCCCCCCTGTACTCGGCACTGGTGAGGCCACACCTTGAATCCTGTGTTCAGTTTTGGGCCCCTCACTACAGGAAGGACATTGAGGTGCTGGAGCGTGTCCAGAGAAGGGCAACGAAGCTGGTGAGGGGTCTGGAGCACAAGTCTTATGGGGAGCGGCTGAGGGAACTGGGGTTGTTTAGTCTGGAGAAGAGGAGGCTGAGGGGAGACCTTATCACTCTCTACAACTACCTGAAAGGGAGTTGTGGCAACGAGGGTGTTGGCCTCTTCTCCCAGGTAACTAGTGACAGGACAAGAGGAAATGGCCTCAAGTTGTGCCAGGGGAGGTTTAGATTGGATATTAGGAAAAATTTCTTCACTGAGAGGGTGGTCAGGCATTGGAACAGGCTGCCCAGGGAGGTGGTGGAGTCACCATCTTTGGAAGTGTTCAAAAAACGTCTGGATGTGGCACTTCAGGATATGGTTTAGGGGACATGGTGGCGCTGGATTAATGGTTGGACTTGATGATCTTGAAGGTCCTTTCCAACCTAGTGATTCTGTGAAATTCAATGTCAATCATTCTGATGATGATTTTAATACTTTTATTTGCTAATGGCTATTGTGTGATGAGGGAGCAGGGGGACCTTGTAAATGCTCTCTTGAAAGAGTAGTTACAAAAGCCCTTGTAGAACTTACAGTTGTCATGGCCATCCTTATGTCACCCTAGTAGAAGTGATATGTAGTATGGATAAGGGTATGAGAATGCTACTTTGCTCTTTCTTATTACTATAGAGGCTATCAGCAGAAATGTGGCTGTAGTTAGGTACCAGGGAATACTGACGTTCTAGGTTTTAAACATATACGAGTACATATTAAATATTTTTAAAATTATTTTCAGTCAAGATTCCTAATAAAGATATAGGTCGTATATTACCTACCATACTTGGAATAACCTGACACTGTCAAACTTAAATTTTCAATTACTTTTCCCGAAGTGGTTTTTCAACTTCTAACAGAGTCTAGTCCTTAGATTGCATAGACACTTATTCTGGTAGTGTCTGAGTGGAACTCTACCCCCTGCTGCTTTGGGAGCTAATGGCAAAGACTAAAGCAGCTTCTGAAAATAATCATGGAAACAAAATGGTGTTTTGCACTGAGACTAGTCATCTTTTTGCAGGTTCAACCATTTTTTTTGCTGGCCCCAAGTTTCTTAGATGGGTTTTAATAACTGACGATCACATATTGTTGGCAGTATTGGTTACTGTCTTAAGAAGCCAGAATACTGAAGCCAGAACACTGGAAGTGAGTGCGAACATCAACCACTTGATTACGAATCCTAGGCACGTGCTTAGTCCTGAAAGATATATTGAGGATCAAACACCTTAGGACAAAAACTCTTTATAATTTAATCACTGTTCCTGATTCTGCTGTCTGCCTGTTGAGGGCTGTACACCTCTTACATTGTCTAACGAAAAGGCCACCCTGTGCTCCTTTAACAGTCTCACCTTATAGAACAAAACCAGGACGATTTGAAAATCTTCTAAAAATACAACACATTTTATTATATATGGAAGACATGCTTGTATTCTCTGGCAAACTATAAGCAATGGAAGTAGTCTCCAAAATGTATGCCCCTTGATAAGAACATCATGTGCTGTACAATTTTATGAGCTGTGCCTTACCTTTGGCCTGTGGAATGCATGCGAAATGCTCCAGGAGGACTATCCAAACTGATGTCTCCGTTCCTTTTAACGGCTTGTAACTCTTGTAAAATGACACAATCCCATACCTTCAGCTGCAGAAGCCTCTAAATTGCAAGCAAATAGAATCCACTGAAAAACATCCTAAAACCAAACCTAAATAGCTTGACAATAGCTGCATCTGTGGTTTCTTGAACTCTCTTATTTCTGTCAACTCCTCTCTGATATTTAGAAGTCTATTTGAAATCAGATGGGACTTAATTCTCAAAGTCCAGATCATCAGTTAAAGAGCACATTTGAATCCTCTGTTTTATCCTCTGCCAAGATCATTTCAATTTCCCTGAGGCATGCATCAAATGCAGTTATCTAAGTAATGGGAGATGAGATCATGTCATTCCTGATCTCAGGTTTCTAGACAACGCCCACACTCTGGGACAGCAAAAGCTCACTATAGTGAAACCTTCAACCAAATATTTACACAGAATGTTTACATACGTATGGGAGCTTTGATGCTGTATGGGTATTCTCCTATCCAGGGAATCACCTTGTTTTTATAAGCTGACACTATTTACATGACTCTCAAGTCAGCTCAAATTCCTGATACTTCAATGTTTGCTTGAAACATTTCACAAAGGGTTGTGATTCTCCCCCTCTTTACTTCACTTACTACTCTGTGACACTATGCACAGAGAGAGTTTACACACAGAGAAATCACTACCTTCGCTTCTGTAAATTTCTTGGATCAGGCTGTCTGTTCATCAAATGCTACAGTGACGGTTGTCTCTGAGTTATCGATAACCTGATCTTCTTGGACAACTGTAGGAGAGCATCCCTTCTCTGTGTACTCAGCAGCGTTTAAATAGACACACTATTCCACATATGCATTATGTAAATAAAATGAACACCTAGACCCTCAGAAACGGAACTGAATAGTAATCCTACACTGTTAGAAATAAATCTAGGGGATTTATTTGGCAATGGCTCTTTAATAAATCCACATAAGCTGAGGTCCAAGTGTACTTGTCACTGTTGGTACTATATTGAATCTTTAATCTGTTTTTTAATTCAAAGTGATCTCTATGTTCATCTGCTCTAAAACAATCCCCACCCCCACCCCCAAATCAGTGGCTAAATCTCATATATTTCTTCATGAAATCGTTGTCTCAGATTTGTACTCTGGAAGCCTGTTTTCAATGCATCCCAAAAATAAGAACCATCAGGATGAGACACCTTGTAGTTCTTATGCAGGACCGAGGGTAGGTTTTGTTTTGCTTGCTGTTGGCTGTTAATTTTGTGATTGATGGCATGTCAGCTCATATATACTTGTTACATTTTAAGTTTGGACATAGACTTGTTCTAAAGAGTGAAAAAGATGGAGGGGAAGGTTCATGTGCCTGTTTGATCATACTCATTTAGTGCTTGGAAGGTTTCATGACGTCAGAATGAGACTTCCCATGTCCTCAGCCCTATGTCATTCACAAAGTTCAATCGCCCATAGCTTTGCTCATTATGTTTTGTGGCAAGCTATGTAATTCACCATAGGTCTTCCTAAATTTATGCTTAGTACTCTTTTGAGCTCTGACTCGGGTGACGCTCTCTGCTTATGTAGACTTTGGTTTAATCAGAAAATAAGTTGACATTTGTGCAACTGAAAAATAGCTTGTGGTAATTCCTGTAGGGAGATTTCCAGCCTTTGTGAGTCTTTTTTGTTTGCCACATTGCTGGCACAGATGGGATTTGGTTGTTTGCATTCACACCCCTGTAAAACGGTCAGCCGGTGTCAATTCCAAGGCATCGGGAACTGTGTTCTCCCCACCTGCAGCTTCGTCCCAGAGTCCCTAGGAGCCTTCCAGCATAGAGCTGCTCTTCTGGGGCCTCTCAGCCAAGCACATGTCCACTGACAAAGGCTTGTTCTTGAAATGGTGATTTGTCACTCAGAGTTGATACAGCTCTCTGAAACTTACCTGTACTTCAAATGTGGTCTTACTAGCTCCTGTGGCTCTGGTTGAAAGGTGAAGGTTAGAAAACTTTATCTGGCTGACCTTGATATTTTGCAGTTTGAAACAGTGGAGTGTCTCAGCTGTCTTTAATGCTCAGCAATTTCTCTGATACAGGACTTATCCCTGAATTTCTTCCATTTCTCCTCCAACATGTCTAAAAGTGGCCTCTACCCAAGTCTGTGATGTGGTGATGACATAATGAGAGCATGATATAACATTTGGCCCAGATGCCATTGGAGGCTCTTTGGCTTGGATTTTCTGTCCCCATCCAGACCTCTTGATGTTCAGAAATGACTAGCCAATAGAAAATACTAGGAGCAGGTAGGCCATCTGAATGTCGTTCTACATGCTCAACCTAACCATAAAATCCAAAGACCTGGGTAATTTTTAACAACTTGTGAAGAAAGGTGGAGGCACAATATTGAAAGTGTAAAGACAGAAAAGAATTTCTATAAGTATTTAAAAATTGTACAGATTATAATGAAAAGTGATTTGTACTGAATCCATGTGAAAGTAGTATAAACTACAGGAGAACTGTATAACTGTTATATAACTGTATAACTATACTTAGTTACCCTAAAGAAAGCTGATCTGTAAATTTTTGAAAGAATATAGAAAAAAAACCCCAAACAAACCTGAACAGGAAGGAAAAAGTGGAGAGGAGGACAGGAGACTGATGAGAAAAAACTTAAGAATATCTGTGAATTCATAATTAATGTAAAAGTGCCTTAAATTTTTCGATGCTCATTGCCCTTCTTAGTGAGTAAAATAAATCATGCAGATGAAAAAAAGAGTCCAAAGACTCTTACAGGGTTACATTATTGAGATTTCTTTCCAGCTCTTCACAAGAAGAGTCTAAGATTTCTAATATGCAATACTTAACTGATTGAGGAGTTCGAGAAGTATTGTACTCTGCCAGACAGTAAGTGCAACCTCTCCTGCGGTATGGAAGAATGAAATATTAGAGCTGCTCTCTGGCTTAGCCTGACATGCTGAGCGTTCCCTTCAGAAAAGGACATGTTTGACTGTGATACAAGAGTCCATTGCAAGGCATCTCATGGAAATGGGGGGGGGCGTGCAGGGGTTTGAAGGATGTAGCCTCTTGGAGTGCACTGAAAGATGAAGCCACGTGCGTCTGCACCCTCTAGATCTCCGTGAGATGCAATACAAAGTCCACCACTGCTAGAAAAACAGAACAAAATAGCTTAGATAATATCAAATAGTTTAAAGTGCTTTGTTATGTAATTCATATGTTAATTGACTGGAGAATAGATCAAGCTGTGAGGTGCAAGTCCCTTTTTCTGCTACTGTTGCAGGCAAACATCAATACAGACACACAAAGTTTTTAAAAAAGGCAATAACATGTCATGCATATTCATTAATTTATTAACCCATTACTGCTTATATTTGTTTCAGAAGACTCAGCAAGTCTAAGCAATTAAGAAATGATAAAACATACATTCCTGTGAACTATTTTCTGTTGTTAAAATATAACAAATGTGACCAAACTCATGTGGATTTCCCATCTATACTTGCTATGGAGCAGCTAAGTATTGTGATGCAGCCCTAAATGTTGCAGGGGTTTTCTTTTTATGTGCTTGTCTGCACATGGATATGTTCCATATTAATTGCTCCTGATTGGCTCCATGTGAGTGGGTGAAACACAACTTTCAAACCTTACAGGAATGAAACCCCTTTGGTGAGAAATAAGTGTCCAAGCATGCAATTAATTGGGAACAGCTACTGAATTATGGAGGGATGAACTAACTCTGAAAAGCCCATAAACTCACATTAAAACTGTATGGAAGAACACAGAATGAAGCTGTTTGCGTCCTGGAGAGTAACGGTACAGGCCATTTAATTGGCAGAGTGTACCAGTTATACTATGTGTGGCCAAGAAAAGGCTGAACTCATTTGATTAATCCAAACATGTTCCAGAAGGAACTGGAGCAAGGGATTGCCTGACACAGGAGAAACACAGAAGAGATTAGTACACCTCTCTGCTATCCAGCATGTAGGAATTTGAAATGCAGTTTGAGTCTTCGATACTTTGCTGCATGGCCAACATCTTGAAAACGGAGTTCTTAGTGAGAATATTCTTCGTTTCACTTTAATTTTAATCGAGTGCTATACATGATGATAATACAGGGAGTTCTTAGTTGTTAGGTGGAGGTTTTACTTCTTTCCACTTCCTCAGGTTTTCAGTCAGCCTAAACAGTTTTTCCTTTTAACTATCTTTGCCAAAAACGACAAACCACTTTCTTCTTAATTTTTATTTGTGTTTTGGTCTTTCTCTTGAGTACAGTTCACTAGTGGTTTGTGTGATATCAGGAAGGAAAAATAAAGAATGCAAGGGCATTTCTACAAATAGGAAATATGGAAGTGATTGTTCCTGTCTTCTGTACATGGCACAAAGAGGCTGCTTCTGTTAAAGATTGGATACAGTTTTATGGCTGTGTATAGTATAATCTTGTGCAATTACTTCAGTGTGGTTCAGAAAAATAACTGTAAATATGGCCATGTAGTGTTCCACGGCTGTTTCTCATTTATTTCGTTGAAACTTTTTTCCTTCTTAAAGTTAGATGAAAGTTTTGTCAACACAGCTAAAACACAGAATATGTGGGTCAAGGTATTATCTGTCTCAGTTCTGTATCAACAGCAATCATATATATTTTACTTTCGGAAATAATTTCATCATTCTGATGAAAATAGGCCAAAGTGCTACCCAGCCCAACTCAGTTTTGCCTGCTTTCCCTTTTCTCCTGCCCCAGCTTTGGGATTTGCAGTGCTAAAAGGAAAAAAATCTGTGACAATGTGCTCATAGTTCCTGATTCATAAAGTTAAGCTTATGCCTAACTGTTCAGCATGTGTGATGTCCCACCAATTCGTGCTTAGAAAACTGGATCGGGTTTCAGGAATTTGGATTGGTCTTTTTGGCATCGTGTCAGACTTCTTGTGATTCTTGCAAATCATTCAGTGTCTGGCTGCACCAGTTTTCCAGTGTATTTCCGTTTAGTATATGTACGCTGTGAAGGTGAGCAGCTTTTGAGACATGCCTAAGTGAAGGGCATTGAGTTGCCATCAATTTGAACTTTGTATAAAATCTGACCAAGGTTAGGAAATCCAATGATTGAACCACTGGTGGCAAAACTGTGTAAGCTAGAGCTCCCCTTTCAACTCACACTTCTGGATCTGCTAGAGGAGAAAAATAGTAGAAGGCTTCCAAATGAAAAAAAGTGAAGGTTAATTTTGGAAATTGGAACTTGGTAGTTATCCATGGACCCGGAATAAAAACAGACAAACAGGAGCAGCAGTGAGTGCTAAGCATCTTTTACTAGCTAATATGAACAGTGATCTGCCACCAGATCTTTTAGTTACTGGCAAAGTTCCTAGTAGCTATGTGTGGCATTGAAGGCTGCTCATGGGAAACTGTTGTCAGTACGATCTGCTGTGCATTATTTCATTTTGATTCCTGATAGAACTTGTTTGCTTTCTTTCTTACAATAGTTCCATTGAAGTAAATAGAAATTTTGCCTTTGCAGCAGGACCCACATTTCTCTATTGTTTGGGGGGGTGGGTGGAGTGGGGTGTTTTTATTGCCAAAGGCAAAATGTTCTTTGTAATGGAACTATTTGATTATTAATCCTTAAGTGAAATAAGTTTAGCTAAATAAGTTATTATGAAATAATGTCATTATGAAATAAGTTTCATGGGAAATCAGTTTGTTATGGGACTCCACAAATGAATTTTATATTGACTGTCTTATAAAAAAAGACAGTCTGCGAACCTTTCTGTATGTATGTATTTTCAAAATATATGTACTCTTAAAGAAATAATTTATCACTTTAAAGCTACGAATATCATAAACTTCTATCTGCTTTCAAACAGTCTGTACATATCTTGGGTTGAAAGCCTATGGTTTCTCCTTCTTACAGCCTAAATTTCTGTATGTACTATTTTATGCTGTATAAAAGATGTTCTGATTATTATTATTACTTTATATTACAACTGAAAAATTTATGATAACAAAACTTCATTTAGAGCACCTCGGAACCAAAGACTACATTTAGTGTATTGGGCTTTAAAAGTTCTAGAGACATTATAGTGTGAACTTCTGTACGATCAGGAGCTCATCTTTAAAATGTTCATATTTATCAACGTTATCAGAAAAACATGACTGGATGTGAATGTTTCAACATATTTGTTTTCTTCTATTAAACTAAACTGACATTCCGAAAGGACATTCTCAAAGCAACTTCTTCAGATGCTGCTAAGTTGTATTTATAATTAGTTCCTAATTTAGCTATGCAAGCAGAAGGGAGGAGGGATGCTTACGTTTTGCCAGATATGTGGTTTTTTCCCTTTTAAATGTAATTATAGGAGGGTTTTTGCATTTAGACCATCTTAACAGACATCCTCTCCTCAGCTACCAATGTGTAGTTATTGCATTTATGCATTCAACTTCTTAGTCAAGTGATGCTATTTTTTTTTTCTGCTGCTGCCTGACAGCCACTAATAATAACACATGAGGACAGTCAGACAAAATGAAGACAAATGCTGCTTGTCGCAGCAGAATCATAATGTCTCCAGACTCAGTAAAGACAGTCTAACTGTATGTGGATGCTCCTTATAGCTTATTTAGGCCTGTGGTTTTTCCCTGTGGCTTTTTTTTTTTTTTCTTTTCCAAAAGCACAAACATTGTGCAGAAATACATTAAGGCAACATATGGGCCTGTTAGTTAGCCAAAACAATGTGGAACCATGGAGAATAGAGATTGCAATGCACAGATGGATATTGTAAAAAATTCATGAGTGGCATAACAGATCTAAAAGGTAAATTTTAGTCAAAATTCAAGTGGAAAGCATAGAAAATGATTAAGAATAGGGCTTTACAAGATTTTTAAATCACCTGATAGGAAACATTGCAAATATTGTACAGATGTGTTTATTCCATTATTCGATAATCACGTTTCATCACAGCAATAATTATGTCTATATAGATATATGCCATCAGAAGTAGATTGCTGATAAACAATAGCACTTTTCTTCTACTTGATGTAAACTCTGCAGTATTAAATATCCATATTATTTCCAGTTCAATATTAGAAAATGTCAGTCATTGTGACAAGCCTGGCAAGAGCAGTGCATTGAACAGCCCTCTGCGTAGTGAAGTGCTGGTTTAAATAATCGTACTTCCATGTTACATTACTTTGTTGGTAAAATCAGACTCTATACAGAAAATGAGCAAATAGTGCTTCTCTCCTCTAAATTCACTTCTTCATAACACAACTAAACAGCTCACTGAAACAGAAGGGAATTGCTTTTGCAATGGGCAACATGCAGTGCTTACTGCAACTAAAATCTGATCTGATTTTGCGGGATGTAATTGAGGGCAGAGTTTGGTATTTAAAATAACATTTATATTATCTCTGGAACTTGTGGATGTTTCTAGCTTTTACTGTGTTCTTTATTAAAGAATTATATGCTATGAAAATTTTTTAAATCATGCTTTTTTTCCCCCCGTTCTCTTGATTATCCTAGATGTGCTTTGAAAAGCTAATGCACTAGGAGTCCATTTTATTCTGTATGAAAAAATACTTACAAATTTGACACGGGCACTTTCTTGAATACACTAAATGGCTACATGTTGATACTGATATATCCTTGTACTTCATTCCTGCACTAGCTAATGTCACTGTAAAATTAATGCAGTTGCTAGTTTTGATAGGGGCAACAATGGGAGTGCTAGTATGGAGCGAGAATCCAGACAGGCAGGGACATTATGAGCGTTGCATAATGTGAATGTGCTGTGAGTGACAGTAATCAAGAATTGGGGAGAGGGGACAGGAATATGCCTACGGTAAATGTCTCATTATTTCTTGGCTTTTTGAACTAGAAGCTGCTTGCCCATTATTAGACATAATGAAGAGAACATTAGTGGAGAAAAGGCAGCTGATTCAAAGATGCTTTTCTAGATTTTTTTTTCTAAATCTAGAAGTTTTTAGAAGTTTTATTCTATCAATACAGCCTCAGCTAGGGAAGCCAAATGTGTAGACCTTACCAGTCAAAAGATGACTTTAAATCAAAAAGTGTAGTTCTCTTATGTGGATACAAGATTTGAAATCATGGATAGTTCCCAACTTCCTTTCTGCAGAGCTGGTGTAGGGAGAAAAAAAAAAAATGAGAGGAAAAGGAATATCACAAGTTTCTACCTCTTTTATCAATATGGAAGTTGTACAAAGACAAATGTACTGCTTAGAATCATACACCTAAAGCCAACTATTTCATCAGTGGTCCCTAAGTATAACAGGACTACTCCCTAGAATTTCTTGAGAAAGCCATCTCCTTTCAAAAGTCTTAAGCAGAAATGTTTATTTCAGAAATCACTTCTCTTTAGATTTCAGTGAAACATTCAACTTTCCCATCTGTTGTGGGTTTTATTGTAACTTCGTTAGTAGAGGACACTTTCAAATACACATTTGAAGTAAAGATGGAAGATGGTAGTGTGAGTGCTTGGGGAAAGCTGTTTTGCATGAAGTGTTGCGAGTAAAATTGCATAGACTGTTAGCTGGATAATTTTTATATATCAAAAGTGCTATAATTTGTGGAACAGTAGCAGAAGATCACTATTCCTATATGAAGTAAGACAGAGCAAATAGGCAAGATGGTACCTGGTATCTTGTACCCAATTTAGAAATAAAAGGGTAACAGAGAGAAAGTGGCAGTAATCATGACATTAGAGGGTACTGACCCAGGAAGTGTGTACTTCTAATAGTGTTTTTGAATAAATAGACAAGGTAGATGTTGTTTGTGGGACTGTAAGAGAAAGAATGACAAAAGTCAAGACACGTGGCGATGGTAGCCTTGACAAAGTTCTGCTTGAGTAGATGAGGAAGAAAGGCAAGGTAACAGGATGTTATGCAGGGAGATTTGGCAATGCTATGCCCAAATTAGAAGTGAGGAAATGATCCAAATATTTCCATTAGAACCATTTGTGTGTCTGCTTCTCACGGAGAAATAATTTTGATGCTGTTAGCCAACTGTTTGCATCAAGAAGAGATATCTGTCCCTTCCTAAAGCACTCTTTGAATTTCAAGGGACTCTTTCCAAACCAAATGTCAGAAATGTTCTATGCTGCTAGAAAAGAACAGAAAAATGGAAGCATATTTGCATATTCAGGTGAATATTTAAAGAGAAAAATGCTTTTCAAAATAGTAATAGTAATGTTGTATTTGGAATATTAAAACAATGATATTCATCCAAATAAAAAAAAGCTATAAAGTTAATCATGCTTCAAATACAGATGTCAAACATAATCCTGCCAAGATTTAGAACCATAAATAATGAGGTACCTGCACAATTGAAAGGTATTGCTTTATTTTAAGGCCCATGACTTTATTTATATGACTGTGCATAGTAATGGACAATTTTCACTATGATAGTAAAATGCAGAACTATTTGCTGATGTTCTGATGTCATTACAGCAGCATAACTTTGGAGGTGGGAGTAAAACCTGATTGCTTGCTATTTTAAGGTGAGGCGATTCAGAAGGTACTAGCAATTCACCTCCTAGCTCTATGTCAAGATTCTCCCTGTAAATTAAATTATTAATTGGCATGTATGTCTGTTTATTTAATGAGGAGCGTGACAGCCTTTACTGGTGCATATGTGAGAACAAAAACATCACAGTAGGAGCTTCTAAACTGCCCGGCAAGCCAAGGGGTTAAGCAGTTTGATATGCTGTATTAAAAGTAGCTGTTATTAGCAAATGTTGTCTGGCTAGTTGCAACATAAATACCAGAATGTGATATTCATATGGAAGAAAATATAGCATGTTTATGCAATTTGTAAGTCTGTAGTAAAGATGAAAGTTTACTTCCCCCACTCTTTCATTTTCACTTATTTGTGTGAAGTCCATATTACAATAGTTACTTTCTAAGTTTTACAAAATTTTATCCCATTCAAAGCCCAGCTCCAGCTTTGGCCATGGCTGTGTGGGGCGGTGCTGGCAAGGGGCACAGATGACAGCAGATGGATTCTGTAGTGCAGCAATGTGCATGGGTCACAATCCTGCAGGACAGGATACATAGGGACCAGCAGGGTGACCAGATTCCCACCTCCCTAACCAACTTTTCAAGAGCCAGGTAGCAACCTCTTCAGTCCTATTAGCCATTCAGCAGCAGCATCGTGGATAAGAATGTTTCCTATTTCTAGGTTCTGTGACTCCAGAAAATATGGATCTGCACAGTATTCAGCCACATTCTGTCTGCTTCATGCTCTCTAAAAGGTTGCTTGTGGTCCTTAGTTATATATTCTTCTATAATAACTTGTGCGCTTAAATGATAGAGAATTTTCTCAAATGTCTTTTTGGACTTGTCCACAGAGAATGCTTTTGGGTCCTGATCCTGCAGCGTGAAAGTCATGGGAAATTTTTGTCACTGGCAGTGAAACAAGCAGAATCAGTCCTATCAGCACATGTTTAAAAGAAAAGAGAGTCATGCTGTGTTTTGACTCCTCTTTTGTATTTGTAACAGATACAATAGCTGAGTGGAACGAAGGGCATATTCAGCTGTAGCATGTATATGGATCCTCTTTAGGATCTTCCTCATAATCCTGCCACTATTCACCCGTAGGCATATATGTGACGGAACTTCTGAAAAAGGGAAAATGTTATGTACTGTAAGAAATAGAAAATGGCCTGTATTTTTAAGGTTCATTGACATTTGACCTTCTTTAACACTTGAATATTCTAATTACCTGGTGGGACTTTGGAAGCATAACTGACTTCAGAGCAATTTCTTTCCCTTTGCTAGTGATACATGACAATAATACAAGTTTGGAAAAAAAAATGCGGACAGCTAGAAACTGGGAAAAAATAGGTTGTGTACATTTATTGTAGACATTTCAACCATTGATATACTGGTACTTTAATCTTCTATTAATGTGGAAGATGAGATGAACTTAGTCTTTCCAGTGGCTTCTTGTGCATTCTTTAGAGCTAAAAATGTTACTGTTACATTTCTTGGGAATGCCCAAGGAATAAGTTAATGTGGACAGAAATGACAAAATAGAAACTGCAAAAAAATACACACACCACTCAATGTCACAGTAGCATTTTATAGTTCTGGAAGGCAAATCAAAAATAGTACACTAGCGCTATCAGTAAATTATCACAAAATGGAAGTTGATTATGAGTGGATTCTCAAATATGACTGTATGGGGCAGAAGCAAATATTATGGTATGTGCTTCCTTCCAGTTCTCTGTTTCTATATTTTTCATGAAAGAAAAACAGAAAAAAAATTTATAAATGCCATTTCTCTCTGTGTTAGGTTGCCAGAGTTAGGTATCTCTGGATACGTTGGGTATCGTGTACAAAAGTGCCAGATCAATAATTAGACAGTGTTTTCTTCAAGTTCTACATGTTGCTTTAAACAGGTTTTTACTGAAAATAAGAATATAGTTAGACTGATTATTTTTAATAGGCACACAATGCCTTAACGAAGGAAACTGTGAAGATTAGAGAATTTTTAAAAGAAAATTCATTTCCCACGTTTTTATCCAACAGGTTTCATTGAAAGTATTTAATTCTTTAAAAAGGACTTAAAGTTACTACATCAATGCACCATTTGTATGTTGGTGATTTGCTAAAATAATTGATGGACTTTAGCATACATACTGCTTGTGTAATCTCCGTATTGTCTATACATTGAAAGAGTTTGCCTGCTTTTTCGCATTCTGTTTCAAAGGAGCCCTCTGCTGGACAGCCTGGCTTGACATATAGTACTTGTGTGTATGTGGACACATGCACCACAAACCAACCTATATATAAATATATAGGATAGCTTCACTAATACTCAGAAGTTTCTTTTGTCATTAAAGAAGGCATAAGCCTCTTGGAATACAAAATTGGAAAAGATGCTTTGTTTTCTTATGCTGACAATGCAATTCAATTTAAAATAAAACATATTTTGAAGTTCTGAAGAATGTCAGCATATTGTGAAACATACATTTTTGCTAAAATATTATTATAGATAATTTAAGAAGTTAATCTTTCCAAGGATAAATAATTGGTTTAGAAAATGGCATGAGAGTTATGCGTGAAGTACATTGCAGTGGATATTCTGTGCTGTTCTTACTTTTCTATATTGCATGTACTGTCTAAAATGGTTTAAATATTTGTTATTTCTTCACTACTATTCAAAATTAGCTTTAATATGTTCTTTGGCGCCGCATGGCAATATTATTAGTAGCGCTGTAAATTTCATTATAAGCAGTGTGCAAATACTGTAGAAAAATAAATAAATACATATAATAATAGAGTTAAAGAAAATAGCAATTTACCTAAGTTATATATTAGTAGATGCACTACATCATTCCTTATTAGTTTGGAAAGTGAGTTTCTAGTTTTCTGTTTGTTTGCTTCAGAAAATAGGTTAATACTTTGAATTTTGGCAAGACTTGCTGATATATCTAAGGATGCAACATTTCCAGGAGTGCCATACTGTATGGTTTAAAACATGTATTTTTTTTTCCTTATGACCTAGCACAGGGTGCTGTCTTTGTAACATGTTGTCAGACTAGCATTGAAAAGTACTTGAGCTGTTTCTAACATCAGTGGTAAATTCAGCATGTAAAAGGAGAGGAAGTCTTGAGTAGTGCTGCAATAGGCTTGTAAACATGAACTGAACACCGAAATGTATTGTGTGTAAGCCTTGACTTCTCATTAGGAATGTAAAGTTATTGCAAGTTTTCTCTCTCTTTCCTTCCAGAAAATGTCAATGTGACTCAAATTGTGGCCAGAGATAGCTAATCAGTAATAAATAAGGGTCAGAAATGACAAGCCTGGGAGAAGTTCGGTATGTAGTGTAGTATTTTTCAGAGAAGTTGAAATAACCATCTTGTCTACTTCTGCATGTCGACCAGAAACAAGTTCCAAATATATCTGCAACTTGAAAAATGTAATAAATTTTTCAGACTGTGAAGTGATCATACTTTCAAATTTTACTTTATATAAGACTACATTAAAAATAACAGAAGTCTGTGAAGCTGCAAATTGGAATCTAGTTTCTAAAATTTTCTATTGCACACTCAACCTGGTAATCTAAGCTCCCACAAAACCCTGTATACTGCTGCCTGGAATAACCACTTCCAGTGATGAAAGAATACTAACCATGTTGTTGGATGTAATGATCTGTTTGTCTGCTACAAAGCTGACTCAGATTGCCAGCACTATTCTCTTAAGTCATTGCAGCCAGCTTGCAAAAGGTAATGGTTGCCCCGAAGTATCTCAAGTTAGAAACAAAGCTTTAAAAATGAAGTGTTTTACAGCAGTCACATTACACAGAATATTTCTTTTTTTGAGTGAGGGTTGCAGGGGGGGGTTGTACTTGATGCCTTTGCGTATTTCCAACATTCGTATCTAAAATTAAGGGAGAATCCTCTCTGCCAAGTTGGTTTGATAACTGCCAAATGAGTCAAGTAACATACAAATGCACCATTCTTCTTCCATCATTTTTCAGTAGAAAATGCTATCACTGCGACTGTTTCTGCTTTTGGTTAGCGCTTATAAACATGCACACATGCTACTGCCACTGCTACTGTCTTTTACCTGCCAACAGTATTACAAGCATTACATTACAGTAATTTTTCTTCAGTTAAGAAATGAGAGTGGATTTCTTAGGAATTTGCCAGTGTGGCTCCTAGAGTGGTCAGAGAGTTGATGCTGACTGACATTACAAGCAGTTACTTCACAAGGCTTAAAGGTCTGATCCAAACCCATTGAAATTGATGAAAATACTCCCATTGACCTCAACTGGCTTTGCATTAAAGGCTGCGATTGTACTGCTGCTTCTTGGGACTTTTAGTCCAGTAAACCAGGGACAGAATCCAGAAGTAATATCCGTGTTTCCTAATTTCTAATGCAGAGCAGAGGATCTCACGCTGACTTCCTTTCTCCTCTTCTTTCTTCTCTTCTTTTGCCTGTGTCATCAGAACTGCACTCTCTCTTCCAGTACACATTTCAGAGTTCTAGGAGTAGTGAAATGCAGACAATAATTTAATTATTTTATTTAGATATGGGCAAGCATAAGCTTCAAATCATCTGTTTTCTTACAACCAGAAAATTTCATATTAAACAAGTTAAAAAGGAATTCTCTATCCATCAGAAACAGAATGCTGAGTTACAGAGTCAAACAAAACGTCATACATTTTAGCAGGGCGTGTTGCAATAGGACAAGGTAATGGCTTTAAACTAAAAGAGGGTAGGTTTTGTCTAGATATAAGGAAGAAATTTTTCACAATGACTGTGGTGAAACCCTGGCACAGGATGCCCAAAGAGGCGGTAGATGCCCCATCCCTGGAAACATTCCAGGTCAGGTTGGACGGGGCTCTGAACAACCTGATCTAGTTGAAGATGTCCCTGCTCACTGCCGGGGGGTTGGACTAGATGACCTTTAAAGGTCCCTTCCAACCCAAACCATTCTATGATTCTTTGATAGCATACTATAGCATAATAGTTTCTGTGTAACAGTATATGCTTGTATAAATAAAGAAGTTTAAATAAGCAATAAAGAACACTATGTAGGATGTTTCATTTGATCTTGAAATTAACTGTGGGGAATTATGACATAAATTCCCCCACAGGGTTAACAAGTACTCTAATTATTAATAGTTTCCAATATGTCTGAACTACATGTATAACCTTTTGTATCCAGACTCATCTTTGCTACACACAGAGTAAGCAAAGCTTACCCACTGGGTAAGACAAAAGATCCACCTACCCTAGTGTTCCATCTTTGGCAGTGACTGATGGGAAATACATGGGGAAAAATATTAGAGTAAGGCAAGCATGCAATAGCAATTTCCTCCTGGCTTTGTCAGTCTGCAGTTTACGGATTTTCTGAGACATACTTTTGTGGGTTTTTTTAATTTCTCCTTGTTGAGTTTGAGAATTACTTTCAACTTTGTCTAAGGCTCCGGCCTCTCCATCTTGCATGGCAACAAATGATTGTAACTGTGCACTATGTGAAAAAATACTTCGTTTTGTTTAAATCTCCTTCCATTTGACTTCACTGGTTGCTTCCAAGAGTTGGGGGGTGGGGAGTGGGGGAGACAGTAAAAGGAAGAAGCAAGGAACATACCTGCTCACGTTTATCTTCTCCAGACCTCTTGTGACTTTGTACAGTCCTACCTTGTTCCAACTTTATCATTTTTTTCAAAGTTCAAGAGATCTGGTGTATTCAGTCTTACCTCACATAGAAGCTACTCCATTATGTTGAATCTTGTAATTGCAATTTTTTATAACATGTTCAGGACTAGTTTATTATTGAATTGGTACATGCATTAAAGCATCTTAAAGGGCAAGTAAATATTAGATTGCACTAAGAAGCATGCTGTAGTCTGGCAAGGCCTAGGAGAAAGAACTCCCATTCATTTAGAGTTAATTGCACTTTTATGCCTCACTGATCACTTTTTTCCTCAAGTCCTGCTTCAAGCACTAGCATATTGCAGATTGTTTTGTGGAAATCACAGTCCATGTGATTCTGCTCATAGATCCTTCATCAGGTAAACATCATTGCCAGCCTAGCTCTACAAAGGAGGAAGCCTGTTCTGAATATGGCGAGTACTAAGAGAGTATGAAGGTCAGTGATTAAAATAAATAAATAAATAAATCAGTGCCGTGACTACCATGCTCTGCCTTCCTGAATGTCTGCTCTCACAGGAAGAGCAAGTGTGATCCATGTTATCCTAGAAGTTCTCACTTATTTATTGGCAGCAGAGAGATTCCAACTGCAAGACGATAAATGAGAGAACTAATCTGGATAGCAACCTCACATTACACCAGTTGGGGTGTGTGAGCAAGGAACCTGGCAGTCCATCTTGTTCACAGAGAGAAGGACAGGGAGTTAAAGTTTATTGATTTTGTTGTCGTTCTGTATCCTCCATCCAGAACAGAAGCAAGGAGATAAGACGATTTTTTTTTTTTTAATATAGCCGACTTCCTCGGGAATGTAACTGTTAGTATAACTGTGAGGCATCCAGGAGCTGGAAAAACTATCATTTAACCATTCCAGTGTTGTCCCTGCACCAGTTAATTGAGAATAAATGGATTTCCAATGCTATTTTTTACATTTTAGCCGTTCCTAGCTGATGATTCTGGCTCTTTTCAAAGAGCACAGAAGCCATCTCTGACTCAGGAAATGCTTGACCCACAGATTGTTGGGAGAGTATTTGAAGAATGTGTAACTTTACCATCTTCCCTGTGTGTCTGCTTTTCCCCACTGACATGGAAGCAGTAATGGATTAGATGGGCCTATGGCCTGACTTCGTGGTTGTTCTTACATTAAAGTACCTTTCTCATTTATCAGCATAAAAGTTTTAGCAGAATGAAGTAATTTTTTGTAAAAATGCTACTTCCATTTAAGCATTGAAGTAGGTGGATGGATTTTCAGTAGAGCTCAGTATGAGCTCTTAAAAAAAAAAAAGTGATTCTTAACGAACTGATAAAGAGTTGCAGGCAGAGACAGGGAATTTCTCATATAATCTAAATACATTTTCACAGGGTTTGTATATACATCATCACATTTCCTGTGATGTATGTACATTATCACATTGTGTGTTTCATTCCCTTCTTGCAACTTAAATCTTGGAAATCTGCTTTAAAAGAGGACAGATAATCTTCTTAAAGGTCCTTCTGCTTTTAGGCACTTTCTTTCTCATGCTCCCTTTTATGTTTCTGAGCCTAAGTCAGATGTTTGCATGGATAGATGCTGAATCTCTCTGTAACTGGCAAAAAGTAGTCTTAACAATATCTCTGCAAGTTGGGTTGATATGGTTGCCTGTCCATCAGAACAGCAGAGGTTGTTCAGCAGTTCCCTCAGCACTTTTCCTTTACTCTCCCAGGGGAACCAGTCCTGTCATTGCAAATTTCTCTTTCTTCCTAACATGAAAACAGTGGACTTTAAAAAGGTAGATGGTCAAGAAATCATGTGACTTTGAACCTGAACATTGTACATACAGATTGTGAGAGAAACTAATTTAAACCAAAACCATAATGATGACAATGGCCATGACCCTCCATGTGGTTATTTGGCAGAACATAATACAGTGTGTTTCACAGCATGTTTCCAAAGCATTACTGTTTTCTGTGGTCTGTATTCTATTCTGAAGGAGAAAGAAATCTAGAAAAATCTACACCTGAGGTTTTAAGTACACAAAAAGATGCTATATTTGTGAGGTAGCAATATTTGAACTTGACTACCACAGAGCATAGAAAGAAGCTATGAAACGATTTAAATTACAAGTGTGTGAAATTTAATAGAGAAAGAAACCTCAAACATGTTGTTTTCATTTTGATATGGGTCCTTACCACAGACTCCCCAGTGCCACCTCAATGAAGGAAAGGTTCTCATGCTGATCCTCTTTAGAGTGGAAGATTTCTAGAACTTTCTGGCTTCCATAAGCAAAGAGAAGGTGCAGAAAAGAAAGGAAAAAAGTGTCAGAAGAAAACCAGCCCCAAAGTACATCCCTGCTTGGGGCAACCTGTTTTCTTCTTCATACAAACCTAGTTCTGCTCAGATCCTTTGTCCCTGTAGTTTCAGCAAGTGCTTAGCAAAAAAAAAAAAAAAAGTGCTTCATGGGTGTGGAGCTTGCAATGTGTGAACTGTCCCTTCTCCGTCAAGTTCTAACAAACTAGATGCTATGATGATGGATTCCTAAGCACTCCTGAGATAACCAAGAGGTCCAGCTAACCTCCATGTCTAGTTTCATACAAAGATTTTCTTCACTCCTCTCTGTATTAAAGACATTCGTTAGACAGAGCAGCCTGTTCTACTTGGCTCTTAAGTAAAAGGGGCAATAAGCACAGTTCCTTTCCCCATGTCAAAAGCCTCCTCCTGTTTTGTAGCAAAATGCCTAGAAACGCTGTGGGTTGTATGACATCAAACCAGTATGGAGCCACTTGTTAGGTAATGATCGGTGAAAATATTATTTGTGTTGAAGAGGAGAATTCATTTTCTCCTGATGCAAAGGAAACTTTTAGAACAGTTTCCCATCTCCGTATGTTGCCATAACTCTACTCTTTGCTATTTCTTACATTTTTGTAAACTGCTGTAGAATGCAGTGTATTTGACCCCGTGATTATGACTGAGATGCTTGGAGTTAAAAATGTTTTTGTTGAGAGCGGGCTGACATGCTGATAAAAATGAACTACATCCAGACCAAATTTCAGTATAGTACATATTTCAAGGCCACTTGATGCTTTGATATCACAAAAGTAAAGGTCTTTTGCAAGTGCAAGATTAGTGTCTATAGTTTCTGGGGGTTTCTTTTTCAGGAGTTACTGTTCCAAAGACAGAGTTTTATCTAGAAATCTGCTTGTCTTATCTTAATAATAGCATTGTCCTTTTACCCCCTCTATTTGGCTTAAGGTGTTGCAAAGATCTATATTAGTTTAATGTCTTCTCATTCAATTAAAACTGTTCAATACTTGTGCTGTACAGTGCAGTCAGCAGCATATCTTAGAAAATGTTCCTTTAGATGGTAGAAATATATGATATTGAGCTGTACGATTTAATATATTCTTCTGAAGGAGGATCTGTGCTTTTTAGGACACAACCACTAGCTTTTATTTTAACCGCTGAGGCAAACTGAGTTCATTAGTGAGCATAATAGGATTAGACATGAAAAAATGGACCCAAACTTTCTAATCTCATTTGAAAGGAGCCTCTCCAAAAGCAGACAAATGCTTTCTTTTTGCTGCCTTTTTGAAGCACCATTTCGCTGAAGCTGACTCAGATTGATAGAATAAGTAAAAAGACGAGTCACATTCTGCAGAGTGACATTATGTCTGACTAAGGCAGTAAGAAGCACTTGCCTTCAATAAAAGGAAATGTATTCCACTTCCTATTAAGTTTCCCCTCTGCTTCTTATTAAGTTCAGGTAGGCGTAGTTCCTTGATATAAAAATATGTATCCAACATTGACTTTCTCCTTTGGTCGAGGATAGTAACTAAACGAAATGATCTTCAGCATTGGTGGCTGCTTATTATCTTTCAAACACATAAGTATAGCGGGTTCCTTTTGAATGAAGTGGTATGGTGCCACAGCACAGCTAACCTTGCCCAGGTGTCTGCCTGCATGCAAAACTCCTGCTGCTTTCCCAGTTGAAGTGTGCTTGATCTCCGTCTCCGCAGTTAGGGGTCTATTGTTGCACTCTCATCTGGAAGCTTGCAAATGACATTTGGGTGTGCTCGACTTCTAATGGAAGATTACAACCCTGTGGATCAAAGTGAACCATACGTTGGAAGGGGACTGTTAAGAATTTTAAAGGTTTAACACAAAGAAGATAATTACACAGTCTGATTTAGAATTGTTTCTGTACTTGTCACTCATACTTCTATGAGCCAAGCTCGTGCTGCAACTGCACATGCCAAGAGTGTTTTTTTTATAAGAAGTGTAACTGTAGCTTACACAAAATTCTTCCAAGATTTCACTTTTACAGAAGTTTGGTACACATGAAGGAAACCTTTGCTACCTAAAGATTTTCCATGTCCATTTTGTTTAAGGCTTCCAACAATTTTCTTAGGTTTTCACTTAATGAAATTCACTGATACTGTGGTGAGATTTAGAGTCCTTTTGTTTTGTACTTTGATTAATCAATTGCTTTCTTCAGACCAAGGACTGTAGAGTTCAAAAGTTCAACAGTCAAAGCAATATAGAGTAGTCTGCCATTTGAACACTGCCAATAGAGAGACACAGATAACTGGCTACAACTTCAGGTTATTCTGCGTGGTTCACAGATGAGATTAAAATATTGCTCTACATCTAAAAGTTGTCTCTGAGAAATTACCTTACAAGAAAAGCTAAGGATTCTAAAATAATTCTGCATTCATCTGTTAGCAAGGTGATTTGTAATGGTTTCTAAATAGTAGAGAGTAGCTGCAGCCTTGTCTAACATTGACCTTACCACTTCACATGACTGATTTTGTAAGGATCTACATGTAGGTGTTTAGATGTTTCACTGCTTCCGTCTGACATAAACTAATGATGTAGACTGGCTAAACATGGTGACATGATTAAACAGTGATGTTAATTAGTGGCTTCTGTGAGAGACTTGATCCCTCTTTTTAGCAGCATTTGTTATGCACGAACAGAAGTTAAAGGGACAGAAGTGGATGTTTTCTTTATAGCATCTGTTAATAGCTTTAAGAGTTCAGGAAAAACATTTAAACTACCTGGTAAAACGCATAAGGTCCATCTTCATGCCCCATGTTGTTGTGCAACAACAATATCTTTGTGTGAAGGAAAATGGCAATTTTCTGCAGGCAGTAATCATCTGTACTATTACTTAGATGTCATGTATTGATGATCTTATTTCAATCAAACATATCTCATTCAGAGAGCTTTTGATGGGAGGAATTTTTGGAAGGGTTTAGGAAGGTTAAATCTGTGAGACATGGCTTCCATCTGGAATGCATTAGCTACAAAGATTTATTAGCCAGAGTGCCTCTGCATAATGTTCCATGGAAAGCAAAGCCCTGCATCTAATTTCCAGCATGATGTCTATATGAGGAGTGATCTTTGAAATATCATAGGTGACAATCAAGTTTGTTATAAAAATAGTAAATGTACAGGATTTTCATGGCGGCTATTTTAAATCCCTCTTGAGGGTTGCTAAGCAGGTAGTTGATTTGTTGACAAATGATAAAACTGTAGGAATAGCAACATGCATGACATTTTTAAACAGGATAGACTCTTTAGCAATAAGAGTCACATCAGGAAAATTATCAACATTTAGTGGTTGCTTAACTCTATGAAGAATGGCATTAGGAAATAATAGAGGCAATATTTAACTTTCTGTTTCAGTGTTTTCTGATTAAATCTCTTTCAAGAAGTGCTGCTTCTGATCAGCAAGCAGGAGGGAAAGAGCTTTACAGATTCTAATGCACTAATAAAGCTCATTCCCTGCAACTCTAAACCATCATGTGTCTGATGGCGATTAAAAATTACTAGCTTAAGGACAGTACTGATCGCAGTTTCACAATGAGCCAAAGGGGAAAAAAAAGTGAGGTTTTTTAAGTCTGCAACTACATAAAAGAATTCAGTGATGTCCCTCCTACAGAATATTTCTACACAGAATTGACAGGGTAGGGTGATTGGATTTCAATCAATGATGAGAGAAAGGTGCCTAAGAAGCTTTGAAAATCTGACCCATTTAAGCAGGACAGTGAAATACTAAATATTAACTCGTACCTTGATGAGAATACTGTTTCTGAAAAATTGGGAGACAAGCAACTTCTTTTCTTTAAATTCAGTTTCAGCATATAAAGTCTGAAGTTGCCAATACTGTCCAAAACTCCCAATAAAAATAACTTCAAATAAATAATTCATGCATCATGATCTACTCCATTCCTGTCTTCTCTTTGGCCTCTGAGTCATGGCTGGTTCTGTGCTTGTAGAATGGATAGTAGAAGTAGAGGAATATTATATATAAAATGCATTTTAAAAGTACGTGGAGGAGAGAGGATAAATAAAACTGGACACTTTTTAGAGGCGTATAAATGTAGAATTGGAACTGTGAACAAGGAGTCTGGATAGCTGAGTTGTATCTCAGCTTTACTTCAAAGAGAAAACATCTGTAAACCTAGGTAAATATCTTTAAGTTTTCTGTGCTATGTTATTTCCATTTGTGGAGATGAGTGCATGCTGTTAGCTGCCTTTGCATAGGAATCCTGCTTTAATTATGTAATGATTATTAAACCCTTTCTAAAAGAAGAAGAAAAGTTACAGATAAAATGCTTTCTGTGCTCATAGAAAAATCCGTTGCTGAAATATACCAAATTACTCCCTCTTACAGACTGTCTCGTTGCTAGCTAGAGTATCAAAGTGAGTATCTTTCTCCGATGATTTCTAGTTCAAGTTTTCTCCCATGTGTATCTGTGTGAACATATTTCTGTATGCGTGTATATTGAAATATCAGAAAATACCCCGTTTTTAATCTTTTCTTTATAGAATCTATTAACTGAAAAATACAGATTATCCAATACAGAATATGTTTTCAGAAAAATTGTAATCTTATGGCTTCAGAAGTCTGAAACCCTGTGTAATACCTGGAACATGCCAGTGAAGAAACATCCCAGAAATCTGCTAGGTGCATCCAACAGCACTGCTTGTTGACTCATTAGTAAGTGTTAAAAGTGTTAAAAACACAAAGATGGCAAAATGTGAAGGACAACAATAACTATCCAGCTTTGCCATCTGTATGTTTTGGGGCTAGATCAAGGTTTACAGTTTTTAAATTGCCAATTCCTTTGGCAAAGGGTTGGGTTTGAAAAAAAAAAAAAAATCAGTAGTACTTTAATCTTCTCAGGGAGTTTGGTTGGTTCAGGAAAGGGTGTTCAATTCCCGTCAGGAGTGAGGAAGGTGAGAAGACTCTAAGAAGACTTTCCATGGCATCAAGAGCATTGAAAGAACAATTCACAGCAGAGAAGTGCACTTTCTCTGCCTCTTTCCCCACCTATGTTTCCCATTCAGGTGGGATGTGAGGTCCAGGGGAACTGTTTGCTGCTTAGAACTCCTCCCTCTCCTTATTTCAAATCTTCCTGTGCAACAGCATTTGAGAGTTACCAAGACATTACTGCTTCTAACTGATCCTACAAGTAAGATGAGCTGCATTTCCATTTTAGTATCTTTCACTCTTACACTCCGTTGTTTAAGAGTTAGTTATAAGTTTATTTCTAAGAAGCTACTTTCTAATATTTGAGCTCGTTACTTCCTGCTATGTGATCCCTGAGAGAGCAAATAGCAAAGCAGGACAAATGTGGGGGGATCATGGTTGTTACGAAGGCATCGGGTTTTTAAGTGGATAGACTCATCTGGTCTAGACATCTAGACCAGACCTAGACAAAGAGGTGCATGTTTAGAGAAGAGGTAGAGCTGCATTATGTCATCAGGAAGAAGTGTTTCATCATAATGAGTTGTTCATATCTGCTGTGGATGTACAAGTTACAAGGCAAACCTGCAAGTGAGAAACTGGGCGGTTTATTGATGAGTTACCGTTTAAAAAGGATAATCTTCCCCACTTTCTTCAGAAAGACACTGTATCGCCCTGATAGGATGAGGGGAGAGGATTGGGAAGAAATGGGTTGTGTCCTGTGAGTTAAGATGAAGATTTATTAATTGTACAGTGTAAGTTTCTATTGCAGCCCATGAAATGCTTGAAGGCAAACAACAGTGGTAGGTAATCGCTGGCCATTAGACACTCCTTTAAAAGGTATTCTTCGTGCATGTTTCATTCACTGGTTTGTAAGTATGTGGAAATGGATATCTCTGGAACAAGTGACTGATGTACAGTTAATACTGTATTTTCAGTTACATATCCTATTCTCAGTATTTGCTTTTTAAAATAAACCTTTGTTCAGACAAGTGCTAAAAGAACTTATCCTCCTCGTGTTGATGTGGTTGTGTTTCTCGTAGACTGTAGGAGGCAGCTGGAAGGAAAGAGAAACATTATGATTTTTATAAAACATTTATGGGACAGATTTTCAGCTGTGGAGATTGCATGGCCATTCCATCCTTCTTCCCCATCCACTTCATATTTCATCTGCCACCACTGCTGCTTCTGGTTTTCAGTGTTGGTATACCCCCGCAGTAGAAAACATAGCAAGGAGCTGACTTACCATTATTTGTCAGCAGGTTTCACCTATTGAGCTTTTAGGTAGTCTCTGTTGCAAATGTGGCTTCCTCTTTTCCCACTAGAATCACCAAGAGAAGCACTGCATCTCAAAATTACTGACCTCCTCTTGTGATCAAAAGTCAAACTGAGATGCAGGTCTTCAGTATGGAGGGAATCCATGGCAGAAAGCTGCACTAAGTTAGCTAGCATCGGCCTTGTTATAAATGGAAGCTGCTATAGAAGACAGAGTTCATGTACTTCAACTATGGTATATTGCAAGTTTCTTCTACAGCAAGTGGTTATAAATGTCAAAAGAAGTACTGATATTTCAAGACATCCTATGTACTATGGACTAGCTTGCACTGGGTGTGTGCATCAGCTGCATTTAGAAGTAGGTTCAACTGTTTACTAAGCATATTCTCATTTGTAATTTGCTCTAGTGGGAATGTTATATACTGCTAGATTGTTGTTTTGCCTTACAAATATAAAGATCTCAGGTTTTGGAGCATCTGGGTTTTTATATACTGTAAAATCTGTCAAATGCAGAAACTATTGTTAATTCCTCAAATACCAGAATCTGCAGTTCAGTTCATGGTGGCATGTGGTGTGGAGCTAAAAGAGAAATTTGGCCCCTTGTGCCTGTTTACTTATTCAAAGTATTGAATAGCACATATACTGGAGCACAGAATATGTCCTTTATGAGCTAGAACAGTGATTGTGTTAATATAAGCAAACCTAAAGCATGGGTTGAATGTTTATCAGGCATTAGAATCAATAAGTAGTCTTTAGATTTAAAATTAATGATTTTCTGTGTTCTCCAAAAGTCAAAATCTCTCAAAGTTGTCTTTGTTGCTTCTGATTTCTCCCAAGAGAGTAAGCAGGGTGTGATAAATCATCATACCCACAAAATAAACAAAGTGCCTGACAAAAAAAGACTTGAATTAGATTTAAAAGAGGAAATCCCTGCCTTAAACTTCTTCAATATTTTGAAACAGTAGTTGTGGAAATGTAAGATTAAAAGAATATCTGGTGCAGCTCTAACCTAACACTATTGCAGAGATGTTAGAGCTTTAATACTATCTTGACATGGGAATGAGGTCATGTTGTTGGATTTAGTCGTCTGACTGTGTCCCTGCTATTTATTTGATGAGTCTTTTACGGGTTTACTTGGTAATGACAAGTGATGTAGAAAATTTAAATACATAAAAACATCAGCAGAATAGCTGACTAAGAGCAAAGAGCCTTTACACAATCTTCTATGAAAAATAGTAGAATACGTTTTATTTATGAAAGGCTTAAAAATTGAATTAATAAGCACATAAATATATATCTCTACATAAAGGAAACATAAGAGATTGTAAAGAACATTATTGTGAAGGACAAGCTGACTAAATGAATTTGAATTTATGTAAAAACTGTTTAAGTACACATAGGAAAATACATTTTGAAATGTGAAAGTTGAGATACAAACTCATAAAAGACTGAAGCTCTTGTTATAAACTATCAGCAGTAGTATACTTTTCCTCAAACATCCTTTGTTCAAGTATCAATGTAAGTGAAAGTGAGGCCATCTCTGGATAATGCTGCAAGCCTAATGTGGAAGGAAAAATTATTACTGATAAATCTGTATCATTCTACAACATGCAGTGCAGTGTTACTTATTTTTTATGTAGTGATTCATCCCTGTTGATGTTGCGGTAGAATTTCTATTTTCATCTCCTGCAGTCAGATTTGAAACAAATTTGCAGATTTCTGTCCAATGACTGACTTTCTGAACGTGTCAGACTCTTAGAGGTGTTATTCTACGTTTGTGTAAAACCTGCCACTGTCAAGAAATATGCAACATGCTAAAACATCATTTGCAAATAGAATACAATGCAATCTTTCAGAAAATTCACCTAGGAAAGCCTCTGTAGAACAAAACAAATGTCTGCCATTAAGTAGTAAAATCTTGAAGCTATGACCTGCACCTACTAAGAATAACTGAATAGTGAATTAGCTGTGAGATGTGTACACTCTTATTTTAGGAATTTATTGTCTTATTCCATTAAGAAAAGAGAAATATGAAAGTAAAATGTATCCTCAAGAATCTATAGAGACAGAGGAGAAAATCCGCTTGTATGAACTATGAGGTGCTGTGAGGTTAGAAGATGAGGCAATGAACTGTCTCTTTCGAATCTGAAATAAACATGTCCAGCCCTGAGGTGGCAAACTACTACAGGATTCACAAAGAATGTTGGAACTAAAAGAACATTTCTTGCAAAAGTTAAATTCTTTTGACTAATATGACAGAACATGCTTTTTTTTGAGGCAGTAGTAGCCCTTTTAAGCCGTAGAGCAGAAGGTGTTATGCTAAATAAAGCCCTTGGAATGTTTGGGTGAACTTTTCGCCTTCTCTTAAAGAAAATTTGACATGTTGACACTCCTTCTAAAATTTTGATCTATGATAATCCACGTAAATCCCACCTAGTCAGTTAGTTGGTGTGTGATTTCCTCCAAGTGTAGTACCTGATCACCCTTTCTTTTCAAGTGCTGGTGACCTCTGAACAGGTCAGTTTGCACCTTGCTAGTCTCATCTTGGCATACCTCCAAAAGGTGAATAGGTCAGACTTCTGTTAGTGAGCCAAAAAAAGAAAGTTCAGTCTGAATGCTTAAGAAGAGAATAGAGCATTCTGCAGTAAATGCTATTCTGCCGCATAGCGGAAAGTGCCAGAATTTAGCAGCTTCCTAGAGCACAGATAATAAATTTAATTTGAGCTGATCACATTCACCAGTAGTTCATGTGTCACTTTTATCAACACCTGTGAGCTTTGAGCAAGTTTCTCAACTTACCACAGAAGTTTGCAAGGTTCTGTTCTGCAGTGGTAACATACAGAGGTGATTGTGATGGACATTAATGGGAGCTCTTGGAGTATGCTATTGAGCTCCTAAGATTAACGTCATAACCACACATGAGTGTCACTACAAGGCCTGACAGTGATTTGGTGTCTACTTCTTGTTTTATCTAAATCTCGGCTTTTAGTTCCGTGGGGGACTCTGTGTCCCTCTTTTGGAACATGTGATAAGCACACAAACTCTGACTGAGTTCATTAAGGGCTGTCCTTTTGGGTTTACACCAGAACAGCGCTCAGTGATGCTAGCATACTGCAGGATTGGGCCTATGAAGACCCAACAGTTTTATTTATTATAATGATAACTTGAAGATGCATAAAAATTGATTTTTGTTACATTGATAACAGCAATAGAACTCCCTGTAAGAATTAAAAGGCCCATTAGAAAATAATTTCTCAATGGTATGAATAGCTTTTTAAATCCAGCCAAGCCAAAATGCTATTTGATTATTCAAAGGGGATTCTTGGAGACCTATTAATCGGTGTCAGATTCAAAAGCAGTTCTGTGCTCTATTCACAGATAGAATGTAAAATGTTATATTTTTCATATTCATACATTTCTTAGTGTCTGTTATCATCATGTGTCTTGAAAATTAGGAGATACCGCATGAAGGAACATTCACAAGATTAGCTAAGTCTGGAGCTTCACAAGTTAGTGTTTGAAATAGATTTTGCTTGTCAGCAAGGTGTATTTCTAAGAAAGAAATACATTTACATGTAGAAATTGTTTACTGATAAGTTGCTATTGAGGAAAAAACAATGGTAAGGAAATAAATAATTCCAGGAATAATGAAGCTAATGAAGCCTAATGTATTTATGGCCTACTCCCATGTACAGTCTGGAGACTTTAGTGTCCAAAAACATGGTTGAGCTTTCTTTGCTTTGTGAAAGGCTTTTCCTTCAGAATTTAGATCATTCTCCTGTATGCAGGCACTTATTTCATGAAACTCTTTGGAGCTTAATATCTCTGAGCATCTAGTCTTTTCTCAAATTTAGTTTAAATAGGTCAGTAAGTTCAGTGTTATGGTGAGGCAGCTATACCGACAAACAGAACAATACGACTGGGCTTGTTTCCTTAGGAAAAAAACGTGTTCTTCTAAATCGGAGAACTTTGAAGTGACTTTTATCAATATGTTATTGTGCTCCCTTTATATTCTCTGGGACTTACATGCTCATTGAAACTTTTTTTTTTCCCCTTTTTTTAACTGTTGTGTAGCTAGATGTTAGCGATCAAGGGGCAGAAGGTGCTGTGAATAGAAAGACTCCACAAAGAGCACTAGCTTTTTGATGCCTCTCTTCACCATTTTTTAGGAAGACAAATGTTGCAAAATACATATACAATGATTTGGTGAGTTAGAAGAATTTGTAGTGATGTGTATTCATACCAAAAAGGTATAGATGCTTAAACTGTATGACTTGGTATGAATTAGTTCTCTAAAAGCATATACTTAAAATGGGTTTAGACCAGAAAATGAGGGAAGAAGAGTAGAGTCATGTTACTAAGAACGACCATGAAACATGAAGTTTTCACGTTACATAAAATTATTTTGACACATTAAAATACATTCAATCTATGCTCATTGTAATTCACTTTATGGTGAGTCACTTAATAGCAGAATATATATCATTTATATTGCTATCCTTCATGCTTTTAAACTGTAATATCCTTTCCTCAATGACTGCTTGTCAATTTCTCTGACCTAGAGTTGATTTCATAAATTAACTAGGCCAATTAAATAGAGACTTATGATTAGAAGAAGAAGAGAAAGCAAATAAATATTAATCTACCACCCTGAACGTCTTCCTTCCACGATCCTAGCTCCCAGTATACTGGAGTTGCATATGATGTCTTCTGTCGATTCATCTTCATTGTCTATAGATTATTTAACGAATGTGATATTTGTGGCACAAACTGAGGTATTTTTATGTGATATCATCTGTGTGGACATTGCCTCATAACCACCAGGCAGCCCAAACCCCAGGTATACTTTGATATTGCCCAGTTATCTCTTCTCCTTTCTGTTAATTCCGTCGTACTTCAGTACGAAGTCATTAAGTGTTGTTTCACCTCTTTGATAATGGGAACTGTTCTTAGTTTCTTTCTGTTGCTACTCCTTGGCGTTTGTTCATGAGGCACACGCAACCCATTTAGGGCAGTCTCTTCTCAGGACTACATATATAGGCCATTCATTAGAACAGCCGTGATTACTTCTGTGCTTGGAAATTAGCCTGTCCATAATAATATTTTTTTCTTGTTTTATGTTCTTAGACCAGTACATCATATGTTTGGATTGGAAGTTATGTCATACGTTGTTTCTTTATGGATGCATTTCCAGGAGACTTTTTCTTTAGGTGTATATTTATTCTCCCAGCCCTTTCTTAGTCCTTTTATTGCACACAGCACCATGGGCCAATAAACAATATCAATTATAGATGCAAGGTTATTGCTAGAGACCCTGGTTATTGATCTCACATAAGTTAGAAATGGTTGAAGGAATGAACTTATTTGTTGGCAGGTGTCCATATCATGAAGCAATCACCATAAATATCTTCAGCCTGGCCTTTTCTTGACTCATATTACAAATATTAGGAGCTGAAAAATCAGAATGAAACAATATTGTATGCAGAGTTGGAACACATTAGGTAGCCAACCTGTGAGGAAAAATATGCTATCTCTGTATAAAAACTGGGGGCTTTAGCCTCTAGGGCTGCCAGTTTGGTCCTTTGCAAAAGGAAGATCTTAAGTAACACAGTTCTTTAAGAGAAAAAGACATGTCATCTTTAATGTAATCATCTTTCTTACAGTTTTGCAATCGCTTGTAAAGATGCTGGGTGTCAAGCAGCGTATGACAGTATTTCTATTTCTCTTTAATAAAAAGGGAAAAACTTCTGCGTTTGCCATAGATTGTCTGTTTTTTTCATTGAGTTTTTGGTCTCAAAAAAATATTCAGAATTGAATCCAAATGCTACACTACCTAAGGCTTGATGTTACTTTGAGACTAGTTTTAATGAGAGATTGCGACTGAGCCAACCTCAGTTGCAGCTTGGGCAAGTAGAAAAACCCTGATGATTGATCTATGTGGGTGAGTTGGCATCAGTTTGCAAGCCCTCTGGGTAGAGGCAGAACATCCAGCAGGAAGAATTAAAAGGAAAAAGGGAAAAGAAACGTTTATCACCCATTTAGTAACATTTTATGGCAGTGTTGTGGTAAACCGAGAGATGAATGCCTACATTCATGTATTTTGCACTATTCTGAGGCACTAATAACATTAAATCAGACTTAATACTTCACACCAAATGTTCAGTAAAATAGGGAACGTTGTGAATATTTGTTGATGCTATACACTACGGGTGCAGCATCAAAAGCAGTGCTTGAAAGACATAAAATGCTGCAAAACAGAGGTCAGAATTATGCTAATATCATGATAATATAAAAATATTAAGTCACCAAATGACAGGATTACAACCCAACTATCTGCAGTCCCTAGGAACCTTTCAGCTAAGCTCATGGTAAATAAAACAGCCGGTCCTACACGGGAGTCTGATTACAAATTTAAACATTTGTATTATTAGAACTGCACGAAGCATTTACCTCTGGAGACTGGGGTTAAAATCTGATTTAGGTTACTGGAGAATATTAGTGTGGTTGTCCCAGCCTGGTAGATGCTTCGTTATATAATAAAAACTCCTCTCAATCCTGAAACAAGTCAGTATGGTTAACATGTTCTCCTTAAAAAAGGCTAGGATTGGCACAGCCAGAGAGTTATAAAGCAACATTAAAGTAAATTGACAGGCCTATATGAAAAAACGTGCTCGTTACTTTAATTATCAATATATATATCTATTTGCCAGTTTCCTGACAAAAGTGAGTATTTAGTGTGCTAGTAGTTTGGGTAGAGAGAGAGAAGCAGGTGGAGTGCAGGTGTGCATTCGAAGAAAAGGGCATTACTGAAGTATATTACAAAGTCAAGCCATTGCATGGAGATCTTAGTTCACAATATTCAGCAATCATATTATCAGACTTTGCTGTTCTTCCCCCCCCCCCCCCCCCATATATCCAGTACAAGTCAGTATTTGGTGTAGTTTTTGTGTTTCTGTGCAGGTACAAACACTGTGAGAGTTTATTACATTACTGGAGTCAGTAGAGAAAAGTTCTTTTTCAGCAACTGCTTTACTTCTGTTATTGATCCTTTTTTACTATTCATTTCGTTTTCTATAATTGCATAAAATAGCGTATGTCGCAAGAATTTAATGACAGTCTATATCTATCCAAATACTTTGGAGAGAATAAAGTCTTTGCTTGTCAATATTATCAATTTTTTTCTCTTATTATATTCCCTTTCCTCTTATTAGATTTTTAGGCAGGCATTTTAAATTCCCGAAGACATAAACTACATAGAGCCAAGCCACTGTAAAGGCCTAACACATCAGTAAATGTCACTAAAGTGTCAACTCTTTGCATCATAACTGCAGTTCATTTCTCAACATTGACAGTGATGCTTATACCGGATAAGGATTGGAATGGGCATATTTCCAGATCTTAATTACATCAGGCATAGGGATGAGGAAAAGTCTTTTCCCTCATGGGGAAGGGAGAGTAGAGCTAAATTTGGCCATCTAGAGCCCTATGCCTCCCCGTTTATCTGGCGATAATAGGATTAAGTTAAGCTATGGGACTTCCTTAGCTAGAACTGCCTTGCTGCCTTCAGCAGGGGTCTAATAAGGATAGATATAATTGAGTAAACGATGAATAAGAATAAAAAAAACTACACAGTATAAGAAGTATGCTTGTGAATAAATGATGGCAATTTGGATTCCATCCAATCCCTGCCGAGCTGGTTAAAATATAGCAACACATGTGGAATTACAGGGCAAAATGTGTATCTTTCTCGTTTCCTAACTTTTGCCACCTTGTCTCAAATCTCACACATACAGTATCTTGTGAAGTTTAAGGAGAAGATGGGGACAGGGAATCACAGCATTTATTTGGTATGAAGCAGAAGATTTTTAATGGTGTTCGTATAAGGTTAAAGATGCACAAAATGTAAGTGACTACAAATACATGCTGCACAAATGGGATTTTGGTTTTCTGACCCATATCCATTTACTGAATTTAGTCTGTTAACATTTTAGCTTTTTTTTTTCCCCACTTTTTTTCACCTCTCAAAGAGAAGAACAAACATGGAGAATGTAGCCCCAATGGAATAATTAATTAGATCATTCACTGGCAAATAGTTCTGTAATTTATCTAAATACAGTTCTTCTATTTTTTTTTTTTTCCCCCTGTTTTGGGGGAGTTTTTAAATGCAATTAGAATGACTTTAAGAAAAACATCACAGTAGGGAAATAATAACTAAAGATCAAAAGGTCTCTTTGTCTTAATTTTCTGTCTATCAAAATACATTAGAAGCCTTTGCCTGGTGTAAAAGACATAGTCATTTAATTATAATTTATTTTCATGCTTGTGACCTACGGTGTGCAATTGTGAATATGAAATAACCTGTATCAGTGGAGTTCCTCTGGTTCGGTTGCAGATGCAGAAAAATCATATCCATAAAATTTGCAAAGGCTGCTCCAGAGATGTGGAACAAGGTTCAAAATCCTGTTGTAGACTAAAAGGGTGGGATCCACCGTCATTTGTTCCATTTGGTGGAGGAATGAAGTCAATCTGATGCTAGCATACCTCGGGAGTGGCTTTGTAAATGGTGGTTAGGATTCTGTGATAGGTAGAACGGGTGTTTCGCCCTGCCATTTGCTCCCCTTCTTTGGTTCTTGACGGTGGCCCTGATTTCGAACTGTTGGAGTTAATGGTTAAACTGTCAGATTGCTCCATCCATATGCATGTTATTACTGACCTGCCAGAAGGTTTGCATATACTAATGCATCTCTTATAAATCTGAGCCTGTGTTAAAAAGTTGCAGCTCCCTATCTGACTGTAAAGCGGAGAGCAACATTAGTATATTTACAAGCAAGGTCACATATTTATTAGGAACGGTGCAGACAGAATGACAGAAACCTTAAGAAAAGAAATCGTAGAAAGCCACAGAGGCCAATCTAGTTAAGTGGGGAATAGCAACACAGAGATTACTGTGAGCAATAAACTGAAGACTTCTAAAGAAATGTAAGCAGTCTATTTAGGAGCGGACTGGGAGATCTATGAGCCTAAGCAGGAGCAAGTTAAAAGGATAATTAGAAGAGCTAAAAGAAGTACTGAACGTTGCATTGTGGAATATATCAGCAAACAATAAAGGATTCTTCAAACGTATTTGCACAAGACAGGAAGTAAAAGAGAAAAGTAGTTCACCAGAAATGAGTGTTGGGAATTGGAGACAAGGTGATAGGGAAATAAAGTGGTTTTTTGCTTTTGTTTTTACAGGCTCTTCTCAGAGATTTTAGAATATGAGTTCTATAGCATACGTGGGGACCAAAGCAATGAACATGGCTGCATAGAGGCTGAATTTGCAAAGTGGGTGAAGTACCAAGTACAAATCCACATTACTACAGATAGGTATTTAGTGGAAATTATCTAACGAAGTACATACTGCTGTTTTTATCAAGCAGAAATAAAAGTTCACAGATTGACAACTGCAAGAATAAACAAACTGGCTTCTAAAATACATTTATGTGTCTGGTCAATAGATTTTTTTGAGAAATAGAATACCACTATAACAACATGACCTTTTTTACAAGAACCTGGTAAACAGTTCCTACTTGCTAAGGGATTCCAATCAATTATGCATCAGGTAGCTTCATTTCAGGTTTGGGGTTACAATCCTGCACAGACAGTATTTCTGTATGTACTTGTTTAAATTTGAGGGATGTGCCTAGCCCTACCGAAATTCTCAAGCCTTTGGAGATACTGCTGTCACAGCATATAGGAGCTGGCAAAATTGTTATATATTGTACCTAGATTTGCAGGTAACTCGGTGTTGAACAGATTTAAGAAAAGAGTCAGGGAAGAGAATGAATTTGTCACGTGCATTAGCTCAGTTGCTTTTACAGTAGAGACTTTTGGAAAAGTGTAATGAGTGGTTTGCTTAGAAGTGTTTACAAAGTACTAATATGTGCAGAAAGGAAAATATAACAAATTAGTAGACCTTATCGCCTAGAAAGTCTTCATCCTTTGGGATTAAATTCTGTTCCCATTGAAATCAGTAGGAGTTCTGCTACTGACTACACTGGAGCCACAATCACATCCATCCGTAGCTGCTTCCCCCCCCCCCTTTTTTTTTTTTTAATTAACATCAGTAAAGTACAATTTGTTTAATCTTCTTTAATCTGGATTCTAGTGATGAACATCTAGTATTTTTAGAAAGAATAGTCTTGAGAAACTTAACATGTGAAGTGTTAGGAAATCCCTTATTATCTTTGTTCTAGATAGGGCAACAATAATTTCAGGATACTAATGTAAGAAACTCGCTTCATTGATAATAGTTTAGCAACCACCAGAACAAGAAATATAATAAATACAGTTGAATTCAGTGTGAGTTTATTGTATTAGAATTCTTGTCAAGTGATTTGCACCTGCATTCATCAGATCTGAAATCATCCCAGACTCTTAACAGATCTGTCCCTAAACAACTTAACGAATCACAGTGACAAGAAATCCTGTATCTTCATTATGAATCCCTGTATAACAAAATCACATTCACTCTTTCACCAGCTTTTTATTATCTCCTTGGATTAGCTTCAGACTCAAAATTAGCAAAAAGACATTTCATTGGGATCAGTGGGGTTCCTGAGGTATAAACCTTGCGAAGGACGTCTGTGTCACTGGGGAAATTCTCGTATTTCATTGAGCTATAGTTGAAATATCGTTTACCCAATTTAAAGTGATTTAAATTTGTGCTAGCATTAGGGACTGCATTAAAAAATGACTCAACAGTTCCATTCATAGTGCTTCACTGGAACTTTTTAGTAATTTTTCCTTCTCTTAAATTTCCACTGAAGTTCCAGAGTAATTAAAAAATTCAAAACTTAAAGAGAATTTCATCCAACTTTGTAATTCTTGTCTCCACTCCATCACAGTCTCGTTCACCAGAAGGACAGACAGCTCTTGAGCAGCAAGCTCAAATTTCAAATGCGTATATGTAATGAAAATTAAAAGTAAATTTTTATTATTTTATTTAATTCTGGGATTTCTTAGAAAGGTTTTTCACAGCTCCTTCAGCTCACAGGAAAGACCTTGGCTCCGAGAATATTTTTCCAAAGAGTGTAACATTCAGTAATATCATCAGAAACTGAGACAAGACCTGAATATTTCCCCCCCCCCCCCCCCGCCTTAGTAATACTCAGAAAAAGCTGGAACTTATATTCAGAAGTGTGTGCTTGGATTATACAGTTTATGTCTGCGATTACTGTCAGTATTATCATAATGGGTACTGTGAGTCGTGATCATGAATATAGTGCTAGATGCTGCATGAGGATGGACTAGGAAATGGCTCCGCTCTAGACATTGCCCAAAAAACAATTGATACCATTTTATCTTATGTAATGTCAATTTTACTGCTCTTAGTGGAGTGTCAGGGGGCTGAGGAGGCCACTTGACTTCCTAGTAAAGCGTTAGCCACATTCATTTCTGGAACCAACTTTTCTCTAGGTTTCAATATTACATCTTCGGCCATTGTTCCCACTTTGTCCTAGAATCTCAGTAAGCCACCAGGAAGCTAATAAACGCTCCTATCATCCAAGCTATCAACATTATTGTGATGAACTGGGAAACGTTTTTGCAGTTTTACCTGAGATCACTAGTGGTACTTGGTGCCTATTACCTACAGGCCTGAATGTATACACGCAAAGAGAATAACTGTCTGAAAGGTTTAATGACACTTGTGAAGCAGTCAACCATTATTTCCCTCTGTCAGATTCTACTACCTGAAAGACTCAGGTTAATATAATGATTGAGTGCTTCCACTTTGTGCCATATACAGTAGTGGTATTGCTCTGTATATCACATGTAATATTACCTAACAGTTGTAAAGTGTTTTGCATGTGCACTCTGCTTTATGACCATTAACTAATTAATCCTCACAGCTCAGTGAGGTAAACAACAAGATGCTATCACCCATTATTATCACATAGTTATACTGTCATGCTTCATTTATGAATTTATCTATTTACTTTGTAATTCCATATCTAAAGGTTCAATAAAAACAATTGAAAATAATGAAAGAGAAAGGAAACTCTGGCTTTTAGAAGCACATATAACAATATTTTTGTACTGGCAGTGAGCTAATATAATTAAAGAGTACAATGAACTCTAAAAGGAAGACTATAAAATGAACTTCACCCATTCTACTTAATAGATGAGATTTTCTAAGAGACAGAGACTAATTGCTGCTTGAAAAAAAAAAAAAAAGGCTAAGTACAAATGCATCACAAATAGGGTCAAACCTCATTTTGAAAAATTACAAGAGTTGTTTGCAGGAAACCATACTAGATTCAGAATCTTAAAACGAATATAACATGTATGAATGATTACTTCTAAATGCAAATATTTAAATACTGTTTAAAGTTACATGGGATAATAGGTCAAACCTAGCAGAATTTTGTCTCTGCTGGGGAAGAGTTTTCTGAAAAATACCAATATTCATAGAGGTACACATATCCGTGCAGTTGTCAATCTACGTCAGTGTTTTGCTTCAGATCAGGGGTGCAATTCTGAAGTGATGCTCATCATCTCCACATACCCGACATGTTTTGCTTCACATCACGGAGCAGTCTTGGAGCGCTTGAACTAGGTTTGTTTTGGGTGAAACTGAAGCACAACAAGTTCCTGGAGTGCCACCTAATGCACTCCAGCTGCTAATGGCTATTATTCAGCCCAAAGGACCAGACTAGATCTGGTGTGAAGTAAAGCACTCTGAAATGCTGACAGCGTCGATACAAGGTCCTCAGCACCACCTGTTTCATTCTACAGACCACTCCTATTGGGCTGCACTATTTGGAAATACGTAAGACAAAATACTCTGCTAAGAGCTGCAAGATGTGACTGTAAGTAGCATTCAGCTCTTTGTGTTTCTTGCATTACAGTTTTCAGAGGACACCAAGGAAGTTTGATGATGAAATCCCACTGATGTTTAATAGCATTTAGGGTTTTAACTTCGCCTGCCTTCATCTTACACATTCATCATAGTACCACAGGAAAAATAACTTAGTTTTTCAGCTTGATCTTCAGAGAAATAAGCACCTAATCTAGTGCAACTTGCTTAATTTTACCTATCTGTATAATATTGTCCATTTATTTATGACTGCCATATATCTGCTATGTAAATTCATCTTTGATACAGGATACATTTAGCATCAAGAAAATCTTCATGGGATTTGGTTGGCTTTTTCTCATGGTTGTTTGATCTCTTTAAAATGGGTAGGCTGGAATGAATATTCTTTTTCCTATCGAACACAAATAATCTATTCAATATTTCCATAAGGTTTTGTTGTTTAATTTTACAAGGGTATTGTTCCACAAATCAAAGGTAGCTTATTTCAAATAGCAACTCCATAAACATACTGTCTGAAGTAGGAAGAGGCTTGCTGGCTGATAGCGAAGGCTGTGGGAGTTGGTAGTCGATGACTGTGCTTTTGAAACAACTTTACAGGGGTAAAAGTGTGGGAAACAGAGAAAAATCAGCCCAAATTCTGAACATTAATAGTGTTTACATTGCTGCAATTAGAAAATACTATATTTCATTTACTGTTCCATTGGGGATTATTGTAGTTTGTATTAATATCGTTGTTGTGTCGCATTTCTCTGCAACAACAACATTCACAGTTGAATATAGGTCATGTTTTTTCACTTTCTGGTTTGGCAGGGGTTGAGTTAAAATAGTGTTTTGCTTTGGTATCTGGCACACAAGAAAATACTACAATTTCAAGCTTAGAATAGTAACCCCAAGAAGGTATTATAAGTTGGCTGGGTTCAGATTAGGGGTGGATGATTAGATTCCAGTGTTTCCTGCTGAGTGGTACATGCTTGTTTTGCAATACGATTTTGAGTCAGAGATTCAAACAGAACGTGCAAATCCACTCAGCATTGTTGATCTGTTTTTTATTGGTGTTTCATCTGTGCAAATCCAGTGCTTTCCATATATTTTAGAAACCTTATTGTAGAATGCTGCAGAATAGGAGTTTTAATTAGAATTACATTCAGTTCATCAGAAGACTTCACTGTTTTGTAGGAGGATACAGCATTGTCCTGGTTTTACTGTATTCATACAGTCCCATTTTCAAAGAAGGTGGTTCTCTTTCCATAAAACAACGACAGAGTAATAAGATATTACAGATTTTTTGTCCACCCTTTGCCAAAGACGGTGGCTTACCCTGTGTACATTTGTTCCATGTACAGGTAAACAACATTCGATTAAATTTAGAGGGTTTTTTTATCAAGTTTTCATAGTTTCTGTGTTTTAGAATATTAAATAATAATAGGATTTTGACATTTCACTTCTGAGGAAATTTATTAGGTATGTTTATAGGCTTGAAATTGACTTTATGAAAAAAACCTGGTTTGACTTTTTCTGCCTATTAGCTTTCGCTCTTAATTTTTCTCCTAGGTCTGTTGAGTAGTATGCAGTGACATTGTAAGTGGGATGTATTTCCTCACATCAGTGCCTTGTTAATGCTGTTCATTAATCTAGAACCATGAGCTTGTTCAGAGGTGGTTAGATATTCCATATTTCCATAGCGTTTGAGGGAAGGGTGACAGCTTGCTTACAGCATCAGAAACCAGATCTCATTGCATTGTCATGTCACTTTTAATACTGATAAAATAGTAGAGGCTGCATGTGAACTCACAGCCTGTAAATGGTACAGCAGCACAAGCCAGAATAAGTCATTCCATCAACTTCTAGTAAACTGAAGCTTACATTGTTTTCAATAGGATTATTAGTGAATTACTGCATGAAAAGCCTTTGAATTTTGTTATACAGCAGGTCATGTTAAAGTTATAGGAGCTCATTTTTGTCTCAGTCTTCTATTTTTTATATTCAGTTTTTAAGTACTGCTTTACATTATTTGTGTATCAGTAGTGCCTTGAGGTCCCTATGAAGATCAGTATCCCAGAGTGCCCCTATAATGCTCTGATCTGTTATTCAGGCAGCTAATGTGCTAATGTGTCCATCTTTCTGGTCTATACCAGGGTTTACTATTAAACTTCATTTGCTTTAACATCCCTGCATACTTTTAAAGAGAACTGATCATCATAGATTGATCATTTTATTCACTGTATTGGAATTTGAAGGTAATTTTTAATATTTAAAAATGCTAGTGACATTGCTCTGCTCATATTTTATAAAGAAATCTGCATACCTCAGTGTAAGTTTTTTTCAATACATAGTTTTCAATATATGAAGCAGTCCAATCTTTTATTTTTTTTTATTGTTGGAAATTCAAATACAGACATCCTGTTCTTTCAAAAAAAAAAAAAAAAAAAAAAAAAAAAAAAAATTCGTTTCACGTCATTAGCTCTTCTACCTCAACCAGGTTGGGAACACTGATAGATAAATACTTGTCAGTCTGTTTTCTGGCAGACCTAGGTGCAACTTTTTATGATTGACTGGAATTACTGCAATGTAAAACTACCCGTGAGAGCTGCTGTGACTGGACAGATCAGCACTCAGAGCTCCCGCAGGCCATAACTGTAATCTTGTCAGGTTTTTAGATATCGAAGGAACTACTAAAATTATAGATCTGAACGCTAGTACTCATTAAAGTGCAGATCAGATTAAATGTAAAAAAAAAAAAAATTATAAAAATATTCAAGTGTTTAAAAAGTGACATTATCAACCATACTGCTGCAGATTGAGAAGGCGATATGGGGTAGATCTTCAAGGAAAGTGAATCAATAGAACCCTATTGTGTTCGGTGGCACCACGCTTATTCATTCCTCCTGTAGCCCAGGCTGTTAGTCCATTGACAAAAACTCTGCACCTCCTACAGATAAACACCTGGCCTGAGATGCTTCTGTGCTTTTTGTACGTTTTGAGGGAAGAATATTAACTGCATTTTAAACAATACATTAGGGAAAATTAAGCATCTAAAATATCAGAAAGGTTTCTTTTAAAAGGAATGCAATTTAAATTTTACAGAAACTAGCTCATATTCAAATGGGTATCCTATTCAAATGAGTTAGAATTTTTTGATAGTGTTATGTACATTTATAATAAAAGCAATGTGAAAATAGCGTTCAGAGAATTTCACAGTAGGGGTTATAATTGTGCTCACTTAGGGACCTGTTCTGCCATTGACACATGTGCATAGCTCCCATTAACAGTAATAGGAGTAAAGCATGCTTTTTGATGGCGGAATGGATTCTTACTCTGAGTGCTACCATATTACCATTCCTACTGTGATAATAACAATATCATATTGCCATGATAATAGATGCATCACTGGAGCTAAATTAAGATTCTCAGAACCAGACCTATGTAAGGAGAAGTAGGAACAACACCTGAATGGTAGTGGCTGACAGCAGTGTGCTTATACAGGGCAAGGACTGGCAAAGTGACTTGGGATAATTGGGCAGAAGACTTGCAAACTAATAGTGCTTTCTATGCACTTTTTGAAGGTGGTGGCTAAGTAGCATATGGTAGACCCAGCTGTGGTTCACTGTGCCAAGATCACTGTGCTGGCCTTTCTCCGAAGCATGGATGACACTGGAAGGAATGAGGAATCCCAAAAACAGTCAGCATGATACTATGTTTGCCTTCCATGCAGTTGTTGTTGCTAACATGGACAGGGGCTTTGTCATATCCAACATCTTGACTCTGGCCCATCCATGTGCAGGATAAGGTGCACCTTTGACCTTTCCAGTATCTCAGTGGAGCACACCCCGCAAGGATCAGGTTGCTGCCCTATTTTCATTCTGGAGGGGAGCCCTCTCACAGCACAGACCCCCAGGTGGGACACCCTGAGCTGCTCTCCTGGGATTCCATAGCAGTGCTACAGAGATTTTTGCAGCTCCAAGTGTGCATCTCCTTTTGGGAAGTATCACTAGTGGGTGAGGGTCTTGAAATCATCCTAGTTTATTTACCCTTAGAAATACTGTGATCGAAGACATGCAAAAAATTTAAAATAACAAAGCAGCTTTTATGCACTTAACCTACCCTGATGCTTAACATTTTCATCCAAGTTTAGACAGTCCCACTGATCTTAGATAACCGTATATCTAGGAATGGGGTTCAGTCTGCCTTCCTGCAGTCGATGCATGTTCCTTGAGCTCAAGAGCTCAGATTTTTATCTACTCCTTGGTTCTTTGTTTCAGTTTTGCCTACCTGAAGCCCTCTTCCCCTGTGTAAAGGCATTGTCTGCCTTCCTGAGGACTTGCAGAGAGCTCCTGCAGGGTTTAACCCTTTGAACCACATAGAAGCTGGCATAATAACAATCAGATAGACAAAGGAATATAAGATATGCATTAAAATATTACTTGCAGCTGAAACATTCTTCATACATTTGCTACACCCTATGTATAAAATTCTCAGTACAAGAATACCTGAGATCTGTTTCGCATTTTAACATGCAGAAGTTGCCACATGATCAAACCTGAGATTTATGTATCTGTGACTGCCACAGGTAAAATAGCGTTCCTAATAAAGTCTGTGCTAGTGTCAGATGTGTATAAAAATCTTTGAGTCTTTGACTATACCTGTTTAGAATGGGATTTCTTGGTGCCGCCTTTCCTTAAATTGTTAGCATGCTCTTATTTACCACGGCATGTGATGGAAGTTGTTTTGGAAAGATATTTGAATGCTGTATACAGTCTGGAAGCATATTTAAAGCTGTTGCTTTCGATTTTTCTTTTAATTCCTTGATACCACTGCTAATGTAAAGGACATGGATTGAAGAGAGGATCTTCTTTTCCTAGGCAATGTGTTATTGATGAGCTGGCATTTGCCCTGTGGCTCTCCCTCAGGATTGCTTACATCTATTACTCACACACATCGATTGGTTAATTTGATAATTCTATCACCAATCAGCTTGTGTCTGACCTTTTGCCATGGCAATGATGGCAGAGTCTTCATTTTTACATTGCAGACCTGCTAGATTGACCTTTCTGAGGAGAATGTCAAGACATCCCTTGATCTTAACCTGTCACTAAATTTGTTAGAATTACACTGTCCCTTAACCTTGATCTATTGTATTTGTAACATTCAGGATGCACAGCTTCTGTGGAAATGTTCTTGAATTAGTTATATCAGTCAAAGAATAACTCTCTCATAATTAAAAATTACCTTCCTGTTAAGAAAGTGTTACATTCGAGAAAGTTTTCACATCTGCTTTCCTTCCATACGTCTGTGTAGTTCTCCCTGCACAGTCGGCTAGCCCCCAACAAGTACCTTGCCTTTCAGTGACTGTTGAAATCAGAGCAATTTTTTGTCCCTGACTCTTGGAGGTTGATGAACTAAACCCTATTAAGTAAGGGCTGTGCTGTAGGGGATTTCTAGGACCCCCAAGAAAATTTTGCAACCGAGTTCAAGACAAGCATTGACTGCTTTCGCTATCCCCTGATAAAGGTCTTTCCATCTCCAGGTGTGCCCAAAAATACCTGGAGCTTATGCAGATTTTCAGGTTTTCTACAGATCAAGCAAATTACACTAACTTTTTGTACCAGCAGTCTTAATGCTGCGCAAAGTAGAACACTCCGCTATTCTGTCAGCAGACTGGGTGTATTGCTCCAGAAGAAAACATAGTCATGTTTAGTATCTGTCTTTTAATAAATCTACACATTACGTAGCCCAGCTTTCAAGTGCACTTTTGGTAATAATGGCAGTATCCTGCTTGCAGTAACGTGCAACTCTGTCATATGCAAAATCTCAGATTGGTAATGTATTAACTTTGCTGCAAAGCACAGAGGATAGAAGTCGCAGTTCCTTTTGTTAAGATATTGCAACACCTCTCTGCATTTGAACATCAAGTCCTCCCTTCCCCTTTTCCCCAAATTGTCCTGTTTTCTCCTTAGTGTACTTTGTGACTCTGGATGTGTTAATTTAGTTTTCAGCTCAGCTGATGGGAGAATACAAACAAATCTGCCTTGATTTTTCTCCCTATAGGAGTTTTCTGAAAATATATGCATATATGTAATTCAGTTACATATAAGGGAGCTAGTTTGGGCCATTCTATAGTTAAAGGTCTCCCTTTATGTAAAAAGCAGTTGATAAGAGGGGATGTAATTCCTGTTTTTCATGAGGGTGACTAACACTGAGGAAAGCTAATTTCAGTGAAATTTTGTAAAATTTATAATATGTTCAGAAGAAGGGACTTTCCTACTGAACTTCAGCCTGAAGCAAATTTGAATGGGAAAGTTAGAGGGGCTGTTTTGTTGTTAGAAAAAGAAATCTTCCAGTGTGGAAATTGAAATTATCTCAGCATATAGTTTTTAACCAAGATCGCTATCTTGTGTTGTATTTATTCCAGGAAACAAATTCAAATGACTTTAAGGAGTGAAAGCAATGATTTTGCCTGAGCAATAACTGTTACATCATTATGTTTAGCCAAATACTATCTGTGTTGTAGTACAAGTGATCAGCATTCATACTAAGCTACAATCCAGCTTTTAGTAGTCACTGGGTCCCACATCAAATAGATTGTTTTGCTCCAGTTAGTGCATAGTAATCATGCTGCACAAAATCAAGTGGAGACTTTATAAATCCAAGGTTTTATGATGTATTGGTGTGGATTCTTTACAACGTAGGATTCCAGCTAACAAGGGAGATAACGCAAGCTAGAGCAGTTCCTCTTTTAGGTAGTGACTGTGTATTGGCATGTTTTGCATGTTGTCCTTTCAGTAGGCCTAGAAGATGACATGAGGCTCATGCATAGCTTGATTGTTTGTGGGGGGTGGTGTTGTCTGGAGGCCTGGAGGGAGGTGGTACTTGAAATTAGTCAGTGTAACTCTTACAGAAGTGTAAGAAGCTTATAAATTATTGTTTTTTTCTGGGAGGTATGGTATTCACATGTCACAAGGCACGCCCCTGTTTCCATTATCTTGTTGTACATGCCTTTCTGTTTGCAGTATAGTTTTTGAGTGAATGTGAACTTTGTAGCTGATATAGTTGAGAGATGTATATCATTCATTACTGTTAAACATGATTCAACCAGGTACCAATCCTAAACCAGCTTCTTTACACAACCCTGCAAATGCAACTTACTTCTGACCCCCAAAACTCCTAATCCAGCACTGGTTTTCCTCTAGGAGAAAGCTGTGATGTTTGAGAAGTTAGTACAGAGTGGTTTTGTAATGAGAACAGTTTTTGCTAGAAGTGAAGATGAGACCACTAGATTATTTCACTTGTAATCTAAACCAAATTCCAGTCGAAGCCTCCAGAAGTGAAAGGTTACTGCATTAGCCACCTATACCCTTTGTGTTCACAGAAAATTAAACTAAAACCGAATCTCTATTTCATATGGGCCAGAACATGCCCCCTGCTAATTAGGAACACCATAGGAAGACTGAACCAAGAGTAAGAAAATTTGTATTTAAAAATTGACAGATTAAACAGTTATCTCTCTCTTTGGTTTGCAGCAATGGAAAGAGTCTTCATTGGCTTCAGAGTCTAATGTTGGCTGAGCTTGTGAAAAAGACATTGGTTAAAAATACTATTTTAAATGTGCACAATGAGAGAGAGTGCAGACAGAAACATCTCTGAATTTTTAAATTATAATATTGTATCTAGGTAGATAAGAAAGAAGAGGGCATAGATATGGACCAAGAGAGAATCACTAGCACGCTGAACACAAACTGTAGTTGAGGTGATAGTGGAAAACTACAGCCCTGCTGGTTGAAAAATGGGATTTAATGCTCAAAGCCACAGGCTGAAACCATTCTTCACGACTGGCACTCACTTTTTGATCCCAAAGAGTAATAGATTTCTCTATAAAACTGATGACTGTAGTTCATATAATTCTTATTTTATACCTATTAGAAAATTGACGGAGAAAAAAATTTTTCTTCTCACCTTCCATAAACCTATGTGCTTCCCTGCCATTAGGTCAGGTTCCTGACTACTTTCCTTCTGCCTTGGTTCCTTCCATCCCTCCTGCCCCCAGCACAGTAGTAGGGGCTTTCGTTGTTTCCTCATCTCCCCTTTGAAGCAGGATTTCATCAATCATGGTGGTAGTAGTCTGCTCATGTAATCAAGGCTGAGATCCATCAAGTGTCGTGGCTGTAGCAGCTCCTTTCAAGCTCCACAGCAGCTCAGGTTTCTGGGCCTTTTCTGAGGTTCAGTGCCCTTGTAGCAATGGCTCAGTGACTGAAAATATCTTCAGCTCCTTCTTTCAAGGGGATTTGCAATTCCCATTGAAACATGGTCACAGCAGCCATTGTATGAGAAATCACTCAGGCTCCATACAGTGCCATGATGTCTTATTGATCCATGAGCACTATTGAAAAAAGGATGTAAGGAAGGAGGGAAAGAGGAGAAATTGTCAGCGACATATGTGCATATGAAAAGAGCAAGGGAGGAAGGTGGAAACATGAGGATTTGCAGCAGTCAGAATCTTACTGCGCTGCCAAGCTGTATTCAGAAGTGCAGACAAAATGCTGGTGGCTACAGCAAACCCTGTATATGGGCACACGCACACACTGCAGAATGTTTTAAGGGGCCTGAGACTGCTTCTTGGACCACCATTTTAAAGATTGCTTAAAAAACGGGTGGCCATGTGTAACCAACTCAAAATTACATAAACTGAACAAACTCTTAGACTTTTATCCCTTTTTTTTACTGGTTTTTTTTTTTCCTTCACTTTCAAACTCCAAGGACATTTCCTTAGAAAATGCTGGAGGAAAGCCCACTGATAACTCGGAAGGTAAAATAACATATGAGTTATTAAAAGGTCTTTTCACAGAAGTGGGATTAATTTCCATATCCCTTAGGAATCCTTGCGCACGCTGTTATCACACAAATGGCGTTTTGGTGGGTGGGTTAAAAGTTAGTTAATAAAATTAAATTTAAAAATGCTTGGGCTGTAGCTCAGCAGAGCTAGCCGACACACTTTAAAAGAATAAAGTCCCCAACAAAGTCAAAGCAAAATCTTCAGTCTGTTTTTTGTCTGAAGATATTATTTAATACATTCTTGTACTAAACATCGATAACTGAACATGCATCAAAATAAATTCTAATTCAGTCTTGACCTCCGGTAATGGTCTGCACCTGAATTGTTCCATTTAAATAGCCAAGGAAAAAGCACAGGAGAAAATTACATTTTCTGCAGAAAATGTCTTACTGTAGTGAGGTTTTCATTCATTGCTAATTACTGAATAGGGGTGTAAAAGGATACTATAATTCTAACCCTAGTCTGTCCATGACAGTATAGGACTTTGTTTAAATCCTGTTGTGTGTATGTCTTTCATGTAATTTTGGAACTATTTATTCATAACTATATGCATTCTACAGTATCTGGAATATGCTACGCTAATATAAACATCATCTTTCTTCTTCAGATATTATTTTTATTTATGTAGCTTGTTATTAATTCTCCTAAAAGCAAGAATTACCACCAGCTCCTTGAAAAGGAGATAACTTGTACATCTTTCTGAAGCACTGGAGACTTTAAAGGACTCCATTAGACCCTATGTTATTTCTTTGGACACCACTCTACTATAATAACAGAACAGTTTACCCAAAATTGTAGGACTGTGGTGCACAAGCCGATATTTTCAAACATCGTGTCAGTTGGGATGCGAGAGAGCGTCAAGCCGTTTGTTCTCTGTGATTTGTTTTCCCCCAGTGGCCCTAGTAAATAAATACTCGTGCAATAGCAAACAGAGAAAGATGTTGAGATTGCTATCTTTCATGAGGATTAAAATGACAGTGGGTTGAAGAGAAGGCAAATAAAGCTTGAGGATTTGGTGTCTGTTCTTTTGCAGCTGATGAGGCACACAAACTTCCTTACCATTTTCGTTCCTTTGATGGTATAAAGTGTCTGTGGACCCTCCCACTTTCTCCTGTCATTAAAGTGCAGTTCTATTTCTTGTCAAGAGAAACCAGACATTTCTGTCCCTTTTTATTACATTCCAGGTGGTAACAGGGTCTTTTAAGCTTTCATCTTCATCTGAGTTTCTGTTTCAGTTCATGTGGTACCAAATTATTTTCCCATGCTGGCGATGCGCTTGAGCCATATTAAATGTTGTTTCTTTGCAATTTTAGAAGCCAGCAATTGTCCAGTTCAGTTCTGCAAACTCCTGCCCTATCAGTGACCTCCAGCAAGCACCAGTAATTCCTGTTCTTTTAGACATTCTGCTCGTCACCCACCTTGTTTTGTTTTATTGTACTGATAAAACCTTTCCTTCCCGAACACAAACTCAGACACTAGAAATAGAAAATAATCATATATGAATCTGACAACTTAATGCTACAGTGCATAATTAAGTTACATCCCATTTGTTTGCAATGCTCGCACCTGTAGACTTTCTTTCCTCTATTTCCACTGCCCAAGTTGAGCATTGTATTTTCAGATGCATGACACAGAAATATTGCTAAAGGCTGTGCTTGGTTACCACAGGAACATCTGTCTTACTACCTCTGTTGGATATGAGTACAGACAAACCAGCAACGAGCAGAAATTGTGATTTCAGGATAGTTTCAAATTAGGCCTTCCAGTATTAGCACTTGTTACCCCTGACATATTCTAGCTTTCCCTAGATACCACCCAACTGCTACTAAACCTGACAACTCCTATCTACTCTGGGTTTTTGTATCAAAGTTTCCTACTGATTTTCTCAGTTGGCTTCTCCCTCTCTCCTGCTCCTTCCATCTTTCTAGTCCTGTGAACAGCCTTCAGATAACCCATCTTTCACACAGTTAGGGTCATCATCTTTCACATATCCATTTGATCCATTTCCTCGAGAGAGCAATCACCAATTAGGCAGAACTGCAAAACTGTATCCTAACTGTATCCTAACCGTATCCCAGTGGTACTGTTGAGACAGAGAGTTTGTGGTCATATACAAATTTTTTGCAAATATATATACATTATTTAATATTCAGGTTTAGCATCAACTATCATCTCAAATTTCTCAGTGAAAAGGTAGACTTTCCTCACATTCCAATCACAGTATTTGGGGACCTCCCTACTGTGGGCCCAAGTGTTTTTGCACTTTGTCCCTATAGGATGGCTCTACTGATGCCTTGCCGTGTGCTGTCAGTGAGGTGAAGCCAGTGGAAGAAAGTCAGCCTGGCAGCTAGAGAGAATTTAGATCAGCCTAAAGACAGACAGCACTCAGACCTATAGTTCCCACTAAGAAGAGTGAAACCATAATGCCTTCAGCTGTTTGACCAGCATCACACTTGTCTCAGCAGTTTCTAGTGTAGTATTGCTCTAAGGGACTCTGTCAAGCTGCCTATCCTTTCTCAGATGTCCTGTAAAGCTTCTCCTGTTCTGAATTAGAGGATGATATGTCAAGAAAAGGAGTCAAAAGGAGAGAAGTTAAGAAAAATAAGTGTCTCCAAAAGGTCAAAAATAGTTACATTTGAGGGCAGTGACAACTCTCAAAAACATCTTGAGGTTACATTGGAAGTAACCACTGTTTATTAAATATTAGAAAAAAAGATTTAATTATGCTAAGCATTCTGCCCATTTTCCCATATACCTTTCTCCTTTCATGAGTAACAGCAAATGTTTCTTCCCATAGGGCAGAAAAATGAGGCTGAACTGATTTTCTCTTTCAGCACTTGGTTCATCGTGGAAAATTTTACTGAAGTTTCCATTAAGCCTTCTGGCCTATAGTACAAACAGTATTGTTATTGGTTCTGCTGTAAAAGGGAGATTTTTATGCTCAGCTTTGCCATCTGTTTTAAACTGCACGGCAACACCAGGCAAGAAAATCCTGCCAAACTATGTTAACATTTACAACAAGCTTGCTTCATTATATAACCTAGTTGTACTTATTTGCTAAATAAAATAAGTTCTGTTTTTATGGTTATGAGATATCAGATGACTCCTGATGTGTCTGGTTGTAAGAAAGTACTAAAAGGCTAGGACCTGAACTTCTTTGCTTGATAGCTAAGGGTGAAATAGTGACCAAGCACCTTCTTCCTGATCACGAGAGAGAGAGAGATGGAAAGGAGATAGAATGGGACTGTGCAAGGCCTGATGGGCTGATGAATGTTTAGTTTCTCAGTACAGTGAAACAAAACAATTGTAAATCCCAGAACTTACACACAGGCTTTCTTGTTCTCCTGAAAAGTGCAAATAATTTTGGAGTAGGCTTACTGTACCAAGGAGGTCAGGACAAGAGCAAGCCTATTGAATGGGAATTTTGTTGGTGATCTAATTCTGTTACTCTCAGAGGAGCTCACTGGATTGTGATACAGTGTTCAAGCATATTAGTATTTTAGGAGAAAAATGAAGGACGCCAACCTACCTACGATAAAACTTTCACAGCACTCCTGAAGCCCCAAGATAAAATATGAAGATTGGGGGGGAGGGGGGGGGGGGGGGCAGGAAGAATAGCCTGAGTGTTCCTTAGAAGAAGGTCTGTTTACTGGTTTGATTGCTGTTGTGTTTAAAAGTTAAACAAACTTCCTTTTCTAGGCATGAAATCCTAATGAAGTCAGCAACAAAACTGTTGCTATGGCCATTGAATCAGGATTTCAATTCAGGTGTTTTCCTGAACTTTCAAAGACATAAATCTCAACCCGTCTTTTCCATCCACCTACTCCCAGCATGTCTGTTGGTCTTTTTTCTTATTCTAACAGGCCAGAGCTAGGACAGCTTGGACTTGGGACTAACCTCACAAAGAATTTTCTTGTGTTTAGTAGGTGAGTAGATACCTCTTCCTTCTAGTAGTCAGGGTTGAGAAGGTAGGGCTTGTGTTTCTGCAGGCTTCTCTTCTTACAGGTTTGGATATTTTTTTGGTTGCTTGCTTTTTTCTCTTTTTAATTAAATAAATATGTCAGTATCCTTTCAGAACTATGAAGAGGATTTTCATTTGAAAATGCTCTGCATCCTTTTAAATTCCATGTACTCTGTATATTAAACTCATGATCTGTAAGTGCTGTGAGTGTTGTGACTGTGTCTTCATGTTGAGAGCAGGATGAGACCAGGAGGTGCTTCATTGAATACGAAGGACTTTGTGATGTTGATGAAATCACTTAAGTGTGTAAGAAGTGGAGTAGAACCAAACTGTTGACCCCCTCAGCTTTTCCAAAGTATTTTTTTAAGCTGACAGCAGAGATTTTATATGACACTTCTGACTACAAAAGATCTAAGGATATTCAAACAGATAATGGATAAAGTCGTTATTTTCCTGGCATAGTAGTGGGCATATAAATAAAAATATTTATTTATACTTATCAATAGAGACAGAGAGATAACTCTTGTCTGTTCATGTCTGTGTACAGAAATGAGAAAAAATACTCTTTTGACTTCAGAATACTTTCTGTTCCAAATCTTTGTATTGTGAATCCAGGCCTTCAGATTCAGTGTGCTGTTTTCCACTTAATTTAATCATTGGTTATTTCAGCCCACTGCTTTATTTGAGGAAAGCCCCCGGAACCAAATTATTTGTGTTGTAAATAACGTAATATGCGTTCATTAGTTTGATCGCTTTTGCTTCTTTCAACAGGTTTGATTTGATTCAGTCTCTGGCCATTTAAAAGCTGCCATATAATCAATAGGGAAGCTGAAATACTGAATGAGATTGATGAGAAAAGATCCTTGGTAATAAAATATTGGTAACGTTCTCCTTTAGGCACTTTGTATGCAACTGTGCACTATGAACCCTATGATATGTCTCCTGGTAGCCATATAGGGAACCTGTTTGTAGAAGTGTTCTTCAGTAGTTGCCAACCTTGTGTCATTTACTGGCCATAATGAACAGGAAATGAACTTTGTAAATTAAATTCTATATGCCAGTCATTCCTTCTGCTTCTGTAGAGGTTGTCCAAATGTGCGAAAATGCTATCTTTACAATCATGTTTATAGAAAGCAGGTAATTTGGGCAGTTTACGTTACAGAATGTCAAATAGGGTTCTCTCTACAATGTTGGACCTACAGAAGTGTTCATACTGCCCCTGCTGTTATCATCATCTGCTTTTTCAAATATATGCTGATAAGATTCTATTATAAATAACTTTTAGAAGTTTTGTAATGAACTTCCATGCAAGCTAGATTAGCTCTGTTCAACAGAAAGGACTGTCATACTAGCAAGTCCTTTGGAGAGAGTTGATGCTTTTGGCTTCTGATTTATAATACATGGATGAGTGCACTGTAAATGGACCACTAATTCTCTGTACCTTCTGTTTTACTTGAGTGAACTGGCTGAGCCCTTTAGATGGACATCGGTGACTTCTCAGCATTATTTTGTCAAAACACAAGTTGATGCCCGTGACCTTGGCCTTGCCTTTTCCTTGATGATTACAAGGTGACTCCACACTGTGCTTAGAGAAGTGTTTTTCCACAGTGTTTTATTTACAAAAATCTAAATTGAGGTGGAATTTTTACGTGTAATATAATATTATTTAACCTTGCCCAGAGGGTACTGGAATCACACAGCAAAGAAAAAGCTGGCAGCAGTCATTGCCTTTTCTCAGCTGATTGATCCCTGCAAAGGGAGGGACAATGAGTGGAAACTGGAAGCTAGTTCATAGAAAGCTTTAACACATGAATACGGTTTAGATATAGTCACCAAATATTAAGTTTCCCTAATAAGCTGTTTCTAAAGTGACAGTGGATTTCACTATGTTGTGAAATTGTTATTTCTACCAGTTGTCAACACATGGAAGGCATATTTTGAATCTTCAGGTGCTCTGACGTGAAAATCTAGTTTTCTGTACTGGTAGAACAAAATGGGTTTGTAAGAAGGGAAGAAAAAAGTCCTAGAAAAAAGCGCATGTCTGGAATTGATTGAATGCATGCTTCAGGGAACAGTCTGGATAAGTTGTTTAAGAATGGTTCATTCTAATAAAATAATAATGGTAAAAGACTGACTTCAAATCTGAATAGTTCACAAGTGAAATGAGTTTGGTGGTCTTAGCTAATCTCTTTGGATATTCATCCACATTACAGTCTCCCTGTACAATTTGACACAACTCAGAATTGCTGTTTGACTCCAGTCAGTAGAGTCTTAGGAGTGAAATTACAGGTTGTTTCATCTAAGAGCTGAGATGGAGAGACAGACTGATTGCAAGAATGTTCACACAATGCCTTTCTCCCTGTGTTGTTTCTATATCAAGACAGTGTTACAAAATAATAATTTTCAAGCATCCTAAATTCCCCTTTGTATAAAACAAATAACTTTTCCAAGATTTAGGGTAATTTAAGTGGCCTTACTTTTAAGTAGCCACTGTGCAAGTTAGATCTGCTTGGGGAGTAGGGTGCTACGTGCGCTATACTCTCCTGAAATCTCCTTTTAGTTTGTTTCTTTTAACATGAAGCCGTTTTCTTTGGCCAGCTGTACCAACCTTTTCCCTTGTGCTTTCTCTGTGGCCTGTTTCTCCACACTCCCCTCATGGCGTATTGATCGCGATACCCCTGGGAACTGAAATATCATGTAAACATGTACACATTTTTTCATAATCTGCATCAGCAATCATACATGGAAATTTCACTGGCTTTGACATTCAAGGGACGTAGATAATTCAAAACCTAAGACCTACCGAGGTGTATGTGGTGGACAGAAATCCCCCGGCGTGAGCCACTGTTGCCATGGGGCAGCGGTGCAGTGTCATGGTCGCACCTCTCGCAACCCCAAACAGGCTGCGGTGGCAGGGAGGTGGCCGGCAACGAAAGACACTGCTTCAGTGCCAGCCTGCTGCGCGCTGCTGCTGCTCTCCGTCTTGCTGGCCGGGCTGGCAAACAGGTAGAGGGCACGGCACTGGGCAGCCCCTTGCGCTTCTGTGCTGGCATCTCACCTGCCGCTCTTCCCAACTCAATAGACGTAGCAGATGCACGTGACAATGTATTTCTAAGCTCTTTAAGATTTGATGAAATCGATTTCTAACGGAAAGCACAAACGTGTTTTGGAGACCGAAAGTCAATTTTGTGTTTTGGCGATGTTTTGTTTTGTATAATCTCAAAAAGAGGTCAAGGCTTTATTTTCCATTTTCTCTATTCTGCAAGTTTTCGTTGATACAGGAAACCCATGAATTTTTCTGTGATTTGCCTATGGAAAAATATGAAAGGAAAAATATTTTTTCATGATAGGTGGTGAAAATTTTGTTGGCTGTTATGGCATTTATGAGGTAGAAAACAAACAAAAGCAACAAAAATTACATTCTTAGCTCTTGTGCTTACTACAGTGGTTAACTGCATAATTCTGTTCTGATACAAAATGAAGAATACAGGAAATTTAAAAAAATAACTTTGAGTAACATGATAAATTTCTCTTTGTTTTCTTGTCCCCACTTTCTCCCTCCAAAATTTTGCAAGGATAATTGTGTAACAGTTGCAGAGTAAGTAAATGGCCGGTATTAATGCAAGCAATAAGTGAAAGAAGAAAAAAAAACCCAACAATGTTGTCATACAGGATGTTTGCTGTATGGTCTGTGTGTTAATCAATAAGCAAATCCTGAATGCAGGCAGATAATTATTCATCCTTGAAAATATATGCAATGATAATGGGATGCTAATGTGGTTTTACATCATTCATTTTAACCTGTGGTGGTAGCAGTTGTTTGGGGAAGGTTTTTGGCGTTTGGTTCTGGTTTTGTTATGTTGAGATGACTGGTTTTGAAACCCTGGATGTCAATATTTAGTTGTTCCTGTTTTAGGATGCATGTGGATTTTTCAGGCTTACATTTCATTACGGGTGTTAGGTCTTACTTATTCAGTGCCGTTATTTATTTGTTTCTGGTGAGTTCAGATAGTGGTTTTCAAGGTGCTTTTCCATTCTTGAGAGATCTGTGGGGCACTTAACCTACATTAGACCTAAGGGGTCTGAGGGTTCTTCAACGAACAAAGAATTTCCAGATACTTTCCTTCAGGATGTGTCAAGGGCAATACAGACAAAAGACTGATGTGTCCTTTAACAGCTTGATAAGTATCTCAGGATATTCTGCAAGAATCAGTACTGTTTCTACAGTGTACTATATTCCCATTCAGCATAATATGGCTCAATATGTGTACTATATGTGACAATGGTGAAGACTTATCTTTGCCCTGAGGGCTAAGTGCTGTAACACTTCTCAAGTGATAGGCTTGATAGAAGTGATGATTCAGAGGCAATGATGTGCTAAAAAGTCACATTAAATATGTGTGAGAATTAAAAATGTGGTTCTGTGTTTATCTTGATTTTTATTTTACAAGTTTCAAAGCCCTATTTACTTCCAGCATCAAAATCCCTTGTAAGGTAAACTAAATCATTCTTGTATTGACCATTTTTTCATGTCGTTCTATTGAGGCATCTTCCCAACTGAGTTCCTTATTGAATTGTATTTCTATGAGGGTATTGTAGGTTAGCAGCACATTTTTATGGTACACAAAAGAGGTGCCTTCTGAATTTCCAATGCCTTGCATATTGTTCCCTATAGAAGCAGCAGCTCTGAAATACTGAATAAATCAAAACAGAAACAGTTGGCTCGACTTGCTGCTGATACTTTTCTTTAAGTTTACATTTCCTGAAATAGTCTGTCCTGCCTAACTTTCTGAGTAGATTAATTTATAGTAAACACACCCTTTCCAGAAACCTTAGACATTTTCAGCTATGTAACAAAGAAGGCTTTACCTTATAGATGGAAACAAAAAATATAATTTAGTGCTAAACCTGTACAAATACACAAACAGTGCTGCCTATACACTCATAAACTCTGTGCCCAAAATCGAGTATCTGATGTCACATACTCCTGTGATAAAGCTATAAAGGGGTTGTGTTCAATAGTTTCTAAAGGAGATTTTCAACAGAAAGTAGTGTGGTGTGCTATTAGTTGTTGTTCAGCTACTGTTAAATACTGTTAAAAATCTGTTTGCCCTGGGATCAGTTTCCAGTATTTTTTTATTAGCTTTCCTTGCAGAGTCCCTTATTTGAAATAGCGCAGGTGAAGTTCATAGTCTGTTTTGCTGCAGTCACACAGGAGCATCCCCATTAGTAAGAAGCTCTTTCTGAATGACTGTAGCCCAGAATACTTAGAAATTACTTAGTTTGTTATTCTAAAAGCGGTTGGGATGCAAAGATGTTTGCTGTTTAGGCAAGTATAATAAGGGCTTCAGGCATGGGCATCTTCTTTTGTACTACGTCTTTGCATATTGCTTTTTTATCAAGAAATGTGATGTGATGGGTACCCGTTGATGCAAAGTGATGACTCTGGTTTGAATTGTCCAAGATTCCCCACACTAGTTCAACTACAGAGTCATCAGAGCATGATAGGCCCCATCCTGCTGCTCACAAATGAGGTGGGGATCAGACCATTAAATTAATTTTGCTTGACCTATTGTGCAGGAGGGTTTGCAGGTGCATTTCTTGGGCTGAAGTATCAGTTTCCTTAGCATGCTGTTAGATCTAGTATTTAAGAATTATTTTTACTTCTCAGTGCAGAATTTAGGAAGCATAATTTGCTATTTGACAGTAAGACAGCTTTTGAAATTGTGTAAATAAGGAGTCTAACACAATTGAATTGGGAGAATACAAGGCATTATGGACCAAAAGGAGATTAGGTGAAGAGAGAATAGGAATGATAAATACAGAAGAAAAGAAATGAAAGTATGAATTCTTGTTGTTGTTTAATAAGATTTTGTGTGGTTTTGCATACATGCATACATACGTTCACGTAAAGAAACCTACACAGATCATAGCATTTGTGCCCTCTCCCTCCCTTCCCTAAGGCTAGACCTGTGAGATCTAGAATTTATTTCTTCACTCATGACCTTTCATAACTATCAGGTATAAATGATTTTCTTTCACTTATGCCCACGCTACATTTGAAGGTGCTGTAGGTCTCCAGCAAGAATTATCAGTAGATAAACCTGTGCTGTCTCTAAGTCATTTATACACATTAAAGAAAAAAAAATAATCTGTACAATCTTTTTTTACGTGAAAACTTTGTTCTTCTTTTCAAATAACCTTTAGTTTGCACAACCTTTGGTGCATTTTTTTCAAATGAAAAGCATGCATTTCTTTTAAGGCATTTTAATTCTTTCTAAGTAAGGAGCTGCTAATAGTATAGTACTATTACAGTAGTCCTTATAATAGTCTTGTCAGTACATACACTCACTTTTCCCAAGCTGCAACTGTAAAATAATGAAGGAAACCATTGGTGAATTAAACAGCTTGTTAGTCATGGAGGATTGTTGGATTGAATTCTCCAGAGGTTTAAAGTACAGGGTAGTAGCAGAGATCAAGAAAAATCAAGTCACTGGATACTGAATATATATATTAAAGCATTCTACAAATGTAGTGTAGGAAACAGCTTCATTTTAGTGCCCTTGTAATTTAGTAACTTTCATGTCTGGGTTCCTGGTCAGAATTTAGTTTAAATGAATTAAGCAAATTGTTCTGGACAGTTAGTTGTAATGGATACTATAATATCATACCAGGAGCAAACAAGACACTGAGATAGTCCTGTGCTACTCAGTACAGTTTCTTGTTATGAACTATATCCTATACCTTCCAGCTATAAAACAAAGATAACATAATGAGCATTTGAATCTTGGCTCTTAAGTCATACTTTCAGTGTTCTTGAATCAATGGGAGTGGAGAGAGTAAAGCCCAGGCTAATTTTTTAGTTCAAGGAGTAGATCAAAATGACCTTCATTCAGAGTTTTTTTCAGGCTTTTGAAGTAACTTTACTTGTCCTCCATCTTACCCATACCCTGCCTGCCCATACCTCTTCCAGTTTTGATGCTTTCTGCTTTCTCATGACACTGTAGTTTGAAGATGAAACTCAGTGAGCTCTCCCAGTACTGGAAACTTCGCTTACCTACCTGGCTCAGCTTCCTCTATCAGAACTCCTTTTATGGAGATATTCTCATTACCTCTCTGTGAGGCTTTCTTAATACACGCTTTGGAATTATTATGCATTAAGGAAATTGCGTAAAAATAATTCTGTGTATTTATTTAGAATTTTCACCAGGTGATAGTTAGTAGCTGACAAAAACTTTCTTCTTTACCTAGTAGTAGTGTCTGCCCAAATATGTTGGAAAAGTAGTCATGTGTATACTACGTAAAGAACTTTGAAAGGATTCAGAAATGCTTAAAGACTAACATACGTAGGCAGAGTCTTCATTATCAGAAAAATGTGTAGAATTTCTGTATTAACCATCTTTTAACTTAAAAGAATGAAAATCAAAATGTGACAAAATGAAACATCATCTTTTCATATGAGTGAAGACAGGTTTGTGTGTATGTAAGTAGGAAAAATGTGACAGGTACAATTACCACATAGTCAGTCTTCACTCAGAAGCTTCATCACTGATCAGGGAACCAAAATATTCTATTCCAATAGAGGGTGGTAGGAAATCTCAGGGCTGATGTACCCCTTGTCCTCAGTGGTATCAGAGACATCTGATATCTGAACTGAAAGCCAGATAGCCTAACTGAGGAAACTCTACCAGATTTTATGAAAATTTTCTTCCTCATGCTCGTCTTTGTCTGTCACTGAATCCAAAGAACTTATAATTGAATCAACAGGGCTGCCACCTTAGAATGCAATTGAGGTATCTGGAGTACATCCATCTTTAAAAGCAGGTTTTCGAGCCCTACCAAACTTGGGATCTATATACAAAAGAGTTAAGTCCACCAGTGCAGACTCTGCATAGGACTGCCCATATTTTGCAATATCGAGGTAGTGTGTTAAGAATATAAGTACAGTTTTGCATGATCCAATTCACCTCTACCTTGTTTAACCTTTCTATGGGAGCTAAAATTGATTGCATGGGGAAGTGATGAGTCCTGGGTCCTTGGTTGTCCTGTAAGAGGCAGAATGCAGCCCACGTTATGCCTTTCTAGTATGAATGGGAGGGTGGGGTGTAGTGCATGGACAGGCTGTAAAAATTCTCTTTGCATATATGTAGATGAGGAAATGATTCTCTTTCTTTTGTAGCATCTGTGTAATTCCTCTGGCCAAAGCCTTTCACTCTAGTTGTGGGAGAACGGGATGTGGCTGGTTGATGCAAATAATTCTTTTACATCATGAACAGGTTAAAAAGTATATCTAAAATACTGCTCTCTTCAGATAAACCTGGTCCAATACTGCTTCTCATATTTTTTATTCTAATAGGGAAAACACTAAGGAGTTTTCAAGGCAGTGGTGGTATTCATCAAACACTCTGTTGTTCATTCCACAAACTGTCTGATACAGTTTATAGAGAAGGAAAAATCAAACATAGACAGGTGAAGGTGTTCTGTGCTGACAGAGTTAGAGAGTGAAGTGCTGAGGAAAAAGTGTCAATTTAAAAATTGCTTCCACCCCCAAAATGTTTAGATGTGGGTGATGTCCTAACAGCAGCATGGAACTCTTTTTCTAGTGTACGGGACTAGAAAAGAAGTTGGCCTGGAAACTTCAATATTTAATACTGCATCTTCATAAATTGGGGGTTAGAACTGACAAAGTACTGCGGAAAGAGTGACGTATTATCTTGGAATAATGCATAGGAACAAGGAGGAGTGGGGAAACTGGACTCAGTTCATGCTCAGAAGCTTCAAAACAGAGAATCAGAAGCTACCCACTGACTAATATTTGAGGAAAAGGTTTTATAAACCTTACCTTGTTATCTTCATACCAGTTTTGTGGGCAATTACATTTTGTCAAGCGGTAAGTATCTTTTTCTTAGGTAGAAGAGGCTTTTACGATGTTTTGTAAGTTGCTAAAATTGCAAGCTTTATTGTGACAGAAATGTGCTGGATGCTGTGGCACTACCGAGTTTTACGTGCTACTGTGCACTTCTTCGGAGATTCAACTCCTTTGGCCTTCAGTTTTATACTTGGCGCACACAAGGTACAAGCAGCCTGTTGACGCACACCTTATCGCAGCGTGCTGCTACAGTATAAACTAGCTAAGAGGCTCGCCAGACTAGTCTGCATAGGCTGATATTAAGTCTTCCATTAAGTGAGACAGGCTGGATTACTGATTTTGGAATTGATGATGGATGAAGCAGCCATGCAGAGATGACATTGCTCTAAATTTGTAATACTGAGATTAGGGAGTTTTCCTCTATAACGTTATAGTAGTAGGCATTTCTCAAAGACAGAGGGAAGAAAAGATTAGATTTGGTGCGTATGCATTGAGGGACGTGGAAAGGAAGAAATAACCACAGCTGAAGTTCAAATTAAGGTTTCAGGAGGTGCTAAATACGATGGAACAAAAATAGAAAGCTTCTTCACCTCAAATTCATCACCAAGGACAGAAGGATGGTTTTATAATTGGGAGTGTCAACTCTGCAGTACCTCTCACTTTATCTGTCTGCAATATGCCATACACGTTTATGGGGATGTATAAGTAATAATAATAATTTTATGCTTGAGGCAAAAGATATGGATTTAGACAACCCTTTTCATACCCATCTTTAACACAAATTTCTTGTGTGGCCCACGGACAAGTCAAATTTCTGCACCTCACTATCCTCTGCTGCAAAATGAGAATAATACTGTTTCTTTTTGAGGGATGTTGAGAGACTCTATCAGTACTGGCAATTGGTTGTGAGAGTCTGAGCTAAAGATACCCCACCTGCAAAGTGTTGCATGTGCTCCCATGTCTTGCCAGAGAAATACTTCCACTTCTAAAACTGCAGTCAGGTGCTGACTCTTACCTAGGGTCTGTGGTTAATCACCAAAGCCCCAGCCTCGTTCTGTTAACATATTTTACTCATGTGAAAGTTACAACTCAAAGTTCAAAAAGTAGGTGTTGTGTAACAGATTACGGGGATGCAGAGGACATCTGTCCCACTCAGTGAACAGGCCTTGGAACAGATGTCTCAAAATTCTTCAAATCCAGAACATGCTGTCCATTTTTCAGTAATAAATAGAATTTTTCCTCTTTGTCACTGAGCACCAAAGTATTATATTTAATGCATAAAATATGTAAATTCTTAAAGCATCATTTTGCTCTTTAGTGAGTTTAGATATTACAAAACGGTTTAATTATAAAAACAGACAGACCTAGTCCTGGGACCTGTGCAGCTAGAAATAAATGTGCAATCAAAACTGCAATTACCTGCAGAATTTAGTGTAAACAGATCAGCAATCACATAACAAACACGGGCTAGTTTGCATTCTGATATGAATACAGTTAGATCCAAAGCAATTTTCCTTTATTTATCTTAGCTGCTCAGCATAAATAAAGCAAGGGCATTGAAGCAATTAGCATAATTAGAGTATCGTGGTCAGGCCCTGTGTGATTTCTAGAGACGTTTCACTTTAGAATTCTTTTTCCTGTACAAGAGTTTCCCTGAGCCACTAAAATATCGCTTTGGGCATTTTTGTATTTCAAATTTGCAAGTTGTCAGTTTGAAAAACCCTTGACACACGGATGTGAAAGCATCTCACAGACAACCACAGAAGGTATACCCTCAGCTTTTCATTACTAAGAAGCTGGGGAATTTCCTTTTTCAGCTCTTTCTCCTTCTTGACGTTTTAACCCTAGAAATGTCAGGTTTAATTATTTCAGGTGCCACCCAGCAGATCTAAGGGTTAAAAACAACCTGTTCCCACCAAAGGTGTGACATTTATGCCACTTCAGGGGTTACAATTATAAAGAGAATTTCCATCTTTCCCATGGCACCAATCTGGTACTTGCTTGTCTCTGCGAGCAACTCTGTAAGAGCTTGTGTGGGCATAGGTGTGTTTACTTCCTCAGCACCTAGAACCAGCTCTTCGCCGGTGCTTCTACTGTTGTGATAGCATTTGGAGAGCTGAACTACCACTAGACTGTAGGACCATTGCTGGACATTTGTAGGGTGAGGGCAGGGTAGGGAAAATATGGAGAACTTGTATTTTTTATTAGGAGACGTGAACTGCGTCCTCTGCCACGATGGGTGGGTGGTAGAGGTAAAGTGATGGTCACAAAGCACCATTTGCAGCTACTGAGGCCAGCTGCGAGCATGGGAACAAAGTGAATGTGGTTGGGGAAAGAGGAGGACTATATCTTGTCCTTCTTCTTTTCCCTCCCGTTTTTCTTCTTCATTAATGAAAATTTCAATGAGGAAATAACAAAAGATGTAGAAATTACAGTGGTTTTCTTTCATCTTTATAAATCGAAAGGGCACCCACTGTTTCCAGTAGGATATGAGGGATTTCAGGTCCAAGCTGTGACACAATGGACTTCAAGAGCATAGGCTAGCTACAGGCAGCATGTATACTGTGCAATTAATTGTTAACTGTCAAAGACATTTTGATTATTAAATTATGTGTTCTGTAATTTTAAAATTACCTTTGTCAGTGCTTTGAAATCTCTGCCTCTTATGCAGGGGAACTTATGACCTCATTTATCACACTCCTCTCCCTATTAGCACATGGTATCAGAGGTACAAAAAAGGGGAACCTAAAAGGCAAAATCAGAGTATGAGCCGTTGACTGGAGGACCAAGATATTTAGCGTAATCTGATAGATTTTTAAAGAATGTTGTTAAATGAAGAATTACAAAAATAGTAATAGGGCTAGCATAAGGAACAGTGTGATCATTCCAGTGCAGCCTTCACCAGTCATGGAAGTGAGTTCATTGCAGTATCTCTGAACCTTTCAGGGTGAAAGTGTCCCTCCTGTCCCTGTCCTTTCATGCCCCTTCCATTGCTTCAGATGTATCCTACACAGTTTTAAACCCAGTCAGTTTCACATGTTTGTCATTCTTTCTCTTAAATGATCCAAAAAGAAAAGAAAAAAACAATTAAGTTTACCCAGGTCAAAGCATTGTTGCTCTGATGGTAATCCCAGTAAATTAATGCCAATACTGTAAGGCCTACAGAGAATTTGAATAACAAACACTCCTATAGTTTTTGAAAAGAAAAAGCTTTAAATGCAGAAATGTTCCATCGTTCTGACTGCATTTATCTTGCTGATTAGTGATAATGGAAAACCTAGCAACAGTTTATGGCAGAATATTGGAAGCCCTCCAGGCAGGCAGTAGCAGAAGCGACAACCCCCCAGAATAACATAGGTAAGTGTCTGTATATGAGTCGAGGGGCAGCATGGGGACACTGAAAAAAGAGAAAAATTAATAGCTAAAGACACTAAAATAAGTCCTTTAATGATAGGGATAAAGCAGCATGACATCTTTAAACCAGGCTGCTAGATGAGTTTATTCTTTCTTCCCAGGAATTTGCACAATATGCAATATATGCAGAAGCAGTATCTTAAATATTTTTTTTTAATCTGTCAAAGGCATTGAGTCTTTATGAGTGAGTGTACTTTGATTTCTCTTTGTTTATTCCATATCTATGTCTGTATTATGTGTATATATAAAAGTAAGGGAGCAGATGTATGGGTTACGAGTTAGGGAATAGTAAGTTTTCTTCCATATAGTCTTTAGCATCTGGGTTTTTTTTATTGTAAAGTATTGTAGTGAAAAGGCCAACCATCTACAGGTGAAATTCTCCCCTCTGCTGTAAGCCAACACAAGGTCTGCATGCTCTTAAAGTGCAAATTATTCTTTCTTGTCATGTTTTCAGTGGATTCTGATTTTTGATGCCTTTTCCTTTGGTGCTTCTGTAAGTCTTGTTTCTTGGTGGTTTTTATCACGTATAGCATAGGTCTATATACTGATTCAGACTTTGTGTCTTGTCCACCAAAAAGCCAATATTAAGTGCTTTGCAGGAAATGCAGGAAACTTAGATAGATCTGAGTTAGTCTGTCCCATCTTAAATTTTCCCCTAAGTCTTTATATTCAAAGGTCTTCTTAAATCCTGGAACACAAGGTTAACATTGCTTACAAAAATGGGCGGTCTCGCTTACCCCCAAAGGCATTCACTCCTTCATATTCACTATGTTTGAATGTATAGCTCCAAATGAAGAAGTTATGGGAGGGTTGAATTGTGGGGGTAGCACCTCTGAATATCTCTAATCTGACAGTTTACCAGAAGGAAAGTGAATGTTAGAAATAGCAAAGGTTTATTATTTAAGGCACTTCAACAAATTTGCCCAGCTCCTGTAAAAATATGTCTGTGTCCACTGAGCAGAACGTGTTATCTAGGCTCCTGTAAAACATGTATTTCAGATTATATCAAGTTTGTTGTGGTCAGCACTTATGGTGTCCAATATTCTGCCTTTTGGTGTAACTGTGGCAGGAAATGTACAGTCATGGCTGGAGTGTTTCAGGGGGCTAGCTCCGGAAGGCTTAGCAAGCTCCTGGTGACTGCTTAGACCCCCAAAGATTAAATAGATAGCAAGCTGAAAAGTTGATTTTGATTACCCCCTTACTACAGAAAGCTTCAGCTCGCTAGTTCTCGTTCAGTGCATAACTAGTGCAGGTTGTTTTGTTATTTATTGCCTCATGTCTTAAAGTAATAACACAAACAGTCATGTCGTAATTCTTGCTTAGTTGAGTTTCCAGCATTGCTCCTCAGTTTTTAGCAGTTTGTATATTATTTAGCAGCACGTTTTCTCTTGGGATTAAGTTAACATGGTCGTATTATGCCCACTATCCATTATCTATATTTGATCCCTAAAAGTGGAAGATTGATTTTAACTTGGCCCTGCTGCTTTTAAATCCCTTAATAGTGTAGACTCTGGCTGCATCCGAGACCTCCTGCTCGACCCTCATCCTTTTGGGTATTCAGGCTGTGACACCATTTGCCTTGTTGGGAATCCGTCATCACTCACACATTACTTTGGCAGGTGAATTGTGGTTTTACTCTTTATTCCCTAAGGTGAGGAACTTGATCCCTCTTGACTCTGTCTGTAATCATAACACACACACACGTGTTTTCTTCTTCCAGATGAACTCAAGTTGGTTTATCTGGAACATTTTCTACCCTTGCAGTCAGGAATATCTGACTCATTTTGTGAAAATGGCTAACAGCTTTCAATTAGGATCCATGTCAAGGCCTCTCAGTATTGTTTTCTGTATTCAATGTGTAGTGGAATCCTGCAGGATGCAAAATGAAGAGGCTGAAGTTTTGTTAGTAAGTCAGCTCTTCAGATGCCTAAACATGTACTTACATGCTATAATGGGCTGTATCTGTATGGGTGTTGAACGTCTGCTTTTTTGGCTGAAATTCATGAGTCCTGGCTATATATAGCATCTCTAGAACATCACCCAGTTGCTTAAGAGAACAGATCTAAATGTTGCTATATCGCAGCACTGATCTGGTAGAATTTCATTTTTTCTGGTGTTGCCCACACTGCAAGTAATGGGAATGGATTATTTACCTAACATCAGGCAGCAGAAATAAAAACATGGGTGTATGTTTACCCTAAAGACCTTTAAGTTATTTCTGCTGTCATTGTTGGACTTCTGGGCATCTAATAGCTTTGTTGTTACAGAACTTCATCCTGCCCTTCAGTCTTACATACCCTGGTTTGTACTTCCTTTCTTTGGGTATCCAATTATACCTGCAGAATTAGGATCCTTATCTAGTAAAGCTAATTGTTGTATTTAACATTGATCAGTGAAAATAATGACGTGAGTACTGTTAGGGGCTATCTCTTCTCTCTTATTCTACAACCTCACAAGGTTATTTTGGAAATAAATTCATGTTTATGAAGCGCTCAGATGCTGTAGTGATGAGCATCATAGAAAAACCCACAAGGAAACTTATAATTTTGTCTTCAGAGCATGGTTTGCATAGAATACAGTAAATAAGGCCTAGGGCCACACATTGAACGCCGAAGAGAAAACAAAATACCAAATAGCTGTTCATTAAGGCAGCATTATCTATCATGTGCAATATATGAGGCAGGAATTTCAGTGGAATATCTTTTTTTTGCTTTGCAGTGCTCAACTTTGCAATCTTAATGCTTTTTTTTTTGCGTTGTTCTGGATGTAATTTCTTACGGTCTGCTAATGAAAACGAAAAAGTCAGCAAGACGGTGTCTTGCTGAAACCAGCATAGTTCATTGGAAGACATACAGTTTTAGGTTAATTCCATGTGTTTTTGCCATTTTAACTAACAGAGTAACTAAAAGAAATTATGATTTCCTCTAGTGCTCCAGCATGAGGGGAGGAAATGATTGGATATTAGGGAAAAGTACTTCACTGACAGGGTGGTTAAGCACTGGAACAAGCTCCCCAGGGAAGTGGTCATGACCCCAAGCCTGTCAGTGTTCAAGAAGCATGTCAACAACTCTCTTAGATATATGGTTTAACTTTTAGGTTGCCCTGTGTGGAGTCAGGAGTTGGACTCGATGATCCTCATGGGTCCCTTCCAGCTCAGGATATTCTATGATCCTATGATTTGCCAATGACCTTGCTTACCAGCTTTGCTGATAGTAGAAGAGTGGTGGGAAATCAGAATTTGTGGGAGCCATTCCAATTTTTGGAGGGCAATTTGCTATAGTGGGAAAAGATCTCTTAGTTTTTCTTGGTGTCTAAATAGTCTAGCCCATCCCCTCTACTCTTTTCTCTTATTTCCAATACTTGTCTTCCCTGTGCCTCCCACCTGCTTGCTCAGCCTGTCAGTATTTCCCACCAGCTCCATTCCCAATCTCTACCAACTCTAATCCTCTATGTGCATCCTAGCTACTTAACAGATCTAGCTCAGTTTTCCTAACTCTTTCCGTGCCATGTTGGTTCATATCAAAGCAGACCTGGAGCCCTCTAAATTTGGACCAGGTGATTTGAAAGTCTTGTCTTTTCTCAGATTATGAGAGTAACCCAAATCTTCTTAGCTACTAAACTAATCAATCCTAGAGTCATCCTTATTCTTAATCTCAGTGTCTTTCCTTCGATTAAGTGACTCCATTCCCCTCTCAGTCCTCTGCTGTTCTTTGCCTCATTCTATTTCTCCTACACAAAGCCTGGTTCGTGCATCCTTTGTATCCAGACAAGGCAGCTTCCTCCTCCAGGCTGCTGGACAGATCGCTGGAAGGCATGTGATCAGGCAAGTGCCAGTTTTTAGTTCTGGTTGTGAGATACCACTGACCTAATGCAAATTAGAGGTGCAAATGCAAGCTCTGGTCAGGTGCCAGCAATCTCTAGCAGTACTTCTGTGTGGCTTAAATGGAATCATTAAGGGGTTTTTTGTAGCTGTCCTCTAGTGAATTTCTACAAGGCATGTGTAAATCGGAGTTTTATTCGAAGATTCATAACTTGTTTAAATGAGAGCAGGTTTGAACAAAACAGTCTAAAGAAAAGGCCATATGAATTTTTTCACATGGGCAATGTAAAAATGTCCCTACCACACTTTTGAGAACAGCTAAACCAATTTGACTGAATTACCCCAAAATTCAGCCTGCAACTGATACCATAGAAGTGACAAATCTAAAATCTTGTTTGCAGAATGGAGTGTATGCTACTCCATAGATGAAAAGAATGTAAAATTTGTAAGATTGGGAAAAAAATTTGTAAAGAAATTAATTTACTAAAAATATGTCTATGTTATACTTCACAGTAATCTGTTTGAAAATTCATTTCCTTCTGTGCTGGTCAGTATTCTTCTAGTTAATCTTAGTACTTAGAAAGATGCTACCATGTCAGTTAGCAACACCAACAGAGCAAGATGAGAAAAAGGAAAATCTTCCTTGCAGCTCATGTTGTGGACATTAGGTGAGGATTGTTTCCTGGCAATTGATGCAGCCTGATTGCTGGAAAAAAACAGTCCCATAAGTTTCCCACTAGTGTTATCAGCAAGTCAATAGCATATACATCTTGTGTACAATGACCGGATGTCCTTCCAAAATCACATTAAATTTATTTCATTATATTAGCAGATCGATATCTACTGTTCCCATTTCATTCTTATTATAAGCCAGGTGAGCAGGTTGAATCCATTTTAGGGAAACATGTAGACCTCGTCATATATGTTACCCAGGGAAGTGTTGGCTAACAAATTGTGCAACAAAGTCAGAAGGGGATGGGGCTCCTCAATACTAATTGCTTTTCAAATTGCACCAGCTTTCCCTGGTTAACTAATTTCATTAAAGTGTTATCACTCCTGATATCCACAGTAGTAACTGAGTAAAACCAGGAATCCTGCACCTATTTATTTTGAAGGAATTTTTACATACCTACCTAAGAGTCTGAAATAATGTTTATTACTAAAGCAGATTTTAGTAGTGGTAGATTTCCACAGATAGTACACACTAAGTTTCTGATCAAGATAGAATGTAAAGCTCACATTAACAACAAATAATAAATACTATGTACTGGATGAATGGTAAAAAAAAATGGAGGTATGTAAGTGCAGTCATTGGGATGTTCATTTTGTACTGCTGGACAGATCTATGGATCTATAGAGATCTAGGGCCCACACAGAGGCAGATGTGGGTATAGACAAATGTAGACATGGTTTTTGCATTTCATTTTTGCAGTGATTTCTAGAAGAAGAAAAAAAGGAAGGGATTCTGGTATTAATTTTGAAAGTTCTAAATTAGACATGAGGTGTTTGTCTGAATTTTCAAGTATGGAATTGAATAACAGTGTACACCAAGGTGCACCAACGTTTTTACATGGTATAACTTTTCAGATATTGTACCCTTAAGAATGAGCACAGGTCATGTAGAGAGCTAGTACAGTAGCTGAATGTCTTCAGCTAACGTTGACACTCATCAATAAATTTCTGCATTGATGATATATATGCGTCATGTGCCAAATGTCTTTGATATCAACATAAATGGGAAAGCACTTGTCTTAGCCAAGACAACAACATGTTTCTCCTATCTTCTTTGTTATTGCTAAGTGCTGCTTATAGAAGTATTACTTGAGATCTTTGTACGGGGAAAGGGTTCATTCTCCGACAATAGATTTTCATACTGAGTGACTTTATTTTCTGCTGACAGCTGTCCAGTGTTGACCACTGTAAGAGTAGAGTACTGCAAGAATTTTTTTTCTTGACTTGCATACAAAAGTCTTTTTCAAGGACGTACCTTGGAGAGATTCATACAGCTAAAAAGTTTGTGCAATATTTTTTAAAATACTGTAGAAGGTCTGAAGCAATTTCTAAGGGGAAGAACAAAATGTTCTGCAGTATGTCCAGGGGTATTCTCTTATGGGAAGATACTGTGGGAAAATTTACCATTTTGTGCAGTCTAGTATTTTCCAGACACGGTATCAGTCTTTGTAAGCAAAGGATAAAAGCTACCACTTGCAGGAATAGGTTAGTAATGTAAAAAGTTGGGAAGAAGATCCTTCAGAGGAAACAAAATCCTCCTCCTTCATCTCTGCTTCAGTTCAGACATTGATGAACTGATATTTGTCCTTGCTTGTGCCTTTGCTATGTAAGCTGCTCTTTGTTATTTTTCTGGCACTGTTAGGAGCACCAAATAACTTCTGGATGGCATAGCTGTATATTCACACAGTAGTTTGCAATAGGTTGACATTCATTCTATGAAATTATTTACTAGAAGTGCAACTTAGTGTTTTTCTCCTGCTTTTTCTTCAGCCTTCTCATCTTAAACTCATTCTATTTTCTCTTGCATGTTTTTGGTCTATTTTCAGTACTTGTTGATCTGTCTGTCTCTCCCTTTTTGTTCCTCATTCCTTATTTTATAGTCATGTTTGCCCATTTTCTGACATGTTTTCAGTATCTTCAAGAGACCTTTAGCTTGTTCCTCATACCATGTTCTCCACTGTCTGTTGTCTTCCCCCCCCCCCCCCCGCCTTTTATTTTTGAGTTAGACCTTCAAATCCCCTTCCTTTCCACCTCTCAAATCCATCCAATTCATCTCCTTCCAGCACGTTCTGGAACCCACTCCAAGGCTTTACTCCTTTGGATTCGTGAGAAGTGCTCTGTATCCTGAAGGTAGCAAGGAGGACCCAGAGATGTGAGCTTGATCTGGCACTGCAGTACCTCAAAACAGGTGGATGTTTTGAGTTAGTGGAGGAGATGGTGAACCAACGGCTAGTTCAGGAAAACAACCTAATCTGAGTTTCGCATCTTAAAATCCCATTAGTTTCCAACAATCATTAAAAAGAGAAAATAAAAAGGAAAAAAAGAGAGATGACGACCAAAGATATAGAACAGTGAGTGTGTAATCTCACTCTTGAAATGGATATTGTATTTTAATTCTAAGACCTGCATTCTGATCGTGTAGCTGATGTCATACCTTAATTGAAGACGTTTGTGGAGCAATTTTAATTCTGTTAAGTCAAATTTTAGTACATGTTTCTAGTATGTGTTTAAGTAGTTTCTCATCTTTGAGGAATAAAAATAACGTCAAAACTCTCATAAAAGAACTTTTAAAAGTAAATAGAAGTACTACCCAGGTAATCACTTTTTTTTATTATTTTCTGGCCATTGCAATACAGCATTGATTTTAGAACCAGAATTTACAAACACCTCTAGATCATACTTGACAAAATAATGTTGTATCTCAGTTCAGTGTGCTGGAGTTTGAGAACCTGTTTAGTCCCATCTCTGTGACTGTGCAGAACTTCCATGGTAACTGGAAAGGGGAACCTTGGCCACTGTGTTACGCAAGACTTAATCTTCGCTCTTCTTTATAAGTTTCTATTGTTTGTGAATATAATCTGTAGAATGTGAACAAGTTAATGTGGCTTTCCAGGACCTGTGGGCAGGTAATTTTCATGTCTCTGCACTTGCTCTTAGATGTTGCTGGTATCTGTGTTAATGAAAGGTACAGGACTGTTCATTGTTCTTCTCTTCAAGGGTGACCTGTAAAGGAACGTCACTAATACTCTAAAATTATTGCAAGGTCAGGTGCCGGAGCGACTTTCCAGGAAGGCCAAACCAAATGAACATGTGTGTGCCAGATGAGGTGTACACATTTTTTCTTCTCTTTTCTTCTGATCAGTTGGGTGTGACAGAGCAGAGTATTGTATGGTTGAACAGACAAACAGAAACCAGTGCTGTGAAATCATCTGGAAATAACAGGCTTGGCAATCAAGTAAGGGAGACTCATCATCTTATCTGGAGTTAGTAGAAAGGATGGATCCTAAATAGCAGCTTAGTAGAACTCCCACCATCTTTTCTTCTCTGTAGGACAAATCAAAGGATGCACTGACTTTGGTGGTGCTCTCGCATACAGTCTGCCTCTGGTGCAAGCATGTATATTGCTCTTGATTGCAACATTTTTATATACATCTGTAGATACACGTGTGTGTGTGCATGTAGTCAGCCTGCGTCAGTTAAGAGTGAGTGCCAGCAGAGTAATGAAAAACCAAGCAGTTTCATTTTTTATGGCTTCTAAACATGCGTTGCAGGAGGGGGGTTTTTCTTTGCTTTTAAAGACAGAAAACAAACAGGGATTTTCTTATGATATGTGAACAGATACGTCTTTTCTAATCTTCAGATTATACTCTTTGATACGATCCTTCAGGCATCAGTTTTAAATCTTCCATTACCATTAGCAGGAATTGTTTGTGCCTCAGTCTAAAAAAATATTTTGTATCATTTTTTCCCTCTTGGTGATGTAAAAAATCCCCCAAACCCCTACTTTGTATATTTGAATATATATGCTTGCAAACTCTCTAAAACACGGTGATCTGAGGATCGTTTAGACGGGTTGGTGTTGTCTGTTACCATTTTATAGATGAAGGAAACTTAAGACATTTAAACATTTCAATAGCAGCTCACTCAATGAACAAAGCAATGAAGAAAGGCTCTTCTAGTCTTCTGACATTAGACTTCAAGCATTCCAGAAGGCTACAGTGACCAGAGCCTCCTAACATTGGGTCTTCAGGTAGCATTTTTAGAACTTCAGAGAGGTAATTTGTGTGAAATAAAAGGACTTAGAAGAACATAAGTGGTTCAAAATAGTAATTCCAATTAATTTCACTAGCCCTGCAGCTCAGACAAAATGGAAGATTAAATATGAAGTCTTACTGATCAGATTTAAATAGTTTTATAAACAAAACTTTTGTACTAAATTTTTGAAGAGGTGTTGGATAGTCACTTGTCCAAATGCTATGCAAACCAAGCTCACTCCCCTTTTTGTTCCCTGTTGAGCTCAGAATAGGTGCTGGACTGGCAGCCTGAAAAAGATGGTCCGCTACTGAACCATATGAAAGAGAGGTCTTAGTGTCATGTGTCCCAGTCATGACCTGAAGGATAAGCTTCATATAAGTTCTTTCCTAGTGTTCTCATGGAGATAACCAGTAAGGTTGCACTTGTAATCGGGATACGTGTTTGCTGGAATCACATTACCAAGGCCAAACAGCAGCTACAGGCAGCCTCCTAGAGGTGAGAAAAGAATGCCTGTGTGTAGTTCATAAAGTATTTTTAAAGGGCATATTGCTTTTAGGAGGAAAGTAACTGCAGTGGGACCAAATGTTAATGTAGATCTTACTTACAGGGCCTTGAAAAGACAGGCCCTGAAAAGCAGTGTTTATTTAAATGCTGTAGCTGGACATACACTAGAAGTCATATTGAGGCAACTTAGTGGAATTTGTTTTAAGATTTTTGTTTAAATTCAAAATGTTGTATGTTCTTCAGAAATTGATATTTCTGTTTAAACTCAAATATGCTTTGCCTGCTCTCACACTCTCCCACGCGCACACAGATATTTCATATTTTTTTTCAGGACGCTGTGTGAACCATTCATTATTGACTTGTTCCTTCTCTTTGAAAGAATATCTGCCCACACAGTTAAAAAACAATTGCCTGTAGGCTTCATCCTCTTCATGCAGAACTGTGTGGGTGAGGAGTATTTAACCCGGTTGCAAACTCAAGGAAATAGCTATCAATTCCCTCGCTGCTGGAGACAGATTCAGGAAAAGTACCAAAATTAAAGGGAAAACGAGAGTTTCCCATTTAAGAGGGACAAAGGAATGTGGTGAATTCCCAAGATTATTGGTGTGTTTGTGCCGTTTCTCCCATCTTCCGTATTAAGCATGATTTGTGACCCTTTGCAGAGAATTTGGCCAATCATGCCGCTTGCTAACAACGATTGTAGCTGGGCTCTGAGTTGTGTTACATTTTGGAAGACTAAGTACTGTTACTGGGAATGGGTACATAGCTTTCAGATCCTTTTGCTTTGCACACTTCAAACTCCCTAGGGACAGCTCATGTATTCCTTTCAAACCCCATGTTGCAAATAATGTAAAGCAAATTGTTAGCAGCTTTGTGGTAAAGGAGAATGTTTCTTCCTGGTAGTCTTTCCTCTCTGCTTCATGTTGCTCTTTCTCACAAGTCTCTTTCTCTGCATATGAGGGTGGCAGAATATAGGCTTATGGATACTTGAGCTTGTGGCTTGTTTCTTGAAGAGCTCCCACAAACATGATTTTAAATCCTTGAATTTGGGTCGCTGGCCATGAAGTTGCATATATGTGCCTAATATATGTCACTTCTTTCCATCTACACTTACCAATTTTTTTCTCCAGAGTGAAATTCATCCAGTGTTTTGTGTTTGCTATAAATACACATCTCAGCTGTATTTCTATCCTTTGTGTCAACATTAAAATTCCCTTGTTCTATGTTTAGCTTGAATAATTACCAAACCATTTGCAATTAGAACTCTAGGATATGACCTCACACTGATTTATTCCTTCATTTCTTTCTGTATTTAATACATTTCAGATACTGAAAATACCAAATCTTTGTCCTTTTATTTTGATGTTTATCAGTAATGGAAACATTCCAAAACAATCAGCCAAATACCTATGCTTTGTTCATTTATTGCCTTCTCTGAAGATAAATTGACTGTACTCAACTCTCTTCAGCATTTTTCTTCACCTAGATATTATTGCCTTGTGCAGCCACCCCAAGGTGACTGTTATCACTTAATTAAATCCTTGCACGCTGGGAAGAAAAAACAACATTGTTCGTTCATAACCCCAAGGAGGTGTTTTTTTTTTTTTTCTTTAAGCCACTAAGCTTTTTCCCTGTTTTATTAACTTATGCCTGGCTACAAGAAGACATACTTTGTTGATGAGCAAAAGGTTGTATTAGCTTTTTATTTTCTGGGTAAACTTATCTTTTCTCTGGGAAAAAAATGTGGGCATTACAACAAAGAAAAAAAATGGGATCTCTCCAAACCCTGCAATTCTAGTAAAGGTCTGTGTAAACATCAAGCTAGTAAAGAGAAACAGGGGAGTAGCAGGAAGGAAATGAGAAAATAAAATGCAAACATAAAATTGGAACAAGACAAAAAAAGTAAGATGACGTGTATATACACAGAGAAACTACTGCAGTGCTAAGGGAAAATTGGCATAAGGAATAGCATTTTTGAAGACAAAAATATATCAGGGCTCTTTATGTTACTGTCTAGGGCAGCATCTTTTTATTAGCCTCTTGGTTAATGTCCTCTCTCTGTCTATTGATTTTAGACTACATAACACTGTGCTCTTGCTTTTACCTTTGCATTTTGTTTCCATAGTGCACAATCCTACTTGAAAACTGTAAGAGGAAATATTGCAGATGAGCCATTCATTGCATATGTGAGACCTGTGATTTGCTTTTATGTTTTATGTTTTAAGCACAGGACTTCATATGAGAAAGTTCACTTGAAGCAGTGAGTTGCCAGAATATGTACATCTGCCTTTTTGCTCGTTTCTAGTCCATTAAACGAAGGACCAGAAGATAGGTTTATCTGCTCAGAAATTTGGGCTCAAGCAACCATATGTATTTGTTCATGATGCTAAATCATTTTGCCACCTGCTGTGTTCCGCAAGCATTTACAAATAGTAAATGCTATTTAAAGCTGTAATATTTGCAAGAGCAGCTTATGCTGTGATACCATTTGTATGAGAAGCATAACATTTTAGTGTGTAATAGGAAAGAGTAGTTGGATAATTGTGATTTTTAAAGTATTACTACTTGTAATGTGTAGACTATAATTATTGTAGGTCATAGACAGTAGTATAAGTTTGTATGTGAACCACAAAATATTGATAGATTTGTATGGATTTGCTCCAAATCAGGCATGTCTGTAGTCTGTATCACTAGTTAGTCTCTGGAAATTCCCTGTTCATGATAGAGTTTCAGCCTAAATTCTGGTATTTCTTTTTGTTCTGTGCATTCAAATTCTTATCTGTAGGTTTCTGAATCAATTAATTAATTTTGCAATGTTTATGCAGCTTAAATGTCTCTATTAAGAATAACAAAAATCTTTCAGTTTACCTGCACAGATCCTAAGGATGCATTCCAGTCTGTGTGCAATGGATCTGCCATCCACAGTGATTTTAACCTATACTCTGTGTTTTTATCTAATCTATTTTAACTTTGAGGCCTGTAGACTGTCTGTAGATCTATTTGCACATCTTACTGAACATATCGCAAAGGCATCTGAAGAGTCTTTTATTTGGAATAATAAAAAAAGTTTATCAGTTATCAAGATTTGAGGTTTGGTTTCAAATTACTATTAGAGAGTAATTAAGGAAACGCTAATTCTGCACTGAATTGAGTTTTGGTGTCAAAAGGGTGAGATTCCTCAGAAGGAGATAGTTTTGGCATCAGTAAGAGCTTTAGGAGTCAGATGTGGGCAGAATTTGATATTTACATTTGGGACACTAATTTCAAGTAGCTGTAGTATGTACATACTTTCTATTTATTTTCCAAAACTGGTTTTGTCAGACTTTTTTCCTTAGATGTTCCTAATTGGAAATTCTAGTTCTACATTTGTTGTATTATATGATTTCTCATAAATAATTTTAGTACTGGTTTGTGATATCAGTGGGTGGCATAGTGACTTCATTGCAGGATTGGGAAATGGCACGGGAGGCTTGTGAGGGAGAATTTTATTCCAACAACATTTAGCTTGAAATATATGGCAAGATACATTGCAGTTTCAAACAAGGATGCTTTAAAGGTTCGTACACCATGAATATCCATCTTTTAGGGTCAAAAAGCATTTTGAATTTCTAAGTACCCTGGTGTGTTTATTTTATTTCTGTTGAAAACGTAATTTAGAAATAGAAACAGCTAGTCTTAAGTACCATAGGAAATCACTTGTAGAAGGTTGAATTGTAATCCTGCTAAGGATAGCACTAGGCTGAAAGTACTGTTTAGATTTTAAACCCTAGTCAGAACTCAAACAATCTTCTCAGATTAGAAAACATTTGGTTATATTTCTGTTGCAGTTATTTTGTGTGTGTGTGTGTGCTTCTGCTCTTTCCCATCTGGTTTCAAAGCAGAATCAGGGAACGACTGATAAAACACCATTTCTTTTTCACTATAGTGACTGAAAACAGATTGAAGAAATTCAGATAAACGTCGTAACTCGTTAAAGCATGACCACTTAAATTTATTTATTTTAAGTTGGAAGGGTTGCTGCCAATTAAAATGGCAAAATTGCATGCAGAAGTCTATCTATGCTGCTTTCTGTTTTGTGTGTCAGACAGTATGTTCATTTGGGCATGGTAACAGAACAGGGTCTGAACTGGAAAGACATTCTCGTAGCAATATAAAAGGCACTGACAGCATCTAGTTGCCTATTTGATAGGACAAGGGGTAACGGTTTTAAACTAAAAGAGGTCAGATTCAGACTAGATATAACGACAAAATTTTTCACAATGAGGGTGGTGAAACACTGGCACAGGCTGCCCAGAGAGGTGGTAGATGCCCCATCCCTGGAAACATTGAAGGTCAGGTTGGACGGGGCTCTGAGCAACCTGATCTAGTTGAAGATGTCCCTGCTCATTGCAGGGAGTTTGGACTAGATGGCCTTCAAAGGTCCCTTCCAACCCAAACTATTCTATGATTCTATTTGATTCTGGCTCAAGGTAGTTTTCCAATGATTTAAGGGAAACAAAAAAGAAGTTACTGGGACAAATAAAAGGATATTTGAGGAAATTCTGGTTTGTATTTTATTTTTTACAAAAAAGTTGAAGTTAAACTTGCACTAGAAGTTCTTTCATTGATGCACCACAAGCAAGACTTGAAAGTACACTGCATCAGGGAGAAGAGAGGTTGTCAAAATGCAGCATTACAGGACCTCCGGGTAGCAGAAGCAGGAATTCAGAACTGCACAACAAAGATGCCCAGATAACTGACGACAACTGCCTGCAATTTAGACAACTGAGCAAACATGTAAGGTATCGCTTAGAGTTTAGAAGAAGACATTGCTCAAGGCAGGAGACGATTGCAGATACATGTGACTTTTTAATGGAGCAGAAAGAAAAATATCACAGTGTAAGCAGGGAAAGCTAGGATGCTACACTCACACTGTGTGTTTAAAGCATCATAGTTAGAAGAAATTAGAAGTGTTTCCTTGGTTTTCTCTGGGTGTTCCTCTGAATAACAGGAAAGCGATGCTGGCATTTGGCAAGAGGATGAGTTTTCTTTCATCAGTTCCATTGACGAAGGCAGTTTTATCACAGTCATCTTAGGGAGAGACTTTAACCTTCAGGTCTGTTACAAATTGGAGTGAAACAGATAGTAACAGTGTGGAGCAATCATGTCAGTTCCTACTTGGGACACAGGATACAACATATAGATTGTTGACATGTGCAATAAATAGCATTAGGGTTGGTGGTGTCAAGACTTATTTGGGGCTTTTTAGATAATGTGGCATGTGGACTATTGGCAGAACCGACAGCCACCGTACTGTGCAGTGTCACGGAAATCTTGAGCACCCTTTGATGAGCAGGTTGTTGATACTTTATGCTGCAGCTGCTCCAGGAGACCCCTTAAGGGCATGTCATGGTAGTGTGGCTGCACACTAAACCCCTGTGGTAAAAATAGAGAGGAACATTTTCACATGGTTACTGTGAAACTGCCTTTAAAAGGAAAAAAGAGTATTTGTGATTTGTGGTAGAAAGTTTGTGTTTCTGGCTTCAGCTGGTGCTATATGGACAAATCATAACCCACTCACCCCTCCCCACCCTAGAAAATAGAATTTTATTATGGAAATACAAACAGAGCCTTAATTATCACAGCAGTCACAGGTGCCACTATAATATATTAGCTTGTATTTAAAACAGAATATAAACCTTTTTCACTGAAAGAGCTGCTCTGTGCTGTTGATATGCTTGAATTTATGCAGTGAGCTGGTAAACAGCAAAATCCATACTTATCTTTACCTACACAGGCATTAGAGGTTAGCTCAGAAAAAAAAAAAAGGAAGGAAGGAAACAAGTGAGGGAGAAGCTCAGTATTTCCTCACAGCCCAGGGTGACAGTAGAATCCTGTTGATGGCAGAACTACATGTTGTCTTCTCACCTGGTCTCATATTCCAGCTGCGAAACAAAGTGGAAGGTCAACGTAGCAATGGTATTTTGTAGTGGCAAACTGAAATCATTTAGGACCACACCTCCAATTCCGTCAGGATAACTGATTTTCACATAAATGTGCATGGCTCACTTTTGTGTGAAATGTACTTCTGGACTGAAGCACTGTAACCTCAAAACCCTTGAAGGAAGGACTGAAACCCAGCATAGACATATCAGCTTTACTGTGTAGGATGCAGATGCAGTGGATAATTACTTCAGAGGAAGATTTTTATATATTTCTAATATTAATGAAGTCTCTAACTTGTTTCAGGAATTTGTTTGTTTTTCTGCTAGTCCCACATATTCGCAGTACTCCTGTGTTCCCTGCTTTTAACTGCGCAGGTGAGTGAATGGAAGCCAGTTCTATGGGTACCAGAATAGCACAGCATAGTTTCTCTAGATTTCCATCTTGCCTTCTGTTGACTTTTGTGTCTAAGACAGTGTGACCTGGCTGAGGCTTTTTCAGTGCTCAGGGCACTTGTAAGGTCTCCTCTTTGTGATGCCTAATACTATAGGAACCCTTAGTCCAGCTTTTACTGCTGCAAAGACTCTCAGAGGGTCTTGTCTCCATTATCAGTCTGTTTTCACCAAACCTGTAGGAATTTCTCTGAGACCTCTGCCTGCTGTCAGATCTAGCAAAAACTAGCAGTGGATTGGAGTGCTGTTAGTAGAACAAAGACATGCAGAGTAGAGGAAATGAATTTCAAAGCTGGAAGAACCACTTCACAATCAGGAGCAAAAAGGGTTATGGTTTTGTGGGCTTTGTGGGCTTTTTTTTTTTCTTCATGCCTCTATAAACCTAACTTCTAGTAACTAGCAGGTTCTAATTCATGCCAGTCCAGATTCTTCTTGTTTCAAGGGTCACGAGACTAAGGAGTCAAGTGGCAGTAAGAGTTTTGGAGGCTTTTATGCACTGGTCTTTACTGAAAAAGCAAACAGCTGCTTTAATTTAGTCCAGCTGCGTACGGATCCTAGAAGATTTCAGAGTGGACATCTGTGGAACTGCTCCACACTCCTATAGGTGGAGAAAGAATTGGTATAGCAAAACGATCTCCTGCATTTGTACAAGGCTTAATGACAGCTGGAGGAATTCCCAGCTGATTAGGACCAGGTTCTATCATCTTTGTGTTATTACATGGGATAAGAGGCTGAAGAAAAGAACACAGTTTATTTTTTACCATGTATCTGCTAAGAGTTACAGTTAGAAACAGCACTGGATTGAATGGACTTTGGGTTTGTTCTTAATATTCTGTATTCTTATTACCTCTATATTCCATTGTCTATAAAGTATTCTCAACATGTTCTTCTTTCAAGAAGAGTATAAATCAGAATGATATGCCCGACAAAGAACTCAACTCAATTTCTCATTCAAATCTATTTTGGTTGCCTGTATTGCCATCTAATAGATTAAATATGCTAAACATAAGCCCCTCATCCTGTTCTTCTCTGAGCACAGCCTCTCTGCTTCATATGTATGAAATTGTGTGATGCAAGTGAGAACACATGTACTCAGTTCTGGGCTACAGGTCTAATTCTAGCAAGCCAATTGTCAGGATCAATCAGCAGAGCATCTGAGTATCTACGGAGTGCAGGTGTTATTTTAAGAGTGCAATTAACTCTATATTACAAATTCTTCCTTCTAATTTTTTCACCTATTTTTTTTGGACAACAGGTATTTAGATGCCTTTATCTGTTTACTTTCACGTAGTGTCAGATTGTGTAGATTGAAAGAAAAGCTAACCAAACATGCAGATATACAATTAATATAAAATCCATTTGAATGGGTCTTACCTAAACCGAAATGGTCATACGTAACGCAGAAGGGCTTTAAACTTGCAGCTTTGGGAACAATAACATTCACAACAATAAGTATTGCTCCCACAATCAGTTGTGCTTGTGTAGGTGCTTCTCTCTGCATGGCGTTCCAGTCAGATCAGGTTCCCACAATCTCTTGCTGTGTGGTCCGAGGTGCAGCTCTGGGGACTCAGCCCTCACTCTGCCGACTCTCACTATTTATCACAGCTCCTGCTACGGGGCTGCCTTACTCTTTCAGTTTTGGCACTTGCGTTAGTAAACGTTACGCAGGTGCATACAGTGTCAAGCCTGTTACTCAAGGCAGCACCTCTCGGTGCACAAACGCACATGTGGTTGGAATGTTTGTACCACCGAAGGGCAGAAACCACTTGATATTCAAATCCTATGTATCCAAAGCAAAGCCAGTCCACAGTACACTTAATCCTGACCCGAAGCGATCACATTCTCAGGGTAGGAGATGTATAATGTAATCTCTGTATGATAAGTCTCAGCCTAAGTAGATATAGTTGATTGTATTAGATGGCATGCAGTTATTGGCATCACAGTCTGCTGTCCAAACAATCTGGAACCAGCACTAGGAATCCTATATAATTGAAGGGTAGGAGCTCATCAGAAATTGGCGACATAAAGATGAAAGGTCGGTGCTTTCATACACAACTCCCCCAAAATTGAATTTTAATTAAGTGCAACAGTGTTGAATCCCTCCCTTAGGAGTCCTTTTTCTCCCTTTTTCTTTATACTAACATATATAGCCCTCCTCTCAGAAAAGCGAATGGCAAAGAGTATAAATATTCTGCCTAGTAAGATTTTAACTTCAGAGGTTTTCAGCAGTGTTTAGGGTAATATGTACTAAGTAAATCAGTGCTTTGTTTTAGTAATGAATCATTTATGCAGAAGAATGGACAATGAAAAATGGCATTTGTCAATTAGAACAGCAGTTTTTAACCCTTTGTGTGTGTGTGTGTGCACGTGTACCAGCAGATCCCAGAAATTGTCCATTGGTAGTTTGAATACTGTGTGGTGAATTTCAGTCAGTGAGCTTATTTTTCTGTTACTTTTCACAGCCCCTCAAACAGTTCAGGGTGAAGTTGTTCAGAATGAGTAGTTCAGATTGTCCAGACTGTTGAATAGTTTGGTTTTCAGTTTGAGTAGTTCAGGCTGAAATCAGTCAGATGGAAGACCACAGACTGGAAACCACTTATAGGGACACAGGGAATGTACAGTTTACTGAACTTCTTGCAATAAAACTACAATAAAATTGCCTGCATGTCATGTAAAAGATTACTATATCACTTGCCACTTTCCACTTGATCCAAAAGAAGCAAAGTAAGTAAACTCATACTTCCTGTCTCTCGCTAGTGGGTACTACTCACCTTCTAAAACATTTTCCTCAAGAAAGGTGGCCTTCTCGCCATCGCTGAAAAACAATCCAAAAGCTTCGAGTTGTAGCAGGTCATCAGACAGTGAAAATCTTAATGCCATGGAAGCCTAACATGTAAGTTAAAATAACCTCTGCAGCCAGCTGACTTCAGCAGTGCTAACGCTGTACTGGGTGAAGCATCAGACCACTTCTAACAAATAGTTTAATTCCCTCAATGCACATCAGTGTGTCTTCTACGTGAAAACCTGCATGAAGAATTTCAGCAGTTCAGCCCAGCCATTTAGATCAGTTAATCAAACAGAAGCATAATAATGAGCAGAGGTATAGAGGATATAGCAAAACAGTGCAAGTACTTCACCAAAAAATTTCACAGAGATAATTAAAGATCATCTGGCTTCTATCATGTAACTCAGTTTTGTTGTTCTTATCTGTATTTTGGCATTGATACAGTTATCTGCATGTTATATGAAGGGGTTTGCCAAAAAAAAAAAAAAAAGAAAAGAAATATCCTGTAATAAACTGGGTGCAGAATAAGTGCAATCTGTCTGTCCTGGATTATTTTTCCTTTCACATTAGTGAGCCTCACTACTTCTCTCATCTAGTAGCATTGCAATATAACCCAAGGATATTTTTTTTTCCCCCTACTGTCATGCCAACTTTTCAGGAAGTCCTTTCATGATGCATTTTCCTTTATGCAGTCAGGATTGTTTGGGATTTTGCACCAATATAGAATGGCCTACTAGAAAAAAATTGTATTGCTATCTACAAGGCAGAGATCCCTAAATGTCATTTATTGCTTTTGTATACAAAAAATTGTCAAACTCTTAATCTCTGTTTTTTTTCCTTGAACTCCCATCGCTTAGAGATTTGTAATTGTTCTGTGATTCTCAGGCTCATCTCTGATATTTGTCAATCTATTATCGGTGAATAAACCCGGGATTACACCTTAAGAACCCAACTGCCACCTTTAAACATTATACTTGCCTCTAAACTTTTCTCCTCTACACTCTTCGCTTTTGCAAAGGTTCTGATCTGGAGCAAAATCTGTTTTTTCTAATCAAGTAGTAAATCTGCCCCTGCAAGTTTTTGCTGCTTTGGTTACATAAACATGCTTATTCTGTAAGTCTGGCAACAGATGCATCAAGGGAATCAGTAAAGTCTACTCTTCCTCCTTCGTTTCTTCACTTAGAGTTATAAAGCAGACCTCCTTATTATTGACACATTTATTTTTGGCACATCCTTGTTGTCATAAATTGCATCCTGACCACACAAGCAAAGAGCACGAAGACGACAAATTAGGAAGCTGGCATCAAAGTCCATTTTAACCACATCCTTTGAGCTTGTCCTCTTACCTCATCTCTTTTACTGTAGTTGTTTTGGTGCCAAATACATGTTGCTTTGTTGCCAAATATGTGTCATTAATTCACAAGGAGTCTATGGTCATGTAGCCATATAACTGTTACAGTGGACTGTGATTGAAAAAATGGCATTGGTATGAGAGTTGAAAACAGGGTTTTCTATGTGTTTGATCTTGGGATTTTTACTCAATGGTAAAAAGCTTGTAGCCCAAGGAACACAGCATTAAGTCCTATGCCTTTTTATTTTATTTAGGCTTTTGTTTTGTTTTGTTTTCTGCAAGGGATTAAAAAGGATGAAGAGGGAGAATAAAGCGTTTAGAGATTTTTGTAAGTCGGTAGATAATCAAACTTTAGTTGCCCATTTTTATTCATGTGTATGAAATACATCCCATGTAAAATCCTATTTCCAGGAATAATGCCTCAGTTGTCTCATAGTACTTAATTGTAAAAGCCCAAGGTCAGATTTTCCACCTACTTTCCATAACTACTTATAGTTATGCTTTTGTATGTTTGTTGGTGGTGCTGGAGGATATTACCCTGACGTCTTAATAGTGAGAACACAGTAGAGCACTGAGGCTTTGAATCAGATTTCTGTTAGCTACCATTTATGCCATTTATTTCATTTTAAACCCCCATCCAAGAGTGGTTGCCATGTTGAAACAAAACTTACTTTTCTGTTGCTGTCTTTAGTAAATCACGTTTTTTAAGCTGTGCTGCAACACAATAAATGAATTGTGCAATGATATGTTTATTATAAGAGAGGGACTATTTGCTTTTGTAAATGTTAATTGCATCCAATACTGCCTCTCTTTTTAAAAAAAAGAGTAAAATATTTTTGCCGTTATTGAATGTTGTATGTCTAATTGGTGACAGGCTTTGTCCTCAAATTAATGCTCAGCTCCAGTTATAATATCATTATGTCATAACAGTGAAAAATCCTAATTAAGATGATCTGTTTGCCAGGAAAAAGTTTAGTATATCAATTAATCTATTTTATCAGGGGGGCTATTCCCTTCCCCAGCCCCTATCTCCTGATCAGAGCCTGAATGATGAGAAAAACATCACAGATGCATGCTGCATTGGACAAAGAACACATGCATGCATTTAAATCATGTATATCTTACTTTTTACTGATGTAATTGTGAAATACGTTCTTTTTGCATTTGTAATTAGGGGGTGGAACAGATGGTGAAGGCTTAGTTTAAAATAATGTGTCATTAAAATAACCTAGCCTACTGGTAATTCTTCACTCTAACTGGAGTTTAGGTCAGGGTAACAGGGTTTTTTGCAGCGTTGGAATACACTAGAAAGAATTAGGGACTTCAGGGATAGTATGAAATATGAGGATATTCTCCAGAAGGACACTGTAGTAAGACTCCAGTGAATTAAATTTGCCTGTAGTGGGAATATGCAAAAATGTCTGGGACAAAATTCCTCTGACAAATATAAATCCATTTAGTACTATGCATTATACATTAGTGCATATTCGGTCAAAGTGGTACAGCGGGTTTCATATCCTGAGAGGAAATAACCTCACTATTCTACAAATACCATAAGAGGCACTTAGTATTTTGGGTTAAAAACCTGTGCTTTACATTTTCATATTATTCTGATGTCAGAGGATATAAATTATAATTATTGGCATTATTATTCAGAGGTGCTGTAGCTCGTGCCTTTTACATCTGAGTCTCACTCTCTTCATGTCTACCACATTGATTTGCTGGTATGTGACAAAGGGAATCTTATATCAGTCCTGTCTGGCTAGTTTAGAACAGTTTTCAGACATAAGAAAACTGGCTCATTCAGTTACATGCCAGCATTTATTTTAGTGTTTCCTCTAAGAGTTCATTCTCTTAACAGCTTTGAAGAAAGCGTATAGATTTCAGCATGGTATTATGATAAATCTTCTCAAGGAGGGGCAAGCATTAACATTTGTGTTGGTTCTTTTTCATCTTAATCCAACCTTGGTTAATAATCAGAAAATTCTACATAGTGGGTAAGAAGATGTAATTAACCCTTTGACCCCAGAATCTTAATTGGTGCCTGTTGAAAACAGTGGGGCAGTTAAAAAAAAAAAATTAAAAAGTAGCCTGTGGTGATTGAAATAGCATAATATATAATGGTTTTCTGAAATCAAAAGTACTAGGGAACTTCAGCTTTAATCACATTTTGCATGAAACCAGTAAGTGTAGGTTTAAACAAGAAGTTGCCAGTCTTCCTTAAAATGGATTGTGATCAAAATTGGCATTTGGGGTCACCCTGACCCTTTTTCAGCTGCCACACTGGATGGGATAGGACTGAGTTTATGACAGTCAACTTGCTTTATAAAAATAAAAAATAAATGAACTCAAGAATATTTTCCTAACAGAAGACACTTTACCTTTATATTCATAGCCTCTGCTTCAATGAAAATAGGACATTTTATGGAAAAACTAGTTACCTTTGCAGGCCCTATTTCTATATTATAGTTGTTGATAACTGTGGAACATCTGAAACGGGAATCCTGTCTGCCTTTGAACTGCAGTGAAACTGTTCAGAAATTCTGGCTGGAGATTACACCGTGGTGCTCATTTTAAAAGAGAGATTTGAAAGCTGACTAAACCCAGTATCCTTCTCACATTTATTCTGTCCTTAGTTATACATATGTAATATGAATAATACTTCCAGAGATTTCTCATTAAAACAAAATTGTTTGTAAATAGGTAGTATACAATGGTATCACATACTGTTCTTTAGTATATAATGCAACCTCTGTTACGTTGCCTGCCACCTTCTCTGAAGTCTGCTGTTCTCTTGGCATGCACAAAGGACATACGCTTTATGAAAAATTGAAAAATTTCAACACGCATTACTTAAATAATAAATATTCATAAATAATACCTATGAATAACGAATGAGACAGTCCTTCAGAACTACTGTTTGACCTGTGTAAGGAACAACAACATTGTCACAGAAGTGGTCCATCTCAGCCCTTGCATACTGGTGGGAGGAACTGCCTTGCATTGGAAGGTGGCTATTTCTCCCCCTATTTTTATTGCTATTTTTCTTAGGTATTGGGACTTGAGCTTAGTACTTGGGGCCCTTGTTCTAATGTCTTTGTATCTTGGGCATGGAAGTAGTTAGCTGTTCCATTAGCTATTAATCAGTGGCTTTTTCAAAATACGATTAAACAAACTTTCTGATTTTGCTCTGTTGAACAAAATGCTGAAATCGGTCAGTATTTGTACCCAAGCATAGCTTCAGGGAGGTGGAAAGGAAATGGAGAAAGAAGGACTGACCTCGACTTAGTAGTCTCAGTTGGCATAATGAACCAATTTTATGGCATGGGAAGTGACTAATCATGCAAGAAGCCAAGGGCAGTTGTGGGTATGCTGCATTGGCCCTGACGATCCATCAGTGGTGCCTCCTTAGTAGCTCCCGTGTAAAACTAGGAGGCAAAAGTAAGGAATAGTGTCCCAGAATGAAAGAGAAGAAAAGGGTGAAGAATTAAAACTGTTTAACTGAGAGAATGAGAATCAATGGCGTGGAAAAGTAGGAAGTGCTTAAGATGTCTAACACTTCTCACTTTAAAACTCTTCCCAGTCGCTGATGACTTTCCAAACTCTCGCCATGAAGGCTGAACTTTCTTTGTACAGTTATGTCGACCAGAGAGAGTTTTATTTATTTATATTTTTCCAGCAAAACTGGTTTCAGCCAACTCCAAAGCAACTAAATGAGGAAAACATTTCTGCCTAATCAGTACTAAAAGCTTTTGTCTCATTAAAACGCCTGAATTCCTAAATAAGATGATGCATAGAAAAGAAGCAGGAAAGCCATCAGTGACTCCGAGAATTGTTTTTTGCTGTTCTTACAGAACTCCATCCAGATATGCCAGATGATTACACAGTAACGCAATGCACTAAACAGAACAGATCATAAATGTGCTTCAGCTGTATGTAACTCTTGGGTAAACCAGCAAGGGGAGCACACTAAAAGCCTGGATGTATAAAAAACTGAGAAGAGAAAAGTTGTGTTCTATCATACACAAATAACTCATGAAACTTCTTTCCTCAAGATGTCATTAAGCCAGGAACATAACTGGATTTAAAAAAACCCCCGAAAGTCTTAAGCACACTAGTTACAAAAAACAATTATAAGGAGTATCAGATACCATGGTCATGCGAACTAGTAACAACCTGAGGTTAGAAAGAAACTTCTAGTAGGCTTGTCATTACCTACATAACCATTGTGGATATTTCAAACAGTGTTTTGAAGCATCTAGGTACACACTGTCAGACCCAGGAAAACTGACCACTGCAGATAGGCCGTTAGTGTGATTCAGTTTGGCGATTTATTGTTGCTTGTGGAGGATGGTGTTCTAGCAAGAACATGGATAGCTGGCTGGGAAATCAGGGCGACGGATCTCAGTTTATATCTAACAGAGGATTAAACCAATTAAACCCAAGGAACATGGGACAGAGCATCAGGAAAACTTAAACCAAGACTTTTAAAGATTTACTCTTCTGATCTTTCTGTGATGGAGGAATTGGATAGTAGCAAAAGAAATGATACATAGCGGTGAAGATGAAATGTGTAACGGTTTTGATTGTCCTTGTATGGATCTAAGTTTGAACTTCACTGTTCCAAATTTTCCACCTGTTACTGATGTTAAAATTCAAGGAACTGATGTTAATCATGTGAAAAGAAATGATGATGATGATTTATAAGAGGCCATAAATGGCTTGCATAATATAAATGTTTTTACATGAAGGAAATCTATGCAGATTTACATTTTTATTAATTCATAAATATAAATTAGAGTCTTTCTTTAATACAGTGTCTTTAGTAAGGGTTTGTTTTCCAGTATGTGGTTTATTCTTTTTAGGAAACACAGATTTTTGAACTAATTCCACCACCTACTACATCAGAGAGGGGTGAACACTTGCCAAAGACAGCTCCTGACCAGCAGTGTGTTAGAAATTAATCAAGAAGTAGAAGAATAAGAAAATTAAACCCCTCAGAAGTCACTGTTCTGTATTTGAAAAGGAGTGATATGATTACATGATTTTTTCATCATATATCTCCATCAAATTTGTGTGCATATCTTCTTTTTTTCTTCCAAAACCAGGTTCATCTCTCAAATGCCAGTGTTATATTTTTACTTTACACATACTTTTATCCCAAGGGGATATTTGGGATGGGATTTTTTGGGATTGTTTCTTGTTCATCCCAACATTTGGGGTGTTTCTTATTTTCTGAGTTGTTTTAACATTTCTAGCTTCTGGGATTTTGTGATTTTACTTTTGCAATAGTGAATGTTTGTTTGTCAATAATCAGCCTCATAAAAAGCATAAAAGCAAAGGCACATAAAGAGTATGAAAGGCAATTTCTTCCTAGTGAAGGTTTGCTCTTATTCCTAGAGGTATATTTCTGTCTTGATGTGCAGTGATTTACTCCATGTGTCTGTTTAGAATATAGTCCTTTGTTTATTAACTGCACTCATGTTTCAAAAGGTATGCATTAATCTGTGTAGTCGTATTTTGATTTTTACAGTTGCAATGGAAACCACATCCAAAGACTTGAACCTGTCAAAGTATAATCTGATCTAGAGTTTTACACCAAAGGGATGAAATTCATAACATTTCTATAGACCTAAGCTGTAAACATATTTGACAGTAATCTGCTGATTGGCTTTGTTTGTTGTCTCACAAAAGGAAAATTGTGTGTGTGTGTGTGCATGCACGCATGTGTGTGTAATCCTCAATTAATTAACAAATTATTGAGGTCCATAGTGGTTTGAGTTATGGTAGGATTTTATTTTCTCTTTTTCAGTTTCTGGAAGTGGAATTTCTCTGCTTTGATTCTGGGGGATGGGGGGATCTTCTTACATACCAGTTGACTGGAAGGTTGTTTTCCTTATTTATTTCTTCCTGTAAAAAATTGAAGAACATTTTATTTTTCTATACTTCTTCTGTTATGCAAATTAGATAAATTTTATACAGTATATGGCAGATGTAAGTATGACAGTAAGTCCTTGAACTTCGGAATATACTCTCATGCTGTTTGTTAATATGTAGACAGAATATAAAGGAATTGTCTTAAGGATTCAAATTAAAAACAGTTAGGAAAAAAACCTCATAGAAGTCAGAACATTTTCCTCAATTTGTTCTGTGATGCCTTTGCTTGAGTCTATTTCTATGTGGAATTTAGAATTTTGTATTAATCTATTAACTTTTTTTTTCTCTCCTTACTCTGTAGTCCCTGGATGGATTTGTATTTGCACTAAATCAAGAAGGAAAGTTTTTGTACATTTCAGAAACTGTCTCCATCTATTTAGGCCTGTCCCAAGTAAGTACCTGCTTTCAATTCTAGAACATAACTGTGTTTGATGCATTTTTCTGTTTATCATTTTTAAAGAAATAGTAATTTGGTTTCTGTGTTTTGTGTGGATTATTGAATTAGTTATTTAAAGTTGCATCTGGTTCATTCTGAGAAGTAATTGAAAAATGTATCTATCAGTAGTGGATGCTGAGATAAGATAAACTCATGCCTGAAAACTTTTTGCCATGAAGGATCATTATTAATTTATTGAGAACAAATGAAGTTTCTTTTCTCAGTTGTTTTGAACTTTAAACCTCTATACCTGATAGGAAAGGGACACACTAATAGTCCTTCCCTTGTGTCCTATTACTGGATGTTTATGGAGTACCCTGCATTATCCAGGGAGCTGACACGATGACAGGGAGTCATTTGGAGTCAAGAATTGCTGAAAGAGACCATTAAAATGTCTTGCAGGAAGAGTTCCAACAAGGACACATTTTGCCGCTTTCACAAATGCTCACTAATATGAAAAGGCAAATTTAAAAAAAAAAAGAGTTTAAATTTTTTTCATTTAGTTGCTGACAACTGTTTTTCAAAGATTAAAAGGCAGGACAAAAGTGGGGGGAAAGTTGCTTGTTGATGCTTATTCCTAATCCTGGATCGTTCAGAAATGTTTAGAACGGATACTTCTTTATGCTTGTACTTAGAAATGCAGCAGAAAAATTTTGCATGATGATTTTCAGAGTAGGGCAATCTACTTCTATTGCAATCACCCTGAGGAGAAAAAGAAAAACTGAGATAATATTTATTTCAGCTCCTTTAAATTGGGACCCATACTGCTATGAGGAGGCAACTATTAGCACTGGCAACTGTCAGTTTTGCTGTACCCCAGCAACAATGAAATGGAAAATTTTAACATTTGGTGCAGAAAAAGACTAATTTTAAATATTATCTGGTGAGAATCCGAATAGAGGTTCATTAACTCCTCAAAGAACATGCAAGCAATTGGCTGTAATAAGTTCAGTAATTGTTATTTTGTGCTGGCTTTAGCAAACCAAATGACAGAAATGGAAACAGAGCTGTTTCTAACTCATATCAGTATTCTTGTCTCTCATTAAAATCCCTCGTTTTGTAATAGACTTTAATCCCTGCCTTAATCTGTTTGGGAGTTAGAATCAAGAATCTCAAATTTTGAAGTTGGTGCGCCACCATGTTGCTAATACAGTAAAGAATTGGAACTTTAATGTTTATTATTGTCTTATGCTCATATTAATCTGTTTTATGTATAGTATCCAATGAAGTTTAATAAGCCAGTAAAGAAGAAGGATGGATAATTAGTTTAAGCAGGTAAATGCTAATTAGGAAACTCCTGAAAGGCATCCATTATACACTAGCTTAAAACAAATTTTACAGCCCTGGTTAGTGGTGTAATCCAAATTCTGTCAAGGCAACTGCATTTTCTGTAATTGAGATGTGTATGTTTGCTTTGCATAACAGATGGCTCTGTATGCTTAGACTGATAGCTAGGAAAATAATAATTGCATTATTCTGGCCAAAAGAATATTAGCTCTTGGGTTTTGGCCATTTCAGTCAGTCCTCCTGCCAGCACAGCATATGCACATATATGGATTGGATTTTCAAGGAAATTGATGCATCTGGAATAGTGTGGCCATCTGAAATATCATCTGTTCAAGAAAAAATTGGCTTTAACCCTATGCTAGTCTCTTGTTAAAAGCATTTTCTGCCACTGTCTTTTTAACTATAGGAGTTGGTAAATCTTTCCTTACTCTGAACTTACATCATGTTGTTAAGACTTTATGCTTCATCTTGATCCCCATATACGTTTCAAGCAAGGGTTCAGATAAATAAAGCAACTGGCTTTGCATGTTAGAGTATTTGATATATCAGGACAAGTGTTTCTTGTGTTCACTACTGAAAGTATTGAAAGGAAAAACTACAAAAAAATCATAACGAGGACTGTAGATTTTAATACAATAGATGAAATCTACTGAGATCTACTAAATATCTGTGATTTTCAGTATTCTTCTCTTCTGTCTTTATGGAGATATTTTGTACTTATCAGACCTACTGTATTTATATTTTTAATATATTGTTCTCTTAGTATAATATATAGCTAGGTCGCAATGACAAAAGAAATGCTGTAGCTACTTGTTACTAAGTCACTATTCAAAGTGTTATTTGTTACAAAAAATATTAGCAAGAATATCCATAAAACAATTTCTCAAACTATACATGGAAATGCTACTGTTTGCACTATAACAATCTTAAAATATTCTTGAATTCTGGATTTCTGGAATGGTGCTATATGATACATGTGGTGTTGCATTTCTTGCACTGCAGGTAAACATTGATGGGTCTCTATCCTGATACTCTCCAACTATTTCTATTCTATTTATAGAAGATCTCTATAAATGTATATTCTACAGAACCTGTATATAATTTTGCACTTCAGAGAGCCTGGATGTACATTATAAACGCTTTTATGTGAATCATCTTCTTCAAGTGCTGACTTTGGAGTCTTACTTTCTAGTCAAATGACTTCTTAAAGACTTCATCCTTGTTTGGTTGGTGTTTTTTTCTTTTTAAACTAGTGTGCATGGAAATAATGTACAATATATTTTGTACTGGTTAAACAAAATAGCATGTCTCTTAAGTAAAGGAAAATAGTCCTTGAACTGAATCTCAGCAGGTGAAAACAGTTTTTCATGGAACCCACTTTTTCTCTTCTCTGAACATTGAGAGCCAGTGGTACAAAACAAATGGATGCTGATGTTCTAAGATAGCTGCAGGGCTAATAGTAAAGAAATCTGATAAAACAATATCTTGGGAGGTAGCCTGGCAATGATGATAATAAAGTAACTCCTGGCAAAAATAACAGTATTTTTGAATAAGCAAAAATTACAGTAAATACTCTTTTGACATTACAATGAATGTACGTTACATGTAGACACCCACAGGTATGTATGTTTTGAACACTTTATCTTCCAGCTAATGTTAACCAAGAATTTTAAGTTAGTTTGGCAGATGTGGATTTTAGAGCACACCGTGGAACTGCAGTCAAAGCAGTTTCAGAGAGCACAGGTGCATTTCAAAGTAACACTTGTGAAAGACACAAAGTTAGTTGAAAATAATGAGAGAAAGAAGAGAATAAAAGTAACAGAAATGGGCCAAAATCTCCTAGTTATATCCTTAGTCTATTTTAATTTTCATAGCTCAATTATACCTGGGGCGAGCTGAAATAGTCCAACATACTTTCCACTATTCAGTAGCTTCAGGAACTGTAGTATTCGTTGCAAGACCCAGTCATGTCTA